>NC_046185.1:68092425-68749092 GCF_011004875.1 Balearica regulorum gibbericeps
AATGAAGAGCAGACTGTGTAATGTCAAGAATGAGTTCACTTCTAATTTCAAAGAAGTATGGTCATGGCAGATATGCTAATCATGAGAAGTACCCTGTTGAAATTAATAGGACAAAGAAACCATTTTGAATAAAGGCAAAATTTTTCAGGAGAGGAGATAAGGAAGGCAAGAAAACCCTCAAAAGCATGAAGCTCATGATAACATCATGAAAACTGCCAGGCAGTAGGCTGATCTTTCTTATTTTCTGTGACTAAAATCCAGCTGGACTTACAGATACATACCTAACCATCTTCAACATTACCTGGTGTTATTTCTGAAGTCAGAATATTATTTCTTCACTTTCTGCTTTTTTAGAGCTTTCAGATTTGTGATAGGGATGTACTAACATAGTTTTTACATTCACTCTTCTTGTTGTTTTGCATTGCCATGAGGAAAAACAGAATAAGAAAAAACTTTCTGCAATTCTAATCGTTACCAACTCACCAGCCCATGGGGTTCATGTTCACAAAAAACTCTGGATGTGGGTCAAGTTCAGACTTGCCTCTTTTTGCCTTTAGGCATTTTTCTGCAAGGCTAATTCTATAGGGCAGAAGCGCATAATGTTATACTCAGACAGACAGCTATTTTTAGTTGTTAAAGACTTTTTTTTTAACAATGAAAGCATTACAATTTGCAGAATAATTGCAGCAAAGATTACACAGATATCCTGAACATGCAGAAGTGGCATCTTTTTCATGATTGCACTTGTCTTCTGTCCTTGATAGTGACAGCTTACTATTTTATTTTATTTTATTTTATTTTATTTTATTTTATTTTATATTATTTTATTTTATTTTATTTTAATTTTATGTTTTATTTATTTTTGTAGAAACTCTGGAATGCCTGAAACAGAGTCCCAGTGTTTTTCATGTAAAAATAATTCCAGTAGCAGCCTGATGTGGAAGTTCTTCTTACAATCAGGTCAAACACAAAGAATGCAATATTTCAATAGTGGGAAAGGCTAATCATGCAGGAAGCACTGTTTTGTGGTGTAAGCAAATTACCACAAAGCATGAGAAAAGCTGGGTTTTAAACGCTTATCAAGAGCTTTTTCCAATCCCTGTTGCTGTTCATTATATCTCTGGGAGATGCTCTTATAAAAAATGAAGCTGGGGAATTTCACATCTCCAGCCAACAGAGAAGTATCAGAAAGGCTGATATCTGTCAATAAAAGTGATATTTACAGCAGAACAAAACGTGATGAAAACCGAGATACAGATGTGTGTGAATTACCCTTGGTATCCCGAACGAACGAGGAGATAGAGCAGAGCCCTCCTAACAGACAAGACTTGCCTGCTGATCCAGGAAGATAAGCATTTGAAAAGAGGCTATCAAAAGCCACTCATGAGCAGTCTTTTCTTCCAAAGCAATTTTCCTTGAGGATACAGGAAATCAAGTGTTCATTGATAATGTTTACTTTGTAAAGGAGTCACGTGGGCCAGATTATCAGATCCGCTTCGCTTACTTGTCACAATTCAACCAGTAGCGAGGATTTAAAAAGGAGACACGTTTTGCCAGCTAGGGATTCTTTTGGTACAAGACAGTTCATTATCATCACAACTACAGTAGTATCCCACCATTCCTAGCAAAGGAAACGTTGCAAAGAGCTGTAGTTTTCTTGCACGCTGCTTAGTTTGGCAAATAACTCCTTTAGGGCAGTTGCTAATTAGCAGTCTTCAGAACAGCACCAAATTCTGCAAAAGCCATAACCCATGCAGAGCCATCCCCAGAATCAGGAAACAGGCACTCTGAGCCATGATCATCATGAATGTGAAAACAAGCTTGTTACAAAAAGTCATTTTGTTCTCTGAAAAAAATGAGATATTTTAATTTTATGCTAATTCAGAACAAATGCAAATGTTAAAATATCTTAAATTCTGCAAGACAGTTTTTTCCCCGCAGCCTCAATAGAGATCCACAGCAGTGCCTTGCTTAATAAAGCTGTATAATTCTTCCTCTTGAATTACTAAAGGTGATTTTTTTTGTTTGCATCAAGAGTATTACATATAGGTTATGCATAGACACAGAATTTGTGTGTCTGTGTCATCTATATCTTAATTATTGATTTTAAAAATAATTTCAATTTGGGAATATGGATTTGTGCCCTTCAAGTGTCTGAATTATTGTGTAACTGTTTTGGACATTAGAAATAGTTGACTGGGTATTATTCACATTTTCAATGCTATTGAAAGTAATTTTCAAACACCTCTGATAGTGTTCTTGAAAAAATTATGCTGTCTCCAAGAACAATTATGAGTGACTGTTTCTTTTTTCCTGTCGTTCCGATTATATTCACTGTTTCCCTTTAGTTTTCTCTCCTTGCTGGACGGAAAGATGAAAATTACCCATGCTGTCAATTAATTTTCTCACTCTGCAAATTAAACTTCCTGAAAATTGTTCCCTTAAAAATGAATTTATTATTTCTGCAACTGCAACCAGTCTGCACTCGGATAATATAGTCTTCACCCTGTCTCACAAATATCTACTAGTCCTGGATGGTTCCACTTTATTATGCCCAACTATGGCATTAGGATGGTCATGCAGAAATGGGAGAGTTCAGAATAAACAGGCACTTTTTTTTTTTTTTTTTGAAAACTGATCCCTACTACAAAGTAGGAGTGTGCTGTTTGGAAGATGCTGTCTGACTCTGTGGAGCTTCACCAGCATTTATGAGATGCTAAAAGTTTGTTCAGACAGAAAAGGGTGACATTTGACTAGCAAGATCACTGAACTGAACAGAGCCTCAGTGTTGTGGACATGTAACCTCTGTGTATTACACTAAAAAGAAAAAAAAAAAAGTTTTGCATTTGTCTACGAAGGATTGGAAAAATGCCTAAAACACAATAACGTGTTTGGAAATGGTTCCCAGGGGAATTTGCTCCATCACTATCACAGGGATTAAAGTGAGATTGGCTGGCCTGTAGTTCCCTAGATCCTTCTGCTTGCCCATATCAATAGCAACAGTGATCTTTGGGTTTTCCAGTCAGCTGGGACCTCCCCCAGTCACCATGATCTTCCAAAGATAATCAAGAGTGGCCTCACAATGACATCAACCAGCTTCCTTAGTCCTTATGGATGCATTCAGTCGGTCCCACAGATTGGTGTATGTCCATTTGGTTTAGACGTTTCCTAATGTGATCCTCCTAACTGAGCATAAAACATCATTGCTCCAGAGTTTCCCACTGGTGTCAGGGCCCTGCAGTTCCTCAGGGTAAAATTTATCAGTAAAGACTGAGGTGAAGAAGGCATTGGGTACCTCATCCTTTTCCATGTCCTTTGTCACCAAGTCCCCTGCCCCATTCAGTGCCACGCTCTCATTTTCCCTAATCTCCCTTTTGCTGTTGATGGGCCTGTAAAAATCCTTCCTGCATGTTCTCCTTTCTGTCTCTCCCAAGATTCAGCTGTAGATGGGCTTTAGCCTTCCTAATGCCATTCCTGCACACTCAGAGAGTTTCTATATTCCTCTGGTTTCACCTGTCCCAGCTTTTACCTCTTGTACAATTTTTTTTCAGGTCTGAGTTGAGTCAGGAGCTCCTCCTTACTCATCAGTGCAGGTGTCCTGATGCTTTGGCTTGATTTCTTCCACATTGGCATCGGTCACTGTTATGCTTGGAGGAGCTGATCCCTGAAAATCAGCCAGCTCTCCTGGTCTGCTCTTCTCTCCATGACCATCTCCTGTGGGACCCTTCCAAGTAGATCCTTCAACAGGCCAAATTCTGCTATCCTGTAATCCAGAGTTTTGCTCCTCCTATTTGCCACCTTTTCTTCTCTCAGGATTGGGATCTCCAGCACCTCATGGTCACTGCAGTCAAGACTGCCCCAATCTTTCATATTGTCAATCCTTCCTTGTTTGCAAGTGTCCAGTCCAATGGAGCATTAGCCATTGTTGGGTCACTGGTCACCACTGCTAGGATGTTCTCATCAATGCATTCCATGTATCCCCAGGATTGCTTGTTTAATGGTGTGTTGCCATCCAGCACATATTGGGTCACTCATGAGAACCAGGGCTTTTCAACATGAGGCTTCTTCCCTTTATCTGAAGACAGCCAAATCTTTCTGATTAGGCAGTCTGTAGCAGATATCTGCCACAACATGATCTGCCCTCTAATCCTAACCCATAAACTGTTGACTGCCTCATTGTCTGTCCCAGGGCAAGTCTCCCTGAATTCCTGCTAGTCTCTCACAAAATGCTGAATACCCCCACAACCTTCCTCACCTGTCATTGCTAAAGACCACGTGTCCATCCACTGTAGTACGCTGGTCGTGGGAGCCTTTCCACCACCTCTGTACAAGATTGTAGTCCTGCAATTGCACACGTTTTGATTCCTCCTCTTATTTGTCCCATACTACATGCATGCATTACTGTAAAGGCATTTCAGAGAGGTGCTCCAACCTGTTGATTTCTCAGGAAGTGTGCGAGCTCCCCTCATGATGCTGTCCTCCTGGCACTTCCCTGCTTGTGTGCATGTGCCTGAGGTGGGCCTCCTTCATCCTGCTTGTCATTCTCAAGCTCTGTCTTGTCTACCATACCCTTCGTACTTTCTTGCCAACACAGCCCACCAATACCTCAATGGACTGTGGGTCATCATCTCCCTTCAGCCCCTCATTCCTAGCTTCAAGGCCTCTTCAGCAGGCATTGCTGCCAATCTGTTGGCAGAGATGTTTTTGTCTGAATCCACCTAAGAGCTATTTTCTAGAATCTACCTAAGTACTAATTTCAGACATTTGCATTACTAAGTAGAAATCACACAAAGCTAGGCTGAAAGAAACCTCTGAGACAGGATGACGTATACCCAGATCACTCTTGATTACACATTCATCTAACGTGTCCTCAGAAATCTCCAGTGAAGGAGACTGCACAGTTAGCATGTTTCAGCACAATCTGTCCCTACACTTACTTTTTCTTAGCATCTAGCTTAACTTTCTCTTGGGGAAATTCAGCTAACTACCTTTGTCCTACCCTCAGTGGATAGGAGGAAATTCTGATTTCTCATCATCATAATAATCTTAATATTTAACTGTTCTTTATATGACGAGCTTTCTCATATTTGTGTAGTTTAGAACTAAGAAGGCACAGCAAATCAGCAAATTCTCAAACCTTCCTCACAAGCCATTTTCTAAACCTCTCATACCTCTTCTGACTTTCCTCTGGACTCTTTGTTTGCCATTTTCTGAAATCCAAGCATCTGACATAACGCTTTAGTTAAAATGTCACATGTAAAATAAAATACCTCCTACCTCCCATGCTTTACATACAAACATTGCAAATCATCTGCTCCTTTTCTTTGCAGTAGTATTAACCTGCAGTTTCAGATTTAGATTGTGATCCACCCCTGCCCCTTTGTACAGTATTACCACACTTATTACAAATTTTATTCTTCCTTAGCATTTTAGTTTTATTTTATTCTTCCTTAGTAACTGTAGCACTTCTTTCATGTTTACTGAATGTAATGTTGTTGATTTCAAACCACTTCTTCAAACTACCATGACTTCTGAATTTTAATCCTGTCCTCCAAAATTCTCCTTTCTTATCAGTGGAAAAAAAAATCACAACTTTTTGATGAGCATTTTCTGGTCATTACTGAAACTGGAACAAAACACAGGAAAAGTCTGTAAAACACATTATATAAAACATCTTCCCAATGTGACAGTGAACTGGCATAACTATTTGTTAGTACATTTCTGCAACAAGTGGGTGCCCCCACCAGATGGCAATTTAATCCAGAACATTTCCCTAAGTTGCTTATGAGAATGTAACTAGTAGTATGTCAAAAGCCTTATTAAAATCCAAATATATCACATCCATTGCTTCCTTTGTATCCACTAGGCCAGTTACACTGTCAAAAGGTAAACCAGATTGATTTGATTTGATTTGTTCTTGATGAATTGATGTCGGCTGTTTCATATCACTTTGTTATTTTATTATCTATGTGCTTATAAACTCATAATTTAACAATTTGTTTCAGTAACCTTTTGGCTACTGAAGGCAGGGTGACTGTTCTACAATTTATATTTTGCCATTAGCAATATTTTACAAAATTGTGATCATTTCTATTGTAATCAAAGCATTCTTGAATGCCCAAGTTCAAAGTCAACAATTCATAATTTAATTGTAAATATACATTATTTTACTCAATTAGAAATTCTAACAAGAACTTGTGTATCTCTGTCCCTGCTTTTGTATTTGGCTTTTGCCTTTTGTTTCTTCTACTGTTGCAATTGTGCCTGCTCCAAGCTTGTTTCTTTACTCTGTAAGCAAAAGTAATGAGACTCTACAGAGACATTTCTAAATTCCTTCTCTGAATTAGGTCCCAAATCCCTTTTCTTACCCTCCTTCAAAGTCCTCCTCAAGACTTCATAATCCTGTGCAGAGTTAGCTATGGGCTTGTCTGCAAACTCCTAACAACGATTAGCAAAACAAACCCACCGATTGCATGTTTTATCCATCCTTTGCCAATTGTCTTTGCACATCACAAGTGTTTGGGAATTCAGACCATCTCACTGTTTCGACAGTGCAGCCTGATGGGACTAAACAAGAAATCCAGTGGGATCTATCTATTGCAATCTTAATGATAGATCTGCTTTTACCTCCAAACCTCCAACCTTTTTCTTCATAAACACGGAATGAGGAATCTGTAACTTCTGAGGGACAATAGTTTTAATTAGCTCACAGTAGAATGCAGTGCAGCAAAGGATCGTGAGAAACAATAAACTAGAAAGTGCTTCAGCCTCAAGACAATATTGCTTACAAGTGTTACTCTTACAAAAACCTTCAGCAACAAAACACTTCAAGGTAGCTGTAAAAAATCTTGATGCTTTGAATGACAGGTTAGACCATCCTGTTGTGAACTGTCTGGTCTCAACCATTATTTGGAATTGTGTCCCCTCACTGTGTGACTCCCAGGACTGCTCTGGATGGAGTAAGGAAGGCAAGGAGTTTCCTGTGGTATGCAGTCCTACAGCTTCATCTTGTTGGAGGCTGCTGGACTGGTGGAACATCTTATCCAATACTTGGATGAACTTAGCGTTCAGGTGCTACACAGTTAACCAAGTCAGAGATAACATCATCCTAATTCATACCAGCAACTTATTTTAAACAGGAGAAACTCCTTTTTGTAACACAGGGTCTTCTTTTGGTTGGCCAGGCTGCTCCTGTACTCGAATGCAGAGACCAGTCCACTCTCCCATGCTGATTCCTCTCCACTGCAGAATTTGCCAAAATAAGGTTACTGTAGTACACTTTTCAGAAAGAGCTTGCCTGTGATGCCTGAGATGTTGAAACCTAGTTACATGGAAGGATGGGTAGGAGTTAAGCCACTACGACCCTCAGCACCATTGTACTGGCCTCCAGTGAGCTCCCGGGTGGAAGTGAAAGGACATTTTAAGCCTGTAAAGTTGTAAATAGTCTGACAAGGTTCTAAATAATAATGGCAAAATCCACTACCGAAATCATTATTCCGTACTGCAGCCTCTGAAGGTACCAGAGAAGCAGAGTCTCTGCAGAAGACATGACAGGCAGCCAGCATTTTGCCCTGAGAGATCCTTAGTTTTCCTTTCCTCACCCATGCCATTTGTTAACTTTAAGCATGCCGTAACAGCCAATATTCTTCTTGGTGTATTTCAGAGGAAAAGGCAGAATCAAAGTTAGAGAAGGTGAGGAATAATTGATTTAAGAATACAACCCGAGCACAGAATTATGTATTACCAGTTACACAGTCAGAGCACAGACGTATGTGGGCACCTACAACTATTGGAGCAAATGCTCATGTTGATGCTTTCCCATTCCACCATCTATGAAAACTGCCTATCCAAACTTAGACATAAAAAAGTGCCAAATTTAATCCAAAACTTATTCATACAAGTTAAATCACATTAATGCCAGTTCACAAGTATTTCCTCAGTCATGTTTCTCTCTTCAGATATCAGACAAGTGATGTAAAGACAAGACAGTTGATCAAAGTAAAATTTAACCGCCTGTGGCTGAGACTAGAGAAAAAAGTAATAATTGCTAAATGAGAGAAGGCACTTCCCTGTTAACAAACGCTCAGAAACCTTAGGTCTGTATTTGAAACGGTGTGGATTTCACAGCTTGGGGGAAGGCTCGCGTGACACGAACTGAATGCTGCTTGGCACTCTGGGGGACAGAAAAGCTGCAACAACTAAGTATGCAAAAGGCTTTTTTAGTAACTTGAATTTAAAGTTTCAATTGCTGTTTTAATCATTGTTGTGAGACGATAGGAATTCCTATGAAACAGACTGCCAGGAAACTGGCTTGTTTTCAACACCCTTTGCATTCCTGTCAAAATTGACATGGGATAACTCCGTTTGTCAGACACTTTGCATTTTCTCAGCCCTCTATTTTTGCTTTCTGCTTCTGCTATTTACAGAAGAAAAAAAGAAAGACCACACAGAAAATATTTTTTTCTCCTTCACCACTGCACGCTCCTTCCCACCAAAATCTGCAATTTTGAAGATCATGCAGTTTCCAAAGAGGACAATATAACCTAATAATTCCTCTAATGTACTTCAAAATGTGTTTACGATGTGCTGATTCTATCACTTGTCACTCCACAGGGAATTGCAGAAATTCCAATATGGAGCACTTGTGCAGTTGTTTTTGCACGGAAAAGTAGCGTGAGCTGTTTCTGATCTCTTAGAGCTCTTCAGCACTCACTGACCTCCATTCTCAAAAGAAGAAACAAGTCTCAATGCCTCCTTCAATCCCCTAAATAAACTGCTATATCATATAAACATACTTATGAATAAAAGACACATGTTTTCTTCAGACTTATTTTAAGGCAAATGTCTGCAAAGATTGAGTTGGGTTTCCCAAATTCATGTTTCTTTGCATACCATGTAATCCAGAACAACTATATTGTGTTTCACAGACCATAATAGCATGAATAGAGCACTTTTACGAATCCAAATGCACCTTGTAAGAATACACACTCAATCAGTGTTAGAAAGAACGTTCTCTTCTCCTCCAGCTCACCCTTTTCCTGTCTCTAAGCTGCCAAGGAGAGGATATCAACAATACACACAGCTGGAATTAGAGAAGGTTAAAATGAACATGTTGCCTTTTGAGATAAGTGGTACTGATACTTCTTTCTGACTTTACACTATATTTTTTGTTAGTGATTTTCTTTTTTAATGTTTCCACCTGCTATGCTAACTTTGACAGAAACAAGGGTCCTGTTCTGCTTGGAATACAGTCCCCTGCAGCGCTGTCAGATGCTACATGCCTTTGTCACTTCTCTCTGTGCTTTAAAAAGACATTGCTGAATGCTCTTCTAGGAAGAAAGACACTTTGAATGTTCCATGGCAAGGAGGAAGATGGGGGCTGGAGGGAGTGGAAGAAGAGTAAGAGGCCTGGGCAGGGAAATTGGTGTAAGACAGAGCTAAAAATTATTCTTCAAATGTTTGCAGAATGTGTGTAGAAGAAAACATTACCACGTTCCTGCACTGTCCCTGGACAGGGTCTCCTGCTCTAGTCCTTCCAGGTGAACAAGTTTGAGCTGGGGCACATACAAGGCAGCGACGGTAACGTCAGTGTTTCTGAATGGGGGGGGCCTCTGATCTCCCCAGGATTACGGTGCTGCTCTTCAGACTGCACCCTGGTCATGAAGAATTTCCACTTAATTAAGGCAACTGAGATGCCTGAGTTAGGAGCGTAGCATTCAGATATTGTCAGTGGAGGCTTTAAAAAGTAATTGAGATAGCAGAAATGCTCCGGCCTTATAAGAACTCTTCAAATACAGAAGTTCAAATGATGGCTTATATTCGTCTTTCACACTTGATTGCAGCTATGAGGTTCACTGTGAATCCCCACATAATCCATTCTTCTGAGTTTGACATAAATACCTCTCTATTTGTACCATGGTTCTTTACTCATCTGATGATTAACAATGGATTTTCATGCAACCAGTACTTTTCTTGAGGAGTATTTTGTTATAATGAAGATTGTATTCCTTTTTTAAAAAATCAACAATCTTATTAGCATAAAACTGAAGAACTCAAGATGTTAAAAGAGAATAATATTTTGAAGGATGCATAACAATGGTTTTTGTACATAACAAAAAACTAGCAAGCAGATTTCTTGTCAGAGCTTGAATTAATTTTTTTAAAATTTTGCACTGACTTGTTAATTTGAAACTAATCAGAATATCAGTTCTGCTTACTGAACACTATAAAATTAACAACTACAGGCAATTTTTCTGCAGCTTGGCAATGCAATGCATCCATCTGAAACCCATGTTGCACCTAGTCTTTTGATATTTCCTTATTTTCTAAATAGACGCCACATAAATTGCAATATTGTTATGATAGTGTAGGTACGTTACTTTTAACAGCATTCAGAACTGCCTGCAGCTAATTCAGTATGTCTCCCCTTTACAGGCATCTGATTAAGACAGAAAGTTTATTGTTGTGTGAAGCTCTGAAATAAAACAATTGCTCCACTTTTGGAGCACACATTTTTAACTTGATTTACATCAGCAAAAATTAGCTGCTTCTTCTTTTAATAACTGTGCTTTTCCAAGATGTGCCGTTTCATGTGGAAACTGTAGTATATAACTATTGTCTGTATGTGCACACAGACACACAACACATGCAAGACAATATATGCCTGTGTATATGTATACAGGCCAAAGTATATATGAAGAGTATTAAGTAACTGTAGATTAGAACATGAGTAAACCGATAATCACTAAACACAATCAAGTTCAATTAGATTGATAATATGAAAGAGGACCAATTCTGTAGCTTGATCTGTAAATGGCATCTTGTACCAGATACTACTCAAAACCTGTCCCTCAGTGCTCTACTGAACCACTGGATGGCATCAACCTATAACATAATCAGTTGCTGCCGCTTTTATCTTTTTACAGTTCTACTGATTATTCTGCCATTTGAAACTGCTTTATACAATCTGTGCACTCTTCATCTAAAACCCCAGTCTTGTGAGTTCATCCCTTTGGGAAAAAAGTTAATACAGTTTATTATCCTAATGGAGATACTAACTGTGACCTTATCACCATTTCAGTAACTGATTTTAATTATACTACCATATACAGCACCAGCTGCACAATACTGGAATAGAAATCTTTTGTTCTCATTTATACAGTTCATAGAGTCTAATAAACTCTTTAAGGACTCATGATCCTTTTATGCTGAATAGACTTTTAAACAAAAATATAGTTTTAGAGTTTGAGAGCAGGTACTGTCAAAGAAATTTCTTGTTTTACATGTGGTGGTATCTGCTGGTAAACCAGGAGAATCATATATCTACCCATGTTCTATGAAGAAGAAACACTGCTTTTTTTAAATTTCTGAAATTAAAATACGGGAACTTTTACTGAATATTTATTTCTAATGGCTGTGAAAAGCCATGCGTCTCATGTTCGAAAAACTTCCCTCTTGTCAAAGGTATTGATTTTGCAAAACCGTACATCTGGCCATAAAGTTAAGGCTGTCAATAGGAATCTTTGTAGGCTGAATTATTTGCATGCACGTCACACTTTGCAGGAATGGGGCCTTTATGGACTCAATTCTGCCTTCAAGTATATCTGAACAACTCTGTTTCCAGCCAATGCAAATTAGAAAGAAGAACCGAGTGCTGTTTGTATAGTTTGGCATCACTGATAGTCTTCTAAGGAGAGGAAAAGTGCTTGACTGGGACAGCCAGATTGTTATAGATGAATGTTGAAATTCACTGGCTCAGCTGTAATGCCATACTGTCAAATCTGTACGTGAATTTGTACATACTATTCCAGCTATGCTATGTACATCTGGCACGTGGTACTTGCATGGATGGCCATTGCAAAAAAAAACCCCAACCCCAAACAAACTAAATTAAATAGGACTGACAGTATGTCTTATGTACTCCCTATATAAATGACAAGCTTTTTCACTACCTGTACAGGGTGTGCTAGCCAAGATCTACTGGTAGGAGCCTCATAGTTCTAGTTCATGCTACAATTTGCAATCTCATGCCCGTCAGTGCTTATGCCTTCATGCTGTTTCTGCTTCACTTGAGGGCAGGAGTCGGTTTTGTTTATCTCTGAAATATTCAACAATGAGCACCCAGTAACAGTCCCTATAATTCATTTTGGGCTGTCTTAATTAAAATGAGATTTATTAGAGAGAAAGAATCAAATTAAACTTTAAGCAGAGTAAAAACATAGTCAGATTAATGTCATGATAAATTTAACTCTCTAGGCCAGACTTTTTCTCTTTTTTAAGGTTGCAATTTATTAGATAGATAAGAAGGAATTCAAAAAACTACATTTCATAAAGTTAATTTGCTTCTGCCCAACAGCAATGCACTCTCAAGGCTGGATCAAATAAATGATGGTCACAAAAGTACGGACAGGGATGGCTATCTTTCAGGCATCTGCCTTCACAGGTTTGGTGGCTAAATTAGATATGTGGACACATATCCTCAAATGGGAACCAGAACAATTAGCAGCTTGAGTTGAAAGCTGCCTCAAGTTAGGCAACAGGATAGCAGGATCATTAAATCTTGCCTTTTAGGCACATTATCCAGATTCCTTTTTTTTTAGTGCAGCACAAAATCCACTCATCAAACATACCTCTCAGCTTTTCTTTAAAAACAAAGCTAATGAAAGAAGTGGTCTGCCATTTCCACATAAAAAATTGTATCTTAGAACGCTGATCAGGGAGAGGACAACAGCTTCCTGGTTCATTGAATAAAACACACAAAAAAAATAACCTTGAGATTAGGGATCAATCATCTACAAAGACAGTTTGTGTCTCCAATCCAATAATGCAAAGTGACATAATTTTCCAGGAGACAGACAAACGTTCCTACAAAGAAGAGTCAACGCCTGGTGATTGGGGCATTGATCGATGAACTGGGAGCTTAAATGCTGAGGAGGGCATTGAAACTGGTGTCCCATTTCCTGGGCAAACAAGCTCACCATCACCTTGTGCTATATAAAAAGTTATGTTTTACAAGAAAGGGGCAACTGTCACAGGGGTTTTGAAGTTTAAGTTTGTCAGACTGAGTTGAACCTAATGACATCTGGATTAAGCTGCTCAAGCTTAATAACAGGAGTGATGCTTCCCTTCCAAGTACTGGGGTAAAATGAGGTAAGAGCTTGCTCCATTCTGCCAACACTGAGGCAACTCATCGTGTATTCTGGAGGATTTTAAAGCAACAAATGGAGTGTTACTGGTTTAGGTGACAGCTACACAGTAATCTTCAGCAGTTTTGGATTTAATTACATAATTCTGCTCAAGTCCCTGTTAAGGTGCTCAATATTTTCTCTTTAATTTCAGCTTTTAATTTGACTGCTGACATTCTAGCTTTTTTTTGTTAATATTGCATATCAGCTCAGCATTGCAAAACTAAGAACAAAAGGCAGCAATCAGTAATATTATTCTGTAGGCCCAAACTTCTCTTCATGAAGCCTCAAGTCTTAAACCAAAATTTACTCAACCCTAATATTACTCAGTCTGTGAAGTTGGTTGGGCTGATGTTCATGCACAAGAATCCAAGATATTTGCAGTCAGAAAACATCAAACAGAGCAATTTTAGCACTGGCTGATGCAGATATCAGAAATCAGGCAATGTAGTGACAGGACAAGGGGTAATGGGTTTAAGCTGAAGGAGGGTCAATTTAGATTAGATGTTAGAAAGAAATTCTTTACTGTGAGGGTGGTGAGGCACTGGAACAGGTTGCCCAGAGAAGCTGTGGCTGCCCCCTCCCTGGAAGTGTTCAAGGCCAGGTTGGATGGGGCTTTGGGCAACGTGGTCTAGTGGAGGGTGTCCCTGCCCATGGCAGGGGGGTTGGGACCACATGATCGTTGAAGATCCCTTCCAACACAAACCATTCTATGATACCATGAAAAAGAGATAAACTAGTTTTTCTGGCCCCAGAGATTGCTGGCATGGAGGGATGGAGTCTCAGCTTCGGTTTCCTGCTATTTTATTCCATCACAGCATGGAGAGGCCATTGCCACTGCTCGCACCTATTCAAATAACACTAAGAAATGCCTGGAAGGATCTCTGGATCTGTCTACACCAATACACACCTGCAGGTAAGTACTGCTGGGGCAGTGGTGTGCCTTTTGGATTGAAAGGGAGTTATCTTTCAGAAAAAAAAAACCCTTTTTAGTCTGGTTTGCTATGATAACTGACTTCAGGTGATGCAGAAGAGGCCAATACTGCTAGTGTGCAACAAAATATCATCCTGTCAACTGGTAATGTGCGTCTCAGTCAGTATTCACTTCTGCAAAGCTGCTCTGGCTAATTGACTGTATATCATGGTCTATGTTGTTCTTTTTAATAACAGTGTGGTTAAATCCCTGTCTCTAGCTATATGTATCAGAACATATTATTGTGAGGTTTCTGGGAAAATCTCTTTTTGCTTCAAAAGTCAGGAAAATTTTTTCTCTACACAGTAAGGGATGCCTCCCCTCCGTTTCCCCACAGAAGATATCAGCAGGATGGAGGGCATGCAACGGTTTTAGAAAGGGCCATAGAATTCAGGCATTCAATTTTCAGGCTGGATTTGAGACCATTAAGGAATTATGGCCTTGTATTTTCATCTCAGCTATACAATCTTACTCCTATATTATTTATATTGGTAAGGGGACACAGATTAGAAACCGATTTATACAGAATAGACAGAGACCAGATTAAAATAGCCTGTCTGAATATTTTATCTAGTCTGACTCTTTGGAAGGTTCATCTAGATTAGTTTAGTTACATTGAATAAAAAAATTACTTTTCTAAGAAAGCACTTTCTGCTTTCCCCTCTTTGACCCTTTCAATCTCTCATGCTGTCAGCTACTTTGGGATTAAATCCACTTTTCTCCTCAAATCCCAGTCCAGTGAGTCCATGCCATTTGCTTGTAAAAATCTCACAGGATTCATCGTTCTATGAGAGAAACTGATTGTAACTCTATCACCATTCCAGCTATACAGTGTCTGATCAGGTGCTCCATCTGAAGTGGGTAGAATAGTTTTTTGTTCCTGGTAGATTAGCCATGTGTCCCATTTCTGCTGACATACACATCTAGCTCCAGCTGTACTTCCCACTTCCATCAAAATTTAATATTTCAAATGCACCTGCCATGCAACTGGTATGTTACTCAGCAAAAAGAGGTCAAGGTGCATGGATCTTGGATGACGTTTCAATTATTCTTGCCTGAAGACAAATCATGTGTTTTGTCTCTGTATCTTAAAAGAAAGGGTCCATGACCCTTAGCTTTCTGCCAGCATGTATTCTTCTCTTTATTAAATATAAATAATTTATAAATTTCATAGTTTTTAATCTGTCATGGTGTTGAGCAGTTTAACGCAAAATATTCCATTCCAACATATGCTGACCAAATCCATAGAAAAGCTAGCATCTTCCCTTACACCAAAAAACAGCCTGAAAAGGAATAGCCAGCCACATATCAAAACAACAGAGAAATCATGTTTTCTTATTTATTGCCTATTACATGAGTACTGTTTGAATTGCCTGCATAGATGATTAACACTTTACAAAAAGGAGAATGAATAGTGGACAAACACTGTGTTGGAAAAAACAAATTTGCTCTATTAATACGTACTAATTTGCCATAGAGTTCACAATGCTTTTAGATTTGAAAATAATTTTTCCAAGTATTTTAAACCTACATCCAGAATAAATAAGGCCTCACAAATCACAGAAATACATTCAACTAGTTAGGGAAGAATTTTCTAACTAATACAATAGCTAACCCATTATACTAACTATAATAATGTCAACAGTATAAATGTCTTTGTAGCAGTGGTATAGCTTAACAGAAGGGACACCATCAATTGCAAAGATAACATTCAGATTTGCATACACATAGACTCCAGAAGAGGGAGAGGACTTCAAAACAAAATTAAATAATCCAGATTATTTCTATGTAACCAAACCCACCAACCAAAGCAGCTGACATATTCATGTGTTCACTGAATTTACTATAACCACAGTTTTCTGAAATGTTTGTTTCTGTATCTCTTATATGTAGAGATACTCTCAAATCCCTTATACTCTTTGGCTGGTGCATACATCTAAAGGATCCAAATGTCTCATCTCAGAGATATTAGAAACTTGTATTCCATCTATGACTTTCAGTTACCCTAGAAGCATGGTGAGGTGATGGTGTAGAGAGAAAGAAAAATAGAAAATAGGGTCCACATAGACAACAGATTTTGAATTATTGCATTTCTTAACAGCAAACAGGTTTGGATGCTAGTAATAAACATTTTTATAAGGATGCCAAAGGGCATCTCAGCGAGGACCTGGAGTGTGACCTCTTATAGCACGAAATGGTATGTTTTAAACTCATCGCTCATTCTCCTTCTTGTACTGGCTGGATTGGCCTTTCACATTACCTGGCATCCTGGGGATTGTTGACTGTTTAAAATAGTCTGGTGGGCAGTTGTTTACACCTGGTAACTGCTGTGCTGTGCAAGTTATTTCATGCTGAATGTATAAGGCTGAAAACTGCTCCCTTACACAGTGAAAAGGGCCAGTGTAACAGGCACAGTGCAGTCTGTCAGGATGTGAAGTGTGACTTCTTTTTCAGGGGAACAAAATCGTTGCAGACGAACTGGATTGTCTGAGTTTCAATACATTTTCAGGGAGAGTGGACGACTACGCCTTCTGTTTGCATGTGTTGAGGCATCTGTTAAGGCCATATATTTGAAGGGAGAGAAATATGACACCGAGACTGTGTATATTCACCACCTGTGTGTGAAGACAGTGCTAGAGAAATGATACTATAAATGCCCATATGCTGCTTCGGACTGGCAGCCAGCTCTGAAGTAGCCCCAGGTAGAATCTTGCAAGTGAAGCCATGTGGGATAATGATTATAATCACATTGTGATACAATGATTTATGGTGACCACATTGATGATACTGACCTGAAATCCTGCTGAAACTACTCAGGATTCCAGGTTCTTCTGAAGGTCTGAGATGGAAATAAGATATGTCATTTCTTCAGTAGGATTTGGTTTAGAAAACCTATTCAAAAATTATTGGAGAAGAAGAAATGGCAACTGCAAAATGTGGGAAGCAAGAGGTAGGGCTTTTATTAACTTGGCTAAACATGGTCCTTTTTGTGAGGAGGAGATGAGAAGATGTCTTGCCGTATTTGCAGGATGCTCTTGTGTTAGGCTTTCTATTACTGGTTCATGTATCAAAAAAGGTTCCTTTTATCTCTTCCATTAATTGAAGTGTGAGCTTGAAGTCTATCAAAGAATAGATGTTTAGCTGTTACAAAGAACTCCCAACCTTTCAGTGACATCTGTCATTAACTGGAATGCTTCACCAACTTGTATCTTTCAGCCATGATGCATTAAACCATAACTACAGGGCCAGACAGATGCATCCGCATAGATGAAAAAACGCGTGTACATCTTTTTTTTCATTATTTTCAGTACTTCAAAAAGATTTCTTAAAAATGTAGTGGACGTAAGTGTGACTTTGAGCAACATCAGAATAAAGCATTAAGGAACAGGGACAGAGACAGTAAATGCAGGAAAACATTCCATAGTAAAGGTATAATGTCAATGTGATTGACAATAATAATATCAGTCCTGGGTCCAGAGAGACGTAAGCATCAGAACTGACAATAAACATCAGATTTTTCAATGCTGAGGAATTCCCAATCCCCCTCTTCACTTGTCTTCTCTGTAACATATTTTCCAAGAAAAACATCTCTAATAAAAGCAGGATTCCTGTAGGCCAGAAAAATCCTACCTTATGGTAGCCATTCTCCCTCTCCAACATCTGGATACAGCAAGATGTATAAAGATGCGAGTCCTGATAACTGAATTGCTGTACTGAAGGAAATTTTAATGGTAAATCAGAATATGTCTTTCACAGAGACTGAACTCTCTAAGGAGGAAGTTACAGAGCAATTAGAGATGCAATTACAGTAAGTCATCAGGACCAGATGGTATTTCATTCAAGGATTGAAAGGAATAATGTGAAAGAATGTACTGAAGAGGATATTTATTCTGCAGCTTCCAAAGAGGCAGGCTTCACTCTCTCAGCAGAATGAACAGCGTGCTGAATAGTCCCTGACAGTTGGCCACCGAGTCTCTGGTGACACGAGAGCGCGCTCTGGTCTCTGGGTCCTTGCTGCTCCCTGAGTAAAGGAATGAGTCTTACACTGTAGCTCTGAACGTCAACAGATGTGGACTCTGAAGAAAATTTGACTTTTGTAGAAAGTGATTTCTACTGAGAAAACAGGTTTCAAGAGGTCAAGATGAAACTCACCAACGTTACCACAATGATGTCAGATAGCAAAATTAGTAGAAATGCAGAAGGTATTGCATTTGTTCCTTCCCGAAATAGGTACTCCATGTGGTTCAAGCTAGATTGGTTGTATCTACGAAGTAAATACAAAACTCCAGCTAGTAATAAATGTACCAGTGCAAAGGACCAAACCATGGCTGATGTGTAATGTGCAAACAGGTGCAACGCATCTCTCACGGCAAGGGCACAGTAGAGGATTACAGCATTACCCAAAGGAATATTGCCCCATCACAGAGTAAGCCATATGATTCTTCTGAGCTAAAACCACTTCTTCCCTGTGAGTTGTCCCTGAAACTCCCCTTGATTCTGTTAAGTGTTACATGTTTTGTGGCTGTTGCGCATAAAGAATTTTGTCTTACACGGTCTGGAAGTTTGGGCTGGTTTTTGTGCATTTGCTTTTTTGGCCACACAAAGTTTAGCATTAAGACTCTTGTCTCCAATGATGGAGAAGAAAACTTTAGATGAACATGAAGTCAATCAAAATAAATACATAAATGAATAAAGACATTTATAAATGTTTTAACTTATAGCTGTATCAGAGTATTTCATATGTCATACCTTGTCTATCACAATAATCCAAGAGAGGGACATTTGGGGGGGATATTTTAATTGCCATTGTACTAATGGTTAAGAACTAAGCAGCCTTGGGCTTATGGTGGCAATGATGAAGTGGACCTAAGTCTGTACAGATAGTGACATATGACACAATATTTTCGTATTTTATACCAGAGACTCAAAAGCTTTATTCTGTAAAAGGTAGAATAGATGAGACTGATGTTAATGTCCGGCATCTGGACCTTCAAGATTGGTAACAACTATTTCGGTAGGTAGATTATATAGGATTTTACACTGAATGTGCATTTATTTCAACCATGCTATGCTGGCAATAAGAACTGATTAAATATTGAAGACAAAATCAACCCCTAACATTTAACAGCTAGAAAACATGTTTCCTTTCTTTTTCTGGGCACTTCTGCATATTGAGCTAGCTCTACCATATATCCAGAAAACACTGTGCATAATCCAGTGCAATTAAACCTACTGTTTATGCAAGTTATTCTTAAAACCAGCAACTGTTTCTAAAGATAGCAAAGCTGCTCCTAAAAAGACACTCTTGGAAGCTGTAGATAGAAGCAACTTAAATCAGAGCCAGGGAAACTGTCTGAGAATCCAGCTGATAAGTTAGTAAAACACTGATAGATACAATTCGAGATTATTAAAATTAATATTTGATCTACCAGATAAAACAACAACAAAAAAAACCCCTACAAAATTTGGCACATTTTGTCCTCACCGAAGCGTGCCCGTACCTAGGGTACTTTTCCTGTGTTAAGTGTCTCTGCAGCTGCCCCCAGTAGTCTCTACCCCAAAAGTCAATCCCATTCTTGGTTGTCCAAAGTATAGCTGATAAATCAATAAGTGACAATGAGTGTAACATATACTGGGTTAAAGCACGCTATTTTCATTTTCACGCTATTCAGCAGGGTGAAAGGTCAAAAGGTTATATCCTTCAGAGCTCATATAAGCAATACTTATTTTACATATTTATATAAAGAGAGAACTGGACTGTGTGTTACTAAAGTTTGCTGCCTGTACTAAATGGTTTCAGGCATTAAAATACTACAAAGGAGTACAGGAGGATTTGCACAAATTGGGGGGATTGGACCGTCTTATACCAGATGTTACAGAAATGAGCTCTTTGCCTTCTGAAAGCACTATGCCACCATTCACTAAAGCCCTGGAAAAACTTACTTTGCTTTGGGCTGTGCAGGAGTATGAATAAATAACTTCTACAACACAGGTGGGAAAACTAAGACAAAAGCTTATGCCAGCTAATACTATGCCAGATTTTTGATTCCAGCAGTTCCAGGGCACCCATTCATATTCCTCAAGAACACCATCCATATACATATAACTATGAATGCATAGTGGACACTACAAGATGGAAGTTTAAGATGCACATAAGAAGTCTGTATTTCTAAATTTTATTAACAAGACCCAAATCTGTGGCCTGCTGGAAGGGAAATAAAACTTGGAGTGTTGTGGGCAACACATAGTTCACCAGCCATTTAAACTCAGAAGTCAAACTAAAAACTGTGTACTGTTTGTATTCTATTAAAATCCTTCCTGTCCCCTCAGAAAAAAATGCTGAATATAACTGGACAGTTTTCAGAACATCTGAGATGGAGAACATGTTAGAAAATAACTATACATAACCTGTTTCATTTAACAATCTACCTGTGTTTACCTACACGATTTGCGAGGGCTGCAGAGGAGAGCAGCAGCTGGGATGCTGCTGTGCTTTGACGGTTAATTGGGATGAATCCTTTCCTTTCTGCAATATACGGAAAGGCAGAGACTGGCTCTGCCACTCTTTTTCCAGGCCTGACACAGACACAGCAGTTTCAAATCCCACCTGAAGGAGCCTGAGCGTGGATTAGTACATCTGTTCTCTGGCTTAGTCCTTCCCTATCTTTGTTCAGCTCTTTCAACTTTTTTGGCCAGTAGGATGGCCTTCAGTTCACCAGGAGAGCTGGCTTAGGGATAGTTTGTTATGCCGTAACCCTACTTCAGGTAAGATTGCTGTCACTCCTGGCCTGAAACCGTGCTTCCTCAGTTCTCATCCACACAGTCTGTTCAGCTGACTCGCTAGATCGGTGAAATTTCTCCAGCAGTCAGATGAGACAGTTATTTGAAAGGCTTGTTCCTGAGACAAGAAACTCTTCCACAGAAAGTACTGGAGGGAAAAGGCCATGAAATGACCATCCCAAGAAATGTTTTCTACAAGATTAGCAGCTCTAAAGGAAAGACTATAAACTTGATATTGTTGACTCACAGTGAGGATTGCAGTAGGATGCCTGAAGCTGTCGTAGACCCATGCCAAAGGATGGTTGAACTACACCTGAAGCTGTCCCTAAACTGCTGCAGAAAACAGTCTGACAGAGACTATAATTTTTTCCATCTTCTGGGTTGCAAACTTCATGTGTGGTTCAGCCACACTTGCTTTGGAAGGGGCAAAACCTGGAGCTAGGGGTGGGAAAACTGGTAAAGGCAACGTGCACTTCTGCCATATCTGTTAATTCACCCTGTGTTGACTCAACTGGATGAAAACAGCAGGGAAGAACAGTAATCAGTGCACCAGCCTGGACGAGCAGCTACACATGGTTTCTCTATTGCGTGAACTTGAATGCTTCAGGCTAGTTCATCAGCCTGTGAATTGGTACAGGCAAAGCATGTAAATAGATGTTTTGTCAGCTCCCTGCTCTTTTTTTTTTTTTTTGCACAACAGAAGATAGATTGCGATCTTCTAATGTGATCAGCACTGTAAGAGGTCTGTAAGGTGTTTTTCTTTTTAACTGAAAACTAATAACTTGTAAGGATGGTCAGCAGCATCTTCTTTTAACATTGATAGTAATATAAATCTTCTGTTCATAAATTACAAACAAAAATGGTAATCTCTTTCTCTCTTACCCCAAAACACATAAAACATTGCAAATCTCTAAAAAGATTTGCAAATCTTGGTTCTAGGCGTGCTGTAGTTTGGCAGAGGAGGATGTCAGTCTGTATCAAACTATTTAATCCAGTCCTCATATTAAGTTCCAGGGCCACACTCAACCCAGATGCAGAAATACAGCTCACTGTAGCAGTCTTCGTAGTAATGAGAGTAAAATTTTAGCTACAATAAAATCGAAATGGCTACTGTAAAGGAAGCTGTGAGTAACTTCCAGATTTTGGATGTTCATGTTTGCCCCTGGCTTAAATAGAAACAATATTACTGCTTATCTTTCAGGGGTACTGGGAAACAAATAAAATGATTGTAATTCTTCTTGATTTTTTTTTTTTCATAAGTCAAAAGTTAATTACTTCACAGATGGCAGAATGGCGAATGGAATGAATGCAGTCAGCTTGCCTAGAAAACTGGATTCCAGAACATGTGCAGTGAAATGAGACAGAAAAAAAGGCTGGCAAACAATAAATATCTATTTCCTTTTTGCTTTAAATAGACTAAAAGGTCAAGAGAAATATATGACTGATATTTATCCAAGTAAATCAGCAATTACATTACCAGGTATATTGGTCCACAAACAATCTCAGAAAGAGGGATGAGCACTAAATTGGCTAGTAAAAGATATCCCTCCATAATAATTTATTTCTTTCATATTCTTTAATCAGAATAGATTGAGATAAATACTCCTAAGGTTCACTGATATTCTGCCTTATTGCTAACAGTGATAGAGATCAAGTTTTTATTACACATTTAAGGGATATGAAGAAAACATTTTCATGGTTTTTAAGTGTATTATATGTAGGAACACTATAGACAGCAATTTGCAGCATTCATGATCTTCACACATGAAACATTTAGCACCCATAGCAAAAGATTCCCTTTTATTCTTTTGTGCCAAAGTTGTTTGTCTGCCTCAATGAATAACGATTTAACACTGACACGCTATTAGTAAACTATAGTAATAATAAGAAAGGCTAAGGCATCTCAGAATAAGCTGGGTTCTCCTTAGACCTTAACTTAATCTGCCAGGTTTAATTATTTCAAATACTTTATTGTATGGGTTTATTCCATGGCCATCAGAGCCTTCCCACGGAAGCCTATCACCTCCCTCATGCATCGCCTGAGGTTAGGGAGAAGGTGTATTTAAAATCAGCTGTGTTCAAAAAGCCATACACAGGTGATGTGAAAGATGAATGAAACAACATCTACTGTCTGAATCACAACACTTCATCATTAATTTGTTTTAAATTTGTTCATTACCATGGTAAGAGTTCTCTAATTATGACCCGTAAGGAGCCTCATCTCTGAACTGCTCTTGTATGAACTTGGGTAGGTTGAGTCTTGCAGTAAGTGATCAGATTTTGTCAGTCAATGTACATGAAAAATTTTCCACATCCACTTTGCAACAGTGACAGCATTTACATTGCCATCCATGAATCCCTTATGGTACTAATGGAACAGTATGATCCACCATGAAGGATTTTTATTTTTATGTAGTACTTTGGCACCTGAAATGATGTGATTTACACTAATTTTGAACAGTAAATTTTTCATATGCGATAAAGCATCCATTGGACTCCGAAGTGTAGGTACTGATTCTGTTGCATTCAGCAGAACATCAGAATGAAGCAAACTGTCCATGCAATAACTGAGACCGACAGTGAGAGTGACATATCCCTGCTTAGATGAACTCTCCGGTAAGGCAGCACTTCTGGCACCCATGAAAACCTAAGGGCAGGACGTGGCTTGCTGAAGAGTACGGAGATGGAACGGGCGTATTCCCGCAGGGACCTTGGGTGTTCGGCTCAGGATTCATCCTCTACAATCAATCCTTCTTCAGCAAACACCTCTTCAAAGGGCAGATCACAATTTTCATTTATGTAATAGTTACCCTCAGTACAATAAGTTGTAGCCTATAATGAAGTCTTTGGCCTGCTGGAATTGCACTCTATAGGTAAGACCGCAAAAGAATCTGAGACATTTAAGTGCCTGATTCTCTTAGCTACTAACTGGGACTTCAGGGCATATTTCCTCCACATCCCTTAAATATTGTCATCTGGGGAGAAAAGAGTCCGTTCTGGAAACAGTTATACTTAAAAAGTAGTTACAAAAATGAAGTCCTATTTAAGCACAACCACGGTTATGCCTGTATTTTTAAAAACTCCAGGGCTTGATCTTGGCAATTCTAGGCCAATAAACCTCACATCTAAACCTGGCAAATGGGTTGAAATGATAAATTAAGCAGAATGAAAAGAGACCTGAGAGACCAGGCTTGCTGGCATGATCTAATTGGCATGGACTCTGCAAAGGAATTATCTCTTACTGTTCTTTGACTGTAAATAAAATACTGGCTATGGGAGAAAAAATTAATATATTTAATCTAAAAATTCGAGTTTCTACAAAAGAGGTCACTGCAAAGTCATGAGGTGATGGGCAAAATACATGCAAAAGCAATGAACCGCAAAAAGATAATACCACTATGCACATGACACAAGGGGCTGACTCCAAACATCTGCTTTAAAAACCCAGTATAGGTGTGGGGGTTTTTTGTGAGTTTTTGTTGTTGTTGTTATTATTTCAAAGAGCGAGTGATTTAAAGCACCTAACTATCAAAGTATCTAAGTTAGACATTTAAATTCCCAGTGGAGTCAATGACAGATTTACAGTCTCTCTGTGGTCTCTGGGAATTCATGAAGATTTGAGAGGTCACCGATCTGAGCTGTTTACCACTGGCACAGGTGATTGCCACTGAAGCAGACGTGGCAGAATGGATGATATACTTGCCGCAATTCAGTGCTCTCATAATATCTTAAAATCACTGATGACTTTCTTTTAGTTAATAACTTAGGTAGCACACTGCAGTAGCCAAAATGTGATTCCGTCACTTCTGCTAATGATCTGGAGAACCCTGGTAGATATTAGGCTTGGATGTTTGTGGCAGTAAATTGCCCAGACACCATCTGCTAGAGCACAGCTGATGGCAACTAAGGTGCTTCTAAAAGCCATTTCAATGCTCTTCCAAAGTGGAAGCTATCCTAGAAGGAGTGCTAGGCTGTGCCTGACCACCAATCTCTCTCAGGTTCTTCAGCTCATGAATGAAGGTCGCACAGTAGGCACTTCGGTCTGCTCAGATCCAGAACTGAAAATCCTATTCTGGAGCTACCTGCCTCTCCTTTCAAACTGGAGAAAGACTGCATATACAGTAGGCTACATGTAACAGCCAACTCACCAAAAAAAGAGGAATTCTTACTATTCCTCTTGCTGACATGGACCTGTCCCCACACAAATGCCAAGAAAGTAAAAATCCACTGGTTAGCTAAAATCCAAGACGGAGAGAGCATAGCTGGACTTTGACCCTGCTCCGAGAAGTCTCTCTGCTTTCCATCACACAAATGGGCAATATAAAATACAAAAAAATCTGATTTCATGAATGGATTATGCTAAGTAGATTACCCTAACACAATCTCATTCATCTGCTACAATTACATATAAAGAATGCATATGAAAGAGAAGCAGCAAACAATGGTACATCCAAATCTAGCCTCTTCAAAGTTAATGAGTGAAACGAACATTGAAAACCTTGCGCTATTTTGTGACCTGAATAGAAACTCTTTGCAGAGCTATACAACGAAATAAACCTGGAATGCAAGGTAGGACATAATCTTGTCTAGTGTCTGTGCAACAAAACCTTGGTTACTGTACCAAAACCTGATAATACTCTGTCAGTATTCATAGAACTCAAATAGATGATCTCTGTCAAACATTAGTAGAACTGTTCATCCAGCCTTCCAATTACATAGTCAAGACTGCATAATTTGCTTGTGGTCGTATAGGATCATGCTACATCAGGTTTTCCTCTAACCTCATACACATATATAGAAAGAAATCCCACAAAATATAGCTTCACAGCACACAGACAAAAAATGTGGAAACATGTCAGGTGTCCTTGCCCTTCCACACAGTGGAATAACAGCAGGGTTTTTTATATTCAAGCTTTTCCAGCATGATTTTAGATCCAAATCTGGAAAAAACCCCCACCACTTAACCATATGTTTCTCTTTAAGTATGAGTCACCTGTTGACTTCATTGTGACTACCCATATGCAGAAGGTGTACAACATATTGAAATACTTTCTTGGTTTGGAACAGAAGTTAGAAACAAGATATATGCTCCTTCTAAAGACCTGAAATGGTGTGAAGTTCCCAATGTGAAAGTTTTACAGATTGTATCAGGATAATGAAAAAAATAGAAAATAATTATCAACATAATTGGGAAGATGAAAAAGAAAGGGATTATAAAATGGCGAGGAAACTTCTATATTCTGAGATGACTAGAAGGAGATTAATTCACGGTAATACAAAATTGGATCACTATGTCTTTTGTGGTTTGAATGCAATCTAATTTCAAGTTCCTTTCCTTTTGCCCACAGTCAGTAAACAATTCTCTGAGATTGAAGAATCACCACAGTGAATGGTTTTGGCAGATAAACATGGAAATGCAAGGTTATAATGGTATCCTCAAGGTTAATTCCTAATAAATACCAAAACTCCCCAACGCCAAGGCCAATCCCTTCAGCTAAATTAGTAGGATGAAGCTTGAAAAGTGAACAAGCAAAAGTTAAGACATGTTAGATAATATTTGGAGTACAACTTCAGTTTTTTCACATTGGTCATTTGGGATAAAGTCCTTTAGAGAAAATATAACTGAATCACAGTACAAGCTCATAGCAATAATGAATTACAGTTGCAAGGGTGTAAAGGTAGAAGGTTTCCTTCCCAGTTTATTCTAAGATCAAGGTGACATATTGAAATGAATTCATTACTGTGAACTCTTACTAGCAATGAAATAGTCTGCTAAATCAGTAAATGTGAAAAATATTATATGTAAGACATTACAACATTCTAAATTATTTTATTAGCAGGCAATATAATTTTAGGTCAATTATGGGAATATCAGTTACATCTGTTCTATGAGGGAAAACAGATTAAAACACTTAGACTTGCTTGAGTAAGCTAAGCATCTTACATTTAGTCTAACAAAGAAAACTGTCAGATTCCTGTCTTTCTATAAATCATACCAATGTAGGCATTCATCTTCAACTTTAGTTATGTAAGCTCTTGACTGTCTTATCAAAATAATGAACATAACAGGCAAATTCTGTGTATTAATCCATATCTCTCATATATGTAAACTCTGTTACTGGCTTGATGAATGCTATGTTGATGCTCAAAGCACAGAAGCCATATATTTTCAGGCCAAAAGAGACTGTTAAATAATCTTCCCTGTTGCATCATTGAGACAACATCTTTTATCCAGTGATACCTTCACAGAAATAACTTTCTCTTTTATTATGCAAATGAAAATGATCTGCCCTAGAGTACATTTTGGAGAAAGCTATCTAGTTTTGAATTGAGGGTTGCAAAGAGAGACGGATTTACTACACGATAAGGGTGGCCTAATGTCTAATTACTGGTGTATTTAAAATGTTCTGTCTTGCTTCTTAATGCGGGCATTGGTAATTTTGTTTGTCACTCAGAAAATCATGCTCTTTTTGTTTACCAGATCAAAAGGCTAGCTAACTTTTTATCTTTTCTCTATGTATAGATATTTATGAATTTGCCTTAATACTGTATTTGAAAATAAGCAACCCAGGTTGCAGTAACTGGCATAAAAGTTAGATCAGGCTCTAAAAAGCTCAAAAATACTTGGTAATGCAAGAAAGCAGGGTTATGAATTGTGTGTATTTGGGCATTTTACAATTGCATTTGATACCTTTTCCAAAACCTATTTATAGCTCAGAGGAATATTCACTGAGCTGTGCAGTCCCAGCTCTCCCACTTACATATGGTAATATATCTGAACACTCAAACTCCTTAGCATCAGTCAAGGCCTCTTATTGTTCAAGAGTAAGGATGTATCATGCATTTTACTCATGAGGTTACATAAGGATATTTTAGGCAGAGCTGAGCATAAACCCCAGGTTTTCATGAAACAGCTACAAATATTTTCCCTCGCTAAACTGCACCACAGAACAAATTTCCTAGAAGATATGCAATATTAGTATCGTTCCAGCTCTAGTGTTTTAATGACATAAGAAAAGAAGGTTTTGTAGGAGGAGGTGATATGTTTTCTTTGGCTGGAAAAAAACAAATAAATCTATGGATTTATGACCTCGTCATCAGGTCTGAAAAGGAAACAAAAATTTGAAACTAATGTAAGAAGAGAAAAAATGTTCCAAGTTAAACTTAATTTTGTTATGTACTTAAGACAACTTGAGACAAATGGACAGTTAGCACTAATGGCTAAAACAGGTATTTTTATCACTTGCTTGTTCCTGGATTGAGGAAGACAAGCCAGGCATCAAATATCTAATTTACAATCTCAGCATAATTTATGATTGTACTTCTTACTAGGCGCTGTGCTATGGTTCTTCTTAGACCACTAAAGGAAAACATTTGTTCTGAATATCAGAGAGATCCAAAAGTGGAAAAACCATTTATGGCCCAGGATATTAGACACATAAATGCAATAAGACTGATCTAAGGTGTACCTTAGCTCAAGCAGTGCTCTAGATTTTGATCACCTGATGATATCTATTGTGGTCTTTTAAAATTTACTTTATTTACAAGTAACACTAAAGTAGTGTTTTCTCTTTTGGCTTAATTGGCAACAGAACGTTTCCTCTGTATACTATCTACTATACTGCAGCCCAGTTCAGTAGGATGTTAGAGCTGTTTTTGCTTAAAAGACTCAGGAGGTGATCTTGTTGGCTGCTGGATTCAGATTCCCTATCCATCAGCATGGTCTGCATGCTTACTGGAAAGCCAGAGCTGCACAAATCATTGTGACTGAAATGCCTGTTACCTACAGAAGAAGTTCCTTCTCCCTCTTGGTTTTAGTTTGCTTGCAGACCGCTGTAGGAGAAAAATTTGCCTTAATCCCAATCTGTAGACATAAAGCTTCATTCACCAAAACTACCAACTGGTACTCTTTCATCAGTACTAAATCTATATGAAAGAAGGTAATCTTCAGAGAAAACTGCAAATTTAAAAAAAAAAAAATCTGTAAAAGAATTCATGGTTAACGCATAATGCAGGTCAAACTGTAGATAATAGCGAGAGCTGCTCTCACCTTGGGATTCTGCACTACAAAGGACATCAACTGCCCCGCTTTCAGAGCACCACTAAAAAAAGATCTGATTTTCACTAGAGCAACTCTACCCTGTCATGCCTCTGGAAAACATCCAGATGTCTGAAGGACTCTTTCCAGACTTCATCTCTGGCCTCCCCACTGAAGTAGATTATTCAACGTGGTTATACTGGCAGTACACACTTGACTGCCCTTCTCTCCTCAGTGCAGTACATAACCACAACGGATGCTGAAAATCAGCCTGTTATGAAATTCTTTTCCCTTCCAAAGTTCTTACTTAATTCCCAATGACAACTTGTTCAGTCTCAGGAAAGGTGAATTTATATATCCAAACTTTCTCAGAAACTGCCAGAAGTATGTGTGGAGAAGTAAACTTTGTCCTTTCCTAGAAACAGTCCAGATGATGACTTTACATCCATATTACTCTAACAGACAGATTTTAAACGTGTGAAAGCAACAGACCTCATAAAAACAGCTTTGAGAAGACTAATTAACTAGTTCTATGAGATGAAGTTTGTGTTTTCTTAGCATACAATCTATTTTAATTAACCATGAAGTGGAATGTTAATTACTGTTGTCATTTCATTTTAAACAGTCACATCAGTTTCAGAATGGACTTCAGTGGATGTTATTGAAAACGCATTTCAAAATCAAACATGTGACAAATAAAAGTGTTTTAAATAAGCACCATTCAAATTCTATTCTGCAAGTAGGTGGGAAAATACTTTTGGTCTGTAGCCTAGATCCTGGATGTCATGTCACAGTAAGGAAAAGCCTCTGTGGCAAGGAGATTATCATACACAGTGCTTTACTCTTCACTTAACCAGAATTTTTGCAGTAGACACAGGCTGCATAGTCATAGACTGGAAGGGGAAAAAGAAGAGGGGTATTTCTAGACAGAAAGCTTCCCTCAAGAATTTTGGAATATTTTCTTGTACTAGCACATGCATTTTCTTATCTGCACTTTGCAGCTGTCTAGCAGACACTAATGAGAGATTTCATGTTCATACCAATTACTTGAAATATTTAATGTCCTTCTTAAGGTGCATTTACACATCAAAGAAATTATTCAGTCCAAGCATCCCACAATGCTGCGGAGGAAAAAAAAAGTCCCCACTTTGTGCTGTTATAGAAATGACTTTGAGTTCTCCTGTAGCTAAGGCTACATCATCAGTTTTATTTTAGACCTTCATTTTCAGAGGTTGATAACCCAGGGCAAAAGCGCTGTATCCATACAATTCTGGGTAGATAGTATATCAGGTAAACACTAAAGGCATACCCTCCTTAGCCAGTTAGTGACACTTTTAGGTGGGCGGCAGTCAGGATTCCAAAACCAACTTAGGCATAACAATAGTGAAAGATGTGGTGTGTAACTAATAGGCTGCTGCACTCTGAAACAAAATAACCCATCCTATGTTATGCAACTAGGGTGTTGGACATCAATTTTTAAGGTCTGAGGCAAATCACTAAACTTCTCTGTCTGTAAATACACCCTTTGGGAAAGAATAAATTATCTTCCTTTATTGGTTTTGTTAGAACTGACTCGATAACATTCATAAAACACTTCTGTGAAGAACACTAGCTGTTAATTAACCTTCTATTATTTAAAAAAAGAGTTACAGAAACAATAGGTCTCAATCGGTGAGAAAACTATGATGAAACAGGTTAGGTTGCTAGTGATGTGTGTGTTGCAGTGATGGTGGCCAGTAACTTTGGCAGAGAGTCTCAAATGTGTAAGATGATTTTTTTTTTTAAGGTTTCTATTTATTTATTTATTTTAAACTGCTAGAAAATATATTCAGACATCTCAACGATAATCTACACGAAACCAAAGAAAGCTGGGTTTGTTAAGTGAAAGAGTCCAATGAATTGTGTATCAATCTCATTTTGTGTACTACTATCTTACTAAAAAACTCTGATCATGCAGCTCAGGGTGGTTGGTCACAGGTCCCCGTTGCCCAGGCGTGTATTAACATGCCCCTGCCTAAGCCTGTCTACAACCGCAGTATTTCTAGTTGGTGAGAAGGGATGTGATCCACATGAGAAGGCAACAGATCAGCTGGGTGGTAAGTGGCAAGCCCAGCAGTGTCTGCGTGAAACGCCAGGCATGGAAGCGCTCTCCCTTCATTGCACCATGAGGCTAACTCCATCCTGCCATTCTCCATCCAAATAAACTGTCGTTATGGCCATAAACTGCTGCTCACAAAGACATCTTACCCTCAGTACATAAACATTATCTGAATTTAGCCTCACATCCTTTAAGGTCCTACTATAACTGTCTCTGATAAGGAAACATCTTTAGCTATAAAATCGAGTAACGTTTTCCTAGCACGCATATTTCAATGGCTGAGTTTGGTTCACAGTCTACTGCTTCACTCTGTATATACTTTAGCCTTTTTAAGAAATGCAAGTCAGCACTGGGAATATATTTTCAGTCTTAAAATAGCTAGAATCATAATTGTAACTATTTTTTGTTTAGAATACTAATACAAATAAATACATTCACAGATATGAAGTGTACTTCCCATATGAAGAGAATGTTTATAAATAATCTCAAGATTTTAAAATCTGTAATTTTCTCCCATTTTTCACTGTTTTGAAGAGAATTTAAAATCTTAAACTTACGGAAATTAAAAATGAAACTCTTAGTCTTTGAAAAACAATATAGTTCAAAGTATAACAAAACCCCTGCATATTATTTTGATGGGAAAGAGCTAATATTCAAAATATCCTGAGTTTATCATCTTCTCTATAGTAAAACTCACAGGTTTGGGTTTTTTTAATGAAAGGCACCCTTGTCATTCCATTAAAAAATTTAGTCACTGAATTTGGAAGACTAAATTTGTTATTATTAGTGCAGCCAGTCTTTGATTTGTAGGTCAAATGAAAAAAAATGGTCCCTTTGACGTGTTAGCAAAAATCAGTTCAACATTTAAGCCTTTTCTTCAGCTAGTACTCCCTTAGACCAGAAACTATTAATCTTTGTGGCTTTTCATTCCTAGGAAAAATTAGCTGTTGGTACTTAATCTCCTTTTAAATAATTTTTTTTTTTTTTTTTTTTTTTTTTTTTTGGTAGTGAAATATGGTTGAAATGGTTCAGAGATGTTCTTTAACTTTTGTTACTGTGTGGTCAGTAAGGTTCCAGGCAGAGAATAGAGAACTTCAGTGAGTTTCCCAGAAAATATCTGTATCCTTATTCAGAACCCAGATACTACATTGTCAAAATGACATTAAATCTCTGCTGAAATGTGCAGCTGCAGATGGCACCAGGTAACAATGCGGGTAATTTCACAAGCAGGTGGGTGGGGTGGTGGGATGGGTAGGAAGAAAAATCTACCAAAAGAGGTTACTGAAGTGACAAAATCCTGGGATTTCAAAGGAACCGGGGCCACAACCATCACTGGTCTTCAGTAAGACCCAGGAACTAAATACTTTCAGGTATCCCTTTTGCAAGTTCAGCTGGAATGGTCACAGGACCTGTGACAGGACATGATGCAGCCATAAGTCAGCCACAGACTGCTGTGGCAAAGAAATAAACTTTCTGCATGGGTACATAACAGCATGATTCGGACGTGTGAAGATTTCACACCATCCTCTGAACCATGTGGTATTGCCTGTCACTGAAAATTAAAATGGATTTTATTGATAATGTACCTCTAGTGGTATTATAGGAAAATTTGTACGTTCACCAAATCTGGAGGTGACGTAAGATTGTGAAGTGTTACTATACCCACAAAAGGAAAGAGAAAGCTGACTTAAAGGTACTTGCAGAGGATGATTAGGGGCATGAAATACAAGGGGATAAAAAGGTAAAACTATCCTCAGGATACCTGTGATACCACTGCCAATACAAATGCTGCAGGTCAGAAACTCATAATATTAAGAGAATTGTGGAGAGAGTGAACCAAGTGGATAAAAGTTTTTAGTGAAATATTAACAAAATCTTCATCCCGCTGCTTCGTTGTAATGGGGACAACATAGTTTCTAGAAAAGCCGTGATGGGATCATCAGCATATGGCTCTCCCCGTTCAGAGCCGGGACAATTGATGAAACAGGAGGAGCAGTGTAACAAGAGCAGAAATGATCGTAAAATGGATAGGACTTTAGTATTGAATTTAGAAATGAATATAATTAGCATAGTTTTATGAAGTAGAAGTGTGTCCTGGATACCCACCTGCAAAAATTTAAAAGAGAAAAAATTCAAGAAAGTATTTCTTTATATTAACAGTATATTTAAAACCTGTTTACAAGTAAACTAAACAAGGGAAGACTCAGATTGCTAAAAGCAGATACTTTATGATAAGTGAGGTGTCTCCAGCTGTGGAACGGTCTTGGAAGTACAATGACTTTGGAGGATATTTTACACCATGTGGGGCTAGCATTGCCATATTTGATATTTCCGAGCACCAGCGTGCAAAGGAAAGATCCATCACAGAGAGGGAGCAGAGGTGGGAAGTGACAATTAACAAGGACAGGTAGTGCCCCCATGACTCTACAAGAGAAGAGGACAGTCCGGTCAGGGAATCTGGCATGCCCGGAGCCCGTCAGCTTGTTTGAGTCGCTCATCCGAAAAAGGCCTGCCCTGCCCCTGATGACCCAACCCATCACTGCGCAGGGCTGCCTCAACCTGCCGCACGCTGAAATGGGCAGAGATAAGGCATTTAGTGGAGAGCGCATTTCTGCAGCGCACAATAGATGAAAGAGACGACTCAAGTGCCGTCTTTCAGCATTTAGTTTCTGTGGGTCTCAGATTAAAAATGTAAAGGCATGTTAAGCAAAAGGACGCAGGCACAGCGTGAGACGCGGCGTTGTGGTGCCTGACTTTGAAGTGGTTGGCATCTGCCTCTGAAGTGCAACCCACAGCCCCGCGTTAGCTGCCTGCGCTCTCTACGGCACTCTTCCGAATGAGATTCAAATCATTGGGAGCACACTGAGCAGTGAGCCACAAACACTGCTCCAAGGAAAAAAGCTAACGAGAGAGGTGTGTCTGACATCCCACCTTCCTTCAGCTTTGGACTCCCAGAAGAGGATTAGCTGTGCTAGGGAGTCACACGCTGGAGTCTCTCTGATACTGTAAACCATCTTCCTAGCTTCAGACAACATCTGTGGAGATTCTACTCCAAAATTTTTGGACTGGGATGCCCAGACAGTACAGCTGTAGTAGTCGCCAGTTGTATAATACATGTCTTATTGGGGATACTGGGGACGGCAGATGTTGAGAAGCTGAACCACCATCATACTTGCAGTCCCACCAGCAGAAATTGCTGTTGGCCCTAGCGGAAACCATCCTGGATATACTGCACTACAAAGAGAAAGAAAAAGGAAGCACAGTACAAAAGGCAGGCTGATAGGGAACATCCCAGTTAGGTGGCGGAACCAAGAACAGTTCCTCTGTGTTTTTAACAAAAGCATCTGACACTGCTGTGTTTTCAGCAGACCTTATTCTACTTGTACGTATTAGACTTGCTCTGATGACGCTCACTAGATTGAATGCCTAAAGGAGTATATGTAGAGAAAGGCCTGAGGTACAGCATGGGTGGTGAACATGCAGATGAAGAATTTTAGGCATGAAGGAACTAAATGGTGAAACCAAAGTGTCTGCAGACCAAGGGACAGGGATTTCTAAGTGAAATATAAATACTGCTAAAGCTCCCCAGAAAGAGTCCAAGTCCCATTGTCTTCTCAGAAGATGAAATTGAGAAACAGGAAAGGACAAAACTGAAAGAAATACCAAACTAATAATGAAAGATAGTTTTGGGTTTTTGTAAATAGCAGAGGTGCAAACCATGGCGTAACTTACATGTGAAGCGTGAATTAGACATATAGTTGTGCTGAGTACATACAGACTGTGCCCTCACAGGCTGCACAGTAAATAATATAACATTAAACAGAGTAAGACATGACAGAAAAAAGTGGATGCAAACTCATAAAATAAAGTAATGGCAAAAAAAAAAATCACCACTATTTTGGTTATGAGAGCACTTCAGAAACCAATGCAGGATTATATGACACTGTGAAGACTGCTGCACGCACAGGCAGAATATTATTCTTGTTTTCTAAGAGTTATGCTTTTCAAAAAACCTGAATCATATACTATTACATATGTATTTTACTAAATGTAAGAATCTGTGAGTTGTAGATCTCATTCATTCACCTTTGCCAGTTACCATAACCAACCAGCACCATTGCTGCTCTCCTTTGCCTATATTCTTCCTAGTTCTCACTTGCGTGCTCCTGACCGCTTTTCTCCTTGTGCAATGAGGCATACAGATGTGCACTGACAACCGGCAAGATGCTGTCCTTCTCATAATATTACAGAATCTTAACAATAAAATAGAAATAAAAAAGCAAAGGAAAGGAATTAATCTTGCTGGCAGAATGACAAAGATGATGTTTGGCAGATTCTATTTTAGTGCATGCATACAATGCTACTACATACACCTTATGTACAAAAAAGCCCCTGCATCGTAAAAGATCAATAAAGTTGCAAAGTAGTATTTAAAGCATAGGACTTTTGTCTCTGTGAAAGATTGTGTGTGTGATTTGGATTCCTGCAGCAGCTTGAATATTGTAGCAAACTTTCCTGTGGCTGGCACAGCTTGTTCTGAGTTGAAAAGTCATGACTTAAAACCTGAATCCAAGCACTGCTCAAAACCCCACTACTGAAATCAAGTGGATGCATGATGATTTAGTTCATGCAACAATGACGTGAAGGCACAAGACACAAAGTGAATACCCCAGAATAATAAATTATTAACATTATTAACAAATTATTAGCATTATTAACAAATCCAATTCCGTTTGCAACAGTAGGTGACAGGTCCTTTCCCTCACAGGTTGGACTCCTAGGTCATCAACTGTTACTGTCTTTGGTGAGAGGCTTTTCATCTCAGGCCCAGTGGTGACAAACACTGACCCTGCTTGACCATGGTCATTAACTATGTTCACCACCATGAATTTAACAGCATTTCTGTTTTACACTACTTTCTCTGACCCATTTCTTCCCAGCTTCTCAATCACACCTGGCTCAGGATTCCTCTTTGTCAGGATGAAGCCTCAGCGTCAAGTTTTTGGTTGGATTTTTTTTGTTTTTTTCAATCTATGACCTGGCCTGGATGGCTAAAGGGAAGAGGCTCAGCAGTCTGTCAGGTCTGACAGTTCCCCCAGGCTAGCAAAGAAGATACGGCTCTTTCAAAGTGTATTAGAGTGCCAAGGGGACTATTAAGAACAGAAAAAGAAGAAGGGAAAACAGTCCACTGGGTCCTACTTTCTGAGCATGCAGTGCGGGATAAAACAATTTGTCTCCTAAGTTTGGGAGACTGAACAGAAAAGCAAGCTGTCTACGGGAAAATAAAAATGTAGTTTTTCTTGCATTCATAATGACAGAGCATAGTCATCCAGGTAGTTCAGCTTTTCAGAATATACATTTTATTTAAGCAAATTTTCGATGTTTCTCAACTCAACTATTAAATTATTAGATGCAGTTGTGCAAAATTTCACACTAAAGAGAGTGTATGTGCTAATTTGATACTGTCAGTGGTTAAGTTTGGTGGATGGAAAATATGCAGTGAGAAAGGAGACGAGTAAAGGGAAAAAGATAAGCACCATAAAATAGCGTACCTTAAAACATCGTTGGTTCAGAAATCTCACTATTGTCAGGATGAGCTGATAACAGTGAGCAGAGGAAATTCTGTATTTCAGGAAAGGATAGATAGGCTTTTCCTTAAGTGTCAGCTGTTTGGACTCTTAACAATAAGCATGTATAGGTTAATGGAAAGAATGCAGCTAAAACTGTCAAAGGTCGTTGACTCTACAGTTTATAATCTGGGTGTCATCTCCAAAACTAGGATATTTCTTGGAGCACAGAACAATCTTCCCTGCCGCTCAGGAGAGTCTTGCCAGTGAAGAGTCTCAAATGAATTATGATGTTCTCCCATTCAGCAGTGAGGATGAAATCGATAGCCCATTGTTCAATGTTAATAATAATCTTTATATAACAGCAATTTGAAAAAAAAAAGACAAGAATATTTATGAAAAAAATCTGATTTATTGCACATAGAGAATATGCTTTGCCTGCAGCAGCCATCTGTCTATGCACTTCACAGCTGTTTTCTGTAGGAGACAGGCTGTCATATGAAACGTTTCTTTCTGCTGTTTATTTTGGGGTTCTCAGTCTGAAGAGGCTCAAGTATTCTGTATATTTTTTTCAGCACAAGAAGACATATTTGAAGGCTGACACATGAATCAAAGGCCCAGGGAAGGTGTTAAGCTTGTATAAAAGTTTAAGTGGAAGTGAAGATCAGGTCAGATGACTGTCAATGGCTGGAAAAGCTTTCAAGCAAAGTGCCTTAGAGAAGAATAATTCTAGTGTTCAAATCTGAATGAACCAGTGTACTGAGCAGTTTGTAAAGACAAGTACATTGTCTTATCCAACACCAATATGACTCTCTTTTAACTTTTGACAGTGCAACTACGGCAGGAGTGCCTGCTTAGAATTGTCTCCAAACAAGCATTTTTTGCATATATGAACATTTATGATGGAGTTCTGTTAAGAATGTGTATTGTTAATTATCTACAGATGAATTCATTAGCTTTTTATTTCTATTTTGTTGTTATGATTCTGGAATTGTGTGAGACACACAGTGTCTTCTCAGTTGCAGGTGCACATCTGTATGTCTCATTGTTACCTATATCTACATAGGCATGAAAGGCAGGCTCCTGGGGGAAAAAACTAGGAAAAAATATTATAATTTCAGAGGCTGATAAAGATCTGAACTGAATTGGATTTAGATGTTTCAGGGAGAAAATAGAGGGTGCATTTCTCAGCTTGATTTGCAGCAATATGGTCAACTTCAAAACTGCAGCAATAAAAGAAACCAGTAGCAGTGACTCTTAACATTTTTGCTGCAGAACCACATTACAGAACATTCAGGTGGGTAAAATCAGTGCACGCCTCGCCAGATACAGAGGTAAGGTAGCAGAAAAGGAAGTATTCTAGTTAACCAAACACAGGTATGTCCTCAGAAGAGGAGAGAAAGACAAACTTTTTTTCCTTGAAAGGAAGAGAATTTGCAGGATCTGGTTGTTTCAAGATAAACAGGAATGCTGGGCTGACAAGTCTGGGGGAAAATAATCCTGCGCAAATAAACAGTGAAATGGCTTAGAGCATATTCTGTGTTTTTATCTGTTACATGTGGGTTCAGTTGGAAAGACTGTGCAGATGTGAATATACACCTCACTGCTGCACTGGTGGTTGTGTTGGAATAGAAGTCCATTTAGGACAAGTTGTATCTAGGATGGAATGAAGAAACAGAAGACAATTCTGGTACAATTTTGTCAGATATTTGTAACATAAAAGGAGCATGTGTATGTTGAGATGGAAATGCACTCTACAAGTGTTATAAAGTGAAGAAGGACTTGGACACTAACTCCTCCTCAGGGCTTAGGTACACAAAATCCATAGTTCCTTCAGTTTAAAAACATGGGGTTTGTTGTGTTTTTTCCCCTACTGAAAGAGGCAAACAAAATCCAAGACCCCTGATCTCAGGCAAGATTCCACCTTCCTTCAGGGCCAAATAAAATAATCAACCAAAGGGCCAAATTGATTTTTCTGAGAAATTTGGAGGAGACTCATTATGTTGGCTCACCAAAGTCCACAACTGTAGAGAACCTAACTCAGGAACAGAGGTAGCTTATAGCGACAGTGACGGAGTGAAACTTTTGATAACTGGCAGCAGGGCTGCTTCTCGCCACGTTTCCCTACCTGAAAAATGGATCCCACCTCTCTGCTCCTTCCTCCTGTCCTCTTTCTATCTGTGCAACAAGCCTGGGGAGAAGGTGTGTAGGAGGAAAACAGGGGAAAGAGGGAGAAAGCAGACTTCACAGGAGACATCTGATCTGGAAGTTGCCAGGGTGCATAATTAATTGCTGAACTGGTGAATGAAAAAAGAGTGTGGGAAGAGCACCAGAAGGCTAGACTTCTTACAATAAAAACACCCAGCGGAAAACTAACATCTCTAGTATATTAATAACATGTGTAAGAAGATAAAATTTTTCTACAAGTCACTTCAAAACACATTTTCTCAGGACAGCAATCTATTTTGGCAAAAAAAAATCCTAAAGCAGTACTCTTTCACCTGGACTTCTCAAGTGAATATTTATTTTCCTTGAAGAGAAGCAATATAAATAGTGAGGGGAAAAAAAAAAAGAAGAAGAAGAAGAAGGAGAAGGAAAAGGAAAAAAGGAAAAAAAATAAAAGAAAAATGCCACCATCTCTCCCCGAATAATATTCAATATCTTAACACAGAATCTGGTGGTAAAAGGAATACTGCATGTGTTCAGAAAAGCCACAGTTCAGCCACTGAGCACATGCTGGTGGCTGTGCAGAATAGCTTGCAGAGTCAGGGCCTGAATCAGCAGTATAACTGGAAAGAAAAAAAGATAGAGACCAAAAATCTACAACATATGTTATGAAGAGCTGCTTCATGAGACACAGATGACAAAATGCCATTCTGTACTCTGGGTGTTAAGGACAGGAATTTCTATCAGTAGTTTTACCCTACTCTTTTTTTTTTTTTTTTTTTTTTCTCCCCAAATACTAACCATTAAGTACAATAATCTTCACAGTTTGCATTGGTCTTGTTAATAATACACTTCATTTCACAAGTCTTCTACCCAGTCTCCAGGAAAAGTATTTGTGAACAGCAAGTACTTTCTTTTTAAAACATAAGCAAAAACTTACAGTGAAATTCCGTGTGTGTCAGACAGCCATCTAAGCCTCAATTTGCTCTTAAAAGATGACCTAAATGGTGGATAGTTTCACTGGTCTCACTAATATCCTCTGTGCACACACCTGATTTAAGAAAACATTGAACTGTGTTATTGCGTGATGATACTAGTAATAATTCTAAGATAATAGATTCTAAGATAATATCTGTTTTGATTACGGATATCAAAAAAAGATGCAAAATACAAATCCGGACAGTTTTACATTCAAAGACATACTTCTGTTATTTTCTCAGGCATTCAATGAAGTGAGCAATAGTTTTTGTTTTATTTATTATCAATTTACCTTATTCAGTTCCTCGTTCCCTTGAGAAACTACTTGTAGGTTTCATTACTTCATTTCTTCTGCTTCTCTGTCTTTGGTTCCATGGCAACCAAGGTAAAATTAGTAGCAGAGAGGAAATCCCAAGCAGCCCTGAGCTAGAAGCTTAGGAAATTCACCTTTTTATTTCACAGAACCAAAGAATCACAGAATGGCTGAGGTAGGAAGAGATCTCCGGAGGTCATCTGGTCCAACCCCTTCGCTCAAGCAGGGCCACCTAGAGCAGGTTTCCCAGGACCGTGTCCAGGCGGCTTTTCAATATCTCCAGGGAGGGAGACTCCTACACCTCTCTGAGCAACCTGTGTCGGTGCTCAGTCACCCTCACAGTGAAAAAGTGTTTCCTGATGTTCAGATGGAACCTCCTGCATGTCAGTTTGTGCCCATCCCTCTGGTCCTGTCATTGGGCACCACTGAAAAGAGCCTGGCTCCACTCTCTTTGCCCCCTCCCTTCAGGTATTTATATACATTGATAAGATTCCCCTCAGTCCCAGCTCTCTCAGCCTTTCCTCATAGGACAGATGCTCCAGTGCATTCTTCATCTTTGTGGCACTTCACTGGACTGTCTCCAGTGTGTCCACGTCTCTCTTGTACTGAGGTGCCCAGAACTGGACCCAGCACTCCAGGTGTGGACTCACCAGTGCTGAGTAGAGGGATCACCTCCCGTCACCCACTGGCAATGCTTTGCCTAATACAGCCCAGGATACCGTTAGGCTTCTTTTCCACAAAGACACTTTGCTGGCTCACGTTCAATGTGGTGTCCACCAGGACCCCCAGGTCCCTTCCTGCAAGGCTGCTTTCCTTCCAGTCAGCCCCCAGCGTGTACTGGTGCCTGGGGTTGTTCTTCCCCAGGTGCAGGACTTTGCACTTCCTCTTGCTGATCTGCATGAGGTTCCTGCCCATTCCTCCAGCTTGTCAAGGTCACTCTGGATGGCAGCACAGTGCTCTGGTCTATCAGCCTCTCCTCCCAGTTTTGTGTCATTGGTGAACTTGCTGAGGGCACACTCTGCTGCATCATCCAGATCATTAATTAAGATGTTGAACAGGACTGGACCCTGTATTGACTAGTTACTGGCCTCCAACTGGACTTTGTGCCACTGATCACCACCCTCTGGGCTCGGCCATTCAGCCAGTTTTCAATTCACCTCACTGTCTGCTCATCCAGCCCCTACATCAACAGCACCTGTATGAGGATCTTATAGGAGACTGTGTCAAAAGCCTTACTAAAGTCAAGGTAGACAATATTCACTGCTCTCCCCTCATTTACCAAGCCAACCATTTCATCACAGAAGTTAATCCTCCTTATTTAAAAAGGAGGATGTTAAATTGAATGTGTGGTTTGATGAGATAACTATTTCTGTATTATGTGGAGTGAAAATTGCTAATATACCAGTATGTAACAGCCAGTCCTTAAAACACCACTGTGCTTCGAGAGCCACCAACACTGGCCGAGTATCAGGAGCTACAGAGTTGAAAGCACTTGGCCAGAACTCATTTGAAAACCAAAAACAAAACTAATGAAGCAAAGCTGGAAGAAATAGAATTGTCACTATTTAAATGGGTTAGGATGGAAAATACCATTTAATAAAAATATATTTGTAAGGAGTAAATTTTGTTTGAACTCCTCTCTGGCATGTGAAGCCACTGCGAAAAGCTTTGCTGTTGTCATGACTGTCACTGCCATATGACAAGATAAGATGAAAACTTTTAAGCATGCAGTTGCAGGGAACAGTTTGAAATTTCTGTCCTTTTCATTTATCAGGCCATGAGCTAATTAGTTGGAATAAGTAAGAAAACTTCCCTCATGGCATATTAATTCACAATGCATATTCATGGGGGTTCCTACTCATCCTTTCAAGCATCCTGGACTGCCTACTGAGAGGCAGCATGGTTTGCCCTCCAGTACTGCCCTGCAGAAAAGTGGGTATAACACCACTTACTGTGTTTTGAAGTCTAATTAGCTGTTTGCAAAAAGAACTGAGGTCGGCAGATGAAAAGTGCTTCAGAAATGCAAAATATTATTATTACTATTAATAATAATAATAATAATAAAGAACACACACCAAATAATTACCATAGCAAAACAACACTGATAATTTTATAAGGTTCCCAAACTGTATGAAATTAATGTTAAAGAGAAGTTAGGAAAATTCCTTCTTTTCCTTCAGCAAAACCACTTAAGTATCATTGTTCTTGGTTTTTAATAGATTCTGTTAATAATACAACTGCCATTAAAAGCTATACATAAGCTAGGTAAATTTTCTAAATAGAGAAAATAATATGGCTAATGTTTTAAAAACAAGTCCATATTAGGTTAACAAATATTGAATGTTTATCAGGAGATTTTCCAGATTTTCAAGCACTGAATTGGCTGGTCTCTTGAAAAACATGACCTATTTTTAAACACTGATCTTCAAAATGCTCTACTTACAGTCTTATGTTCAAAGTATTAGGCTGCAAGGTTTGGAACAATCTAAATAATTGATGATCTCCTAATCAAAAGGGACATACATCAAAGAGAAAAAGATACAGCTCTGTTCATTGAAAGACTTAGGCAAACATGGAAAAAAGAAAAAGGAGGGTAGTGACCAAAAATGTGGGTAAAAAAAGAATTAAATCACTACTGAATGTTTTTTTACAGGCCACTCCTATCATAAATCCCACAAATTGTTTATGATGAATAATTCAGTTGACAATATAAATAAAAAACTGAATGCCAAAGCAAACTAAATTTTCACTTGATTTCCATAAGTCATATTTTATCCCTTTGTACACAAACCAGTAATAGACCCTAATCCAAGTATTCAAATGTCTTATAGACAAGATTCCAATCCTTCAACTTATTTTACCTAAAGTGAGTATGTCTTTGTGACAGGCAACTTGCTAGCTTGGAAATTCATGGCTTCCCTACATAATAAACATCACTGGCTTAATTTAAACAAGTTAAAAAATATTTCAGTTAAACTGGTGAAAAAAATTGCAAAATTACAAAAGGCTTTTACATTAATAACTGTACACCAGCAAGAGTTCTGATGTGAATTAAATGGCTATAAGCCAGGTCAAAATTAATTTAGAGGTGTCACAAAATATGTTCACTTTAGAATACACCTTTATTTAAACCCTCTCAACTTCATATGTAAATCACATCTAGGGATACAGAGACATCTTAAATCTTTCAGTACCAATGGAAGTAAATTTCCTTGGATTGTAATTTTAAACAAAAGCAAAATATTACCCGTTTCACATAGGTGCAAGGTATTTCTAACACAGAAGAATACTGACATCACTTCACCATGCAATTTTCTGAATAAATTTTTTAAGAGTCTTCTTTTTAATTAATGTTTACTAACTGCACTAAAATAGTCCTAACTTCCAAAACACACTCCAAAATACACAGTCTTAATGGCTAGACGTCAGTAACCTTTTAGAAAGAATTTATTCAGTTACTACTTTGCAGTCTGTATCTAAGACAATAAAAGAATTATCTTGGTATTTTCTCTACAGATGTGTCTTAAGAACATCCAGGCACAGTCATTTTCACTGATAGACACATATTTCTGCCTTGTTTTCTTTGCTGGCTTCTGAGACTCTGATCCAAAAGAAGACTACCCTTCTACTCATCTTTTTTCCTGAGGTCACCCTCACATTCACTCCTGTTTCTCATGTTTTTGATCAAGTAAGATCAATAGAAAAGGGCTTGTTTTTCCATATCACTACTGTATACAGGCAGCCTTACCATTCAGAAAAGTTTAAAAAATTCTGAATCATTAAATTATTTTAAAATTATTTTTAAAAGATGAATATGTAGGGTTTAATCTGGTTAATGTGTTAACTCTATCATTATAAAAGTAACTAATTTTTTGTCCTTTCTAGAGCTTTTATGCCGAGCATCAATAAGGCTGTATTCTCAGTGGGCTGAATCATAGAATCATAGAACGGTTTGGGTTGGAAGGGACCTTAAAGATCATCTAGTTCCAACCCCCCTGCCATGGGCAGGGACACCCTCCACTAGACCACGTTGCCCAAAGCCCCATCCAACCTGGCCTTGAAAACTTCCAGGGAGGGGGCAGTCACAACCTCTCTGGGCAACCTCTTCCAGTGCCTCACTATCCCTTGTCCTGTTACTACATGGCCTTGTAAACAGTCCCTCTCCAGCTTTCTTGTAGGTCCCCTTTAGGTACTGGAAGGCTGCTACAAGGTCTCCCCAGAGCCTTCTTTTCTCCAGGCTGAACAACCCCAACTCTCTCAGCCTGTCCTCATAGGAGAGGTGCTCCAGCCCTCTGCAGAACCATCTTCATGGCCCTCCTCTGGACTCGCTTCAAGAGGCCCATGTCCTTCTTATGCTGGGGGCCCCAGAACTGGACACAGTAGTGTAAGTGGGGTCTCACGAGAATGGAGTAGAGGGGCATGATCATCTCCCTCAACCTGCTGGTCACACTTCTTCTGGTGCAGCCCAGGATACAGTTGGCTTTCTGGGCTGCAGGTGCACATTGCTGGGTATTGTTGAGCTTCTCATCCACCAACACCCCCAAGTCCTTCTCCTCAGGGCTGCTCTCAATCCATTCTCTGCTCGGTCTTGGGATTGCCCCGACCCATGTGCAGAACTTTGCACTTGGCCTTGTTGAACTTCATGCAGTTTGCACAGGCCCACCTCTCCAGCCTGTCAAGGTCCCTCTGGATGGCATCCCTTCCCTCCAGCGTGTCGACCACACCGACAAAGACGTTGAACAGTGCCGGTCCCAGTACCGACCCCTGAGGAACGCCATTTGTCACTGTTCTCCACTTGGACATTGAGACGTTGACCACAACTCCTTGAGTGTGACCATCCAGCCAATTCCTTATCCACCGAGTGGTCCATCCATCGAATCCATGTCTCTCCAATATAGAGACAAGGATGTCGTGCGGGACAGTGTCAAATGCCTTGCACAAGTCCAGGTAGATGACGTCAGCTGCCCTTCCCTTATCCACCAATGCTGTAACCCCATCACAGAAGGCCACCAAGTTTCTCAGGCACGATTTGCCCTTAGTGAAGCCATGTTGGCTGTCACCAATCACCTCCTTATCCTCCATGTGCCTGACCATAGTCTCCAGGAGGGTCTGCTCCATGATCTTGCCAGGCATGGAGATGAGACTGACCAGCCTGTAGTTCCCTGTGTTTTCCTTTTTTTCCTTCTTAAAAATGGGGGTTATGTTTCCCCTTTTCCAGTCAGTGGGAACTTCACTGGACTGCCACGACTTCTTAAATATGATGGACAGTGTCCTGGCCACTTCATCCACCTGTTCCCTCAGGACCTGTGGATCCATCTCATTCAGTTCCATGGACTTGTGCACTTTCAGGTTCCTTAGGTGGTCTTGAATCTGATCTGCTTCTACAGTGGGCATGTTTTTATTCTTCCAGTCTCTGCTTTTGCCATCTGTAAGTTGGGTGCTGTAGCTATCTGGTGAAGACTGAGGCAAAATATTCATTGAACACTTCAGTCTTCTCCATATCGCAGGTTACCAGGTCTCCTGTTTCCTTCTGGAGGTGGCCTACATTTTCCCTAGTCTTCCTTTTATCACCGACGTACCTATAGAAGCTTTTCTTGTTGCCCTTGATGTCCCTGGCCTGATTTAATTCTATCAGGGCTTTAGCTTTCCTAACCTGATCCCTGGCTGCTCAGAGAATTTCTCTGTATTCCTCCCAGGCTACCTGCCCTTGCTTCCACCCTCTGTAGGCTTCCTTTTTGTGTTTGAGTTTGTCCATGAACTCCTTGTTCATCCATGCAGGCCTCCTGGTGGTTTTGCTTGACTTCCTCTTTGTTGGGATGCATCACTCCTGAGCTTGGAGGAGGTGACCCTTGAATACTAATCAGCTTTCTTGGGACCCTCTTCCCTCCAGGGCTTTGTCCTATGGCATTCTACCAAGCAGATCCGTGAAGAGGCCAAAGTCTGCTCTCCTGAAGGCCAAGATAGTGAGCTTGCTGTGTGCCCTCCTTGCTGCCCTGAGGATCATGAAGTCCACCATTTCATGGCCACTGCAGCCAAGGCTGCCCTTGAGCTTCACATTCCCCACCAGCCCCTCCTTGTTGGTGAGAACAAGGTCCATCATGGCACCTGTCCTTGTTGGCTCCTCTATCATTTAGAAAAGGAAGTTATCATCAGTGCATTCCAGAAACCTTCCGGATTGCTTATGCCCTGTGTTTTTTGGGGTGGTTGAAGTCCCCCAAGAGGACCAGGGCTTGTGAACGTGAGGCTGCTCCTATCTGTATATCGAGGACCTCACCCACTTGGTCTTCCTGGCTGGGTGGCCTGTAGCAGACCCCCACAGTAATGTCCCCTGTTCCTGCCATCCCTTTAATCCTGACCCATAAGCTCTTGGTGGGTTCCTCATCCATCCCCAGACGGAGCTCCATGCACTCCATCTGGTGATTGACACAGAGGGTGACACCCTCTCCTCATGTCCCCTGCCTGTTCTTCCTAAAAAGCCTGTATCCTTCTATTCCAGCACTTCAGTCACAGGAGCCATGCTGCCACGTCTCCGTGACGCCAATAAGATCACAGCCCTGCGGGTGTGCGCAGGGCTCTAATTCCTCTTGTTTATTCCCCATGCTATGTGCATTTGCATAGAGGCATTTAAGTTGGGCCCCCGAATATAGTGCAAACATATGACGGAGAGTCTATGACACGGGATGAAAGACTGCAATCAAAGAAATTTGCTTTGTATGAACAGCTACCAGACACCTGGTGAGGTACAACAAAACCTGAGAATAGGAAATCTAGATAGCACAATTCCTACACCCTAATGCAACCACATTCATAATTATTAATACAACAACTTGGAAAACAAACTTCTTTTGAAGGAAGATTAGATATTAGGAAGAAATTCTTTACTGTTAGAGTGGTGAGGCACTGGAACCGGTTGCCCAGAGAGGCTGTGGATGCCCCATCCCTGGAAGTGTTTAAGACCAGGTTGGATGAGCCTTTGGGCAACGTGGTCTAGTGGAGGGTGTCCCTGCCCATGGCAGGGGGGTTGGAACTAGATGATCTTTAAGGTCCCTCCCAACCCAAACCATTCTATGATTCTATGATTCTATGGGGAAAAAAAAAAAAAAAAAAAAAAAGATGAAATTAAATTTTGTCCTTTACAGGATACACATACCTAATGCCTTCTCCTGTCTGGATACAAAGGCAAAATTTCCTGCAACTCTCCCACACTCATCACAAATATAAAAAACAAATGTAAATTTTCTTCTTTTCCACAGTCGGCACTTTCCCTGATACACGCATACATATTTTTTCCCCTTTATCCATCTCAATCACTGTCAGGCTTTGAATAACACCAGAATAATAAGTGGCCACTTCCTCTAGCTCTCTCCCCTTTCAAAACCGGAAAATAAAGGAAGATAGTACAAAAATGACTAATGAGTTACTAAGCTATTTTAGAATATGGGCTGAATGTCAGATGCTAAAATCAGATTTTATTCCCAGACCTAAAAAAGGAAAGGTCTTGGGAATAGTTACAGACTGGACAGCCTAATAGCTTGGTATCTCTCATGTCTGAATTGCACCCAAAGACTAAACTAAAACCCAAAGACTAAACTAAAAGCTCTCCATGTAAAACAACAAGAGTCTAAAGATCTACAAAGTTGCCTTTTATCACAGTCTTGAACCTATATAATAATTTACTGAAGGGGAAGTCAGAGCCAAACTTGATTTAAAAATGGCACACACCTTTGACTCTTCTCCAAATGAACGAGAATTGGATGTCTTAAATGACATACTAGGGTCCTGTTGCCCTCTGAAGCTGAATATAGAGGGACCTCCTTAAATTGTAAAATTTCCTTTCACTCCAGGATGTTAGCATGACACTGTAGTTAACAATGAGGGCTGTTGGAAGTGCAGAAATGAAAGATTTAAGGGGAGGATGTTCACTTACAACTCAGTCTCTTGGCTTCCAGCTCAGTCCATTTCCCATTAGATCTCAATGTAGGCAATATGGCTCTTTTCTTCTCTACCTGCTCCAAAACATGGAAGATAATTGCTTTGTAATGAAAGCAATTAGCTTAAAAATGATACCATTTTCTATAAACTGAGTCGTGAGAAGTTGCAGCCATATTTGCTGGTCAGCATTAGGTTCATTCACCAATGTACTTACTAGTTTGCTTCAAACACAAGACTGCTAACAAGAAACTGAAAATGTTTTCCTTTAGCCCCTTCTCATGATTCACGTATGAAGTTTCTGACACAAATTAGAGCACACTGCTCCTAGTTAAAAGGTGGCAGCTCTTCGTTGAAGGACTGGTTGTCAATAACTATTAAGCACTTGTGCCACACAGTTGGAAGCGGCATAATTCTGAGTTTAGATGTACATGCCTCTCTTTCACTAAAGGTTAAACAAAACTTGGGGAACAGCTTGTTGCAAGCATTGACACGAGTATGTCATATATTTTTTTGTAAGTTGCCTCATCTAGCTTTCCCTATCAGTTTCTACAATACACTGTGACAGTTTGATAGATTCAAAGCCCTAACAGTAATTCATAGAGCCTTCTTATGTAAAATGAAAATAACTATTTCAAATAGGTTAAATATATTTACACACACACATACATATAAAAGAGGTTTTGATGTTCCCAGATGTGTATTATTCCATGTTGGGCTACTGAAAAAGTAGCTGTGATCTAAAAAAGACTTTATTTAGCCATGCTTTTATTTCTCTGCATTTAGTACAGCCTTTTACTTTCCTAGTCAGCAGCATGCCACCTGCTCTTTAATTTCCTCAAAGTAGGTCAGCAGTCAGCCATCAATCTTTCATCTTCATTACAGCTAAATCCTAAAGCCTGAGGCAAATGAACCATTTTAAAGGAGATGCAGTGATAGCTGTGGTGTTCTCTCTCTTTTGTTAGCCATTTGTGGCTGAAAAAATATCAGAAAATCCAGACGAAGCTAGCCAGCCTTTAACTGGAAAATAATAGGAATGCAAGCAGTTTTCACAAAGTATTTGTGAAAATCTGGGGCCCAGTTCATAAACACAGAGACATGGGTCCAGTCTCCACATCATAATCTCCTTCATACACTTACTATGCTCTGAATTTCAAATGCTAAATCATTACCCCCGTAAAAGAAGACAACTCTAGATCTTCAACTGTCTAGTGCCTTACAAACGTCTTCTCACTTCCAGCTTCTGTTTACTCATGATCAATTTTTAACTATTTTTCTCATGTGTTAGCACTGACATACAGTTTGAATAGTTCACCTCCTCTCCAGGTCTTTAATATTCCATGAATTTTAGAGATAGTAATCATATCTCCTTCTGGCATCAATTCTGCAAAATTAAGCAAGCCATACGTTTTTAGACTTCTTTAATATGAGAGGTTTTCCATTTTTTTGATTAACTCAACATTTCTTGCATGTACCTGTTCCTTTATGAGTTCATTTTTTGTTCAGAGGTGACCAGATTTAAACAAAATGAGAAGTATGTGCACAGTTGCAGGGCTGCATCCTCACTGAGGTCACAAAGATGTGGTGGGAAGGCTCCTGTGACTGGAGTGCTGCAACAGATAAATAGGAAGGAACAGGCTGGGAAGGGAAAAAAGGGAAAGTTGCCTGTTACATGGGACAGCAGTGGGAATACTTTGGGCTCTGCCTTTGGGTGGATGATGAGACAGTCCAGAGTTTATGGGTTAAGATTAGAGGGCAGAACAAAGTGGTATATGTTGTGGTCAGTGCTTACTACTGACCACCTGATCAGGAAGAAGTAGTTGATGAGGCTGTATTCAGACAATGGGAAAAAGCTTCATGTTTGCAGATCCTGGTTCTCATGGGAGACTTGACTGCCCTGATATATGCTGGAAAGACAACACAGGAAACCACAGAACCTGGGGATGTGTGGATTGCATTGATGAGAACTTCCTGACACAGGTGATGGATGATCTGTCAGAGGAGGCACTCTTCTGGACAGGATACCTAGAAAAAAGGCAGAAATGGTGGTGGAGGAGGAGAAGGTTGGTGGAAACCTTGGCTGCAGTGACCATGAGATGGTGGAGTTTGTAATCCTGAAAGGAGGAAACGAGGCAAACAGCATGATAACAACCCTGGATTACAGGACAGCAGACTCTGGTCTGTTGAAGGATTTGCTTGGAAGGATCCCACAGGAGGTGGTCATGGAGAGAAGAGAAGACCAGGAGAGCTGGTTCATTTTCAAGGATCACGTCCTCCAAGCATAAGAATGGACTATCTCTACATCAAGTAACAGCAGCAAGAGGCCTGCATGGATGAACAAGGAACTCCTGACTCAACTCATCCCTAAAAAGAATTGTACAAGAGGCGAAAGCTGGAACAGGTGAAACCAGAGGAATATAGAAACACTGAATGTACAGAAACATGATTAGGGAAGCCAAAGTCCATCTGAGGTTAAAACTTGGGAGAGACAGGTAGGGCAACATGAAGGATTTTTACAGGTCTTTCCACAGCAAAAGGGAGACTACTGAAAATGAGAGCCTGACGCTGAATAGGGCAGGGGACTTGGTAATGAAGGACATGGAAAAGGTTGAGGTACCCAATGCCTTCTTCACCTCAGCCTTTACCGATAAAATTTATCCTGAGAAATTGCAGCACCCGAAAGTGGCAAGGTCTGGAGCAATGATGTTTTATGCTCAGTCGGGAGGATCACATTAGGGAACATTTAATCCAAATGGACATATGCACATCTGTGGGACTGACTGAATGCATCAGTGAGGACTATGATCCCATGACTAAGGGAGCTGGTTGATGTCATTGTGAGGCCACTCTTAATTATCTTTGGAAGATCATGGCGACTGAAGGAGGTCCCAGCAGACTGGAAAACCCAAAAGATCACTGTTACCGTTGATATGGGCAAGCAGAAGGATCTAGGAAACTACAAGCCAGTCAACCTCACCTTAATCCCTGTGATAGTGATGGAGCAAATCTCACCGGGAACCATTTCCAAACACATTAAGGACAAGAATGCAATTGGAAGTAGTCAGCAAGCATTTATAAAGGGGAAATTCTGCCTGACAAACCTGCTAGCCTTCTATGACAAAATGCCTAGCTTGGTGGATGAGGGGAGAGAAGTTGGCACTTTATCTTCACTTGAGCAAGGCTTTCAACACTCTTCTGTAACATCCTCATAGACAAACAGATAAAGTAGGGACTAGACAAGTGGACCACAAAGGGGACTGAAAACTAACTAAACTGCCAGACCCAAGGGATTGTGATATCCAGCAGGATGACGTTCAGCTGGAGTCCAGTCACAAGTGGTTTATCCTAGGGATCAACACTGTGGCCAATACTGCTTAACATGTGAATAAGGTAGATGATAGGACAGAGTGCTTCCTCAGCAAGTTTGCAGATCTTGCAGAAGCAGGAGGAGGCATTGCTACACCAGATGGTTGTGCTGTTATTCATCGGGATGCTGAGAGGCTGGAGATCTGGGCTGACAGGAATCTCCTGAGCTGAGCCAAGGGAAATGCCAAGTCCTGCCCTTGGGGAGGAAGAACCACAGACAACCACCCATACAGGCTGGTTGGTATTTGGCTGGAAGGCAGCCTTGCAGAAAAGGTCCTGGCAGAGACAAGGTGGCACATGAGCCAGCAATGTGCCCTTGCATCAGGAAGAGTGTTACCAGCAGGTTGAAGGAAGTGATTCGTCTCCTCTCAGACCTAGTGAGATCATATTTGGAGTACTGTGTCCAAACCTAGGATCACTAGTGCAAGAGTCACATGGGCATACTGGATTGAGTCCAGGAATGGACCACTAAAATGCTCAAGGTATTGGAGCATCTGACATGAGGAGAGGCTGAGAGCTGAGGTTTTGCTTTAAGACAAGGTGGCTCAGGAGAATCTTATCCACATGCATAAAAACAGAATGGGAGGGAGTAAAGAAGATGAAGCCAGATTTTTTGTCAATAGTATAAAATGAAAGACCAAAAGGCACAAATTGAAATGCAGGAAATGCCATTTAAACATCAGCAGAAAGCTTTTTTTATGATGACTGAGGGTGGTTGAACACTGGCACATGTTGCCCAGTAAGGTTGTAGAGTTCATCTTTGAAAATATTCAAAACATGACAGACATGATCTTGAACAACCTACTCTACATGACCCTGCTTTGAGCAGGGGCATTGGACTAGAAAATATCCAGAGGTCCTCTCTAGTCTCAACGATTCTATAATTCTATATTTCAGTTCTTAACTTCAGTTTCCTTTTCAGGAGTCACAGTTTTGTATGATTTAAATAAAAATAGGTAAACACTGGAGACCTCTTCCTCGTTATGACATATTAGATGAATATGTTTTCCTATTGTAGCACAACTATCAAGTGCTATGAAAATATAATATTGTGACATACTTGGAAAAGAATGCAGGACACCTGGTGTTGAGAATTACTTTCTAAACATTCTTTCATCAAGAAGTGCTATCTGCGGTTTGTCAGAACACCTCTCTTTATTCTATGAAAACATTACAAAGAATAGAAATAAAATTAAATGCAAAGAGAATTAAAAAAAATCACAGAGGTATTTCCTCTCTGCATAGCTGATGCATATAACAACAGGTGTATTTGCTCACAAAGATCTATCTAGCTCAATACATGTCTCAAGTCCTACCACACCATCCCTTCCCTAGGGAAGAATCTGAAAAAGGCCAAGCATATAGAAACAACTCTAGAATATTCTACCTGCCCTCAAAGATTTCTTGAAAGTGAGGTCACGTCTTTGTATTTAACAACTCTTGATAGATTCTTCTTCCATGAGTGCACCCAGTTGCTACGTTAACCCCATATAAGCTTTTAGGATGGACAACACTGCAGAAAAGTTCTCCATCTGCACTGTGTTGTAGGTTTTTTGAACCTGCTAGTTCCACTTCATGCTCCTTAGCTCTTGTATTGGAATAGACTATGTGAGATCATGTCTATTCACATTTTCTAAGCCACTGAAGATTTTATACTTCCTTGTTCTCATCCATCTCTCTTCCAGACAGAAGTGATCCCAGCCTGTTCCTTGGATGGAAGCTATTCCACACTTCTCAATCCTCTGCATAGTTCGCTCTGTACATTTTCCATCTCCTGAAGGTAGGGAAGTGTGCTGGAATGTACACAGTGTAGGTATAACTCCACTCTAGATTTATATACTGGCGTAATATTGCTTTATGTTTTGTTCCCTACTTCTTTTCTTGTAATTCCTTACACTTGGTTTGCCTTATGACTCCTACTGAGCATCAAGGTGACATGATCGTATAACTATGTACTATTGTATCAAGATCTCACAATCACCTGGCATTTATTTACATTCAGTTCCTTCTATCATTTAATTTTCACTCAAAAAAGAAATCTTGCTTGGGATTTCAATTTATGAAATCAATGTCATAGTGACTTGTGGAAATTACTTGTCAAAAGCTCATAATTTTAATGGCTTAAATAATTACTTTGATAATTTCTGATATGACTCTTATTTCAGATTAATTTAAATTTTATGAATTTATTAAAAACAACCCCAAACACTCGCAAAATAGGAAAAATATCCAAATTATCACACTCCTGCCCCCGCAGTGATCTTTTCCATCTTGGTCCAGCCTAATTCCTTTGTAATTTCTTATAATGTTGTTTGATGATCTGCCATCACACATACATTTCCATTCTGAATGTGTCTTTAAAGTGCTTTAACTGGCTGTTCTTTCTTCTACATTAGTATATTCAAATGAAGAATATGAAAAAGCCCTTTGCTTTAAACCTTGTTCACAGCATTAGTGTAAGATTAGACCCTAGTGAAAACATTAAAGATATGTCCCTTCAACCTATTCAACAAAACCGAAGAACAACACATTGGCAGTAAGAAATTTTAATTTTCCTTTCATCTGCTGCACAAAGTTACGTGCTAGCTCAATGGTATTATTGCAAATAGAAAATTCCATAGTAAATGATTTTCTATTATTAGCTCTATAAATTTATGATATACGTGTTCTGTTCCACTTTTATTTGCAACAGTCCCACAAAATGAGAGGGGACTAAGGAAAGCTGTTAGATCAAAATTCCTTTACTGAAGAGAAGTAACCAGCACACAAGAATATATAACGGGGAGACATCCAGCTTTTCGCCTACCACAATCAGAACCATTGGTTGTTTCAATCATGTTTGGGTCCTACACCATTCCATAAGAGATTAATGAAATTCACATAAGCTAGGAGCTCACGCATTCAAGACTACCAGAAAGCAAGAGACACCCCCTGCTCTTGGAAAAATACATGTACATCAAGTTTTAGAAAAAGTAAAAAAGGAAAAAAAAAAGGGACTTCTTTAATTGGACATGTGGTCTGTGACCAGATAGCAGAACTGAAACATCAACAGTCAAGATATTAAATATATATATATACATATTAACACACACACTCATTCATACATATATATGCAATCTATATGCAACATACTGAAATTAAATATTTAGAGAAGCTTTTTTTCACAAATATGTGCCTGTTGGACTATCTAATTTTGTAGCACACATCAGAAGAGATTCTTCTACGCTACTAAGATTTACACAATATTTTATTTGTTAATGAAAAAAGCAGGCATAATGATTTTAAAATGTAAGCACGGTATTTCCATAAAATGAGGATTCTAGCCTTGTAAACCCTAACCTGATATAATAATAAAGGAACTATCAACTGTTCAGAAAGATTCTCAGATCTCTAAAATTCTTACTTAGGTCACAGATGTTGCATGAGAAAGCAATAAAAGTATCTCAGAATTAATGGAAACTGTTGAATAAAATGGCAATAGTAAAGAAACTGGTATGCCAAGGCACTTAAATCCAAAATGTTATTTGAGATAACCAGGAGTCCCTTATAGTATAATCACAATAAGGAAGTTGATACAAAAAAGACATACATTAGAGAAGAAATTCTATGAGAAAAAATAGGATGGCTAATACAGGTTTTCAAGAGCAAGTAGATAAAAGGGAACACTGAATTTCTTTAAATGTACCTGAAAATAAAAAAATTGGATCCATGAAATTGCTGGAGCTAAGGCAAGAAGTAAGGATGACAAAAGAATGAAGTCTCAGCATTTTCTGGTGAAAAGACTGTTGACAAAATTTCTACACCAGATCTTCCTTTTCAGGTAACAGAAATTAATTACTCCACCAAGATTCAGAAGATTTAAAATAAAATGATAGATTAAGTATTCATCATATTATGTATGTCCAGAGATAATACTGCTGTTTAATTGTCAAAAATAAGCTAACAAAAAATGTAGTTGACAAAAATTGGTGAAAATGTGTAGTCTTTTCATGCAAATTACTTTTAAGCCAGAGGGCTGAAGGACAGTAAGTGCTACTCCTACATTTTAAAGGCTGTAAGGGACATGGTATGAGAACAATGTCTAGGAATACATAGAAGCACTTACGGAAGCTGTGAGATGACTGCCCTCACACAGGGATGGACTTAGACATGGACTTCATAGGCAGTGGTGAAGGACAGGTAGGCAGCTGCTACAGGTCACAGAACAGCTCCTGTGAGGTGCAGTACACTTGCTGCCTACTTAGCCTGTACAAAGAGGAGACAATGCGTGCTGCATAGACTGCCACCGGAAAGAAAGGACAAGGAGGGCAGCTACAGCTGTGGGGAGTGGGTCTCTCCCTTTATGAGGCACTGATTCCACATCTCTGACACACAGTCAGTGACAGCAGCCAGCCCAGCTCTCCCCTGTCCTTGCCAAATCTCTGACTCTTCTCAGTTACCTTTGGCCACTATCACCTTCCGAAATTCTGCAAGACCTTCATCTTAGGCCCCATCCCACCCTCATCCACTACGAACTTACTCCATCACCTTCTACAAAATTAAGTTAGTAAACATTTATATTTGATGCTTACCACAAACCATTAAATCAAGTCTTACTGGGAAGCCTCCAGTTGACTGTCCACAAGCATGTCAACACTAGCGTGGTGGTACCTAAACCGTGGCCACCTGCGGTCAGGTCATTGCCATCTTTAATAGCTGCTCACATGTGGGTACTGATCTAAAACTGGGCTGACCTAAGCCACAAGTTTGCTGTCCTTTCACACAGTCAGTTTTATCAATGACTTGCAGATTATGGTAGTGAAAGTGAGCATGAGGTAAGATTTGGTAAGCAGGAGAGTTCATGGACATGGGCAGAAGAAAGCGTTACAGGAGGGTGGAGAAGCATGGAAGGCAGACATGCACTTCCCAGACTACAGATGCAGCTGCTGGAGCTATAAGAACAAAAACAGTTTGGAAAGTAGACTTTTGGGTGATTCAGACCATTATAAAGCAAAAATCCCTCAGTTTTATAGCTTTTAAGAATATATAAGTCACTGAAACATTGCTAATGCATATTGGTCCCATTAACAATGTGGTTACCAGCTATTACGCGTTTCTTCTCTTTTCTCCAGGGAGAGAAGAACATACAGCAGGATGTTTTAAAATAAAAATACATATGCATAAACATATTCTGCTGGATATTGATGCTGGAGACAGCTAATTCAGAAACAATCCTTGCTTTTGTAGGAGTGAGGAGATTTGTGATAATCTGCAATTTTTGTAGAAACGTTCATTCTACTGTTTGGCAGATGCCAAAAAAAGTTTTTTCTCACTTACATATCAAATATACATTTGAATTTTTAGAGGATGCTTATCAGAGAAGAAACAACTTTATCCTCTAAAGTGAAGCAATCTTTAGATACATAAAATATAGGCATCCCAAGGTCTTGATTTACTACTGTATGGGAAACCCAAGCAGAGAATGGCCTATGGCACCTGCAGTAAATATCCTGTGCTGGTATTAGCAGGTTTTTTTAAGTTTTCAAAATATTTATATTTTCACGTCCAAAGATATTTTATTGGTGTTTTGCAGATGAAAAGGTACAAACAACTAAGACTGCATTGCTTTGCCAAGGTGGGACAGAGTATTCAAGGCTTGGGTACAAATACGGTATTACTTACAGATTTTACTTATTACTTACAGATGCTGCTCTGTAAGAGTGCTTAGCAACAGTGAGGAATCCAGGAGAACTAAATACAGAAGTGATGACCTGTAGTACATGGACACAAAGAGGATGGGTTTGTGTGTGGAAGTTCTTCTTCAGGCCCTCTCCCCACCAGCAAAAAGTCTATTTTACATGGGTTAAGTTTCCAGCACTCGGGCGCCTGTTTATTGCCTGTGTGTGTGCCTATGCTGTCTAGCTGGTTCACTGAGTGTCTCCCTGCGTACGGTAGAAACAGAAGTGCTCCACGTGGCACTTCGCCTCTACGTAAAAGTACATCAGTACCTATTAAGTTTGAGCAGCATTTAAGTGGTTTTAGTGCAAAGCCAAGGTGCATCTTTTAGATGAGAGAACGTTACTTCGTGGTCAAGCACTGCACAAAGATCTTGTAGCAGATGACTAGATGGTTTGCTTCTCCCCATTGACAGTAGGACTAATCCATCACTGCAATCAACACGTTTCAGTACAATGTCTTGGCCAGAACTCAGGACATTCCAAGTGAATGATACTGACTGTGATTGCTTATAATACAAGCTGAGGCTTGCCTTCTCCATAAGATTGCTCATGACTAAAGGTATGGTTGTAAAGGAGTACCAGGATAGCCAGGGTGTGTCTTTTCAGTATCAGCCTATTAAATATTTGAAGGAAAAAGGGAATATTCTTCCCCCAAAGAAGCATTAATTACATTAGACAATTTGTTATCCTAACAGATTTAATGCAGAATTCACTGTCTTCAGAGAAGCCTGGTAAAAAGATTTTATTGGTCTCAACTGCAGCCTCAGCATATTCTTGGAGTAATTCATTATGCTTCATTTCATCTGCATCAGCATCTGTTTCTTGACATAAGCATTAAAGTCTTTTTCTATACAGTGGTGCTGGCTTCCAGAAAGTAACAGAGAGATGTTACAGGGCTAGAAAGGGCTAAACATTGAATGCCCAGGATAGAATGCAATGAGGAAGATTAATCAGTTCCTGGAGTCTGTTTTCTGGAAGTTTTTCTTAATCAGGCTTTGGTGTTTGATGGAGGGAGAGTTTTCTTGTCTTTCTTGCTTCTGATATTAAGAACAACTCAAATCACTGACAAAAAATGTTCCCGTCTGGATTATAATGCCTCTAAATCTTGACACTTAATATGCAGTTCAAGTAAAAATGTGTCCAGAGATCCTTCAGAGATTTATCTCTGGAAGAACAAGGAAAGCATATGAGATGAGCTTCTAAGCCCTTGCAAAAGTGGCACTGCTGAACGAAAAGCCAGCTATATTACTATTTGGTAGTCAGTTCCTGAGTGCCAAAAAGCATCAGTGTTGTCCTATACCAAGTCTGTAGCTGTTTGCAGCCTTATAAGGGAGCATATAATCAATGTTAACTTTGGCTCTGGCTTCAGCCATTGGAAGAATAAATCTGAATGAATGTATCCTACGTATTTGAAGTTTAAAGTGAAGAAGTGCCATTGGGTCTATCATACACTGAGCCTTCTCAGTGAATGAGCAGAACTGTCACAGTGCCTTCTGTGTGAACCAGCCAGGTATCACTGATAGATCATATGTCTATTGCTTTTAATGGTGATTAGGTTGTGAATCATTTAATGGTAGTCTCACAGTATACGAAGCAATCTCGGTAGTGTTATTATCAGAAGCGGTAAATGGCTGCTTTTAATCCACGAGTATGTAATGACTTTACTGGTGTTAGATATCTGCCATCTGATTTCCCTTCCTCCAATAGTCTAATTCTTTTAGGACTGGGGATTATATCTTGAAATCCCAAAGGGAAAGCAATAATCTAGAATGCCAAATGCAGTGGAAAGGATGGGTCCTGTTGGGTATCTCTGGTAGCTGGTCCTCAGAACTGGAGCAGCTCCAGCAAAGTGTTTGCAAAGCAGCAGCGACATGCTGGAGGTGTGACTGCATGACAGCAGCACAAGTAACAATAATTATACGTTAAAAAACCACAGTATCATGCTTCCATATTCCAGAGTTATGCTTCCACTCTAAGAACCATAATTCCATGCTAAAAATCATACTTGTTGCTCAACAGCACAAGCAGGAAAATATGCAGGCAAAAATGTTGAGGTTAATCGAGTCTAAAGATTTGTGAGGAGAATAACTCAGATGAGTGCGCCATACGATGACAAATGGAATTCGATTTCAGTAACTGTAAAGCTGTTTTCACCTAAAAACAGTGGAACTACTTATACATTTTCTCAGGGTCTTAATTAGTGCATGGAAGTGATCTGAGAATCACTTTGACAGTAAACTCCAAAATTCTGTTTAATGGTGTACAACAGTGAAAAACAATACACCAAACATAAGAAACAGGATGAATAATAGATAAAACCATTACACAGATCTTCTAAAATATGCAATATTAGTCATCTTAACGAAAAAGGATGCTTTAGAGTTTCTATGTCATAGGAAAAAAAGCTTAATAAGATCAAGACTCTCTACCAAAGAGAGAAGAGGAAAATAAATTTGTATAGTAAACACACATATGTATAGTAATGAATGGTAATGCAAAAGTAGATGTGAAAGATTCAATTATTTTTTCCCTCAAAGCAAAATAACGTATGTTCAATGGGACTGAAAAGCAACATTTCCAAAACTGAAAAAGGAAGTTCTTCACACAGTGCCTAATTAGCAATTACACTGAACTGTGAAAAGTTAGCAAGAGTCAAACCCAACTGACATTTACGGGAATAACAGAAGTATTCAAATAGTGAGCATATAAAACAGTTATGAGATATACACATCCATAGAGTTGAAGTCACTACTCATTGTGAACCACGATTGGCTGAAAATTTAAGCATGACAGATGAGCTCTCAGATGTGCACTACATGTTTCTAGCATCCACCTCTGGAAGTATTTGTGCCAGTCATTGTTGCGAACAAGCCGCTGAACAAGACGAATTACAAGTCTTGTCGACAATAGCTCCTGAGGTTGTTCCTGAGAGTTCCTGATATGTTCCTGAGTTTGGGAAGTAGTGTATAAGTGAATAACGGAGGCAGAACTAAAATTGGAGTTGCTTACTGAAGGGAAATAAATACCAGCAAGCCTCATCTTATTAAGTAGCTGAAGCAGCAGCCATTCATCCTGCCATTTTGGAACTGACCCTGCCCTATTTCTTTATTTTTGCCAATTTGATATGTGTTTCCATGGGAACAGAAGCAGGACTAGCCACCAGCTGAGTCAATCTCAGCTGCTGGCTCCCAGTTCTCACGTTTTGTTCCGTTTCCTTGGAAACCGATGTCGAACGAGAAAGAGAAGTAAACCAGCTTTTACTCTTTAATATTTACTCTTTCTTTGGACCTGCTCTAGATCCTCTGGGCCGGCGGAAGGTTTACAGCTGACTCTAATGGCCATTCATTTTCCTCCTCTCTGGAACGGCTGCCAGCCACCGGTGGGCCCCAGCAGATGCAAGTAAGAGTTCTCAGTTTCAGCTACTGCTGGCGGGCCGCCTGCTGTGAGCTACAATGGCTGGGTTTGAAAGCAGGCTACAGATTTCAGGAGACATTTGGCTCCCGCAGTCTGTAATATTTCAAATTGGAAGGAAAGAAATTAAATTTATTTAAAAAATAGTAGGGGAAACAGATGGGCGTAATGATATTTAGAGAACAAATTGACTAACAAGCTCTGACCTGCATTAGGCTGAACACCCCCAGAAACTACTTCAGCCAATTATATTCTTCATTTCATAATGCACGTTTGACAAAGTTCTCTCTAATCCAGCTGTTAGCTGACTGAATAGCCCAACAGCACAATGTAAACAACCCCCCCAAACACATCTGTTTATGCATATATACATATGCAGAAAGAGAAAAGAACATGATCTGATTGTTTCAAAATGGGAAGAATCTGCATAAATCTACTGAAGCACGTGAATTTGAACCAGACATCTTCTTACCAATTCCAGACCTATGTTACTCTCACATTTTTACCATGTGTATACAAACACACACACACATTTTGCATATAATTTTGGGCCAGAGTATTTTCTAATTCTTACAACAGCAGTGTCATGACTGAAGATGAATGTTAAATAAAGAAAATAATGAAAAAAGAAAAAAAATTAAAAGACTATTAAAAAATATGAAAGAACCCTAGAAAAGTATGCAGGCAACTAATCTAGGACTTTCTATGAAAATTTTCCATGAAAATGATACTCCATCTACATCTGTGCAGTTGAATCCAAATTTTCACACACCTTTTGTTTAAAAATGTAGAGACAAATCAATTTCACAGCACAAAAGGCCGTCCTAAATAAAAGTTTTATAGTTGGTGGCTTCTACTCTTAGTTAACTAGTCTAACTATTAGGGTACGTCACCATGCTCACCTTGGACGTGCTTTTACCCTTCCTTTTCTTTCACATCTAATATATGAACTCCTTCCTGAGTTTTCATTATGTCACATCTCAGTTCTGTTCACACAAGTCTCACTTATCAGTGGCCTGGCATTACTACCGTAACTTCTGTAATTGTATACTTAGTTGAATTCACATAAAGTCCAAATAATATCTCTGGAATATTCATTTCTTCAGGTTCTACACTAGGAGCAATCTCACAGAAAAAACAATCAGATACCCAGGAACAACATTTATTCCTACAGTCTTGTTGCACTTGCACCCATCTACCAAGAATATACTCAACATCGCTGGGCACTTACAGAGTTGTGTCAGGTCAGCCAGCATTGTGATTTTGTTCTGGGTTAGTTATTTGAATGAAACACTTAGGCAGCTGTAATTGTTTTAAGTCAAGCTTATGCTGCCTTACTCAAAGAGATGGAAGGCATACCAAATTTACCTATTTTATTTATGGGTTTCCTCCAGCTGAACTTGAAATCAAAATGTAAAATCCCATCCTATCAGTAAGACTTTGCATAGCAAATGAGATAATAATATTTAGGTTTGCTGCTGCAGCAAGGTCCCTCTGGAATTCTTCACAATCAGCCCTCATTTTTATTTTCTGGAATAATTTACTATAACCACTAAAGTTTTGTCATCTCATCATTCACTTCCTCTTCCACCGAACAACACAGGTCCCAGCACAGAGACTGGGACTTGTCCTGAAGGACTCTACAGGCTACATCCCTCCTTCCTGGAAAATGAACTTTTATTTATTCCTTAATTCCTTTTCCTTGTTCTAAAGGATTTTATACCCATTTGAGGGCTTCTCTCTTATTCCATGGCTGTTTAATTTCCATGAAAGCCTTTGATGAAAGAAATTGCTGAGTCCTTTTTGGAGAACTAGCAGGCTGTGTCAGCTTCTGTTCACATGCCTGCCGGCTTCTTCAAAGGACTTCACAGAGTTTTTGAATGATTTGTTCCTTCACAAGTGCCATGTCAACTCTTCCTCAATGTAGCATATTTATTTCTAATTCCAGTCCTGATTATAATTTTTATAATTTGGCCTGCCTCAGACATTAAGTTTCAAGTCTGAGGTTTCCACTCTGTCTTGAAAATATGGCAAGACTTTTGCAACTTTTCGCTCAGATATCAAAGCAGTTCTGAGCTAATGATTACATATTGCTGTCAGTAGTTTGACTATTACTCCTTTGAATTGCTTTAGAAAGCCTGGGAGAACATAATCTGTTTCCAGTGATTTATTTCTCATCAGTTTCTCTACTCCTACCAGCAACTCCAGTCAATCCTTGGTGAGTTCATCAGAAGGGTTCTAGCACAGCAATCTCCACAAGTTCATCCACAAAGAATTTTGCTGAAGAAAGCAGCAAAGCAATCATTTAATCATTCTACATGGCCTTGTTTTCTGCAAGTGATGCTCTTATACTCTGATCAAATATTGTCCCCAAAGATTCCCTGGCAAACTTCCTGCTTCAGATATTTAGAGAAAGATTTATTATTCATTTTTTTGCCTTTTGCAAGATTTTTTTTTAGATGGCTTTATTGTGTTCTACATTTAACTTACCAGACTTTATGATCCTTTCTATTTTCCTTATTTGGATACAAATTTGGCTTTTTGAAGGATGTCTTCCCGCTCTTTCGTCATGCTGAGTCTCTTCAAGTCTTACTTGTGTGACATGCATTTACTCTGTCTCCAATATGATATTCTTAATATTCTCCAGGCACCTGCAAAGATTTAACTCTCTACAGTGTCCTCTTCAGTGTTTCTGTAAAAGCCTTCCTCAGCTTTATGTTGTTCCCTTTCTGAGGTTGAGTACCACTCTACTGATCTTTTTTGGTTGTTTCTTCTTCAGAGCTATCAAAGCTAAGAACTATGTTACAGAAAAGTCCTTCAGATATCAACACTTTGGAACAGATTCTGTATGCTATTCAGAATGAAATTACGGGTTCATTCTCTCTTATCTGTTGAATTACAAAGCAGCCACCGCTCCTAAATGAGGCAGCACATTTGTCCAGTTTACACAGGCATTTTTTGCTCTTGCAATGTTTATGACTCCCTCAACATATCAGTCAAAGATGACCTTCTTGTTGTTGGTTAGTGATATGTGTCTGATAGCATAGTTATACACTTGGAATGCATAGGAATTCTGCCTCACTCACTGAAATGATTAATTTTATTAATCTGATTTTACTCCAACTTTTCTTTAACAGACTGCACTACTATGCTACTGCAATGACCTACTCAATCTTTCCTGTATATTGATATTTTTATTATAGTAATATCCTCATATAAAGATGGGCATTCTTAGTTTTCACCTTCTATTTCTATATCAGTGCCAGAAGCCCAAATAGGATGTTGTCTCACTGGTCTGGTTTTCTCTTCTGTATCTTCTAAAACGGCATTTTTGTTCTAGGTTTTTTTTTTTCCATTTCATGTTTATTACCATCCCAGGAAAATTCAGTGTGAAACCTTAAATACTGGTATTTCAGATACCAGAATGAAGTCTATTTTTAAATATTGATAATGTTATCATATGGTTGCATAAGAGGAAACATCACAGAGATAACTACATAACTGGTACTAAGACATCAAGGAGTGGAAAGGTTGCTGCCCTGGATAAATAGGTTTTAAAATTCTTCAAGAAATACTGGCATCCAGTATGCAAAGTATCACTTTTCTTGAGTCTAACACACCTTGGGAATAATAAAACCTAGTCCATTTCCCCCAGTATTCAAGTTCTTATATATTAAACATGATTATTGGTTACCTTCCAAGGCCACAGTGATTCAATCTGTGTCGCAGACATTTGCGTTGGGAGAAGACCAGCCAGTCAGAGGATTCCAAGCTACAAGAATTACTACACCATTGTATTACAAGGGAGAGGTGAGTCTGAATGTATGTCTATACATAGACTTACTGAACTGTAGTGGGGATATAATTGAATTATGATACGGCTATTGCACATGGAGAACAGACTGCACTTTGTAAAAAGATTTTGCTATTTCAGACTGTGGTTTCATTCCAATGCAGGTGTATCAGTGAGCAACTGAAATTAGAGCAAGCTGGTTTCCTATGTATTTTTGCCTTGTGGCTGGATTCTTTATATCTAATTAAGTGCAAAGCTGCCCTGTAGCAGGTCATTTATAACGTTTGTTCTTAGATACAGGGGTAAACTCACTCTGCGGCCCTCTTCTTAGGGAGCTACCAGAACGTCTCCTCCACACAGCTGGCTGTTTCCATCAAATCTGTAGTAGTACTACGTCCTTAAGAGCTGTATCTGCTCTGTCAGTTTGACTGAAACTGGCAAACAAAGTTTGTTAGGCAGTAGGAAAAAACACACAGGGTACCCTTGCACATAAACATCGCCTTAAGAAACCAGGATAAAATCCAGATGGTTGGAAAAAGGTGGTAGAGCCTTGCCACCAGGGCAAAGCTCTTCCACAGCCCCATACCACAAGCGCTGTATTTCCTCATGGCCTGTCAAGCCCAACATCCCGTTTGGTGGGATGGCGAGGAAGGTGCACTCCAGCACACACGACTGGGAGAAACTTAGTCTGGCAGAAACCTAGTTGAGATCAGATCATATCCGCAGAGCATTTTGATTACAACAAACAAGGTGAATTACAATGAAAAAAGCAAATTCCAAGTTCAGCCTAGGAAGAAGCTAGTGAGAAAAAATGTGATTGGTCTCTTCACTGGTCTGAAACATTAGCAAAAGGAGAAAATATTACAGCCGATGCAACAAGCAAAACAGATGAACAGAGGTAACGTTATGGATTAATTCCCATCTTTTACACTGCTGCTTGAAGCTGAGAAGCATTTTGTGTCAGAAAATGCTTTTGCGTTATGTGAGAATCAAGCCTACAGAACTCTGTACGAAGTGTAGGCAGGAGGAACCTCGCAGTTCTTCTGTCAGAGATCAGCGGACAGCTACAGAAATTTTAAAGTGGTCCCTGCCTTTATCTGTAACCTATTTGCTTTTAACCAATGATTTTGTTTGTATATCATATACCAAATAACTGCCCTACTGATGGTTGGAGGATCTGGATGGTTTAGGGCTCAGTCATTAAAACTTTTACCATGATCTCTTACGGCAGCTGTAGATGTGCTTTTCACAAGGAAACCTGACATCTAGGGTCAGGATGCCAGAGACCAGTCTGAAAATTGGCAGACCCAACATCCCATCTGATTTCTTCCTTCTGTCAGGGGTGGAGAGTCACCACAAGTGCCTTCCCTTTGTATTTTTAGATGTAGACTGCCCACCCTCAGCTTTTAAGGCATGGATGACTTTACAAACAACTCTGGAAAAAGAGTCTAGATTTTTAAAAAGTGTTTGATAATTTGCTGGTGTTGGCATTTATATGAACTATTTTGTGAAAAATGCCAAATACCAAAGGACATTCTTAGTTTTTAGGGTCCTCATCCTGGTTACTTTGATTGATGTGTGTATGAAGACACAGTTAGCAGAGGACCACCCGATAGTGGCCAAATGCAGAACTTTCACACAGGAAGCCAATGAGTATTCATAGTTAAAACAGCACTCAAATGGTTCATTAGCTCGAATGACTGATTGTGTTCATAACTTTGGAGCCCACATTTAGTTGAGTCTCTATCACTTGGATCAACTTTAACTGAGACAAAATATGCCCTTAAAATTATTTCATAGAAGCAAATGGGACAAGGAATATACGTGATGCAATTTTCCCGAAATAAAGGAGAAACTTGCCTTCACTAGTGTTTACTATGTGATAAGTACTTTTCAAACACACAAAAGATAATACCTGCTTAGGCAAGCTCAACTAAAGAATTAATCACTGCAGAATACATTTTAAAAATCTAAAATTAAAAAAAAGCAAATTAAAATAATTATAATTTAATTATATTTAAAAAAGACAAATATAATTGTCATTTGCTTTTACAAAGGAATTTCTGAGACCTGAAGAGGACTGCTTCAGGAAAGCAAATTGCAGTTCACCTGGCTGCTTATATAAGATAAAAACATGTACAGTACTTTAATGACTAAATTTGCTTGCATAATACTTTCATTTCCTTCTCTCCCCAAATCCATTAGCTTAAAAATACATTCCGCACAACTTATAGTAATAGCAAAGAGCTCTAACAGCAAGTTTAAGTCAATTCTATGCTGAGTATTCAAAATATTACACACTCTTGTGTGTGCATTCACTGAATGTGAGTTTGCATGGGCTTACAGAGTTCCCAGAGAATTCCAGTTCTGATACAAAGTTCAGGCAACTGGTGTGCAGCCCTGTGGTCTAGATAGCACTGAACATGGAACAAGCACACTGAGTTTTTAGTGGCATATATTACATGATCAAGGAACACACACTGATTAGTTCAGATGGAAACTGCAATCATTTAAAACTGCAATAAACCTTATTTTTTAAATATCTGGTACTAATGGTTTGATAACATCACAGTTACTGCTGCTGTCTACGGAAATTTCACCTGAGTGATTCTGCTAAGACCAGATATCAGGAACTTTAGTTATGGCTTCCGTCTCACCAGGGAAAAAAGTCTAAGTCCTTCTAACTCATTTCCCCCACAGCACTGAAATGAGCATTATTTCAATTGGATTTTGTGACTATTTATCATACTATGTTTAGTTTTATATAAGCAGTGAAACAGTTAACAACACTGATAATCGAAATATCAGTTGCAATGCAGTTGGAACGAAATGAAGTAAACAAAACTATTGCCAAGCTGCTATTGTTTCAAGCTCTACAAACGTAGAAGTGTCTCCACAAGACAAATTTCAGTTACATTTTCCATTCTTTTATTGACAACCATAACTGGGGAGTGTCTTAAAAAAAAATGTTCAGACTCTAGGGAATGACTGAGAGGTATCTTTTCAAACTCTAAAATGATTTCTTGAAAGGCATCCCTTGCAATTTAGGAGGTATCATTCTAAGATATCTTCTACAAATTATATTCAAATAAACAATAAAATCTTCTCCTACTAAAATTCCAGAACCACACTGCAAAGTAAGAACAAAGTAAAAACAACAGAATAAAATATCATTATCTTTCCTTGTAAGTGTTAACATCAGAAAATTACCATTCTTTTTCTTACTAATTACCAAGCATTGGAGAAGACAATAACACTTCTAGATTGTCCTCTTATAATCTAGTGTTCAGATACTCCCAGTTTCCATGCGGGAGGTAACAAACTCTCAAACACTGCTAATCTGCATACAGACAGAAATTTTTTTTCCCTAGTTCTGCATTGTTGCTGCCATGTTTCTTGCTGTCAGTTTGTCCAGAAAGCTCTACTTCTAGAAACCTACCAGAATTCTGGAAAATTTCTACATGGGGCATTAAGCTATTACCTCCTCCTTATCAAAATCTCTAGCATGACCTTTCTGGGAATGACATTAAAATAGGAACAATCAGTATGTGTGCACGTACATGCTATTACTCAAAATAAATATAGCAATAGGTAACATAATTCCTGAACATCTCCACAAAGAATGCAGTCTAAGCAGTGACCTCTCCTGCACTTATCTTGAATAAGCTCTTACTGAAATCTGCTAATGGGTTCTGATAATCCATTATTTATTGCAACAGACTCTGACAGAGAGTCTTAGCAGAGGACTCTCCTGTGTTTACAACACTTTCATCTAAAATCTCTCACAAGTGACAGAAACGTGGCACCTTCAACTACAGATACAATTTCTTTTGGTTGCAGTTATTTCACTTCTATTTTTTAAAAAAAAACCCAAACCCTTCTTCTCCACAAATACACAGCTTGATCTGCTTTCATATACCCAGTGCATCTTTATCTTGGTCTTACAAAAAGCTGTAGATATTGATGTGCAACCATAAGGATTACTCAGGCTTGAGGACATACCTCCATGTTATACTTTTCCACTGTCCTTCTCAAAGGATCCACAACCTGCCAGCAAATCAAGATGCAAAGATCAATCAGTAGCATCCCTCCAACTATCACCAGTAGCTTCTGGTCTTTAATAATCTGGAGAGACAAAAAAAAAAAAAAAAAAAAGAAAAAAAAAGAGGAGGAGATTCCCATGAGCCATAGATAGATCCCTGTACAGCTTTATTCCTATATAGGGAGAAAAATCACAGTGGCTAATAAAAAGGTTGTATAACAATGAACGGAGAAAATTTTCAGAAATATCAAAAGATGAAAGCAAGAAGACACAAAATTACTTTAGTTTGTTTATTAGAAGTATCTAAAGTGCATTCTGACTTCTAAAATGTAACTGGGAGGACTCTTAAATATTAATATTGAAGTCCGGGTTTAATATTAACTCCTGGAAAATTAAAAAAAAATATATTCTAGAGAGCCACTATTGTGTTTCTGTATGCAAATATGGAGAAACATTCATTACATCTCACAGATATGCAGGAGTTAAGAAGGAATTTAGTTTTCACTAAGATTTACAGTGTTCACTTTTTTCAAAACCTTCTTGGATGTGGAAAACACACTTGCAAGGTATTAAAAGATAAGTTCATTTTTGAGAATTTGTGTATGTTTTTAACATTTGCTTCTGTTATCAGGGAGCATAAAGGATGATGTATTTTTTCCATATTACAAAAGTTAGACCCTTTTATGCACATGCAACTTAAGACATGGTTTTAATTTTGCATGAATTTTAGGTTCAAAAAAGAAAACTAGATTTGCTAATAAAAAAGATCAAAATGATGTATTGCAGTCTTGTATATCTGCATGCAATCCCTATATTATTTCTATTCTTATACATATAGCAACACAGAAAAAATATACTGCAAATACATTAGTTCAGTTGCAAAGTCGCAAATATGTTCAAATACCAGGCTTCAATTAACTTTATGTCAGTCCTCTTGTGCCTATGTTCATGTTTTTTTAAATTCAAATATACTTCTATTGCTAATGAACACTCATTCAATATTCAAAAGATACTGCCAAATTGTTTTAACATGGACAAACCCACATATTTTCCCCTAGTTTTGGTTCTCAGAAACAATTGGTTTAATCCAAATGAAATAATATTCAAAAATATTACGCCTGAGCAGCTTAATAAAGTTGTGATTATTTCAGTTCAATTTGATAAACTTGTTAGGATTTTGAAAATGCATTACAAAGACAGAAGTGTCAGCTAATCTTAATACAGGCGAGGCTGGTATTCCTGCCTAGAATAAATTGTATTTGCACTGAATTCCTATCAAGCTTAAGTAAATGATAAAAATGAACACAATTTGAAATATTGTAAGAGGAACTTTAAAAAGTTTGTTTTTCATATTATTTAGTGAGAGACATTTTTATTTTGAAAGATGTTTCTGCAGTATTTTCCACTGCTCTTTGTTAATCTGCTCATTTATTTTATACATCATTTGGAGAAAACTAAGCCTAGAACTAAGGCTAGCAATCAGAATGACTTAAAGGACTTGATGCATTATTTTCATTTCCTGAGGCCGGTTATTTAAATCCATGTAGCTCCCATCATCACAAAGGACCAGCAAATGCTTTCCACATGTTTGCAGCAGTAATAAAGCAGTATGTCCATCTCATCAGGGCACGCCTGGAGAAGGAGGGTGAAGGGGAAAGGTGCAGCTTTCATGGTGGTATGTCTTGCTGCTGGATGGTTTGGCAAGGAGAACTTGGCAAGGAAAAGGTGTCTTGGTGGGAGGTGCAGGGGGAGGAAGACTGTTGCAATGTGTTTCCTCATCAAGCTAAAAGGAAAGCAGATACTAAGCAAAGATTCTCAGACATGGCTTGGTCCCTAGTTGTCTTTGGGAAAGCATAACTATGCCTAACCTTTCAGATGTTTACCAAGTTACAGTCAAAGCTGAAAAAGGACTGTTAATCGCTGAGGATACCCTCTGTAGAAAAAGCCCATGCATTTTTAATCTCTTTTTGAATGCCTCTAAAGAGGACCTGGGTGAAACATACCTAGTGCTGCTCCTAGTATGAGTGGAGACACAGGAGAGAAACCCATGGGGAATCAAGTCCAAAGACAATTTGGATTTAGATGAAATTTGGACACTTCAAGGCGAATTTATTTTTCTCCCTCTTAAGTGGCTAGGTAATTTGTTCTATTGGCATATTTTGATTGGTCTTTCTTTTTAATTGATGAGGTTTATTTTACTGAAGTTGGCTGTTTAACCGTTATGTGTCTAGCCTCTCTCAGTAACCAGTGGGCAGAGACAGAAACCTTCAAAGGACAATTCATCCCACCTATCTTGGGTACAATTTAGGATCAGAGAAGTTAACGCTCTGAAATGTATCCTTCCCTTCCCCCCTTCCCATGAGGGTGTGAAGACAATTAACTTGAGCTAAAAATATGCATTTGGGAAACTTAAAGCCATGTGAAAAGAATCTGCCAGAAATGCTCTATTTGCCTCTGCTCTACTGAACCATAAAAGTTCCTCGTATAAAACACCCAAAACATCAGTAATGATGCTCTATCTTTCTAACAAAAATAATGAACAGTTTACCTAGGACAGGTAAAATATGAGACAACTAGCCTACTGTATTCTAAATTTATATGGACTATATTGATATTGAAAGTAGGGTTGCATTACATGCAGATTTACCAGCACCTGGCAATATTAATCAAACTGGTACAGTAATGTCAGAAGCAAAAGTGAGAAAGGATACTATTAAAAGCAGTAATATTGATAATCCACTCACTAACAGGGTCAAAAGAAATCTCTTATTAACACTTCTTATTCAAGATCACATTGCTAACTGCCCTTCCTTGCTCTTGTGCATCTTTCATTTGTACCTGACCTTGCACTACCGCAGGTCAACATTCATATTTTAGTTCACATGTAAGTTTGGTAACCTTTTTTTGGGGGGGAAGGTAATTATTAGAACAAATAAAAAGCAGAATTCCAGCAAAGAGTGGAGCTCTACCTTGGATGCCTCTTGGAGCATTTTTTCCTGCATTACATTTTGTGAACGGCCCTTTTCTGGACAGAAGGGGAGAGGTGCATAACAGCAGCTGTCACTGGCAGCAGGTATTATTCATCCCTTACTTGTGCCAGACAGCCAGGAGGAAGGCAAGCAAAACAAAGCCCATAAGATAACCTGAGGAAGCGATCTGTGCTACTGGAACGAGCTCTGTAAAACACAGCGCTACCAATGCTGCATGCAGGGTGAGAGGGCTGAAAGCAGGGCTCCCGAAGATGCCTCGCACACCCATCACAACCCTGCTCTGTCCTTGGCAAAACCATTGCAATAATGCAGCTCTGAAGCAGAACTCTTCACCAAAACGTTAGTTTTTCAGAATGAGATGTTGAGATTCAATTATTTTTTACTTCTGCCAGTGACTAGCAGTTTGTCGTAACATAAATTTACTCTGAGAAATGCTGTTGGTATATCTCTAGCAGCAATTCCAAAAGGCTTGCTGATCTGCCCCCTCCACCCTCAGGAAACCCAGCTTTCCCTCTCCCCAGCCATCACTCCCACCCACCAACACTCCTCAAGTTCAGTACATTCACTCCTTGGGAAACACCAGATGCACTGAAGGAGTCTTGACTCAGATCTTGTGAATCCAACGGTTTCTCTGTCTGACAAAAGAAAGTCATGAGCAACCGAGGCTCCTTACAATCAAATATATCACTCTTCTTTCAGAGGAAGATTCTTATTTTTTCCCTTTTTTATCCTGCTTCTAGCACACAGTAAATCAGCCTTGGGAGAAATGCATGGTAGCTAATAAAATCCATTTTTGCGAGTGCTCCTGACTCCTTGCTGAAGCCAAGCTCTCATACAGCAGCATCTGTGAGTAATATTTTCTACCATCTGTGATTGGATAGGTGAATCTGTCTCATCCTGGCAGATCTGCCCACTGTTATAAATGCCATTGCTACCAGTCTGGACTATATATCTGCATATGAAGCTATCTGTCCTCAAAACAAATTCACTCAGAACAGAAACTGGTAAGTCATTTTCTCCTCAGCAACATTCTCTGTATGAGAAAATAAAATTTTTCTGAAAACTTGTGACCATGAAGACAAGTTCAAGATCAAAGTCCTTATCTTCCACGGATCTTGCGGTCTGATCATAGGAGATATAAAATTTGTCTAAAGCTCTGGGATGAAGTTTCTGCTCCTGAAACTCTTGGGGATTTTCCAGAACTATCACAGGCTGTACTACCGGCCACAGCAACTTCAACTGTCCATTTGGTTATTATCTCACTGACCTTTTGTGGGGCTTTTTTCCATTTGCTTTCTAAAGCACATCCATTGTACCCTGCAGCACCCTATCCTCAACCAGCTTATGGGATCACCTGCCAATTTGGCAAACAACAACAATTAAACATTAGGCTTGCTTTCTGTAGTTAAGGCTAAGGCAAACATGTTGTTATTTCTTACCTTATTAGAAACCAACTCTGCAAATGTATATGATGTGGACCTTAAAGCTGAGCAAGAACAAGGAGTCTTATATATGAAGACTTACCCTCTTCTCCAGGATGCAACATTAGCTTTGTACCCTCTGAGTTCCACAAATAGCTTTCCAGCATGGATTGAATAGTTCATTCCCTCCTGTCTTTTTTTCACTTACTTTCTTTGTCACCAGGAACAAAGTTCTACTACCTCCCTTAGGCAGAATAAAATTTCTTTAAAGGAAGATCTATTAGTGGTGTTGGTTGGTTGGGTGTTTTTGTGTTATTCATTGAATTCTTAAAAGCTTAGCAAGGCTGGGAATATTTTTATATTTATTTATAGGTTTTGAGATAAATATATATTTACTTTTTCCTTGAAAATTTAGATATTTTTTTTTCTGTTTAAGAAGGCAGTTCTGCTTTTTCTTATGTAGCTCAACCTTTTCTAGTCTAGCTAACAGATCTGTCCCTTGCCTTCTGGCACTAGTTGGATAAACACTTAATGCTATTCAGTAACTTTTTTTTTTTTTTTTTAAGTCGTCCCTTTCCCAGACTCCTGGGATGGAAGCTGTAGACAGAAACCGTCTTTAAAGGATCCTTCTGTGAAGCCTCCTAGACCTTATTCCATTAAATGAATAGCACTGACAGCAATTATTGAAGCCTTCAGAAATCTGAAAGCCAATGTTCCTATAGGACAGCCAATGCTGGTAGGACACCTCCCTCTGAACTGGAGGGGAAAGAGAAAAAATAACAGAGTTGGGGGGAAAAAAATGATAAAGTCTGCAAGGCTGGAAAAAGGGACCATATAACGACTCCTAAAATTGTCTTCAGTATATTCTCTCAATTGCATAAACTACTCTTTCATTTCTAACAGTATGATTAACTGGGAAACACCTTAGGGTTGCTCCCCTGCATTTAATGAGCCAGCACAGGTGGGATGGTGCCATGGGGTTGGTGGTGCAGAGTCAGTGGTAGATACGTGAACTTTGCCATACTTGGGCCAAGGGAGATATTTATCTTTGAGTTATTAAAGACATTAATATTTCAGAGGGCTATTCTGTAATACATTCTTAATTTCTATTGTGCAATGGAATGAGAAAAAAGGACTATTGAAAACACATTATGCACTTGTTCCCAATAACTCCACAATGTTTTTTCAACAGCTGTTATGAGTATTTCCTATAATAGGTTCTATGATTAGTATTGGGAACAATTCTCACACTGCAATTACATTAGTTTTAATGAGTGAATGCTAACATTTTAAAAAGCATATTTTGTAGTAGCAAGCTATTTTGACCAGTAAGTCAGTGCAGTAAAAAGCTAAGCTTAAGACATTTTACTCTCTTAGAGGTGCTTTGATTAATTTGATGAAAGATTTGTGTATCTGCTTATAAATTAAAAAAATAAATTTGTTTTCTGTGAGGATCTACAGTCTGAGAACTTGATGATTTTTGATGCTTTCAAGGGTAATGGAGTGCGTGGTACTACTGATAATAATGGACAATTGGATATGATCAAAAAGCTTGGGTTTGACAATTAAATAGCTACAGTCACTAGCCTGCTAAAGCACACATTTCTAGAATGTGTCTTCTTTGCTGACTCATGCTCAATAAATGTAGAGCATCTTTGGTCAGACTCACCCTCTCAATAACTGCATTGCAAATGTGGACGTGTTGACTCTATGCCTCCCTGCCAGGAGATGCTATCCATTTAGAAAACACCTTTCCCCTTTTCCAACTCAGGTAAAAGACAGGTGGAACATCCTAGGGGGGGATGGTCCCTAGGGGAAGCAGAAGATAGAAATTTTACAGAAGTTAGAGAAGGGGAAGGAGGCAGTCACAGCTTAAAGAAATTACAAATTTCCTCATCTTTGAAAGCCTGAGCCTCAACCATGGCTACAGTGCATTGGAGAATTGGAGAGATGATTGTTTTGCTTACATTGCTAGTTCAACTTCAGGGAGCACACAGAGCGATATAACATGGCTAGTTTCACAAAGCTCTCTTGAAAGGAAAAAAATTAAAAACACTTTAGTCTTAAAAACCCAAATGGCACAAAGAATCAGACTCAACAGTGTTAGAACCCACCATTCTTGCTATACAATGGTTTGGAGAACAGCCTTAGAAACTGACCTCAGCGCTCTACTGTAAGTAAAGCTAGGTATGCTGTATGCTGCCGTGAGCCGCACATCCCATCGACAAAGCAGGCCAAATTCACCTTTGAGAGAAATGCATCTGCTGAGCCCAAGATTGCATGGGCCACAAGTGTGGAGGAATTTCTGCCAGGGATGTGAATTTTCATCTGTAGCGCTAAAAGGGATCCCAATCTTTAGGGGAAAAGTGCACAAATGATTTGAATGGACTGGAAGAAATGTTCTGATTTTGTTTGAGATAACATTAAAACATCCAGAGTCTAATACTTTCTTTAATGAACAATTCTGTGGGAAAGCATACTACATCGTTACCAAATAGCTGGGGACATCAATGCACTTGATTACATTTACAATCTAATTTCAAGCTATTCAGGAATAAATTGCCTCATACTGTATAGCAACATGTTCTTTATTTCTCTGTCATCCATTACTCTCATAATACATAGAAATTATGGTTGTAGCACTGTTTATGAGCAGTTACGTTTTCATTGTTTTCATTGCTACTGAGGTTTAGCCTTATCAAACTGTACCACACAGAAATTTACATACATAAATTACTTCAAAAGCAGATTTTTCTCCTACATGTACAGTTCATTAGCTCAACTTCTTTCTGTGACAGGAGCTTGAGATTTAGCTCCCCAATCTATATTTATATAAATGTAAATTTTAGAAATGTGATTCCTATTGTCTCCTGGCTGGCATTTTGGCTGATCAGCTCTTAGGAAAAACAGGATGCTTATTTTACATCTAAATATGGATTCTAGGATTACACTGATTATTTTTGAAGCTTTGGACTTAAAATTTATAGTTATAGGTATTTGGAGAAAAAAGTAATAAAATAATTTGGTTTCAACTTATATCGCTTTAGGAAGTACTATGTCTGTATATTAATAACCCATGAAGCTATATCTGAATAATTTACACTGCACTGTAAGTATCATGGATTACTTGGTCCAGTGGTAAATATTCACAATGAAAAAAAAAATAAATCCCAAACATAAGCAAATTTCAAACCCCTGTCGTCTTTCTTACTCTCAAAGACTGAACAATAATACTGAACATTTCTTTAGGTATCCATATGCTGGTTCACTTTCAGCAGATGGCCCCTAATAGATTGTTGTACTGTTGGTATGGTTACCCAAAGCAAATTTTTGGATCCTGTCTATTTTTTAGACTTATGATCTCTCATATATATTTAGTGAAATACACGTGTATCCTAGGGGAAATCCAGCATATAGCTTTTTGTTATACACACAAAAAGCTCTAGCTAGATTGAAAAAAAATGTCTTGGAAAAGTATAAATATTTACAGTCTGAAAACTGACCTGGAAAAACATTTTATAGCAGCAGTTACAGAAAGAAATTATTAGGTAATATGATCTATATTTATGCTAATACAGAAAGAACTACATCTATGAAGGCATTTAAGTGAGTAAATAAAATGTGGCCTGTGAGGTTCTGACCTAAACCCTCTGTCAATCTAATCTAATCTAATCTAATCTAATCTAATCTAATCTAATCTAATCTAAACTTTGCTTCGTCCATTTTTATATGAATAAGATAACGAGTATATTTTTTAAAACGTCTTTAGGACATTTGTGAGAAAGATTATAGATTGCAATAAATTCTAAATCCCATAAGTGACTTGAAAAACCTATAGAAAAGTTTATAACGAGAGATTACTCTCATTTTACAAACTTTCTCGCAGAGGTTTTCGGATGAGGGGTGGGGATAGCAATAACCAGACAAGTCGTGAGGGGAAGGCAGCAGCACATAAGCTCGTAAGTGTGTGGCCTCCAGCTGCTTTCTTCTCTCTGGTTTTTTTGTTTGGGTTTTTTTTTGGTTTTGGGGTTTTTTTTCCCCCAGGGACACTCTGTGCAATTGCAGGTACCGACAGCTTCCCTGCAGCTGGTACCACGGGGTGAGAGCACGCAGCCAGCCGCTGCCCGCCCCGACTGGAGGGCTCGGGGGCTGCTCAGAGTAACCCAGGTGCTCCGCTCCCCAGAATGAGCATGGATGGTGTCTTACCCCTTCCAGTCTTCCATGCACCTGAGTTTATGGACCATTAACTATATGAATTAGGGAGGTGGGGTAGCCAAATTTGTGTTAAAAAATGGAGTGGGAAGGCAACGAGTTGAAAAGTTTGAGAATTCCTGCTCTGCTTCACTCAGGTAATACATTTGCTTCTCAAAAAGAAGAGCTATCCTTTTTCTGAAAACTGTGCTCAGAGAGATTTCTAAAGCATAACAAATAACTCTGGCAACTAATTATTTTTATTCATGTTGGCACTTAACCATCTTATCCATGAGACCACCTTTCTCAAAACTCCTACTGCCTTTTTCATTATTTTTTTTTTTTTTTTTTCTGGTTTAAGTGAAAAAGACGGCAACAGAAAACTGCCTCTTTTATTATACAGTCCTATTGCATGCCCAGAGCAGATTCACTGTGTCTACTCCATGACACTGGCATCCTGTAGAAAACTAAGGCTGCACTGGTGTCCTAATAATGCACATGGGGGGAACAAATGTACATTGTAAAGATCCTAGCAAGCTGTAGGTTTTCAATGATTCACTTTTAAGCCACAACATAAGCCTTTTAACATTTTAATGAGCCCATTCTTTTTAAAGAAAATGAAAAGAAAGCGAATTCAATTATAGAGAGCTGCACACATCAGCAAAAGGAACCTTTAGATCTTTGCACACCTCATCAGCTTGAGCTAAAAGAGTAACCAGTAGCTATCATGAGCTGCACAACAGCATAGCAGGAAAAGAAGGCACATATTTTGCCTGTAGGTTTTACAGATACATAGTAATAGAAGAAGGAGCAGTGAAACCCTAAAATCCTCTGTTCAGTTTTTATGCTTTGCCCACACTTCTGTGCAACCATTCCAGCCAGTCCTAATTTCAACTTTTTCTTGCCTCTTATTCCTTCCACTCCTGTGTTCCTTTCCCGGTCTATGTCCCTACTTTTCAGGCCTGCCATCCTGCCTCTAAATTTCAATCTTAATCTAATTTTAAACCAGACCTAGTCCCTCAGATGGAGTTCGTCACTTGAATCTCAAACTCAGGCTCTATGTTTCACCATACTTAGCTTTCCTGACCACTTCTTAGAGCCTTCCCTGCCCCATTCAACTCTTTGCTGGCTCTCAATCTTATTTAACTCTCCAGGAATTCTTATACAGTCTCCCTGCTCAACTTCTTCTCCCAGTCTATAATCCCAAGCTTTTCCCTATTCAAATCACTGCTTTGAATTTGTTACTATTCTGGTATTTGTCAAAAGTAAATGGTCTTTATTTGGCATACTGGAGTTGTGCAGGAGCAATCACTATGCAGGACTGCTTTAATGCCCCCTAAAACCTAAGACAATGCAGTTCCCATTAAAAAAGACAGCTTCACAACCTTCTAAATTTTACCAGAAGGGCTGGTTTCTTCAAACGGTCCAGCTAGCTAAAGCTTCCCCAGAACACCAGATGCTCTCCTGCCACTTATGTTCTCCTCTCTCTCCTCTTATCCACTGCCAGTCTTCCTCTGCTGGCGAGGGAAACATAAAAGCAGTCCCCACCTCTCACTGAGCAGAAGATATTCTGCTGCCGAAACGAACAGAAAGGAGATGTATCTAAACCAGAATTGCATCTCAATTAGAAGTGTTATAGTTCTTTTTAATACTAATTCTATTCCACTTTCCATTATCCCTACCAACCTCCTTAAAACTCAAAAATAATTTATTTCCCCCTACTGATTTTGTAGTTTTCATTTGACAAAAATTGATTCCCTTGCATCCCTCTGTTTCAGACCCAGCTAAAATTAATACATTTTTAATTTGTTTCCTTTGAGCCCTAGCAAGATCAAAGATGGTAACAGAGCTTTGGGAATCATGCAAAATTTGTCAGTTAGCAGCCTGATAGCAGAAGGAGCGTATTCTGAATTTTGTTTATTTCTTTCCAATAACAAAGGACTAGATGTATAAATGGGTGAAAATAAGAGAATTGTGAGAGCTTTATAAACAGAAGTTAACAAAAAAGCTTCGCCTAATTCAAGACATCCTATATAATTTAGTTCCACTCTCCACTGCACTAAAATGGAGCTATAGTGTATTATTATTTAAAATTCTATAAATCTCCTCACAAGGAGAGAGAAATCTACTCATCTTTTCACAAAGCTATGTTGTACAATTAAGATAGGTATCCAGTAAAAATTTGGAAGAAAGCCTTCCCTATCTGATGAAGATAAATAGATTTACTCATTATATTCTTCTCTCCCTTACTTTATGCCCACTTCCATGAAATGAATGAACCAACATTTTTCACTGGTTGGAAACTTTTCCTGATGAAAATATCCAGGATGACAGGCAAAAGTGGTATACCTAAATGTCATATTTTACTGTCATATGTAGGCGGAAACTGAAGCGACCACCGACGAGTAGGATCCACAGCACTTAAATAATATTGGAACTTTGTACTCCTCATATTGAACCGCCAGTCTGCTCTGTCATGGCACAGCTAATTCAGAAAACATTAATGTGCTTTTTCATGCAGCACTACCTTTGTTTATTTGTCAGTTTAGATATTGTTTGTGAAAATTTCTATTGTCTGTGCTTCCAGAGATACAAAATGCTTTGTCTGCGAACTACAGCTACTGAAAATGGAAATGTCTTTCTTGTAAGACATAAGTAAAGAATGCCATGTTTTTCAATAACCTCTTAAAAACTGTTTTAGCTGTCCTCGCAAATCAAAGACAGAAAATGTATGACTAGTAAACATTTATCATGGATAGCTAATTTGTTTTGCATTAAGAAAACTGTTGTCTTTTATGATTCATGTTTGGGTTCCAGAATGGAATATCCAAATAAAGCAAACCAAGATAATTCTGTGGAACAGCCATTCTTTAAAGTTTACAGAACAAAATGCATTATTTACTTAATTCCAGAATATAGAATAAAGTGCCCTAATAGCCTTGAAGTTTCCAGTATCACTCAGATAGAAGCATTTAGATTTCTGAAAGTTTATCTCCCTTATACTGGTATGTTTTAATTGATCTTAAATTACTTTTAACATCCAGTTGTGAATAACCAATTGCAATCTGCAGTTGTTGATGGGCCTGTGGAAGAACAGGCACCATATAGAATTTAAGGATTATATTTTATTAACAGACAGTGAAATTGAATATTGAGTAGCAACCTGAAGCTCTAAAATGAAATGTTTTCTAAAAAACAATAAAGCAAATACTTAGCGACAGTCCACTGAAGTATCTGTTCATTCCTATTTGGAATAGTATGTATTGTAGAAATGATAAAATTCTCAGGATAATAAAGGTTCTTAAGTAAATGCTTTTATGTGTTGCACTGACATTATCTTGTGTAACTTCACTAATTCACAAAGATTTGTACCAAAACATCTTTGCAATATAAAATTTCATTTTTCAAGAAGGTAAAATATTGGCTCAGCTTTGAGTGAAAAGTCTTTAATACAGGAAGTCTAAGATCTTTGAAAAATATATACTGGACTCTGGTAGCATAAACTGATATATTATAGCGGGCTCTTTGCTCAGGTGCAAAAAGAGTGGTCTCCACTTCCCTCCATCCAGATTATCCCATTTCTAGGACAGAAATTTCTTATAATTTTACTTGATTTTAAGATATTTGTCATTTAGTCTTCATTATTTTTTGCATTGAATGATATTGGGGACTTAATTAACAAATATGGAAGCAAACGTGACATGACCAAATAGCAGAGGGAAGTGCTAGGTGGTTGTGTTGTTAAGATGCCAGAGCGCTAGGTCCAGTTCCAGCTGTGGCACGCACTTCCTTAATAACCTGAGACACAAATCCTCTCAGAAACTGAGTTAACTCGCTCTCTGTCTAAACCCAAACCATTCCAGGGATAGCTGTACCTAGTGGTAGAAACAATAACATAGTTGTAACAAAAACCAAACCAAATAAACAAAAAAACCAACAACAAAAAAAATGAATGCAGCTCTTCCGTGAGCAAGCACAGAGGGAAACAGAGGTATCTGATGACGTTTTGGAATATCGTTCTACTTATTTTGGGTGTAAATGACTCTTTACCGCTTATTAGAATAAAATTATTCAGCTGCATATAGGAACTGCATTTGGCACTACTTCTCACTTCTATATTACTATAATATTATTTTTTTCTCTGTTTCATGCACATTTCTCTTAATGTTTTTTCTATCAAAATTACTTCTATTCACCAGTTTTCTCATTTTTAAATAAAACCATCTGACTAAAAGCACTTCATGTGCTAAAAGAAGCTCCATGGGAAAAATATCAAACGAACAATCCAAAGTGAATGTGAATGAACCATCCAGACATGAAGTGCTGTACTACTCCTAAGCTGAGCCTAACTGTTTACAGAAAATGCTCTGTACCAAAAAGGCTGGAGATGACTACTGTGGTTCAATTCTGATCAGTCTTAGGGTCAGCTTATGCAATATCAATCAAAATTAGAAATAGTGTTTAAGCAGCATTCTCTCTTGCCTCCTCTTACCAACCCATCGGAAACTTGTGCGATTAACCTGTATCCCAAACAGACATATACAGAAAACAGTTCATAACAGCTGTGAATCTACCAGAAGGAGACCTCTGGATGCTGAAACAACGTACTAAGTAAGAGTGAGGATCCAAATTCACTTTGAAAGTTTACAGCCATCTCCATTGTCCACCTCTCATTAAAAATGACTGAAGGGCTGCTGCTCAACTCCAACTCTCAGAGACTAAAAATGAGACCAAAAAAACCCCAATATCAAACCATTCAGGATGTTTGAATGCATGAACAGAGTCACCTTAAGTGTGGCCATCCAGGAAAGGTAGCAAACCAGAAAATTATATTAACAGAGCAACAAGAAAAGAGTTTACTTCCCCTCACCTTTTTCTTCATTTTTACATTTTTGAAAATTGCATGAACTCTCCACGTTTTTGCAAACATTGCTCCAAATGCAGTTGTGTATCCCACTGTAAGAATCCATGTTCGGACCTAAATATATATATATATATGTATAAGAAAAGAAAAAAAAGACAAAGCCGTTTAATTTTCATTAGACAATGTGGATATCATTTCAGTCAATTTTTTTCTCAAAATCTTGAGAAAAAATATTCAAAGAACTTCACAAAAATGTTGACATTTCAGAATTGTTTCATTCATTGCTTTCTTGCTTTTTTTCTCCTCCCTCCATCCCCTTTCCAAATATAACAAGTCTGGATTCTGAATTAACAATCTATCCCATATATAAAAACACAACACAGTTACAATATTGTGCATTTTTTTCACTTTTATTGTGTTCTGTGCAGGCAGAAGAAGGAACTAGTGGAGGAAAACAAGAGACTGAGACTATAAAAACTACCCAAGGAACCAATATTAACAGCGACATTTTTAACAGAATTTAACAGTGAAATCGAGGTGTTATTCAGACTAATTAAGAGGAAACTGTATTATGCAAGGTGTGCATCCCTTAATGCAGACCCTGAGCATTCTGAAAAGAGAAGAGAAACTGACTTTGAAATTATCGTGAAGGCAAAATGGTGAGACAGGAACATAGCATTGGTGGGCAGGCCTCGAGGACAAGACCTGAATCAAAGACAATAATACCCGCAATATGGGTCTAAGAAAAATGAAATGGTGAGCTTACACAGAACGATGGAGTAATAAGACCGTGAACTGGCCACAACTTTGACATAGTCCTATCTAGACATTTTCCTTATAGTGAGCTTCCCAGGTAAAACCAAAAGATTTTTGAACTAAAAAAGACATGATGTCTTTAGAGAAAAAACTAGAATGACTTCTTTTTTAATAGAAAAAACTCACATTGACCACAGAGGATAGAACAGAAGTTACAAAAGCTTCTTGTGCAATTCTGCACCTGCCCATAACATCCTTGCAGGTAGGTCCTCGCTTTCAGACTTGGTTTCAGCTAAGCCTGTGACTTTCAGAGCAGTAGCAAGCTCTGCACAGCCCCCTCTCATTCTTTGGAAGTTTCTCTTTTCATTACCCTGGATGAAGGTCTGGCTGTTTGAAAGCTTGTCTGCCCTGAAAAGACTATTTTCTTCCCCCAAAAGGGACTGGAGACTACAGAGCGTAGCAGGTGGAAGACCATGTGAGAGGCACAGCAGGTAGCTGGAAGCCTACAGCTGAATCTGAGAGCCTGAGAAATCACAAGGAGGAGGAAACAATCTCCTCCTCCCTCTAGAAGCTCCACCTGGGGCAGCTGTCGAAAACAGAGACTGCACAAATGTGAACAAAGAAGCAAAAATAAAATGCACTGTACATTGCAGATGGAAAAACTGGGGGAGAGACAATGGCTAAAGACAGGGAAGGCAAAGCTAGAAAAGGGAAAAAGAAGCCTTCTTTCGGCCTTCTGGACCATGCATCTTTGGCCAGTAGAGCTGGTTTTTGATATAAAAAAAATCTCATTTGTGGAAGCCAGGACATTCTGAGAGAGGATTTTGAAAAAAAAATCTTTAGCTGACCTAAAGGCAATTTTTTTCATTGGAAATCAGCCTAGTTTCATATCTGACTTCTGGAGAGTTAGGTATTTTTAATTTGTAACTTTAGGACGTGCATATTGATGAGAAACTAGGTGCAGTAGTATGGTGCACAACTCGGGATCTATGATCAATATTAGGAATAATCTAAATGTTTCACTTCTAAGACATGTTATCTAGTTTTTGCCTTTACAAACGTCTTCAGAATTTTGTATTCAAAATGCAGTTTTTTCCCCCAAATTTTCTGTAGAATAGAAATTCTGATTTTTAGTAAGCATAGTGACTAGGTATCAAGGTGGAAAAGAAAAAAAAAAGATACGGCTCACTCAAAAATATTGATAAAGCAATAAGAGACATAAAATTACTAGAGTTTCTTAAAATAAATAAATAAATAAATTAGACACATATGGTCATTAATGGAGAAATAGTGAGAGAAAAGTACACACAGAACAGGCACCTTTGGTCTTGGCAAAGAGGAGCCTATGCAAAGGGACACCCAAAATTGTCTGAGAGGGCGTGTGCCCAAAACCTGATAACGCTGCGCACCACACAGGGACACACACCTTGAGTGTGCAAGTGTGAACTCGGGGGGTGCTGTCTCACTGGCGTGGGCGTTACCAGGTTGCAGAGACACACACGAAGGTAGAGAGCCCACATCTCCTACGGGATGGGTGAGTATAGGGGAACCCACACCCCCAGAAGAAACCCACGCGTCCTGTGAGCAGGTGTCTGCATGCAATTCACTGTGTGCATTCACTAGAAAATGTTGGGATTACATGGAAGATCGTTTAGATTTTTGTATGTATATATTAACATTTTATTACTGCCTAATGTTTTGGTTTATCTGTTGCATTGCTGATATTGATCCTGAACGTATAGTTCACTGATTATGGTTAATCTTGCTATTAATAAAGCCTGTGCTACCCATAATACGTATAGGGCTACAGCTTGCTATATCCTTACTAGACAAAGAGGAGAGGAGGAGGGGTCTCCACGGATCCCCACGTACCAACGGCAATTAGAGTCAAACCACATGAGTTTTGCCAATTTCTGACATTCTTGAATGCAGTATTGAAAAAGAAACCCATAACCAAAAGAAAATGGGAATAGATATTTAGGTCAGCAAAATATTATTTTTAACTTAAATATTTTTTCAAGTCTTTGCTCATTAGCCATTATCATACGTTATGCTAATAACTTCAGTAAAACCACAGCTAGATCAACTCTGAGTGATTTTAAAAATACGTTTCATATCAACATGTTCATATTAGTCATCTTTTTTTTTTGACTTCACATCAGTTGAGCTGCGGTAACCATACTTAGCATTCAGTATTTTTGCTGCTATTAATAAGTATTCAGCCTTTTGTGTACAGTTTAGTGATATATTTGGCAAACAGATACATGGTATTTTCATGTCTCTAATAAGACTCTGTTTTGTTCTCAGTGAAACAGTAATTGCCTCTTGGGAATAGTAATAAATTCAATTATGCTCATAATATGTTTCTAACCCGATGTTCAGAAAAATGTTATTTCTAGCACATTTGGTTCAAAAAGTTTTATGTATTCCTGACCTGGATTGTGCAAATTAGAATAATATAACTATTGGCTACACTGGAAACATCTAGCTTAAACATACCAGGAGATTTTGTCAAAATGAGATCGCTGTTGCTAAGAATGAGATGGTAAGTTTCAGATTAAAATAAATTTTTAATTTTGAAGAAAATGACCTCGAATTTGTCTGCTCTAATTCATTAATGCAGGCAGCAAAATGAAAAATTTAGAAAACAGCAAAAGCCTCTGAAATTCATATATCTGCCCATTTATATTCTTAAATGTATTATACCTCCAAATCTCAGTCATTTGAAAGAACATGATAAAAATAACACCAGTAATTGGAGACCATGACCATGATGTTATATAATTGATCAGTAATTCTCTCATGTTGGAAGTTTTTAAAGATGCGTTTTGACAGAAGCAGCTGAGAAAGATCTCCCTCCCCCCAGAACCCACCAAATGAGCAGGAAAGACACGTCCGTAGAAGACAGGAAACTTGCATTCGAATCCCTGCTCCAAGCAAGACACAAAACCTGAAAACATTCCTAGACTCCTATAGAAGGATAATTTGTAACAAGAGCTACTGTTTATCTTTTTCCTAAAAGGTTAGGTCATTACAAAATTCCTCATGCCTTCACTGAACTTTAGGATATACCTTCAATTATCTGCTTATATTTCTTGGTTACTTCTTTTTTTTTGGAATAAGATGCTTTGACTAATTCAATATCTCCTATAATTTTTTTGTTTTCTGTCATTCAAAGACAACCCGCAACTGTCAAAGGAGATAGTATTGTTTGGTGTACAACAATCCAGTATGTCTATGCAGCCACTAAAATGCAGTTTCCTAGTTCTTTTTTCTTTACACTTCCTACACTATTTTGGGTTAGGGTCTATTTTTGAAAGTACTATGTATGCACCCATGATTGCAATTTGTGCTTTTTATAAATTTATGATAACTGAAAAAGCTAGAAATCATTTATTTCGTGGACAACACAGTTGATGACCACCAAACACTGAAAGTGTCTCCACAAAGAAACAGACCATTCTGGGTCATTTTCCAGACTTGGAACAGATATGATGTTTATTTAAAAAAAAATTAAAAAAATCTACCTTTGTCAAATATTAATGTTTAAACAAATGTTGGTTTAAAGGCTCAGCTAAAGACTCACTGCTTACATCTTGTAGGAGCATTTCTTTTCAACTTCCCTTTGCAACAAAAAGCTTGTTTTAAGCCTATCCTATCCATAAGGTGCTAAAGATCTTTTATTTTTTTAAGTAAGAATATTCTTCCATCATCTAATAAGCACTGATAGCCTAACAGCTTTATATAAAGTTACTTCCATTTGAATCATATTTCCTCTCAACTTTGAGCTTTCACTGGCTAGCCTGCATTTTGAATGCTGCTATTTGATATCTTCACACAAATCTATCTGCACCTTTCCCATCACCTTGTTATGCGAATGGTGAAGTGGTTACTATTTATATGTCTGTGTAACAGACCTACAAAGTTATTTGATATAACAACTCATTATTAATAAAAGAATAAAAGAAGCCATCTAATGGTGAAAAATTAGTTAGTCATAAGTAAGTCATGAAAGCATCAGAAACATTCTGGACAAAGAAATAAAAGTCTCTCCTTTGTATACTGTAAGAATGAAGCTTACAAAGAAAAACACTATTTTAGGTACTGTTAACTTTCAGATAAACAACATTATTTGAATTTATTTTAAATAATTTATTTTAATACAATTACAAATGAATATAAAGTTATAAAATAAGGTTATCTTGGAAAATGGACTGACTTGATGAAAGGTAAAAAGTTTCACTTTTAAAGAAGTTCCATTACTTTCCAGTATTTGACCACCAGTACATATACATTCTGGCAGTCTGGCAAAGTTCCCGTCAACTGGAAAAGGGGAAACATAACCCCCATTTTTAAGAAGGGTAAAAAGGAAGACCCAGGGAACTACAGGCCGGTCAGTCTCACCTCCATGCCTGGCAAGATCATGGAGCAGATCCTCCTGGCAATTATGCTCAGGCACATGGAAAATAAGGAGGTGATTGGTGACAGCCAACACAGTTTCACTGAGGGCAAATCGTGCCTGACAAACTTGGTGGCCTTCTATGATGGGGTTACAGCATCCGTTGATAAGGGAAGGGCAGCTGACGTCATCTACCTGGACTTGTGCAAGGCATTTGACACTGTCCCACACAACATCCTTGTCTCTATATTGGAGAGACATGGATTCGATGGATGGACCACTCAGTGGATAAGGAATTGGCTGGATGGTCACACTCAAAGAGTTGTGGTCAACGGCTCAATGTCCAAGTGGAGAACGGTGATGAATGGCATTCCTCAGGGGTCGGTACTGGGACCGGCACTGTTCAACATCTTTGTCGGTGACATGGAGAGCGGGATCAAGTGCACCCTCAGCAAGTTTGCCGACGACACCAAGCTGTGTGGTGTGGTTGACATGCTGGAGGGAAGGGAGGCCATCCAGAGGGACCTTGACAGGCTGGAGAGGTGGGCCCATGAGAACTGCATGAAGTTCAACAAGGCCAAGTGCGAGGTCCTGCACGTGGGTTGGCGCAATCCCAAGCACGACTATAGGCTGGGTGAGGAATGGATGGAAAGCAGCCCCGAGGAGAAGGACTTGGGGGTGTTGATTGATGAGAAGCTCAACATGAGCTGGCAGTGTGTGCTTGCAGCCCAGAAAGCCAACCATATCCTGGGCTGCATCAAAAGAGGTGTGACCAGCAGGTCGAGGCAGGTGATCCTGCCCCTCTACTCTGCTCTGGTGAGACCCCACCTGGAGTACTGCGTCCAGCTCTGGGGGCCCCAGTACAGGAGAGACATGGAGCTGTTGGAGTGAGTCCAGAGGAGGGCCACGAACTGGAGCACCTCTCCTATGAGGACAGGCTGAGAGAGTTGGGGTTGTCCAGCCTGGAGAAAAGGCAGCTCCAGGGAGATCTAATTGCAGCTTACCAGTACCTGAAGGGGCCTACAGGAAAGATGGTGAGGGACTGTTTATCAGGGAGTGTAGTGACAGGACAAGGGGTAATGGGTTTAAGCTGAAGGAGGGTCGATTTAGATTAGATGTTAGAAAGCAATTCTTCACTGTGAGAATGGTGAGGCACTGGAACAGGTTGCCCAGAGAGGTTGTGGATGCCCCCTCCCTGGAAGTGTTCAAGGCCAGGTTGGATGGGGCTTTGGGCAACGTGGTCTAGTGGAGGGTGTCCCTGCCCGTGGCAGGGGGGTTGGAACTAGATGATCTTTAAGGTCCCTTCCAACCCAAACCGTTCTATGATTCTATAATTCAGAAGACCACACAGTCATGAACTGACAAGGAATGCCTGGGAAGGTACTGAGCTCATGGAAGCAATAATAAAAATTTCAAATGCAGTTGATCAAGAAAGTGAGGTATGTAACTTGTCTGTTAAGTTGAAAGGAAATAAAAATTAGCAGCCTTCTGAACTGAATATACTACATGTTCTCTTTTTTTTTTTTTTTGTCTTGCAGCTTTAAATTTGTTATACTAATTCAGTTTGCCACAGTTTGCCAATATCAATCAAACAACAAGAAGATGGGATTGAAGACTCGGAATGGAGAATAAAGAAAACCAAGTATCAGCACAAAGAACTTCCATGTGTTGCATAAAAAGCTACAAACTTCTTATCACCTCTCCAGGTGACTTTTTTTTTTTTTTAAAAATAGCATTCATTTGAATGGGATAGTGAAACAGCTCAGTTTATTTATGAATTTCTTCTTCACTTAGCAAAACTTTTAGATTATGTTCCTGCAGAGGAATCACTCAGATTTAAGGTTCTTAAAAGCATCACTTTTACCATCTTGAGACCTTAATTTTAATGGATTCTTTAAAAAAAACCAACAACCCACCACTTTCAAATCCTTCTTTCATAGGACTTAACACTCCAGACACTCTCCAGCTTACTTCACGAGACTCAGACTGATTCATTTTGGGAACATCAATAATCAGCCAGTTTTGCACATGTACTGAGTTGGAAGCTGCAGTTCCCACAGGGTTGGGCTGCAGCTGAACGTTAGTTCTGAGCAGCCTAGTGGCATCTTCATATTAGACTTAGGCACTTAAAAGTGACAAACGCGAAAATAAACCACGCTGTGGGTTTAGCCCTGGAGAGCACAATTATCTTTAAGTAGACAATTCTGTTGATTTCTGTGGACTACTCATGAGTTGAAAATTAAGCGCCTTCTATTTTTCTTGGCCAACTGGGGGCATAAGGGATAATTATGATGAACAAAAGTGTGTTATCTCAACAAGTTTTCACTAGAGCTCGATCTTGTTTCTATTAACCATGGCAAAATCCCCAGTGTGAGCACAGGCTGGCCCCAAAGAATGAGTTCATCCATTCAAATGATACTTTTTTCATTTATATCCAACATTTTTTGACACGTGTTTATGACTTTTAACTCATTCTTTAGAATTTGTGTGGCATCGGCAAAGTTCTTATAAAACCTAAGTGTCAATAACATTAGAGAATTGAATCCTGCTGTTTTCACATAAATTAAGTACAGTGGTTCTTCACATGCTGTGAGATCTCCTGTAGAGATTTCTTAATATATTTCAGACCATTTTTCGGAATTAATCCATGGGTAGTGTAGAAGATATTACAATTGCTCCTGATTCTATAAGGGGGCTTTAAAATCTGGCTGTTGTCTTACTGAAGGAAAGGCAAAATGTTCTAAAAATATTACCTTAATAAATCTCTGGCAAGGTTGTGGTGTATTTGCTTCAGCATATGAAATAATTTTGTATCAAGGATCTATTCAGCCTTGTAACTTTTGTCTCTGCTTTTTTTTTTTTTTTCTGCAAGAAAATGTCATTTACTAAAATAGAAGCTGATCAGGCTCACGTTAAACTCAGTAACAGAATTGCCTTTGAATTAAATAGGAGTGAGATCAGTCTCAGACTGAACGACAGTGAGGACAATTATGGAAGTGATTATACAGAAAAGGGAGATTAAAATTAACAGCTAAACAATTAAGTAGGAAATAAACTAAAGAATACACGCAAAATGAAAAAGGCCAGACTAAAAATACAAACAAAGGCTATGGTTTCCAGAGACAAAGAAATGGATTAGAGGTCCAAATTCTTTTGCAGTTCAGTAGGAGCTGAGTGTCTATCTGTTGCTTTTTAAATTTCTGGCCAAAATTAAAGAATTTGAGGAGAAGAATTAGGCAAATATAAAGTCCAAAGCGGGGGAAAAAAAACCCAAAACCTATGGCAATGCCTGAAGAGCATAAAGGGTACGAATAAGGAGCACATCATCAACTACTAGCCAAATACCAAGGTTAGATGCTATTTGGTAGCACAGGGTCTAGTCCAAGTGGCTCTTGCTCATAGTACACCAAGACAGCCATAGCTTTGAGGTGGCACTGCCCAGGCATTTTCCTTTTAGTCAGTTCTCCCAAAAATGGTTAAACAGAGAAAACTTGAAGTGACAGGGGAAGAAAAAGCAGAAACAAATAGACAGAAGGTTCATATATATTCTCCTTCTCCCTGCTTTACTATTAAAGGCGAGTCCCTGCTTCCAGAGCTGCTGTTAGCCAGCTTCATGACTTTCAGAGTTTTAGTAAATTTCTCAGCATCCCACTCACCCTGAAGCCTGCTCCTATCCCTAGGAACCCATTTCACAACCTCTCACACCTGGCTTTTCCTCCCTGCTCCTCACTGCAGTCTCTCAGTCTCTCTTTGACGTTGTTTTTAGGACGCGTCTCCACTCTTATACCACCCTGCAATCCTCACCTTGCACAGGTTCAGGGTTTCCCAAGAAAAGGTGTGATGTGGACCACGGAGTTCCACCTTGCCTAGCTGTTCTCTCAGCAAGGGTAGACAAAAGACTATGAAAAATTAGTAAAAAAGAACAAAACCTGCCTTTCACATTGCTACAAGACACAGAGTCAGAAGTGTTCATGATCCGCAATTAAGAGTAATATTAGTCAAAAAAACCTAAGTGCTTCTGAAGATTTTAAAGTACACCTTTGAGAAGAGAAGGTCTACAACGTCTAGTGTTACCATGAATGTACATGTTCTCAGGATGTCTGACTGAGAAAAATACAAAGTCTGGATAGTCACACACACTACAGTAGATAGCTGGACTTCACCAGTGGTATCTCTACTCTTTCTTTCTTTCTGTCTCTCCACCCCATTGGTTCCTTCTTTCTGTAGAAAGCCTGTTTCCAAATGCCTGTCCCATGGCTGAGAGCAACTGACTGAAATCTGAAAGCCTGAGCACAGCCTGGGATGGATGAGCGCACCATTGAACACCACAGGTGTGCAAAAACCTTCATGCGCTCTGTTGACTTTATCCAAGGCAAAACACCAGTGAGATCATCAGGAATCACAAAATATCTGTCTGGTTTTGGCAACTCATGTCAGTTATGGTAGTTAATAAGATAAACAAGATAAAGCATGCTGTCTAAATCACAAGACTTAGATCCTCTTAGCTTTGGCGTAACACCTTTGCAGAACTCTGGAATGTAAAGGAGGCTGGAAGACAATTGCTTCTCTAGAATAGATATCTCCCAGAATAGTGTGAATTCTATATTGAACTGTTCCAAACATATCATTTGCCTCTTCCCTATCACTCCAGTCACCCCGTACAGCACACTCTCTAGGAGAAAGTGCTGCTATACATCAGGACTACCAAGAGGTAGTCTTCTGAGAAGCAGAGCTGTTCAGTCTAGTACTACCTAATACACCAGACCTTTCTGGGTGGAGACTATGGGCATTTCACTGCAATCTGAAGTACTTAAAACAATCTTCTTTTCAGCCACAACCTAATCAGTTACATCCAGAGAATATGCATATCATTTCATCTACCTACTTGAGGGAGATGCATAACAGAGAAGAGACTATGCTCCTCCGTAGGGCCATAGTAGCCTTTCATCCCATAGCAGTTCCAACTTGCAAAGACATTATTCATCTTAAATGTAAAGTGTGAAATTCTCAGCAGAATGTATTACAGAAGTCTAAACGTTATGATCATATCTAATACTCTCTATTTTAAGTATCTCTATTTAGTATGTCAGCTTAAACTCTATTCATAGGATATGTCACTGGCATTGCTAATTTCGAGTCTCTCTCTTCCATATAATGAATGCTTTCAATTATTTTTCCACTTGCTTGCATTTTTCCAGTTGGCATCACATCTCGTTTCACACCCTTACTTCTAACTTCTTTTTTGCTATGATACCATGGTAATTCTGAGATTAAAACCAAAGATAGATCATTCTCATTCTCTCTCCCCCATATCTGAAGCACCTTCTACTTTGGTATACATATGTATTTAATGAAATATTGTATTGCTTTTCTTTTTTCTGTACAACCAATAAAATTGCTATTAAGTAAGACATGATCTAACAGTTCTATAATGCACTGACCCCTCTCTCAGAATTCACTCCTTTGGATAGTTTTAATTCCATGTAATTGGAGTTTTACAATATGACATCCAATCTCTAATTCTAATATGGAACTAAATGATGCTACATGTAGTATTGTGAATTCTCATCATAAGAACACAAATTATTAGGTATTTAAATATACCTGATTACTTTACCATAGAAAATGGGCACACCACGATAAAAATTAGTTTGGGAACCAATTACCCACTCTAGCACTGAATTAACTCTATATAATTTCAAAGACTTATATAATGCCCCTATTCAGCAAATTATTTGACCATATGTTTAAAGTGCTGTGTTGATTGTCAAATACAGTTAACACTTGGTTCTGTGTTCCAGCATATTGACTGATATACCACATCCTCCTACAACCAGTGTCTTACAGAGTGGAAAACGGTGGTACAACTTATCAAAGAAATTCTTCGAAATTTTCAGGTGTTACTGGTGTAATTTTGCATCATGTTTGAGTGTCCTTGGAATATTACAGTGTAAAAGACATGCCATATGTAGACTTTAGGTTTTAGAAAAGTAAAAAAGACCAGAGATTGCAAAGCACTTCACCCTCCAAACAATGCTACAAACACTGTGCTATACAGGAAACACACACAATAGATTTGGAATGTAATACCTACAAGTTGGAAACCATTTTTCCTGAATTTTGTGGATAGACTCAGGAGTATTTAAGGATCTCCTATAAGTGTTGTCAAGAAATTATCAGAAAATAAAACAGAGACCATATATAACATATCTAATCAAATAAACTTGTTATTGTGTATACACTGCTACGCTGGTGAGATCTAATTGCTTTTGAAATATAGAAGACAAAGAGGGTGATTTACGTGGCTTAGAGAGGGGACAACACTAATGACAGCTTTTTAGTTTTGCATGTGCTTATAAAAAAAAGTGTGCTTATAAAAGTTGAATCAAAATTTTTACTTCCCTAAAAAAAAAAATCTCTCCATTCTCTCAGGCTCTTCTCTGTGTCTGAGATGTAGTTGTTATGCCCACTTGTTTTTGGCTCAATGGCTTTTTATGATCGCCCTCCATTGTAGCTGGTTCTTTCAAACACTAAGCCAGAGTCTTGCCTAAAATGGGAATTTTAAACTAATCTCTAATATGGCTAGAATGGGTAATCAAAATCATGCATTTCCAGGAAAATGGATGATCAAGAGAGATTTGTACTGGCTTGATCTTATAAGAACCAGTATCTGTAAGTAGTCCTTATGATACCACGAAGCATATTGCCCATATGGAAATATGGATGTTCATAACATCGAGCCAAATGTACATGCTGTACCCAGCGCTTAGTGGATGTTTTGGGGAATAAGGAAGAGAGAAAGAAAAGTTACCGAAGAGACAAGTGAGTATGTCTCTATATTTATGATTTCCTCAGCATTCCTCAGTGTTATCTAGATAAAAGGAAAGTGCATTGCTACAGTCAATGGAAGCCATGAAAAATTATTTATAAGAGAAGCATAAGCTATTTGAAAAAATTATAATTGGAAAAAAAATTATAATTGGAGGAGGAAATTTTATAAGAATCATTTTAATGACCAGGAGGTTGGAAAAAACATTCCTGATAGGTTGCTTCTGAAGGGTTTCTTACATCTATGAGTGTAATACCAATCGCTGACAGAGCTGGGATTCATAAGATAAATCAGTACCCATGCACAGGAAAGCACAATCAGAAATGCTTCTGTACTGGACTGAAAAACCTGGAAAGCCAAGACTGGGAAGAAATCTCACAGACTCTGTTCTGTTGATATAACGTTTCATTATGTTAAAAAAAAAAAATTAAAATCTCTGTTTAAGGCATGTGGCAATACTTCTTAATCAAAGTTTGGCTTTAAGAACATAGTGTTCTCCCCTAGCCCTTTCCTTTACTGGTCAGTTAAGTGAAGTAGTTATCTTACTCAAGTGCCTGTCCAGAGCTTTCCCTCTATGGCAGACTTGACATAATGTGACAGATACAAATCAAAAAAATAAGAGCTACGTAAGATAAGACAGAATAAAGCAGCCCTCACTTAAATTTTGTTGCATTTAGAATACGAGAGCAGTGGTTACATTTTGAGAAGCAAATTAGAGAAAAATCAGATAGCAGAAGTGTTCTAGCTCAAGAGGCATAGGATTGTGGATGTTGGTTCATTTTTCAGAGTTAAGACTGAGCTGTTTCACATTTATAGGAGGACTTAAATTTAGTTTTATATAGCTAAATCTGGATGGAAACCTGTTCCCTAGAACAGCTCCGTGCTGGTAAGTACCTCTGGTTCCTGCTTTTTTTCCTTCTGTTCAGTAATACTTGGCTGCCTCGGGAGGAGGGTTGTAGCCTAGTCATACAATGGCCTACAGTCTGGCAGTGAAGTCAGGAGCTCTGAATATAAGCCCCTTAGGGCTGAGCAGACATCAGGACCTAAAATTTACACCTCCTGCCACTAGATATTTCTGCAGCGGAGGGTGAGAAAAGAATGCAGATTAGCATCAACAGCAACTGACTTGCTAATGACACTTCTGCTCCATTAGAAGCTGTTTCACAAAAAAAAGGCTTAATTGCTGGATAAAAAACCATGGAGGCTGGCATCTTACGCTTCCTACTGGCCCCTACGTATTCAGAGAGTTGGATACTAGTTTGGGAGAGGTGAACAGGATCATCCTTTTGAAGTCTTTGAGGCACTTCTTTCTTCTAGCTGTACAGAGAAGTTGCACTCTAGTTGTAGGAAGACTGAATATTCTCTCCTCTTTTCTTTTGCTGCTAACGTTTAGGTGTCTAAAATACAGCTGTGTCCAGGCCCAACTAAGGAAGCCAAGACTTTGCACTGAAAATCCTATATGTTCCTCTCTATTATATCTTCTAGTGCATCTTGACATGTACTAAAGAGGTCTCCAGTGTTTTAAAAAGCTATAACTGCACAAGTCACATGATATTTCACTACTGCAACAGTTCTAGTCAGTATGACGGATTTCAGTTGAAATACTGGGATGTATCTGCACCAACTAGCTTTAGGCATCCAAATTTCATGCTTTGAATTATTTTCTGGAAATAAAGTTTCTCTCTCTCCAATGATGACATCAGAAATTCAGACTCATAAAAAAGGTGCTGTGAACTGCATCTTTCTAGAGATCCAAAGAAGGATTAAAAACACAGTGAGGATAACTCCTGAGTAAGTCTGATATTCTTAGGCAATGGGCCAAGCATAGTCTTAAGATTTTTTGAGGAGAAAATATTTGATAAATTTCAATGTTTTTATTGCTTTTGGAAGGAATATCCTTACAGTGAAGTCCTTTCCCTTTCTTTGAAATGGCCTCTGTAAGTCAGGCTGCATATTACAGTGAGCAATTAAGACATTACAAGCTTCTAAGTAGACATATTTAATTCGGTTTCAGAGTTGCTTGTTTTGATTTAACTAGAATATATTCTACATGGATTTGGGCTTGTGTGAGTTTATAGTGTAGCCTGGAAATAGCAGTACAAGTCCTTAGAGATTCAGCCAAAAAGATTGAATAAAAAGACCTGGACAAACAGCAGTCATGACTTCTAAAATAATATGGAATCTATAAAGAAAACATAGTAGCTTCACAGATATTACTAGTTATGCTATGAACACAACCTCTAATAAATTGTCTTCATATATATAATTTCAAAACAAGAAAGTACATCTACTCTTTTAGTCTGAGGCCAAATCCCAGTGCACCTGAAGCTTTCACTAATAATTATAATGTAGCTTTGTGCATGTTTCAGAATTTGGTGCCAGAAAGTATCACGGGAAAGAACTACGAGAATCAGTGATTAAATGGAATGAGACATCCAACTACTGCACTTTTCTGTTTGCATTTCTCACAGAGGTTCCTGCAAGACGATCTTCAACTAGAATATATGGAATTACTTACTGTGCAAAGTGTCTCAAATGTCTTTTCGGAGACAAAGGATCCATCAAGACCAAAAAGAAAAATAGATGCATAAGAAAGCATCCCTCCAAGGATAATAAGGTTGTTCATGTAGGGACTGGACATCTTTATTAGTCTATGGACAAAAGGTGATAGTGCATTAAAGAGGAAAAGATTATTGCTAGGCTAGTAGAGCAATAAAGAAGAGCTTTTTGTAACTAGGCAAACAGATAGCCCTTCTTGCAGAACTCCACGAAATCTATAGGCATGCACACTATTTGCTGTTTTATAAGGTCTAGCATTGTCTCAGGTTTTTGAATGTTTAGTAGAAAACCTCCTATTTTACTGATGGATTAATTAGCTAGGGTTAATGTTAATAGCAGACAGTCAAACATAAATAAAAAAAATTACACTTTCCAGACAGTATAAAAGAACTTATCTTAACAGACAATCTGTTTCAATGTGAATATATTACACATTGATTTCAATTAAATAGTTCTAAAATATCATCTTTCCACAGTTTTAACATTTTCCTTATATATATATATAGATGACAGACTCCACAAACATGGCATTTAAATTCAAAAGAAGCAGTGATAGAAGTAACATGAGTGTCTTACTTCTGATTTCTGTTTTTGATGTTAAAGAACAAGAAAGCACTGGCCATTATCATTCCTAGGATGGTGAGGGCAGAGAGGATGCTGTAGAGAGGCAGGGAGATCTTGCGTAGCTCCTCTTGTATAATTGTTTTGTCCTTTGGAGGCTCAAGTCCTAGAATTACAAGAGGAAAAAAAGGTTAAAGCTCAGCCAGGTGTAGAATTTCTGTAAGAAAATTTGCCTCTCCTAAGTACTGTACCTCAGTTTAGCAGATTTAGCAACTGTGAACCACATCAGTAGCTGATGAAATAATTTTTTGGCTTTGACAGACATATGTTAGCCACATTGATTGACAAGAAGGTTTGTATTTCTGGAGCAGGTAAACATCCTCTTTGGAAGAAAAAACACAACCCTAATGCAGAACCCCATAAAATATATGCTAACTATCCTAATTTTGAAGTGTAAATAAATACTAAAATGCATACTGTGACTGTAAATTTTACCAGGAGATTATGCTTTCCTGAAACAAGTGCGAGAGGAATGAGTAGAAAACAGAGAGCATCATTTCTCTGCGCACTGACGTTAGTACCAGGGCAAACTGAAATGGCCTGTCTAGATACCTACCATAACTGGAGACCCTTGGTGTGGCATCACTTGGGCAGGAACTGATGGCCCTGGGGGGGCTGAAATGGGGTCCTGGGCTGTGGGGCAGGGTGGGGGAAGCCCTGGGAGGGGTGGGGAGGCAGGGCTGTTGGTGCCCTCAGGACCTTACCGAATGGAACAACATGGAAAAATGGAGAGCAAAGGTTTTATAGGGACAGATCTACTTTGCAAATCCCTGCAGATGTGGACTTGAATGTCTGAACTTAAAAACTATGTTTAAAGCCATGGGCTTGACTGACAGTCAGCTCCCTCTTAATTAAAGGCTTCTCCATTTAATGAGAAGAATTACTTTCCAACAACTGCAATAAAGGTCTGCATCCCACACTCTGTTTTACCTGCTTACTATATTTTTCCTTGGTGCAGAGGATTGGCAAAAGGCCTTTTGCATCACTGCCTTCCTTCAGAAAGGGATTTATGTGCCCTGCAGTGCCTGAGCCTGTCCTTTCACATCAGCTCTCCGTAAGGCTGGGAGGACCACCACATGGGGCTCAGCAGCTCCATTGGCAGAGCTCTGTGGACCCCCCGCTCACAGACCTGTGAGTAACTGCCTAGCAGCTGCCATAGCTAAATTTCATGTCCACTCTTCTGCTTTGCACCTAGAAGAATATTCAAGGATTTATACAGTAAAATGGTGTTATCCATACCAATTAAGCTGAAACCAGACAATGGAAACTTGCTATCCTTTGGTCTTTATTCCCAACGTGTCTGCAAAAAAATTTCCTTTCACGTGTTCACAATAAAGTGGCAGTCAAGGGACCATATGCTGATTTGATATCGGAGAAAAGTACCTGTGATTTTTCCCTTTCCCACCTCAGAGCATGTGTTTACCGTGCATGACACTTCACAAAATCAGGCAACAAGTAACGAGCCAAAAAATACAATAAAGCGCATACCTGAATTAAAAGAACTAATATCAAAGGAAAAAAACAACAACCCACCTCCCTATTGTATCTAAAATATACAGAGTATATTAATGATTTATTACATACAAAGAACTGGTGATTCTATAAAATGTATTTTCTTGTTTGTGCAATGGCCATTCAAGTCTATCGCTTCTAGTATCATGAATTATAGTTCTCTTGTGTGCAATTTTATGCAATGGTTTAAACAGGGCTATATTTACTACTCTTCATTTTAAATATATAAAGTTACTAAGTTTTTTATACTGCCTGGAAGATGTAACAGTGTCCTCTTCATCGAATACATGACTGCCTCAATGAAAAGTTAAGGCGGGTAAATGGAGAAGGTTCACCATGAGTCACATAATGCATCTTAAGACAAATATAAGACAGGCTATGGGTGGAAGGAACACCAGGTGTGGTCAGAACAAGAGCTAGGAGTACGATCATGAAAAAAGCCTGAACAGACAATTTTTCCCATCATCTACTCTCCGTAAATGCATGGAGTTATGAACAAAACCTGTCTCCTGTTACTTGGTTCATCCTGCATATATTCTCTGGAAATTAATGGTACTGCATCAGTATTCATTTACATCAGCAGTTTCTCCTTGCAGCAAAAATAATCTGGTGGGTCTTAGACTTTGGCAACCAGGACAGATTCTGCACTCATCATTTCCAAAGCCTCCTTCTCCAAACAGATGTGAGATGTGCAGGTAGCTGTCCTCTTTTAAGTCCAGCAAAGGATACCAAAAGGAACGGTGGAAAGCTTCAGCAGATGAACAAGCAGTCAGGGACTGGACCACTGCAGTGAAACTCCAGTCATGCTCACGCAAACCTTGGGTGTTGGGACACTGGAGGCAGGTGTAGTAGTGCACGGTATACACCAGCTTCATGCTCATCCACCGCTCCCAGGGGAAACCACACAAATCTCACGAAGTCGACTTTGCTTTCCGTTACTGAATTGCACCATACCAGAGCTTAAGATTACATCTTAATTTAAGAATAATGTATATGCCTATGTTCAACAGGAGAGACCCTTAAAACTCATTTCAGCTGACATCTGGCTGCCACAATCTTATGCTCAGAAGGCCGTGGGTATGCCCGTACTCCAAGTCCTGTGAGGGCAGAGAAAGTCCCCACGTTAACTTTGGAGCAGAATGGGATAAAAAACAGCAAGAAGATACAGCAACACAGGCTATATGCCTGCCATGGACCTTGGGAGTGCTGTTGGGCTGAACACCCTCTCTGGCCCTGTTTCACATGGGCCATCTTAAAGCTAACCCTGGTATTTTGAAATCCTATTTTCTAACTGCCTAACACCTCCCAACAAAAAACAACCACCTCCTCCTTGTGTGTGCAAACACAGCACATGAGAGCATCCCTCAGGTGAGATGAGCTGGGGGAGTGGGAAATGGGGATGAAATTTGAACATTATTAATTGGTGGAGATAAAATAGAAGACATATCTGTAGCTCACTGAAATATCAAAGAACATTTCTGTACACATATAAATTTGAATTTGTCCTGGTCATTGGAATGAAAAAAAAGTATACAATACCAAAACATTGTGACTTTCTGTTCAGAATTCTCCTTCCATTTTTTTTAAGCACAGTTCAGTTCCCTTTCTCTTTATACAGTGTCATAGCTTTTTGATATTAAAAATCCTACAAACAGTTCTTTAACAGCATGCAGTCTTACAAACTACATACAGCTATCCATGTCCTTGCTGTTCCTCTTTCCATTTTTCTCTCCTACCTTGGAACCTGATGCTGTTGTTGATTATTTCCAGTGTGTCTGCCACAGCATTGTACTCTCCCACCTTCACTTCCTTTCTTTCTGCAGAGAAACAAACAAGAGTGATTGTTTATGGCAGTTCACATGTTCTCAATTATTTAACTGATTTTGCCTTCTTTTTTGACAGTACATCAAAAGGAAAAGAAATACGCCTAGAGTGCATGAATTATTAAAGCAGAATGCCAGACAGCTAACATCATTAAAAGAAATATTTCTGATTCTTTAAAGAAATGCAAAGTATTTTTAAGAACTCATTTACATAACCAGGGAATTGTTGTTATTGGGCACAGATGTCTCCAGCTTAAAGATCTCACACTTATTTACTGGCTCACACCACGCAGGACATTTTGCTGGGAGAACAGACATGGCTAAAGCTCACATTCCACTCTCATTCAAACAACGAGGACATCTTGCTTAGTGAAGTATTTCCCAGGGGAGTCATAGTGGCAGGCTCCAGCCAGTATGGAGTAGACTGACTAGTTAATAGATACACTGGGAATCTAATCTCTTATTCTGACTGGGAATTAGCAACTCATTAGTATCCTGACTGCAAAACATACTATGTTATATAATTAAAACCAACATGCACTTGAGCTAAAATCTACTGTTACTCTCATCTGCTATTTTGGGACTGTAGTCACATATATGGCCTTCTCGTACCTAAAGGAGTAACGCAGATGTAGGAACTTAATTTGCTTGGCTGCTGCCCTGGCCACTGTAGCGGGAACTCTGGCACACATTTGTCCCACCCTTCTGATAACATCTGGCATCAATTAATTTCTGCTACTTCTGTTAGGCTTTTGGTATGGCTTAAAAGTGCAAGAACTTACTAATTTATCACTTTTACACTAAAACTTTTACATTTTGATCAGAGACTTATAAACCACAGTCACATTGGCTAAAGTTTTCTTTGACAAGCTGGCTCAGTAGAGCCAAAAATTTCCTTTCAGGCCTCTATGCCTGGGCGTGCACAATGCAATTTACATTTAAATTTTGAGCTCACGACCCCATTTGTGATACTGATTTTGGGAGCTGATGATCTTGAACTAGATGGCAAAATTGAAAAGACTATTTCACCCAACAGCTCCATGTTAACCTTTTCTCCTTTCTCACTCAAAGTGATTGTGCCTGCTCAGGTCTGCTGAATGGAGCAGCTAGCTCCATTTTAGTAAAATCTACAGGCTGATTAATACTAATGTGGGAGCGCACAGGAGGCAAAAGTTTTCCTTACATAAACTACACTTCTTATTGCTAAAGTTATTTACGCAGAATTGTAGACTGGGCTGCAAATCTGGCAGAGATACCTAGGCATTTGCTATACCCCCCATCAAAAGCTGGAGTTTGCAGCTGAAAACTGATTTGCCTTTCACATGAGCGTGATCCACTTGTGGGGCCCTAAGACTAGTTTGGAATAAAAGCACAATCCCCTGGTCTCCAGCAGCAGTTTCACAAAGCCCATCCACAGACCATTATGTACTCTTAGGAGTATATGTATATGTTTATACTTTCTGTCACCAGCTGAAAACTCTCTGTGAAAAATATATACATAAATCCCTGACAGTCTTAAACAATAAAATCTTCCCAGTAATCATCTAAAAGCCAAAACGGTTACTGCTAAAACCTGAACCAATTCACTTCCATCTGTATTTGTAGCATGACAGCTATTACCTGTAGACATAAACCATCAAAACACAACCTAGAGAGAAGAGACAAACACTAGAATGCATACCGACATACAATTTTTGCATTAGATGCCAGATACTCCATGGCATCTACTTATATCAAATGGGGAGGACACGCACCTGTGATACTGGTGGTCTCGCCACAACTTTACAGCACCAGGCTAAAACCTGACAGCTCTGACGAACAGCAAAGACAGAAGAGTAATTGCTCCACAAACATTTCTGTATGGAGTGCTTACTGGGACTAGATTAGGTAGGAGAAGCACATAATAGGTGGGGAAGCAGACACAAAATAGAGTGTAAATCTGTGGTCTAACTGATTAAGGTTGAGAAACTTTTTCTGTGATTGCTTCATGTGACATACAATGCCATTCCTTTTCAACATTCATAAATTCTTACGTGGCTTCCTTTACAGATGAAGTAACACTGAGAATGTGACTATGATGGTAACTGCAATGTAGTGCAATATAGATGAGGTAGCCTGCAACTAGCTAGCCTGCGTACCAGTAGCTAGCCCTTGTAGGAATGGAGCTTGGTAGACCTATTCGGATAAATAAATTTCCATGGCAAACTGAGCTGAAGAGAGAGACTTTTTTTGGAATTAGAAACCCAAGAGCATGGGAAAAAAGTGTTTAGTACCTAGGAACCACAGGTTCAATACCTTGTCCCTTACAAATGGGAAAGGACAGTTCACAGAATGCATGCCAAGTCAAGAAAAGCCATAAATATATTTGATACCTTAAAGTAATTCCAATTGTGGAAAGTAGTCTACGAGGGAAATAAACCATATTTTTATTGGGAGGAAGGCTACACTATTCATTTCATAATATGATTACGGGGTTGCTGAGGGGGAGACACAAATAGTCTTTGTGCTCTTCTGTACTCCCAGTAAGGAGTACAACTACAGCTGCTGTTTTTTCTGCTCCCCAAGCTCAAGTGCTGATCAGTGACAAAGTTACCTCCAAATATTAATTAAAGGAAGCAAGGAGGAAGCACTATGGCTCTCTGCTCTCTTGTACAGGCCAGCATAGCTAAGGATGGCACTGCAGGCTCTACTTTTCTATATGCCATTCCCTTGAGTTCCCTTTGGAAATTCTGTATTATTCAAGCCACTACACTGTTTGTATAATGTTGCTCATATCTGTCAAAATCTCTGTGTGTTCAACAACAAAAGGACAGGAAGAAGTGGAACTCCTTCAAATAAATACACCAACAAAGTGCTTTGCACAATATTCAGAATATTATGTTGGTTTCTTTCTATAGTGATTTCATTGTTTTTAATTTGATTTCTCCATACTCATGGTCATGATAGAGAGATTGTATTGAACCCTCTCCTGCTCAGGTTAATATGCGGAAGAAAAATATGAGGGAAAATATACTTGTTTTCTGAGATAATGTTTGTCAATACCATGACAGGAGTGGTGCGATTTTAGAACTTGAATCTTACAGTTGTTCTTTCACACAGGAACAGAAAAGTATGAAAACTAACCAACCCAAGGAAAACTGGCCCAGAAATATATGACTGAAAATTATGCCTATCTAACAGAATTATAAACAACTAAACCTTGTCATTCATTAATTGTCATGGAATAGATTATTTATATGGCCAAGATGAAAGTCTTCTGCCAACAAAGGTATCACTTTTAAAGGTGAATTAAAATGTTTTTTTCTACATGTTTTGCTGCAGAATTTTATAGCCCACTTCAAGCAACTCCAGAAAAATTGACACGCTACCACTTCATTGGGTCGCATTTAACAAAGTTAATACAACAGATTTTTAATTGCATATCAGGTTGTTACATGTTCTTGTTGAATAAAAGCAAAAATAATCCTGCAACTGACACCAGCTGAGTAAAACAAACTTACCAAAATGCACAAGAATATTATGATTGCCACTATGACTGTTATCCACTTACCCTGAGAATTTCCCGATGAGACTAGGCCTAGTTTCAGTTCCTTTCACTATATGTTATAATTTCTATTTCCACTACATTTTTATAAGTGTACTTATTCACACCTCATGAAGATAGCTTCTACTGAGAGATGTTTAAGGATGAGAGAAAGCACTTGCAATGCATAAGAGATGGAACAGATGGATTTGCCGTGTTTTCCTCTATGTAGACAATGCTGGCTACCTCCTAAGGACACTGAGACTTTGTCTGCAACTAAAGCTTGTAGCACCTTCAAGTATGTCAGTCTGACTGAAATGGTACAAATAACCCTAGTGGTGATGCAGTTAAGCCAATACAAAAAAGTTTACACCAGTATAATCACCAGTGTAATTTATGCTTATAATAGTGAGGGCACTCTAAAATAATACAGTATCCTACGAAGTTACAAAAATATGTATATTGATATGTGAATGCATTCCCGAACTCCCACACATCTAGTTGGTTATACCAATGTAAAAAACTATGTCTAGGCCACGAGAACAAAGGCAAATTAACAGGGCTGCCCTAACATTACCGTGGTGCCCAAACCACATGGTTGTAAATGAAAATGAAGCTCTAAAAAGCCTTCCGCAGCTTGACACTACTAATACTTTCTTATGTCACTGTAGCTTTTTATAAAGTTAGTTCCATGCAAACTACAAAGACAAACATGTGCAACGGATGAGTATTCACGTTCCCACAAATGTAAAGTAAATTTTAAAGTAGATTTAATGAACTTACTATGGACTATTCTGCAGATATGCTAAGGGTCACTGAGGCTTTTCACTAAAGGACATTTAGGCTATTCTCAACTTCAAAGCAGCAGAAAAAATACATAACCTATAGCTGAAAGCATACACAACATCTAGGTCTTAGTTTGCCCTGAAAAAACATCCCTGTATAAGGTGCTGCCTCCATGTCTCCTTCTCCTTGAAAAGTTTTTCAAAATTTTTTTATATAGCGCTTCCTGCTTCTCCACTCAGGAAATTACCACTGTACTCCCTGAAAACCTTCCTCTGACATCAATTTAACAATCCCTTCTCCCACTCTTTTGTCAGCTGCTCCTCTTGCTTAACCACCATAATTCAGTGGGAGTGATTAGACGCTTAGCACATAAGAAAATCTTACTGCATATTCAGCACTTAGCAGCCTATCTCAGGATCCAATATTACTAAACCTTGTCCTACAACAGAAACATTTAGCTCTTGCACGTTGTTCCTCATCCATGCATCACAGCCCAAAAGGACTGCTGGCAGCTATGGGGAATATTTTACTCATCAGATCTCAGAAGAATTTTGGAAAATGCCCAAGTGGCCACCAACAGGTGAGAATGAGCATGGACCATACACATCTGAAATGCTTCAAGATCCTTAGGAAGAGAATGATACTTAAATTTGGAAAGATTTTAATTTCAAATTTCAAATCAATCTCCTAGATATGAATCAAAATCATGCCACTGCACAAGTGCTCACACTTTAAAAGACACATCTAACCTCTCTGAAAGTTCACCATTCACAAGCTATTGGCAATTCATTGACAGGTTCAGTCCAGAGACAGCGCCAAGGGTGCACAGATACCTTACGGTGTCCTGAAGCTTGCCTTTCTCCAGTTTGGCTTCTGGTCACATTCCCTTTTAAAGAGCGAATGTTTTTCTTTAGCACTTTAAACTGTCAGTCACCTAGCAATCATTTGTCACTGACAGGTCTTGGCACTTCTTTCTGATTCCCTCTATTGCCTACTGCGAAGGCTCCTGAAGAGCCAACATGCCACACTGAGTGACAGCAGTCCTGCGACCAAGAGTGTCCCAGGAAAGAAGATGGGCTGAACACAAGCAGTGAAAAACCTAAGCTGGAGACTGCAAACTGATGGCAAGTCTGAGAACGCTTCCCGTATTTCAGTAAGTCCTGTGCAAATTACCTGCAAAGTCTCTTCTAACCTGTCTTACCTTTGTCTCACTCATTTTGAAAGCTGTTTCACAAAATAATGATCTACCATGAAAGCTGGAAATGCTGTTTTAAATGCCTTTACATTACTGAATTAAACCAAGCATCATGAAAGCTAATTTGCTTCAGAATAAATACAGAAACATTTCATGTTGTGAATCCTGTAGAATTCTTAGCAAATTAATGTAATCTTAACTTTCACAATATATCCTTGTCAAACAGGACTGGGAAGCTTTTCAGTTATCCTTATCACACATCAGCAATATCCAATACACGTTGAAAGTTTCCAATTAAAAAAAAAATAATCACAAGAGAAGCTTATAAATGATGAATGAGAAAAGCCTTTTTCATGAATTTCTATCCACTTGTAGACAACCACTTCTTTGTTTAAAGACAGAAATGCTGAGATTAAGAATCACAGTTCAAATAAGGAAGAAAATGTCAGGTCAGATAGAAGATTATTCTTCAGCAGAAGCTGCCAGAAAGGAAAGAATCAAGGAAGGAAAATATGTTGCCTTTGCAAGGGTTTGAATTACCACAGTTTTTACCCTTGTATTTAGAGTTAAAAATCTGTTTTGCCCAAAGAAATATTACCTACATATTTAACTCTTGCATAACTACTTCCTTCATTTGAGGTTCTTGTGTTTTATTTCTGAGACCCTGGATTCCAGTGCACGCAACACACAGGAGATCCTGAGTTATGAAAGCAGTATATATAGCAAGTGATAATTACTCTTCATAGCCAGTTCTCAAGTCCTATCTTTCATTCATCCATAAAGCAAGACAGACAGAAAGGTTAAACCAGCCAAAGGCCAAACAGTATATGTCAGCCTCAGAGTCAAGATAAAAGCTAAGAAGTCTTAACCCTGGCCTTATTTCACTATGTTAGTAATGGTATTTAGCCAACAGGACCTAGCAAGCAAGTAAGCAAGCAGAACATAAAATGTCATTAAGTATCCTGAACTCATAAAAAAATCTAGTCGTTTTATAGCCCAAGAAGATTTTTCCATAAAAAGTTCAAGCATCTGCATTTTTAATAGCCTATAAAAATAATTTTACTGATTCTTTTTAACCTTTGTTTTTACCTTCCTGATTTTACATCTGTCTCCTATTTTGCTTGTTAGATTGGCTTCTAGCTCTGCATAGAACTTTAGCAAAATAGTTCATGTGGTTTAATACCTAAATATCTTAGGTATTTATATATTATGTATCAAAGAGCTATACAATGAAATAAAAAATGACTTTGAGTTTAAACCAATTGCTTCTTAAAATCTGAATTCCTAACACCATCATTATACCTTTCATTCAGGAAACTGAGAAAGTATAACCATATATACAATAATGAAGGCAGATTATCCATGAAGTATAATGACTGGTGTGATGAGGCAAGTGTACAGAGCTTACATCAATTCTTCTAAAAAGAAGTTCCTGTATCTTAGGATGCTTAATAAATTCCGTGATAGTTTGAAATGAGATCACACTTTTTTTTAATACTTCTAGCATAAAATCTTAACTGAGAATCATAATCAAACCTTATAACTACTGAAACATATGTCAGTAATTTGAATTACCTTTAACTCCATTAGGGAAGTTAACAGATACAAACAAATATTCAAATAGGTACAATAGGGTTATATTTTTTGATACAGGCACGTGCAATAACTGCAACATCTCAGCCAGCTAAGGGTTTTCCTATTGTATTGTTCATCCTCTTATGATTTGATTAACTTTTCAGAGAATGAAAATCCTCATCATTCTGACAGTTTATTTGCCAAAGTAAATTATTCTTTGAAGCCATACAGTACCTCAGACTGTAAGTATACATGTGTTTTTTAATATTAATATTTATCTAAACATAACATGGTCTACTGACAACAATTGATATTTATTTCACTTATCATTTGGAATCACCTCTTCTTAGCAGAGTTCAAAACCATTGTGCTTTTCTAGACTCAGAGTTTACAGTGGGAAATAGCATTGCATGTGTAAAACTACAGGCAGCCACCACAAGAAGGAATTTTCTCAATTATTAATTAATAACGCAACTTTATTAATTGTTGTGTGCCGGTAAGTACCTTTACTCTCATACACTAGTCCATTTTCTACAGTGGGTGTGTGAGGAAATCAACCTGTGCAGACACACAGGCTTGGGCTGGCTTCCCGGGAGACCTCCCAGGAGCCTCGCGGGTTTGAAGGGCCATCCAGGCAGTGACAAGGTTGGACGTGGATGCCACTGATCTGCAGAGAAGTCCCCCTGGCAGCAGCCCAGGGCCCAGCAGCAGCTCCATCTGTCAGAGTCTCTCCGGGAGAGGGGACAACTGAAGCCAGGACTGCGCAGGAGATGGAGGTGCAGGTGAGACAGGCTTGTGGCCGCATTGCGTTGCCTCTTGAGCTTGATTTCAGAGTGCTGAAACGTCAGAGACTGCGAGGCACAATTCAAGATATACCAGATACTGCCCTAATTCAAAGATAAGGGACAGCAAACCATAGGACGGCAGCGTATCCATTTTGACAATCTATGAGACTTCCAAAGAAACACAAGATGACAGAGCAGTAGTGTTTCCAGATCTCTTATCCAAGGGCAATAAAGGCAATTATTATCTCCCCGGTGCCCTGGAAACTAAGTCTGAGTAGGCACAGTGTGCACTATCAGGAGAGTCTAGCAAAAGAAACATTTGAATCATTATTAAATTACCAGAGAATGTTTTTTTAGTTAACCCAAAAGTTACTCATGAACTTAAGTCAAATTCACCAAGCAGCGTAATTTAGGGAAGAAACGACTGGGAATAGCACTGTTGTCAGTCTTTTCTGACTCACCAGGTTAAAGTTCATCTGTAGCTGAAAATGCAAGATGCTCAAGACAGTAGCCTAATCCCGGCTTCCATCTGCTGTCTCAGCATTTAAGCTTTCCATACAAACCTGACAGAAGATGTGACTGGCCACCACCAGGGAATGTCCTGAGAGGAAAGACAGCCCTGGGGACCTGGATGACCCTGACTCCAGCTCAGATGCACACTCTGGTTGAATCAGACAGAAGATCAGGGTGACCTTTTCCTCCTCTGGTATGTTTGATAGTCTTGTTTAACATTTAATTTGATTTTCTCGTGAATGCCCAAAAGAAACTACACATACCTAAACACATTATTACTGAAATTTTAAATTCAATTCAATGTGGAATATTGCTTATTTTTTGCAGTTGAGAAGACAAATTAAAAAAAACAACAAACAAATCAGTTACTTAGAAAACCTTGGATGGTTACCTCTTTCCCCAGAGAGGCTTTTCCTGTCAGTGCAGTGATGCACAGCGCTCCCATTGACAGTAGCCCCAGTCTGCGGGGAGCTTCAACTGACCTGAACAGTGATGCCAAGTCTCTGCCACTGTGTTTTCGGGGGCTGCTCAGACATACAGAACAAGCTGCATGATGCAGTCCTCCTTTTGAAGGTCGGGTGGCCCTTCCTAATTTATACAATAACCAAACTTAAATGCATAACATGACAGAAGTAAAAATGTCCCCCACCACTGAAGACATGTGCTTGGCCAGAGGACCGGAGCAGAGCAGCACGCCAGCTATTGCATAGACATGACGAAGTGACGGAGTGCCTCACAACAAGATTGCTTTCCCTCCACTTAGCAAGGCATGCCTGCTTTCTGGTAATCTCACGCAACACAGGGACAAAACAAAGGCTCCGTTATCGCACATTTGGATGCACACCTACAATTATATGATTAGGGCCTTCCCTCGCCATCTGTCAGGGTTGTGCTTCCCCCCCCCACCCCCTGGGACAGGAGGGCTCAGCACATGCTGAGCAGCCTGGCAGCAGGCTGTGCCTGCTCTGCTCCAGCTGAGAGGTCAGAAAACGAGATGCTCTGGCTTCTTCCTTACATACCGCATCCTTAAACTTTTTCAGAGTTAAGAGTGCATTATTTAGAGGTTGGAGTTTCACAATTACCATGCCTGAGATGGGAAGAGAGCAGCAGCTGCTGTGTGTATTACAAGTGTTGGATCTGAACTACTCACTATGTCCTTGAATATCCACTCTTGCCATTACACCAGGTGGCCTGTGAAAACACTGTAGCATGTAAAGAGCTTTGAATATCTTCTTCATGATTCAGGGTCAAACCTAAAGGCAGAATTCCCACTGCCCTCATCCTAAGATACAAAATAAGGTAGCTGAGGCAGCGTTGAACACATTTATACAAAGCTGCAAACTCTGTGCTCTCTTCTGTCGTGTAATTTTATGGTAACTGCCAGGGTTTTTCCCTGTACAAGCAAACCAGTTTTCACTCACTCAGGCTGGTTTATTCTAGATACTTTACTCAGGAGGGGTAGGGGAAGCATTCCAGAAAAAAAAATTAGAGCAACAAAGAACCCACTTGGGTAATAACCTGCACCTGCAAGCAACCCCTCGCCAAGATATAGGGGAGACTATAAAGGCAACCAAGTAGTCATACTCCCCTAGATCACTCTTCCAGCTTCCACTGCTGAGATGAACAAGAGAGCCCTCACTCAAAGAGCCATCGAAAGCCACAGACATTGAGCCTTTCAAGCTCTAGCCCTCCCCTGACAATCAGGTTCCCCTGCAGAAGCCTGGCTCCGGGCTTGCATCACAGATTGTATTTCCCTGTCCTGAGGGAGGTACGCTCCCCATCAGGGACGGGTTTGTCACTGATACATTTAGGGATGGCACACCAGGGAGTGAGAAAACAAGAAATGTTACACAACCCCAGGATGCCTATCTATCTAGCCCAAGAATTGCACGATTCACAGGGTGAGAAAAGTGATACTTTGAGTTGTTTTACAAGCAGAAGTGGCTGGTGGGAAATTCCTCTTCAAAGTCGGTGTTTCTTGCCTGTCTTTTTCACCCCCAACAGTCTACCTGAGAAGTTTGGAAAGTTGGGGGAGCCCAAGGAGGAGGAGTGCTGTGAGGAGGGTACTTCCAGGAGGAGGGGTGCTGTGAGACCGTAAGCACATGCGTGAGGAACCTAAAGCCTGGGGCAGTGGCCGAGGGGTGCAGGTGGTGAGGGTGTGCGGCCCCGTGCCCTAAGGCACTGGAAGACATGAAATCTCTGTGTGAAAAAATGACCATGTCCCCCTCGGTTCTCACAGGCTTTAAGAAACAGATTCAGGAGATGGATCCACTCACTCTACAAAAGAAGTGGTGGGTTTTCAAAAACCAGCATTTGAAACGTTCTGTGTACCAGCCCAGCCCAATAGGTCCCTGCAATGATATTTCTCACTTTATGAATTTCCATTTGACACCCTTTTTTGAATGTAAGTCTGTGTGAATTATATGTCAGGATGAGGCCAAAACAGTTTTGAAACATAAGATGATTGCAACAGTTAAATCAGGATTTAACCACCCTGATACACATTTTTCATGCTGGTAGGGCTCTTTGGCTTCCTTCAGTTACTACCAGTGCATTTTAGTAGGATGCATTCTAGCCTTGAACTACAAAATTTATCACCACTACTATTTCTTCATTTTTCCTTTTAAATTCTAACCATGTTAAAACTTACAGGAAAAAAAATTAATATTTGCAAAAGAAAGCTCATTAAGGAAACTATTTTGGTTTGTTTAGGTTTTTTTTTTTTTTTTAACCTGTAAGCTGATATTGTATTCAAGAGGAAGGAAACACACTCCAACTGGAACTTAAAAGTCAAAGTTCCAGAGAAATAACTCCATTTTCCTGCTACTTCAGTGAAACTCCACTTGCTTTAACCTGTTTTGGGTAATCTCTTTGTACTACTAAACCACTGGAAAAAAACAGAAAGGAGGAAAAACAGCCAACAGTGATATACTCTTAGTAGTAATTAGGAACAACATCTATTTTACTAAGAGCAAAGAAAGTGGTGTAGAAGACTGATTAAGATACAAAGAAGAGTTTTGAATTGATAGTCCCTTTAATGCTTGCTTCAAAACTTTCCTAAAATATAGTATATTTAATTGTTGTGCTGGTTAATTTTAACTTCTGATCTATTTTTCCTTTTATTTCTTCCTCTGAAGTTTGAATAGCTATAGAAAACAGACCTGCATTAAGAGAAAAAACCTCCCATGGAAAGCTACAGCCATTAAATTATAATTACTCTAAATAATAAAGGATTTAATAATTAATATAGAGCAGTTATATAATACACCTGACAGACAGCTCTGGAACAACATTGCCTGGCAAAGCACAGCCAGAGTACGGAACCATTTATGCATAAGCATAGCTTTGGTTTTGTGCATAACATTAAATACACTCATCTAAGTTTTCAGAATCAAAACTGATACTTTAGGTACTGAGAGAAAACAGTTTGACAAAACAGTCATAGTTTGAAAGAATCTATTCTGCCCAGAAAATTGATAGCATACAGCAATGATGATTTTAGTTTGAACATTAACTTGTTACAAGAGGACAAGATTTATGCCTGTAGGAATGAAATATAATATAAGGCAAAAATCCTTGAAAAGCTGATTAAAACTAGAAAAGCAGAAGTATGCATTTTTTTCTCATGTATCACTGTATTGCAGTATGACAGTGAAGAACAGCAGCGACTTTACGATTGGCTGGGCATAAAAGACTAGATTAAATAACCTCTGTAGATGCACAAAACTCTGGAAAACTGCTGTACAAAACTAATGTCATCAGTTTTTCATTACAATTGGAATCAAAACTTGAAAAATCCTAGTGTTTCAAACGTGAGGGATATTTGTCTCCCTGTTCTAGAATAATGTTTTGCCTTTTGCCTAAGATAATGTTAAAATTATAGATGCATGATGAGTAAAGAAAGCTGAGGCTTGTTTGGAGTATGAAAGCAAGAGGAATTCTGGAAGCCAAAAATGCCAAAAGAGTTTCAAGAAAAAAATATTTCAAAAAGCTTTCCCCTGAAATTGTTAGCAAAGTGTTAGTATAAGCTACCTACAAAAGTCAACTGATCCATGAACTTAAGTTGTGACAAGTTTGAAAATCAAAACCACAGTGATTAAACTGTGAGAAGGGGACTTAAATCTTACGTGAAGTGGTATGTATGTATCTCAGTGCATATGTATCTAAGCAATTGCTACCAATCCCTCCCTAGTTACAGCATTCAATGGAAATTTAAATTATTGAATGTGTCAGGAAGAAAAAAGAAAGATTGAATGGAGCAGAATCATGATCTATGTCACGTGTTTTATATAGTTAGCAGAATTATGAAAAGCGAGTACTTACCTATTTTACCACAAATCTTGAACTCACCAAATTTTAAGAACCTCAGTATAAAACTGTATTAGAAAAAGACTACTTAAACCTAGGTACAGCTTTCGTCTCTTCACCTTCTTGTACACAATTGCTTCTTCCGCAATAGCCTTTACAGATTAAAGGGGACTAGCAAGGCAAGTCAAATAAATGCTCTTACTAACTGCTTTTCAGTGTACAATGTAAAAATGTTGTCTTGCTTTCCTGTGTTTTGGGTAGGTACAGAACAATCTAGCACAACATTCTTGTTTCTAGATTTAAGTAACTTTAAGCAAGAACAATGGGATGTAAGACAACAAAGGTCCAAACCCATGAGCACACTGCAGCCAGAAACATACGAAACATAACCTAGAGAAGCAGTGACACTTCTTCTGTGAGATCAGTGCCTGGATCCTCACTTGCATATTTGGAAACCTGAGACCTCCAAATTCCAACTTTCCTTATTCCTGATGCCCTCCTCACCTCAACAGTGTTACTGTCTCAGCATCTAGCACCTCCTGACTTTCTTGGAAGAACGGAGATGTCATCGTCTTGGCCCTGGTAAGACCAGGACCAGGAAAGAGAAGGGACAACAAACGGGCCAGGATTTATGGCGTGTTGCGTGCCACAACATGTGCTAAGACAGGGTCTGCCTGTGCCAAAACCCCACCTTGCTTAAATCACTTTTTCACTCAACTAGACCACGTTACTCCTCATTTCATCAGTAGCATGTGTAAACACGGGGGAAAACACAGCTGCTGAACAGAACAGTGCTGGTGCGGCATCCTCCTCTGCTCTGCCCTTGCTGCAAGAGGAGTCGCTGGCTGCTTTTCAATCACACCATTCACGGGAGAGCACTGCTGTTTGGCAGCGCCCGTTTCCCATGTACAGCACCAACACTGAACTGTAGCTTGCTTTGCCTTGCTCTGCTGAATAATTTCTGGCATGCAGTGGCAGATAATATTACTAGACATGGAAGTTTTTTACCTAAATGGAAAATATTCTAGAACTTCCATAGCCTGTTCCAGGAGATAGACTGTTTCTGCAGATGTTTTTCATACCTGAGCTGTAGAGGATAGAAGTGTTGCAATTCATGCAACCAAGGTGAAAGCGATTCTCACTTCTGCAATGGGTATTAAGACCTTGTCAACCTGCTGCATCACTTGGGTTCTTTCCTGTGTAGCGTGCCTCCAGTCATTCTGGCAGATTTTATATTCAGAGACAGCATGTGATGAGTTTTTTGGTATTCCTTGTGCATGTGTGGGGGAGGGATGGTGGAGCTACCATGAAAACTATACAGACTCCGCTGGACTAGCCATTAACAACACAGTCCTTTCCAGTTCATGCTCCTACCCTCAAAATGCTGAATCCCTTCATAGCTTTGACTCACTCCCCCTGCAATATACCAGAAATATCATGTTTTTATGGCAATATACCTCAACTGTCCCTAATAAAGCCAACAAAAAACTTAACCTGTGCCGAAATGTCATCATTTTTTGTGGTTTGTTTTTAAATTTCAGCAGGGTTACAGGGCTGAAAAACATGCTCTGATGTACTGTTTCTATTTCCTTCAGTGGGGCTTTCCATATCTTAGAAGGTTTTTTACAGGAGATGCTGTAAAACCTACACTGCTGAAAGATAACTGCATTCAACTGAAAGCAAAACCTAAATCCATCTTATGATGTAGCTTGTACATTGTTTGTTACCTTAAGAGTTAACACCGTCTTTGTGAAAACCTGCCCACTGATTTTAGTAAGAGAAATTGAGTAAGTCTGTTTTGAAGTGGTCCAATTTCCTGCTCCTATTTTCTTAAGAAAAGCCTCCTCCTTTACACCCCATCCAAACCTTTCACTGAGCTTAAACACAAAATTACCTGCTATCTGAAACCCAATAATATGCTGCTTAATTATCTAATTCCCATTCACTTAAAACAAATTATAATCATTTATTCTATACCTTGACCTAGCACAGAGTGTAATTTAATAATCAAAAGAGCACTATACACATAATTTGGTGAAAAATCCATTTGAAGAATCTTGAATTTCTCTGCTTCTTGCATGAGACATTTTCTTAGAGGAATCTGTATGACTAATTTAGTTCTATATCGGAAAGAACACAAGCCTCTTGAAGATCAAGTTGTACAGCATTACTACAACTAATTTTTGCTAAGACCATGCCAACTCAGATGATATTTTTCTACAATTATGTTACTATAGCTTTTATAGCAATTGAAAATAAAAGAAAGAGTTTTAAAGCCAATTTTAAAAGCACTATCTCCAAATCAAGTTACAATTTTTCTCAGTATTTCATTTTTGGTGTAAATAAATTGTGAGTTAATGAAATCAACTTATAGTTCTCATTACTGTTTAAATGATTTTTTTTTCTTTTCTTATTAAAAATAAGTTAATCTTGCAACTTTATTTGACTGCCAAGCAAAACCAAAAAAGTGCAAAACATAACTTTTTAAATATTTAGATCGGTTTCCCAGGTATTAAACAGGATTACTACATGTAGCAAAATTTAGTAAATTTTAACACACATTAAAAAAAGAAAAATAATATTCCAGAAAAGAAAGATTTAAAATTATATATTTATAGCCAAACACAGTGTAAATTTTTTTTTTTTTTTACTGCACAGTTGTGATCATCAAAATATTCTGTGTTGATAACAAATTTGATAAGAGAGAGACACAGGAGTTAGCTCTGTCTGTACTCAGGTCACTAGATACCAAACTGGGTTAGTGCACTGAACAGCAGGCACCACGAGCGGACAAATTCAGCCACAGATGTCCACCAAGTCTAAGACAACAAGCAGAGAGGTGCTTCAGGGAGCCCACAAAGTCTCCAAAACCCAGGTATGACACTAACAATTTCTGTGCTCTTAAAGTTCATTCCGGCACTGAACTCATTAGTCTGACATGATAGATCCCACAAGACTGCTCAGACAAGACGGCCTTCTGCTGAAGACACATAAGCTACCACGCACAAGAAAGTCTCACCATTTCACAGGCTGTTGAGTCCCTCACCCAACTACACTGTTCAGGTACAACTGAGCTTTGGGATCATAAATACACATTAAAAATTATTTCTCACATTACCTATTACAAAAATAATTGTTCAAAATAAATTCTTATTCCCAACCACCTTTAAAGTCAGTCTAAAGGCTGAAGCCTGACCTTAGCAAAAGTCCGTTTCACCTGTGGATGGATCTTCCCATCCAGAGTTCACTATGGAGAGGGTAAGAAGTGCAACAGAGCCTGGCATTAACAATCTCACTGAAAGCTTCCTGGTTTATAGATGCTATAACTGTTTGGAGTTTACTATGATTTGCATGTACAAGAAAACTTTATGCACCCAAGCAGTATAAAAGTTAGGATGTTAAAGCCTTCTTTTTTTGCTCGTCCTGCTAGAATAAGTCATTCAGGTTGATATACCTACCAGACCTACTCTGAGGAACTAGTCTTCAGATTTGCTTCATTCTCCAAAATACTGTGCTGGGGGGGGGGAGGAAATCTAAACGAATTTAATTTTAATTTAATCTTAATTGGCATTACTAAAAAATATAGTTTGGGCTTTCTTAGCAAGGATGCTGAGTTCTCACCAAAGCTGTGCCTGACAGGGTGCTTTCTTGGAACTGCAGACCACCCAGAAATATAAGAAAACACCTACTTTGTCTGGAGGTACTAGGGCTTAGACATGACATATTTTAAGGCGAGTCTGGAGCAGAAAAATGCTGGTGTAAATAAGGGCATGCAGGGAGTTCAAGATCAGGCAATTGTCTGAGGAATGGCTCTGAGGATCTACATTCTTAATCCTATATTGCAGGGTAAACCAATTAAAATCTCTTTCAACAAATTCCATAATATTCAGTTATTGAATGAAACAAATTCATCATCCAAACTTGGAAAAAGATCATTTTCACCTGGCAAGCACAGTCAGTTTGTGCATGTGTCAAAAGCAACCAAACCAAAATTTGAAAACGACATGTGATTAATTGTACAGGCACTTTTGCAAACACTAAATTCTTTTGCTTTTTTACTTCTGTCAGAAGGCATTGCAGCAGACTTTCACATGCCTGGTATATCTCTGCATTTCTTCAAGGGAATAAGGATTTGTATTTCATATGTCTCAAGAACATATTTTCTATAATTGGGTGCTTATTAATATTGGTTCCGTTTTTTGATTATATACAATGAGATCAAAGTAGGCTGTGGAACAATACCTTAAAAATTAAAACTAACTATAGGCTCAGATGAATATTTAAGGCACGTGCAAAACAAGGTATCTCACATTGTGTGTCAGATTATGGGTTTGATTGTGCGAGATGCTGGACGTCCTGAATGCCTAATCAATCCAGCGTTTCAGGATCTGCTCAGAACTTTGCTGGATCAGGCTCAGATTTTACAACAGTACAACTACACCGTCTTCATAAAGCACTGCTTATTTATATACACAGCAGTAATTCATCATAACATAAGCTATTGCTGATTAAAACCAGTAAGCTGGTTTTAAAGCCTTGTGCACTCATTATAATCAACAGTAGGGAAGGATTCCTAAAGGCTTGACCCACTTCCAATGCAATTTGACCCAATTCAGGGTGATACAGCTCCATTTATATTTTATCTATTGATTGGGTTCTATCCATCTAACAGATCAGCTATTGATTTCTACAGAACAGTACAATTTTTTTAGAATCATTCCAGATGAAAAGGAGAAACATCTATTGTTCAGTTTTGTTTGTCCTTGGCCACTCTGTCAGGATTAATTATCTAACATCATCTTTAGTAGCAAAAAAGGCTAGCCTGTTCTGAAAAATGAAATGTGGATGGCATAACCTTCCTGGCAGCTTGTTCTGCTGCCTGACTATTACGTAGAGTTACCCAATGATTAGGCTGACATTTAATCTAAATATTCCCTTACATCTTTATCTAGCCTCATAATTATGGACTAGAGGCAAAAATCCTATCCCGGAGAATGGCAGCTAAATTGCAGTATAGGAAGGGAAATCTGCCATGTGTGCAAGCCAGGAAGCTTTCCTCCTGTTTTAGACCTTTATGAGGCACACACATCTTTTTGTTTAGGTAATCAGTGGCAATTTCTTGAATAGCAATTCACAAATCTGAGATGAAGACAATTCTCAGCAAACTTACTTATATCATCCGAGAAAAGGGGATACACAGGAGAATATTCTAGTCAAAGCACAAAGGAGTTTACCAATATTTGAGGGACTGATTGCTACTGACCCTCTACAAAGACTGGAAAATACACACGTGATGGTGACAGAGAACATACTGTATGTTGTTTATGCTGGATCTGAGACAACAGTATATGTACACCAGTATTTTTTATACAAAATGTAACCAATTGTAAAGTTCTTAGCATTTTTACCAAAGGAAGAACCAAACCTAGTTTTGAAGGTCTGGTTTTCTAGCAGTACTCTGCTCTGGAAGGATACCAACAAAGACGAGTACAAAAAGGATTGACAGAGAGGGAATGCAGAGAACCCTGCAGTTTGTATTTCCTTTCTGCCGATCTTGTGCAGCCTTCTTGTTTCTATGTTGGTCAAGAAACTATTTGTAAATGCTAAGTGGCAAACAATATGACTGAATTAGAGTAACGTTATGAAACTTCTCAACTCTGTATTTCCATGTCCATCCTGAGTAATGTGAAATAGGGACAGAATTTCACTTTCTTAATGCAAAGTGACTAAAAGCCACTCTATGACCTAATCTTTGACCTTGTTAAAATTGGGTCTGTCAGCATAGAGTATTCCAGTTTCTTTATCTGGACCTTGAATGAGCTTACCTCAGCTGCTTGTAACTTTTCAGTTGCTAGAGATTTTCAGCATTAGTCATTTTATGCTCAGGAATAGAAGGAAAAAAAATACTTGTGAGCTTTTACCTTTGATCTTGCAATTACTGACTTTCGAGTGCTTGGTTTATGATACGCAAATGTCACATTTCACTCCCTTACTCCCATCTCCCCCCCCCCCCCCCCCCCTTTTTGCTTGTTTTTAATAATAGTTGCAAAGCCAAGAAGATGAAAGGAAAGCAAGCAAATGGAATATATCTAGTCTTAAATAAAGCATTTCATAATTTTTCACCCTAAATTTATCCAAATGATGAGAATATAAATGCCACCTGGAATGAATACTGCTTGAATGAGTGTAAATTACAGTCAGTCATGAAATCAGTTATACTGTAATGGAGGATACTGCCTAGCCACTTTTACACCTGCTCTTTAAGTCTATGTATTAGTGAGTTGGTGAAAGCACCAAGCAACAGATACTGCTAGGGCCTAGAAATTATCTTTTCTCTCACCATGCTTTGCCTTCGCAGCTTGTAGTTATCTGAAGTTCAGGAAAAGCACTGCAAATTCTGGAGTTCAAAGAAGCATCATTTTAATGCATGCCAAGAGTCCATAGTTGGCAGCAGCCCCTAGGATGACTGCACCTTCCTCCTGGTGCCCACGCCTGGCTAGGGCAGCGCCGTTTGGGGGAAGGAGGCTGCACGTAATTCCTCAAATCTGTCATGAAAGAGCCAGTGCGCTTTTCTGCTAGTATCTGCTGCCCAGCACAAGGAGGTACGTATGCAGATTGTGAAGGCTCAAAGTTATTCGTCCAGTACATCTATCCATGGCCCTATGGGATACAAAGTCCTGCCAGGGATGCTAGATGAATTGCTTTGTATGGGTGCATCTGTAGGCAGCAAAAAGAGCTTTTTCTTCCAACTTCTCTGCCCATGAAAGAGCAGCCAAGGTTTTGCTAAATGCGAGAGCCCCAGGCCAATTACCGCAAATAAATTGAACCTGACAGATCATTTAAGATAAACTTTTATTCCTTTTAGGATCTCATATTAAGAAAGTCTCAACACCAAATTCCACAAGGCACAGCTGAAAAACTTTGCAATGCTCCTACCTAGACCATTTTTCTTTTTTAATTCAGCAAAAGAGCAAGAAACGTTATAATTATTCTGGCAAGACCTCCTTTGTCAATCACAACAAATGTCTAAGTGCAGAAAAGCTTGGAAAACTGCTTACATGTTCAAGTCTTCAGTTATGAAGCTGAGGGAGATGCATCTATCTGACTATTTCATCTTACAAAACATCTAGGTTTCAGATTTGCTCCATTTGAGGACAATCCATTTTGGGTAGCGTTTAAAAATGCCTGATAGATTTTGAAATATAAGTGTCATGACTCAGTTGTCTTTCCCCCTAACATTTTATATTTCTTACATTTAGTCAGTCTCTTCCACACATGTAGACAGATCATAGAGGGATTAAAAAAAAAATAAAATTGAACTTTGGTTAAAAAAAATTATTGAAATATGAATCAATAAGCAAAAAAGAAGCATAAGTCCAACAGAAACCCAGAGGAGGGATGGAATATTCTACTTACCCGCTGGTCAGCAGCATCAGTAGTGTACTCCATATTCGTGTTACATGTATACATATTTATGACTTCAGAGCCCAGAGTCCCTCCCAGAACTCATGCTTCTGTAAACCCCACTAATTCCAGAGCCAGCCCACAGTTTCATTTATGTGCATACCGATTTTTGCTATCACAGTACATGATTTTAGTTATCCCAAGCACAACTACAGGCTGGGCAGAGGATGGATTGAGAGCAGCCCTGAGGAGAAGGACTTGGGGGTGTTGGTGGATGAGAAACTCAGTATGAGCCAGCAGTGTGCGCCTGCAGCCCAGAAAGCCAACCATATCCTGGGCTGCATCAAAAGAGGTGTGACCAGCAGGTCGAGGCAGGTGATCCTGCCCCTCTGCTCCGCTCTCGTGAGACCCCACCTGGAGTACTGCATCCAGCTCTGGGGGCCCCAGTACAGGAGAGACATGGACCTGTTGGATTGAGTCCAGAGGAGGGCCATGAAGCTGATCAGAGGGCTGGAGCACCTCTCCTATGAGGACAGGCTGAGAGAGTTGGGGTTGTTCAGCCTGGAGAAGAGAAGGCTCGGGGGAGACCTTAGAGCAGCCTTCCAGTACCTGAAGGGGCCTACAGGAAAGCTGGAGAGGGACAGTTTACAAGGGCATGGAGTGACAGGACAAGGGTTAATGGGTTTAAGCTGAAGGAGGGTCGATTTAGATTAGATGTTAGGAAGAAATTCTTTACTGTGAGGGTGGTGAGGCACTGGCACAGGTTGCCCAGAGAGGTTGTGGATGTCCCATCCCTGGAAGTGTTTAATACCAGGTTGGATGGGGCTTTGGGCGGAGGGTGTCCCTGCCCATGGCAGTAGGGTTGGAACTAGATGGTCTTTAAGGTCCCTTCCAACCCAAACCGTTCTGTGATTCTATGATCATCAGCTGGCCTAAAGCTGCCTGAGTCTTGGGAGGTTTTCAGTGCTTAAAATAGGCCTACAGTGCTGAAAAATGAACCTGTAACACACAGGCAATAATCTAGCATTTGGTTGCAGGTTATCACTTAGATTGTCAGCTGAATTTATCAAACCTAGATATGAGCAGTTAAAACGTTTTTGATGATCTATAGCTTCCGTATACAACTGCAACCTTAAATCCAACTTAAGATTTTCTGGGTGTGAAAATTCATGAATGATTTTTCAAAAATTTTGCTCTCTTCTCTGAATTCAACAAGCCCTTCATGTATTTACTGACCTTTGTGATTCACACTTCAGGGGCTTTTCATAGTCTTTCCCTTTTGAGGGGGGAAGCACAGACTAAATATGTGAACAACTTCCTCCTTTCTATCAGGCCCTCTGCCATTTACTAACACAACACAACGTTCGCCTGCTGTCACATGAGACTGCAACAACCATGCTCCAAATGTCACATTAGCAAAGTCAGGTTAAAATCACTTTGTGTTATAACACTTTCTGCACTGACCTTTTGAAGGGCCAGAATGAGAGGAAGGCTTAGTTCCCCTTGCTCTGCGCAGGGAGCCTCTCCTTATTTTCTCTCCTAAATGCAAGAAGCACAGGCTCCGTATTCAAAGACCTGCTGGAGTTGCCAGCTTTTATGAATGTGCAACATCCCTGCAATCCCCCGAACTCTCTGTGGCTCCATCCCCTAACCTATGTGGTACAAGCAGTCTTGTAAAAGAGTAAAACTGATTGCTCAAGGATTTGGGTCTCTGTGTATGTTAGACATCTTGTTCTTTCCAATACGAAGGTTGAGGAGCACAGGCATCTGCTTCCCCTGGCGTGCTCAGCTTTCCATTTTAACACTGTTCAGGGCAGAATGTGGAGCTATTTGCCTCACTAGGCTTATAAATAACCTGACCTTTTAAAATGGTCAGAACAAGGAATCTGTATTGCTAATTTGGGACCTATAGCATACTTTTAATTGAGGCAAGGATCCACCATGGCTTTATGATAGATGGGAATATGTTTCCCAGGGAAAAGCTATCCGGCCTACTCAGTGCAAAAGCTGGTGTGCTGCTATGCTTGTGGACCTTAGACGATATCCTTTCAGTGAGGTATTGCTCTTCTCCTCCTCCTTCAAACTAGCCCTTACCAGTAGCCCCAGGACGATTTGCAGTGGCCCAGCCGCTGACAGGAAGGCTGTGCCAGAGCTTCCCATGCCAAATGGGTCTTGTGAGCCCACCTAGTTAGACCAGGGAAGTCCCAAATCTGGTAAAATAAAAGGGAGTTGATTATTATACTTATATGCTCCTACACAAGGGATTAACCAGCAAAGATTGTACACAGTCTGTCAAGGTTAAGCATGGCCTGGATAGCTCTGAATTGGGTATGCAGAAAACAGCTCAAGGAGGAAAAATGTATCCATGGCATAGAGGTTAAAAAAAGCAGGGAGGAATATAGTGAGAATACAATGAGGTATCAAACAGCTTTGTATCAGCAGTTAGGGATCATATAAAATAGCACTTGTTTTTATGTACAAGTGACAGTTCCCTATTCCTCTGCCTGACCCTGTTTCTTACACGTACAGTATTAATTCAATGCATTTTTCATTCTGGCAGTAGTTTGAACTAAATCACTGCTAAATCATCTGTGGTGAAATCACTTCTTTACAGGTAGAGGTACTAGATCGATCTAATGAAATAATTTACTTATGAAGAATTCATCCCTTGTCCTCCATTATCATTTAAGGAAAAAATTATACATGCACTCCAGTTGAAGATAACAAATACCAAGATAGATGGAACTGTAAGCAGACATTTTTCTCAACAGTCCACACTCATGTTCTCCCTTTGGTTTCAATTGTTGAATCAATGACAGTAAGAAAAGTATGACTCAGTCCTCCTGTTCCAGGGGCAAGGGGACATTAGAGTCCACAGTAAGCTTTTTAAAGATGTTTTACCTAAGTCCTAAATATCTGGGTTTTTTTTTTGACTCCCAGAGTCTGCAAAAGGGAACCATGAAAAATGAGCTTGCTCTCAGTCAGCTTATGTGACTACAAAGGATCTATACTGCCACTGGGGATAAAGAAATGTAAAGCTACTATTTCCTGAAGTGGTATCCCCACTTCATTTCTTTTGAAAGGAGGGTGATAAATTCCTGTTCAAGCAACTCAGCAAGATTCACTGGAAATAAACAGAGAGATGCTTATCACAGAAGTTTAATACAGTTATTTTAAATAACATGATTCAAGCCAGAAAATGACACCTGTGCTGTTGTAGAGTGTTACTTAAGGTCAGACATTTAGAAACAAAATTCAAAAGTTTTTTTCCTCCTAAATCTATTAATTACATGTGATCATTTTCTATTACCATGTTTACAGAATCAGAATTCTTTAATTTCTGAACTAGACTCCAGTGATTATGTATTGAAACAGATTGCTTTTACAGAAACTAAAATGTCAGCTTAGAGAACAAGGTGCCAATACAATGACTGCATGATCAGCTACGACTTGAAATTAAATTAGCACTTGTAATGACAGAACAAAATGAAACTATGATTAGGATGCAAAAAAGAGGACTAGTAAATTTGAAAAGTCTTTTTCTACCCTTAATAAGGAGGTAATATATATGGATTAATACTGTTCCTGTGCTCTCAAAGGTTTAGTACCAACGCCTGTATGAATTCTACAGCATATGATTCACAACTGGCTTTGGTCACCTACACAGTGAACAAACCCATCTTCACTGTTTTTTAAAAAGTCTTCCTTGTTCATTTCCCTTATCTGTGATAGATGTGCCCGTCATCTTTGTTTTCTCATAACACTGTGATAATATTGCTTACCATCCCAGAAGTAGTTGTCTAAAGGAAATTTTTGTCAAATATTCTTTGTTGTAAAATTCCATCGACTTAGAGATCTGTCAGGCATTGTAACCTTATTTTGGTATCTCTAGCCTACAACTACACAAACCTTTACATGCTGGCACACTGTACTACTAAACAATATTCTATTTTGTCTGTTCAAATGCTGTAATGTCAAGTGATAAATCTATGTCCTTTTAGTGACCTAGATAAACTTAATTTCCTTCTTTTCCATTCATTAAGAATTAAAGTTGTTCTATTTCATGAGTTTGTATCTCTTGGGGAAATATTTGAACTACAGGTTAGGGACAATGTCATTACAATAGACCGCATTGTCTATTAATTACGTCAAATGAAAAATTTTCCCATAATAGATACCAGAATCTGATGGATTTCTCATAAGTCTTCTGGCTCTTTTTATCCCCCTGTAGAAACTGTATTACAACTCCTTCCAGAAAAAAAGCATCTCTCCGAGATGCCGAGGGGAGAGACTTGGCAGCACACAGCTCTGCAGAGAGCAGCAGGTCGGGGCAGCTCCGCAGCCCTCAAGAGAGACTCTACCTCTCTTCAAAAGATGGGGAGGACTGGGTGGTAAAAAGGTGGGACAGAGTTGCACATCACCTGACATGAAACATCTGAACGAGTTAACTCTAGTAGAGGTAGGATTCTGAATACTGATTACAAAAAAATATGTATTTTTTAAGTTGCAGTAAAAGCAGGAGAGTTAAGAAGGAGACAGCTGACAATTGTTTCAGGTTCTTCTCACACACCATTTCTTTAGTGGGGTACTAATTTCTGTTAACTTTCTGGAGATGGATACTTCAAACTTTTGTAGAGATTAGTTATTGTAAAATTATTTTCCATGGCTTTCCAACGTTTTTTCTTTGCTGTTACTTTGGAAACTTAGTCCTTTTTCTTGGTATTTCAGACAGCCCCTAAGACATTTTTGCACAAAATAGTGACAGACTTATCAGTTCCTATGAAGCACTTCATGCTTCAGAGTACGCTGGATGAACTGAAGCGGAATCCTATAAAAACTACAGCTATTTCCATACCGTGTGTGCTTGTCCAAGTAATAATTATTTGCACAGTCCAAACCATGTCTCAGGGGATGAACTGCTCTATAAAACACAGGCGATAAATAGGTCTCCCCTGCTCCTCACACGTGCCCGCCTCTCATGCCTGGGGCAAAATAATGAATCCAATTCTTCCCAACAACTCTGTCTTGCTTACTGCAACTTTGGATGGCACGGACGTACCCAGCTAATCTTAAACTAGCTGACTTGAACACTGATAGCTGCAAAACTGTGGTCTCCCATAGCTGTGGTCCCAAAGGAAAGGTTACCTACCAAAATGCTCATTTTGCTCCTGGGCAGATTTCCAGCTTACAGTCTGCTCCGTGTTATTGTTGCCACACTGCTAGCAGCACCCCACAATACACCTTGTTCCAAATGAGGCGACTCTAGCAACTCCACACACTTAATCCCATTAATCTTTCTTTATGAGTGATGCCCTAAGACTCCAAACAATTTCTGTAGCTCTTATCTGTCCTTTCTCCAGTTTGACAGTAAATGTGCACAACTTAGGTACCTGAATCTCAATACATTATTCCCTGTTTATTTATAAAAACAAACCAACCAAACAAAAACCCCAACTACTAGTAAATAATACCAATAGAATAGATTACAAGAGGAATAAGTGGCTCAGGGGAAAACACTGCTTCTAGTAGGTATGGAACAAAAGGAGAAATTGAACAGGAAATGTATCCAAAATAATCTCACAATAAAAGGAGAAAACAGCCATAAACATATATAAAGATATAATCTCCTTTATGTTTTCATCTGACAGAGGACTGGTATAAAGGTGTCTGAGACACTAATAATAAAGTGACAGGTTACCTTCAGTGCTAATGTGGTACGGAGTAACATACAAGAGAGAAATAATATCAAGTATACATGCATAGTGGTTGGTACTAATTAATAGCATCCAGGATGAGACCCTGGGTTTTCTGTAGCTGGTTCGTTGAAGACATCAGTCCTATGGTCACTGGTGGCCAAGGAGGCAAAGAGAGGATGACTGTGGTACAACAGAATATTGGGAAAGTAGTTAAAATAACACAGAAAGGTCATTCAGCAGTGTGAGGTATGGAGGTGGATGTTTCAATGCTACGTGTGACTCTCATTAAGCTCTTGCAAAAAGGGAATAAGAGTATCAGGAGAGGAAGGGGATTATTAGAACCATAGAGCAGCGTTTACATGATGAAAAAACTGAATGGATGACAAGGACTCGCATTTCCAAAAGAGAGTCATTGATGAGAGATCTGTAAAACATGAATGATATGAAGAAAGTGAATAAGACACAATTATTCATTGCTTCTCACATTACAAGAAGCAGGGTATGCCCAATGAAATTGTGAGAGACCTGGTTTAAAACAAACAAACAAACAGATGGAAGGGCTTTAATCGTTACATGCATAATTATTTTGTAAAACTCATTGCCACTGGATGTGATGAAGGCCAAAAGTATAAATGGATTTGTGAAAGATATGACAAATTGATAGAGGATAAATCCATATGCAACTGTTAAACCTGATGGTCCAAAGACACCCTTCAGCTCAAAAAGTCATGAAAACACTTTCCTTTGGGAACTCAGAGTGTAAAACAGAGAAAAAAACAATTCTATATATGCCTGTTCTGATACAGATACCCATAACTGGCATATGTCATATCCTTCCCTCAGTATCCATTACCAAGCAGATACTGAGCTGGACAGAGGTTGTTATCCGACCCAATACTGCAATTCTTCATGCACTAGACATACAAACAATTATGGTCAGATTCAAACAGGTTTTCAGGTGTTACATCATTAGGCACTGAAACAACAAAATCTCTGCGCTCCAAACCCCACTGCTTGGTATACAGGCAAGTATAAGTTTCACTTTTCTATTTGGGGTTGTCAGGAGGTAAATGGTATCTCTTGATAGATTTCTTAATTATCAGTGGGTTTTTTAAATGTGCATGTGTATGTGTGTGTGTTGGGGGCAGGGAAAGGAATCACCCCATTCTGTCAAGAACTGACCGAAAGTCCCTTCTTTAAAATGCATCAGCAGAAGGGGAGGCACAGCACTTCCCTTTCATGTAGTACCTATTTAGAGATCAGTGGTTAGAAGAGTCATCATATACTTGGGTTATCGCAGCTTTAATTCACTTTCTGCCTGAGGAGAACTGTAAATTTCACCTCTTTCTATTTATAACCAGGCTATACATATGTCTGGATAATGGCTTTCACTATTTGTCATGCTAAAAATCTTGTACAACATAGGAAAAAAATCAAGACTGATAGACGAGAAGGGAAAGGGTCAGATGGCCTGACACAGTAACCTATTAGTAGTTATGATCCTCACTTGGATGAGGGATCCAAGCCCCAAAGATTACTTAAGCATTTTACATTTAAATAATATATTGGATTTAAAGGAAAACACCAAAACTTAGAACTGATGATGGAAGAGCAACTAAATCTATGTTTCCTCCTTGCAATAACCTAACCACCAGTCTAGGGTTTCATGCTTATCCTATGTCTCTTACTAGAAACAATTCAAAGAAATAGAACAAATGGTATTAGTAGCATACAGTGGACGAGTACTTGTAAACACAGTGTCAGAATCACGCAACAGACACTGCAGAGGCGCAACAGCTCAAAATTTAATACAGCTGGTCTAGCAGAGACCTCAAGATGAAGTAAAAGTCATCTGTTTGTCTCAAGGCACAATGAATACATCTACACCACTTCAGAGGTCTGTTTAACTTTCTTCAAAACTTCCAGAGGCAGCAATTTTATACACCTTCCAGAGTTTAAATACCCTTTTCATGAGAAAGTTTTTCCTAATATTTGGCTCAAATCACCACTGCTACTATTTAAATCCCTTATTTCTCAGGCAGCTGATGAGGGCAGGACAAGCAAATGTTTTAGCGGCAATTGTCACATATTTCAACCGTCTTCTCTAAGCAGCCTAGATCTTTTGCTTTTTGTAATGAGGTATGTTTTTAATCTTCTGTCATCTTTGCAGATTTTCCTTAAATCAGCACTAGAAACAGTAGTTAGCTGTAGCCTTTTGGCACTGGGTAGATTAAAAGGATACTATTATTTATACAACCCAAGTACAGAATTTTTCTTATTTTACCTCTTCATGTTTTTACTTATTCACGTTCAGCCCGTGACCCACTGTAATCTTTAGTTCCTTTTATGTATAACTATGGCCTGGTGAATTGTTCCCCATTTTGTATTTGTATAGCAGTTTATTCCCAATATAGCACCACGCGTTTGCCCTAAGTAAACTGCATTCTGTTTTTTCCTGATTACTTCTTCAATTTGCTAATATCTTTTTGAATCCTTGTCTAGTCCCCCTTGTGCTTTCTGGCTCCCTCAGAGACCATTGTACATTTGATAATTACACATTCCAGTTCATCTTCTTAATCAGCAATGACAATATTCAGTGACTCCAGATTTACAGCACATCCTTTCCGGACTCTACTTGGAAATAGGAATATGACCAAAAGGAAGGTGCCTTTTAGGCTCCAGATTAATCAGAAAAGACCTACCAAAGTGAAACACTTTGAAGGACAGGTATGTGTCAGTTCTTGCAGCCTCCTGTATCGCAGCAATCTACAATCTCAGTTTTGTTGCTGCCCTCCCTGCTCCTTGATACGCACGCAACAGTTGCCAGGACCCTCTTTCAGCTCTCACTAGCCAAAAGATGTTGGCCGTCTACTTCAGCTACGTGTTTGACAATGAGAATAGTCCTTTAATTGCACCTGTGGAAAAATCACCATTCATTTGGAAGGATGCCAGCCTCAGACATGTCTTGGATATTCGAGCTAGACTGACAGACTGCTCTTTATTTGCCAGTAAGGTAGGGGAATGCTGTTACATGTGCTTTGTACTGTCTGCTGCATACTAAATCATTCCTGGGTGGTATTCATGATCTATAAAGCAGTAAGTAGCTTGGTCACAGCTATCTCTGGCACCATCTGTTTGACCACTTGCAAAACTAACAGGCTGCACAGAAGCTGAAAAAGAGACATGACTAGCCTGAGTTTGGGAAAACCTGTATCTAGATCCAGAATTTAACCAGCTACTCAAAATTTCATCACAGTGTGTCAGGCATATTGCAGTTACCCTCTGAACCCTCACAGGCTGGTTTTCCCTTGCCTCTGGCAGACATGGCTGTCTGCTTTTTCCATAGCCAAAATGTTTGCAGATAGTCTCATTAACACAAAACTTTCCAGCAAAGAACAGAAAATGAAGCTACCGAGCCTACCCAGCTGATTTTCTCCTCTGGCAAATGAGGAACAGTGTTTTTGGCCAAGGAATCCTACTTCTGATATATGATTACCTATTTACCTGCTTTATTCTTCTGCATTTAGTTATTTGCAATAACTGTGCATTTTCGTTCAAACTGTTAACAAAACTATAGATATAGATGAAGAAATTACTCCAGGTATAGAACACTAAGACTGATGATTCCCAATTATTATGTTTGGATAAGAACCTACAAATTCATTTAACATATGCTATACTCATAATTAATCTCATAAAAGCATTTACAAGGCATCTTTGATGTGGTCATTTTTCATAGAAATCATCAAGATTTGTATTATATTCTAAAAAAGAAAGTTTAATGAATAAGTTGTGTATCTTTCTCAAGCTTGATAGCACCTAACAGCCATAATTACAAAGAAGCCCACTTACAATTTTAAGTACTGGATTTAATTAAATTCTTTCCATTATTAGCAACTTCCCCAATAGTCCAAGATTTATTAAAAGTTAATGTGAATGTTTCAGAAAGCTTCCTAACCAATAAAGAATTCTTTGGAACAAATTAATAATTTCTACAATTATACCACAAGTATTGAATATAAAAGCCTTGTATAAAAACAATACCAATGAAAGAACAGGAAAAAAATTGTTAATAATTAGAATATCATTTGCAGTCAATAAAAATATAGATTACTTTCACCTATGTTGTTATACTGTTCCTTATTTCAATTTATCATACATTTTTGTACATTCTTTTCATCTTCAAAATTAATAAGAAACTAAACTAAACTTAAGACCAGGCTGGAGATGTGTTGACAGACTATTGCTTGCATGAGAGAGATTCCAGCCTTTCTCCTGCATTTCTCCATAGGATGCCTGGGTTATTTTTTCCTGTAGGTTAATTGGAAACCTTTAGTTGATGATCAAAATCCCAAGTATGTGCCTGAATCAGTTCTGAAATAGTAATTTTGTAATTGCAGGGACTTATAAAGTGGGCAGCTGTCTCCTATGTTCTTATTGACCAAACAGAACTTCAACTGATGGTAAAACCATTGGTGTTAAATAGCATCTGATGTGAAACTGAGAACATTATAAAGAAACTCAATTTGAATGGTTGGAAATAAAAATCTGCATAAAATCAGCTATCCTGGACTTCTATTGCTTCTCCAGATTAGTTCAGAAAATACATGTTGCACCTCCCCATGATCCCCAATCACATCCTTAATGTGCAGAGGAAACGTGCCAAATTCCTCCTCGCTCAGGTGCTCTAGAAGGGTACATACAGCTGCCTTAGGCATAACGCATAAGGGCTCCCTCAGACTTCTGAGGAATAAATACCTCTTGTAAAATCCCTTATAATATTTTCTCATGATTCTTTCATGTGGTTGTAAACACTGCTACTATGAAAAAATGGGGAGGGGGAAGGAAGGAGAGGAACCAATCAATATTTATCATTAGTGTTGAGCAAGAATTTCTTAGTTATATTATCATAAGATGACGTCTGCGAAGTTTTAGTGGGCAGAAATGCTTCAGGGAACATGAGTTAATAGCATCAGTTATAGTTGTGAAGGCAAGAGCAATCCCGAAAATTGCTTCAGTAAATTAGAATGAGTAACAGATCCCCTCAAGTGCATTGCTGTTCATTAATAATAATGCCCATAGAGCAGACAATTTCTGTTTAAAGGATGAGCCTTTGTAACTTGGTCAGTAAGATTAGGTTTAAAGTGATCTCCTGAAGACAAAGGGAGCGCAAGCTTCTTTCTCATGCATTGTCTGAAAAGGATTTGCCAGCTTTCTCACTACTACTCTCACGAGACTATCCAACTGCTATCATCCCCGGTTTTATCTCAGCCTCAGCCTAGGAACAAAAATATGAATTGCATTCTATAAACTGCAGAAACAACTATAACGTGTCTTCCATGAATCACCATTTCTGCAGAAAACTCTCCCAAGCAAGCACCTTGTCCCGGCTGCAAATGACCCTTGACAAATCCCCGCGGCTGCATTTGCGGTCTCTGCTGCCGAGACCGTTCCCTGCAGGAGCCGCTCAGGCCGAGAGGATGCAGCAAGCTTGGCGAGTCGCGCTGTGGAGTGTCTTGCCTCCAAGGGACGGGGTCAGCAGGTTGTGTCCTCTGCACGCTGAGGGACTGACTCCTGAAGCAACTTTTAGCAAGCAGTTGCAGAATGTCAAAAGTGAGTCTTCAGAGAGCACAAACATTAACTTCAAAGAGCTTAGCAGCAAAAATACTCTCTAAGTCCCTCTTCAGGTTCAATTTGCAGAGACAACTGTATTAAGAAATGGATGCTTAGCTGATCAGTATAGTTTTTCGAACAGCTTTCGGCTGTTATAGATCAGCAGTAGTTTCTACAAGTATGTGGGTTTTCTTCTAGAAGAATTCTTGGCAATATCTGGGAATATCTCAGAGCACTCAGGGTTTAAAACACAGTATTTTAAACAGGTAACAAAACTTTCTAAGTTCCTTGATGCATCCTCCAGGCAATTCCTTTTCAAAATAATTGTACATATTTTAAACATCCTGAAATAAATGCAACTGATACACAAGTTTGAAACTGCATACATAATTATGACGAAAATGAAATTGTTTGCAACCTACCTTGGAACTGCGTAAATTTAATGGTTCCCATCCTCTCTCCATTTCTGAAAACAACTTGACCCTAAATAAAATAAATAAATACCTTAAAAATTGTATAAATCTCTCATAATATAGTTTCATTAGCACTGCAATTACTTTCCATTCACTATTAAAATTACCCATGCAAAGTTTAAACTTTGAAGAGAGCAGATTCAACCAAGCTTAAAATAACTCAGTAACATCTCCTTAAAGCTTTCTTCCACAGATTTCAAATGGCCTTAGAAATTTGACCAGTGATGTCACCCACTTTTCATGGATGGAAATGGAGGTACTGTAAAGGCAGTAACTTACCGAATCTCAGATGATGCAAACAATTGTTTTTCACTGTGTGACTCTTTTTATCAAGGATATCTGAGAGCTACCAAAGATCACACAAGAAAATGGTTCTCCATTTCATTCATCATATGGTTGTCCAAATGGCTCTATTATTTACTTCTATCGATGATTATGGATATCTGTAGCTTTTGTGCTACATCAACATGCATGTCCTAGGATTCTTTTTAAATGTAATACCTTTAAGTCAGTACTACCCTTTGCTGCGGTACAGGTTTGTTACTCTTCAAAATAATGGTCACGTAATACTGAAACCTCCTCACACATCCCTAGCAAATTACTCCAATATTTCATCCCATCTTTCTGACTTAAATTAAGAAAAGTTCTTGTTAAATTTCTTCCTTACTTCAGCTATTTCATGATTGAGTATGAAAGAAGAGGTTTTCATTCATTTATGCTAAGAAGTATTTTTACTATTTTGAACCTGCAGCGGAGTGCTGAGAGCTGTCAGTAGAGATTGCTGTTTTACTGCATCCCCAGTTTGAGTTATTATTATCCTCTCCATTAATCTTTGTTTTAGCGGACATCAGGATAAGAGAAACCAAACAATAAGCATGTAAGGCTACAATACATTTCTCTGTGCAAGCCAGCCCCTTTTTGGATAACCCCTTCTGGTCACTAAGGGTTGGCACTGAAGGCAACCACCTGAATTGGCACCCCGCAGGGAACCACACAACGGATGTGTAGTACAGCACGCTCACCCCACAGCTCCTCCAAGCCACAAGACACCATTTCCCTTTGATAAATAGAGGATGACACCCTTCAACAAGTGTGAGCTACCTCGTGCTAAGCCTTAAAAGCCAAAAGCCCCAGCCTGTGACGCAGCGAGAGCAAGAGAAACGAACACTGGTAAGGGGAGAGATTCCTGTGACAGCTGCAGAAGGGCGCAGGTGCTGCTCCCACTGAAATCCAGGTGAGCTAAGTCTCACCCAGTGGTTGCTAACACAACGCCAGGAGAGAATGTAAAACATTAGCAGGCAGATTTATGGGTGCACCTTAGCAGCCTTCATCCAGATCTCCTTTTGTTTGGAGAAGTAGTATTTATTATCTCTTCATTTGTTTGAAGATAATGATAATGCACTTGGCTATTTGGTTTAAGTAAAAAATAGTAGACAATATTAAAGAAGGGAGCTGTAAAGATGCTATGCAAGTGTCACTTGGAACACATATATATCTATAGTCAATCCAGTCTTAACCTTGCTGAATTCTTGGTTCTGTGACCTCTGTCAGACATTTCTATAGTTAAACGTGTCACTGCATGGAAAAATTATTTTTTCATTTGATTTTACATGTACTGCCTTTTATTTTAACTCTGTCTCCTCTTATTCTTTTATTACAAGATAATAGGACTGTAAGTTGTAGTCTACTAGAGTGATATTTATAGATAAACATACAGCAAGTATCACTGCTATCATCTATGCTGTCATCTATGATTCTCATATATTATTGATAGTATAATATACCAGATCATGAAATTTTCTAGATACCAAGTACAACTGGTTTGCAATATTATCATTGCTTCTTGTAAAATCACCCACATTTTTATCATTCGGTAGGACAGACATATACCATATGCATCTACTGACTAGAGATAAATACATACATCCTCACTGACATGTTCTGGAACTATCAACAAAAGATAAATCAGGTTTGAATGTTCTGAATAAATGTAAAAATTTGGATTAAAAAAATTATAAACAGAGTTACAGATTTAGAAGTATTTGTTTTTAATAATTTCCCTTTGTTAAGATTTGTGGCTTATCCTGATCTAAGTAGTAGATAAAGATATGGATGATGGTGATGAAAGTTATGGAACAACTAATGTGAAAATGTCCTTGTTATCTGCAAAATTATTCAATCACAGTGTTTTACTTTCATTAAAGCTTACTGGAAAATTCTAAAAAGTCAATGGGTTATTAAAAGGAATAAAAATTTCTTAATACTATTTTATGAGTTCTGACACTGCCCTGGGTATTGCTCACAAACTACAGCGTCTGTACATTACACGCACAGATATTAACAGGAAAAAAAAATTGAGACATTTAAATTGGCTATTTATTCCATGTGTAATCCAATGAATAAAAGTGTTTTCAAAGGTAAAATTAACAAAAAAACGTATCAGCAAGAAGCCTCAAAGCAGAAATCTCTAGTGCAATCCATGACGGTGACAGCACATATTTATTACTCGAGCATCAAAACTGCCACCACAGCTGCAGTTACCGCTTGGTTCTTTGCTCCTCAGGAACATGCTGCTTCATGATAACATGTGACAAGTCGCTACAGCGTCCCAAGTACCTTAAACCCCTCAAGATTCTAAAATTCCTGTGTGCTGGGTGAGGAAACACTCCTAGATTTTTACTGGGGCTTTAAGTGGCCCCAGCAGACACGGACATAGTGTTCCAGCTGCAGTATTTGGTTCTGCCAGCACCGCGGAAAGGAGCGCTCCTCATGAACACTGAGAAATTGTATTAATAGCGATACCTTAATTTCTGTTTTACAAATATTCACTTAAAACAGGAATAAGAAGGAAATTAATGCAAGTCACTGATTATACTTTCACCACTATTTTATAAAAAATAAATTTTTATGAAAATAAAATTTTATGAAAAAGAAGACAATTACATTTGGGGTAAAAAAAGTGATATAAATACATAGTAAAATATTGTAGTATTTAATTTTATAAACTTACAGCAATGCTAGTAAGAAATAAGCCAACCAGTGTTTCAGAAACCTGTTTTGTAGAAATGATGTGCTGATTTATGGCATGAGAAGCGAGTTATAATCTGACAATGTTCTATGGCTCACATTAAGTCATTTCTTTGCCACCAAGATAACATACCATAAGATTTAGCTAGGGAGTTATCTTTAGACTTGAGATTCATAAATTACTAACAGTGTTTTTTTCTTTATTTAAAGTAGTGGATGTTTGAATAATAGATATTCCGACTACACACATTAAGCTCTGACTTTACGAAAGCAAATCTTAGTACTACTTCATCCTTTATTTTTACCTCACCACACACTCCAGCACACGTGCTGGTACAGACTGCAGATTACAGTGTGATCCACCATAAAATCTAGATCTTGTGAAATCCATGTGAATATAACAACAGACAAAATCCTCTTTTAGCTTCCACTTCGGTGACATTGCATAGGCATATTTAGATACTTATTAGCAAAAGGATCAGTGAACACACATATAAGAAGCACTGTTTTAAAGAAAAATAATAGAAGAAATGTCAATACTGTCAATACTTCAGAACACGATTCTCAGATTCAAGCAATATTTCCTAGTCAAATAATTATTTTACTTCAAGAGATGCAAAATATGATCTCCTTTAAATCAACCACACAAATTAATTACTTAGATCAAACCACATATTTTACTATACATTAGCTTAGTTAATCAGCAAAACTTTCCTCTTCATTACACAAAGATCATCCCAGTGGAGACCAATAGAAACCACATTGGTATCTTAGTGTCTGTTTTATTTTTTCCTATCTACCATCAACAGGTTTTTTTTTTTTTAATTCTTTCTATTAATTTTCTTCACCAGTTGCAAAAATTATGCTCGACTAAATACCAATTCTATAACTGATTTGCTCAACTTTGAGCTGTGGACAGGCACCTTCACATCAGCTACTATCCTTATAAAGTTGATGGGGAGGAAAGAGAAAGTGGCTTGGAGTCCAACAGACGGGGATGTGAACAGAGGGTGGAAGAGAAGCTGAATGAGCTCAGCCTGGCAAAGTGTGGTACCCCTAGATTTTGCTGCTGGTACGTATGTACAGCCACTGCTGCACACAGCATCCCAATAACCTATATTTGGGATCCATTGCAGCTGTGTTAATCATAATGCAGTCTTGCGTGAGTGTACTTTACCCAGTTTTCCTGAATGTACAACCATCCCATCAGGGGAAACAATACTAGTTACACATCGCAAGTTAGTTGGCTTGGAGAATAGAAATATAGAAGCTTATGTTGTGGGGTTTTTTTAGGTTTTCGTTTGGTTTGTGGTTTTTTTCAGATACATCTCTGGGTCCAGCTGCTTTTCCTGTAATTGTTTGGCTTTTTTTTCTTTTTTTCTTTTCCAAAAGCTACAATGATGAAATGATTTACAAATGAAGAAAACCAGAACTGGACCAAACATTTCAATGGTGTCAGTCTCACAACTGACACATAGAAGGACATCATGTCCCTGCTTCTTCTCTATACTGTCGTCTTCTGTGAGCTCTGTTTTACAAGCCTAACATTGATTTTTGTCCTATTCACATGTACTTTGTTATACAGCATAACTGCGCTTCATCTCATTACCAAAAAGACAGTCTCTACGCTCCCTGGATGTACAAACTTCACCTTTTTTCTTGAGTTGATGTTCCCTAAGCCGTTAGGCCTTTATTTGTGGTCAGAATAGCAAGTTCACAACAATCACCCATTCGCACTCACAAAATATTAGCCAACATTAGCTTTATTTTAAACACATGGGACTTCCCCTGTCCTTACAGCAGTTAGTCATTTGTCTACACTTGGAAGCAGCTGTTTATTATACGTTATTTTTTTCCTGGTGGATACAAAGTAGTTATCTCTGCTATATTATGAACATGTCATTAAGCTCTTTTTGAGCCGTGGAGCACTAGTATTTATTAGAATTTTCTTTGCATTATCGCTGACAGTATTATTATTCAGCTCTGGATATAGGCCCGTGCCAAAGTTAGAATTCTTTCATTCCTCATACACTGAAATCCACAGCCAACACACTTTTTCATTCATGTCTTTAGCTTTCTTCATCAGTCAATAAAACCAGAGTTCAGAAGACTCTTTGCTCTCTCAGTTGGGGCCAGCTCTGCACTTTGACCATCCTTTCATTTACTGTGTATCTGCTTCTGCAAAGTGTCTAAAAATAGTAAACACAGAAATAAATAAATAGCATTTATTTCCGTGATTTCCAGTACTATACCTACAAAAAAGGTCTGCTTTAGACCATGCTTGCTTCCAACAGTCTTCCCCCACATGGCACCAAACAATTTTTTATTGATCTAAATTTGTATTATATACTCAGTTTATACTTGGTATCTGATTGTTGATTTAAAATGCAATAAGTAAGTATTCAAGTTAAATTAATAACACAAATATGCCTTCATGAGAGGAGTGATCATGAGTATGTCGACACACACATTGCAGCTGGGTGCAAGACAGTTAAACGCCACAGGACTCGTGTCCCCCGAGCATTTTCCAATGGCTCAATACATTTCAGGCTCTGCCTCAGTTTCACTTCACTGTCCAGGACTCTGGGCCGCTCCGCCCTGCAGGCAAGTCATCTCCCCGTATAACAGTGTTTATCCCCAGTGGCTTTCCCTGAAATGCCTGAGCATACGCAGTCAAACCAGTTCCAAAAGTGACCCTCAGCATTTTTTCCAAAAATAAGTTAACTCAGTCACTTTTGGAGCTCTTGAGTTAGATATTTAAAATAAATTAAGGTATTTAAATAAATGCATGCAGTAGGATAACAAAAGCAATTGAAGTTATATTTTTAATTTAAACCACAGTGCATTATTGTCAAAGAATAATGAGTATACAATTAAAACTGTCCCTTTAAGTTCTGTGACACCTGCTGAAATCAAGCTGTACTTCTGATCCTGTAGTGTCCTTGTTGGACAAAGTCCAATAAAAGTAGGAGCCAAGGAGGGTGAAGCACCACAGGACAGCAAACCGAAGAGCTTGCTAACACCCAAAGGGCAGGCATTGCCCTCCCATGTTGCTCCTAGCTGCACAGTCCTACACCTACCTGGTGGCACCTCGGCATTCATCAGGCCCCTACATGAGCTGTAGTGGCCCGTTAAACCAGCAATGATTATTCGGTGATTATTTTTTGTTTTATTTTCTATTGTTTTGGCAAGAGGGGAAGATGTTGTTTCTGAATTGCTTTCTAGTGCCAGAACCAGAGCCAGCACAAAAGGAGCCCTGGAAGGACGCAGCTGCTAGCAGAAAGAGCTAGGAGGGAGGGAGCGAGACACCCGCTGTTAGTCCCAGCTCCTTTCGGAAGCCTTTCTGTGTTATCATGCAATCCACACAGTCTGCTACTCACGTGTTACACACACTCGATTTACTCATACAGGACTCCTTAGCTACAGACATGCCTTCCCTGCCACGCGCAAAACAGCAAAGCCGGCATTCTGTGGGTCTTGGCTCTGCGGTTTCTAGGTGGTGAAGAGCTACACGCTGTGATTCGTAACCTCTTCCACCCTCCAAACATCATGTCTAAGACAGCAGTGTTTATAGCGAAAGGGACTATCGTTTAGGCTATCAAATGATATAGTTGAGACTAACCCAATAAGCTTTTAGCTCTGCAAGTCTAACCTTGCTTCTGCAACAAAACAGCAAACTTCCAGCTGAGGGCAGCTTGTGCACAACTCTTCTGGTTTCAACCTAGTTACCTCACTCAATTAGCCAGAGACAAAGAGCTAAGCGCAGGAGATGTAAGCACAGTGAAGAGAGGATACCAGGGAGACAGCAATAAAGTTGTCAGCCCCTGTGGGATAAAGAGGTAATTGTCACCTTTGGAACAGTGAGAGGAGAGCAGAAGGCAGAGGGTGACGAAAACTAAAATGCTCCATAAAATCAACAATGTTCCTGAATCCATGATTTTATATCCTTAGACCGCTGTGGATGAAATGTTTCTAGAACATTTGATCAAAGCAGACACAGTGACTACTGCTTTTCAAGCCTTGAGACTATTTTCAGAAAAAGTGTTTCTGTCAAAATTTTCAAGACTGAAGATTTAAATTTGAAATATTTTATGATCCAAAGGGATCTCTTTTCCCTGCCTGTTTTCTCTCTTATGAAATTTTCTGAAAGATTTGGGTAACTGAACACTGGTGTCTGGAGAGGAGCAGCAGCAGCAGAGCAGCTCAAAGAGCAGGTGTGAAGCACAGCTAAAAATCTGGTCTTGGCTAACATTTTCTAAATGAAGCAATACCACCATTCTGATCTAAACAGATACTTGTGTTCTAGCTATGACAGAGCAGGCATAAAACAGCAGGAAAAATTGAACATGCCTACTTCTAAGCATTAAATATCTGTCTGCACCACAGGAATAATGTTTGAAAAATACACTTGCAAATGGGTAAGTTTCCCAAAGACAAACACATGGGTTTTGGAGAAAGGAAGTGAGGAAGAAGGAAGACAAATTGATGGAACAGAAGCACCCAGAAAAAAAATTTCTCGTAATCATGACAGTGATGGAAAAGAAGAATGAAGAACCGGCGTTCATCAAATCCTGTAATATTGGAACTAGGAGGCAGCCACCAAAACTATTAGGACATCAGTCTAAAACAGAAAAATCAATGATGGTTTTCATGGTGTTCCTTTGCACAGCAGGTGGTGAACTTCTGAAATTTGCATTGAGTGGGGATTGCTTATTTAGTTCTTTTGTTTAGAAACAGAGCACTGGGAGTTGAACCCGTCTACTGACTTCATGGCACACTTCTTATATTCTTATGTAGCTTCTCCTGTGAACTCTTGGTAAACAGAAATATAAACGGAAAATCAGTTTTATCTCAGAGTTCAGGAAACATTGATGATTTTTTAAATAGGTTACAAAACTGCTTCAACCTGAGCAAAGTATGGGATAAGCAGATGTACAGGTTCACATCAGAACCCATTTGGAAATAAAGAACACAAAAGAGAGACATATAACAGACACTTTGTTTTTCTTCTTCTTTTTTTGTTTTTCTTCTTCTTTTTTTCTTTTTTTTCCCAGTGCAAAAACTGTTCTGGACAAAATTATCCAGCAATTTTAATAAAAAAAGATGGGCTCAGTGCTGATGCAAGTAGTCTATGGCATTGGCCAGTTGTGCTCTTTGCTTTGGCCCACATCTCCCTTAAGGGCCTACAGAATAAGTAATAAAGTTTCTAGAAACTAAAAAAAAATAATAATTTCCCTGGTTCCTTTAGTATGAACCATCCTGAATTACATGCATTTCCCAAAAATAAGTTTCCTCCAAAAAATGGCTACACTGTGCATCTCCTAATGTGATAGGAATGACAGAGTTGTATTCCACAGCTGGGCTCGAAGAAATGGCAAGTGAAGACCAGCACCTGAAGTTTCAAATTTTGGGAAAGGTGATCTAATATAACAACATCTTTATGTGCCTACCTTTCACATATATCCTGAATCTGGGATTATGTGAAAATACAAAGTATTGTAAGCCTTATCACCATGCTGCCACTTAACTCCCTTCTAAATAAAGAGTTCCAGTCCATTCAGTCTCTTCTTCATAGGAAAGGGGATTTTTTTTTTTTTTTTTTTTTTTGCCTATCTCCACTCTCTAAGCCCCTTTTTCAATTTTCTTATTTATTTCCTGAGGAAGGCTATCCATAACTGAAACACAGAAGCTCTTGCTGTGTAGAAGGATGACTCTATTTCTAACTAATATTTTGCTATCTGAACCTGATCATAAACTTAATCTTTTTTTCAAGGAAGTGCAGGAATCAGATGGGGAATGGACAGAATTTCTTTGGATGAAATTTCTTCCCTCCATCACACCAGCATCCTCTGTCATCAGTTGTCTTTGCACAAAAGTGTGCTGTTGCCAGCACAATGACATGAGATAAGCCCAGACTAAGCTGCTCCATTAGATTAGCATTTAGATGCATATACACAATTTTACACAGCTATGCTAAAATGAGACAGCACAATCATATCGTTCTTTTTCAGCAGAGCAAGCAAAAGTATGATTTATGAACATCTGAGCACTCTGTTTTATGCACGGAAGCAACTCTAAGGGAATAATGTTCCTGACAAGGCACTAGCAATTCATAACCAGGTGAAGGTGGAGAAAAAGGATACTAGCCAGGAAATCACGCATCAAACAGTATTGCACTTGCTGGCCATCGCAGGTGAAGAGAGAAGAAATCTTTATGCTTTGTCACTCATTAATGCGCTTTTACACATTCAGCTAGGCTCATGGTTAGCACGAGGCAAAGCAGTTAGATGCTCTTTTTCACCATTCTTTCTTGCCATATCATTTTTATCCCATGATAGAGTTTTTCTGCTATGTGAGCCATCGCTTCCAGTGCCCATGTAAGCTCTTTGTTGGCTGCCTAAAATACGGTAATCATTAGTGGTCTTAGGTTTAAAAGCATGACAGGAAAGAAATTAAAATGAAACATAGATACTTGAAAAACTTTTTGCAAGTTTTCTGAATACTTTGGAAACAAAATGACAGGCACTGGAATTGTTCGCAACAAAAGCTTTCAAGTCTGGTGATATATGTAACCAAGTGCTGACTACTAATATTTAGCCACTTTCCCAATGTATGGTTGGCCTCTGAAGCATGAGCAAAATAATTCCTTTACTCTTGACTCAGTCTCTTTCAGATGTGTGTAAAAACATTGATGTAAACAACCTGTCTTTCAGCATGGCAAGGGAAGAGGAAACAGTCTGAAGCGCTGGGACTAGGAACTCAAGCCCTTTTCAGTGTGTATTAAAAAATAAATATGAACTGCTGAGGTGATGCTCAGAATTGTTCTTTTGAGGTTGAGTCCCTGATTTCAGTTTCTAGTTCTGTGTGTCTGTCGAAACAGCATAACAGCACATTATATTCCACCACCACGTTTTTTGTGTTGGTTTTTTCTTTCACTGCCTTTGTAAAAATGAATCAGAAGAGATGGCATAAAGCCTTTTAAGGACACCGCATTAACCAGCAGCGCTATCTCTTCAACAGTGCAATTTCAGATGATGTTCTGAAGTAATTTCTTCCATTTTCTTTAAACTACATTAATCCCAGCAGAGAGCACAACCACACGGGCTGTATTTCATTTGTTCTGATGATGACCCCAAAGTCTGCAAGAGCCACTACCTCCTCTCCGTGCCCTTCTTCCTGCCCAGGCTCTGTCGCACCGGCTGGACGCAGGAGATATTACTTTGTTTACTATGTTCTTTCTAATGAGCAGGCAGCCTGTGTTATTAGTAAGGTCTTTGCACCCAAAGCAGCGAACACTGGCATTATGCACGTGCGAGTGTTGAGGACAGTATCTTCAGATTATTATCCTTCTAACTGAGCAACTTAAATTCAAAACTGCCTTAATTAGAAAGGACAATTAAAAAAGGCACAAAGACCAGGCAGCTTTACAAATCTCTTTTTAAGTATAAATACCTGTCAGTCTTGGATGATTCTTGCTACTAGCTAGAGAAAAGGCTATGATAGGAGACTCATTCCCAGCGTTATATGGCTACTCTAAATCTGAAAACTCCGCTGCATGCAGAAGTGTGAGGTGATGCCAATCAGGAAAAACTGTTTGGAATCAGCTAAAAGGCTGGGTTTTTTAGTGAATGGCCATCCATGCCTAGAACACAAACACTGATTTTCCCTCTTTACTCAGTACAAGCTCTTACAGAGGAACTGAAACCCTTTTTATTCGATAGTCAGGAAATGTTTCTAGTGACTAGAGGATTTTAAACCTTTCTTTGGCAAATCAATTAAGGTAGCTCAAGGCACACAGGAACTGTCCAGGACATTAACTTTCTAATATATATTTCCCAGTGACAGTCACTGAAATGGGAAGGTTTTCGATTTCATAGTGGAACAATAATAATCTTCATTCATCTAAATTTACAGCAAGCTTCTAATAGCCTTTTATTTTAGCCCAGTTGACTTGACTTGGCAACTGTCAGAATTACTATGACATTTAAGATGGCTATTTCTGTAAAGCTAAAAAGCCTATTTCTAATCCTAGGACTCTCAGAATTACTTTTCTTTAAAACTTCAGATTTTGTCTATATTGCTTTCCATATCACAAAGCACTCTTGAAGACAGCTATGTTTGATGATAATGAAGTAGATGTTTCATCCTCTTCCACTTCTTTAGCGCTGCATCCCTCCAGGTGATGCTTTCATCAGCATCAAATTCTGATCGAAAGCTGCAGAGAAGAGCACTAGCGTTGCTGGGCATGGAGATTTGAACAGGCTTGGCAGTGGCAGGAAGGAGGTCTAACCAACATATTCTTCATAAAATCAAATTCAGCCCTTTTCATTGTCCACTTTAATCTTTCAGGCTGTTCTAACCTGTGCCAACAGCCTACAGAGAATCAGTGAGATATAATTGGCATAGTTTTGAAATTTTAAAGATTCTCTATTTATATCCTTGTAGCAGTTTTACTGAGGAAAGACAGCAGTCTCCATGTTCTTCAGAATACAGTCACATCCAAAGATGTTGGAAGAGGCTCAGTTCGGTTTCTGAGTTGTGAGTGATCAGCGTCATACACCATTAGATCCTACACAGCATATCAGCTTTCCAGCTGGCATATATCAGAGCTCTCAAAGGTGTAGATCTCTTCAGACTCCATAAAGTAATGCTTACAGCAATGGTGTTACTTTGGGATCACTTTTGCTACATTTTCAGAATGCTAAAGATAAGGCTTACTGATATTTAAACACCTTCCCACTGTGATTGATGCTTTTAAAAACATTTGTGAAATACTTTGTTGTTTCAAATACATTCTCTGCCTAAAATTAATTTAAAATCAATGTCATACTAAAAATTTGAGACATATCTAGAATGTGCACTCACTTAACAGAGAAACAGTGTATTTTTTAAAGAAAGATATCATTTGTAAACTCTTCAAGATTCCCTACGGACATGATGATGGAGAAGAAAACAAGGCAACAGATAATATTTCACTGTCACCCCTTAAGTCACACTAGCTAATTTGCAGAAATGAGAAGAAACGCAAGTTATTAGTAAAGTGAGTCCTTTTTGCTTTTCTTCTAACTCAAGGCAGTGTGCAAAGTCCAATTAATGACATGAAATAGCTAAAGGCTAGACATCTCTCTCTCTTTTTTCCCCTCAACATTCTCATATCCAATATGGTATCTACACCATGTTGTGCAAACTAATTCAGATGCACCCAGGCGAGTGAATTGGTAAATCTACCCAGGAAAACATGATCGGTTTGAGTCTGGAAGGGAATTACTACCACATCAATGCATTTGCAAGGGGCTGTATTCATATCCAAGCCCTTTCTTGGAGTTATAAAACTCAGCATGGGAAGTTTTTAACTTCCATCATTCCCATCAGAAGACTGCTTCTGAATCTAAATCTTCTGGTCATTTTAAGTTTTCCTTTAGCTTTCAGGTTCCTCTCATTTTTGGCCATATACTTACTTCTAGGCTCATAGTATGATTTGGACTGAACAGCTTTTCCCCCTGTGTTCTTTGGCTAACGTTTATGTAGAGAAGAAGTAGTTCTCCTCTCAGCATAGTAGGTATTCTCTGAGTCACCATAGGGAGAGGGAAAAACTAGCCGAGTTACCTTTCCACCACAAAAACGGGTATTATATAGGAGGTAGGCTTTTACCTACCCAGCCTGAAATACATTTCTCATGCACAAAGTGTATAGGGAACTTCATGTTCCAGAATGGAGGCAGGGATTGAATTTCAGCATCCTGAAAATGAGACTGGGGAGGAACCATTCTGGGCTGCTGCCGTCTGAACCTTGGGCACTGACATTCTCTTCACATGCCTCTGCTATGTCTAAAGCAGATAGCTGCCTCAGTGCCTACCCTGGCATGTTTTATTTCCTCCAGTATCTCTCACTGGAACCCTCGACATCCTTCAGATCTTCCTACATGATATTTTAATTGTCTTCTATCTTAAATGTGCCTTTCAAATCCATGTTATCAACAAGTTGCATCAATAACATTCCTACTTGGACCACGAGACATAAATGAACATATTCAATAACATAAGTTCAAGAGCTGATATTGATGTGCCCTCTCCTAGCCCTTTCAGTCCAGCCTGGGGTCACCTCTTCTCAAGCTATATTAGCTGCGTTTTTCACTCATTTTTCTTGTGGCCCTGCATCAAACGACTACGTGAAAACCAGACAGATATACTCTGCTACATTTCCCATGCACTCAGACAGGCTTGCCCATGAGGTAGAGCTGCCTGTGTACTGAGCATAGTCCAAAGAACAGCGACCCCGAACTTCTAGTCTTAGGTTTGATTTAGTACATTTTACTGACACATAATTTAAATGATGTCTACCTGTGGGCATTACTAATTAAGTTGTGTAGTGAAAGTTTGCATCTTGTCACTTGCTCATTGAGTGACTAAGAGAGTCCTCTGATAATTTGACAGAATAACACACTTCAGTTATTTAGTACTTAAGAGACTTTGAAATCAGTATATGCCTTACTTTTACTTAGTTGCATAAAAAAGGAAAAAGAATATATTTTAAAAGAAGTACAAAAAATGCTGGAAAACAGGAAAAATCTCACAGAATTTTCTCACATGGAAAAAGGACTTAAAATCAGTTTTCACATTTAAAAAATATTTTATTTGAAAGGAAAATGTTAAATGTTTTCTTCTGAAATTATAAAAACAATTTCCTACTTTTTTGAAATATTGAAAATATTCAGATATTTAAATTTTGGAAAAAAAAATTGTGGGTGTATTGGAGGGCTGATGGTGGCAGAATATCACTCAAAAGAACACATAATTTTTGATTGACTCATAATGTCACCAGCCAGAGAATAAAATGTACAAACGTACACCAATTTCCCTAACTTCTATTCAAGAAGGACTGCGCTCATTTGAATGCAAGGCGAGTTTTCCTTTCCCCCAGACTGATGTCTCAACAGCAGCACTCCAGCCCCACAGCCCTGAATCATGCTGAGCATGGCTGAATTCCTGTTCGAGCCCCAGCAGCGTGCTCCAGCAACCGAGCAAGCCGCTGCCAGTGCAAATCCGCTGGGACCACTGCTGGCAGCACTTCAGCTCATGCTGAAGTCCTGAAACTCAGTTCTGTGGAGGATGCTGAACTGATTTTAGGGTAAGACCTTTGAATGCAAGCCCAGTGGTCCAGCCCTCGCTTTGCCCATTTTCCTGTTTCCAGGGAAAGAGAAGGTTGCCTCATACTCAAAAGCCTCCCTGGTTGATGTCAGTATAGAAACCGTTCTTATCAGTTTGGCTGCTTTCTTCAGCTCTGTTTGAGAGATCAGACCTTCAAGGTCTAGAAAGCATTATACTTCAATGAGAACTCACTGGAAAACAAGGAAACCGTTGCTTAAAGATGCAGTATTCTTCAATTTTCCTTGAAAAGATTCGACACTACACATTCTAAATAAGTGCAATTTGTTGAAGCTCACGCTGACACCTCTGTAATTAAAGCATCCTGGCGTCAGGCGCTTGGCTTCTTAGAGAGGGGTACATGAAGAAAGACAGCAATAATATCTAAACAGCCTGAAGGAAGACAAATGACAGATTCCATTATTTTCTCTGGCTATCTCCAGTATCGTAACCTTTTCCTTATCTCGGTCAACATGCTCACGCTGAATTGAATGGGACTAAATTTCTTTTTAATACTTTGACAAACTGCACTGCTCTGTACAATAGCAGCAAACCTTGTGTTCACAGCTGCGCTTAAAAATGAGTTACTTCTATTTTTTTCAATACTTCTCATCAATCGTCTATGCTAATTGGCCAAGTGTATTGCATTCCTATAGTGTATTAAATGTCCCAAAATAACTAATGAGAAGCCTTTTATTTCATCTGTCTCAAATGAAAGTGGTATTAGAATAAGAAAGTATTTCCTTCTCTGCCACTGGCGTTCAATGAATATTTATGATGTTTTTCACTATATTGAAGTGATCTGACAATGTTGAATTCCAGCTAGAATGAGGATACAGCACTTAAAAGGAGATTCTACTCTCTTTCTATCAGTCATAAAAGGAATTAATAATTGCAAAACAGCTAACAAACAATTGCTTCTCAAATTAGATCACATTTTATCTTTGCATTCTAAGCTGGAAAAGGAATCTCTTAATTTGTAGCAACAACTATCTTTAAAAACACTAATAACGCGAACCCATGTATTAAATATTTGTAAAGCGATTTTATGCACAGTACTAATGCTGACTGATCAAAGTGTACGTAATTAATGGACAGGAAAGCAATCGTTGCAATAATGGAAATCTTATTAACATATAAAGTATCTTGTTTTCAAAAGCTTAGAATAACCATGTAAGGAGGATTCCTCTTACATCAGACTGGTTTTCTGAAGCCATTAAACCAACTTCCCTGGAAGGACCATATTGCTGTGTCTCCTGGTAACAGAAGAAAAAAATATCCTCTGAACAGGAACTCATAGGAAATGGCTAGGAAGTTTCAGTGCAGGCCTGGGTACCAGGTGGTACTGTTGGGCTATGGTACTGTCCAAGTTAGAAAAAGGAATTTATGCAGCACTGTTTTTCTATTCTTTTTCTCTCTCTTCTATTACTGGCCATCAGATAATGTGCATCGGTAATTCCTGGAACAGGGAGGGCTTTATCTATCAGGCTCTTCCTTTTTTTCTCATCAGAAGTCTTCCCTTTGTATGTGGCTGGGTGACTATACTGGAATAGAAGAGGTGAGATTTGCTGATGAGGATGTGAGTTTTTTCACTCAATGTATTCAGGAGAAGGAATTTTACTTACTAAACCCTGACAACAATTTCTGTGGCTTAAAGCTGGGAACAATTTCCAGTGCTCTCTGATTTATCTCCCAGGGTGGACACAGTCTGTCCTACAGACGAAGACACAATGGTCATACTCTTGCCAGGGTATGTTCATACTCTTGAAGAGAGACACAGTGTTCGTACTCTTTAAAGGCTGAACTTTATTTTGCTCCCTATACAATGGGGTGCGCACAGGGAGTAGTGGATCCAGTGATAAAGTTGCTTCCAGTTGCAAACCTTTCTATATCTAAGCCCCAAGAGGCTATCAATATCCTACTTAAAGGCGATGCCTGGGGAGAAAATTCGTGTCTCCAGTCATTCTAATCTGTATTTGATCAACAGTATCAGAGAAAACATCAGAAGTCTTCTACTGACATCAGTGAAGTCTAATTAATACAAATTTCTGTCTCAAGACAGCATTTGTCTTTTCTTTTTTGTCAAAATGTGTCCAAATGATGACTATTTTTACCCAGAACATGCACTACTTATTAATAAAAGACCATAATTTGGAGATTTTCTGAGTCTCTAAACCTCTTTAAGATTCATTCTTAGAAGACGAGCCACTTACTCCACTGAGATTTTAATCATGGCAGTATTCCCATGGAAAATGATGGTCTAAATATTCCCGATCACATCTAAGCAAGAGAAATTTTCTTATTAACTGCTCTCAGTGAGAAGGATAAGACTTTTCATTTTGTATGTGGACTACCACAGGCCACTGTAACCTCTTTGTCCAAACAAAATGCATTTTACATGGGGCCACATATTCCCACTGAAGTTACAGCAGAAGCCAGCTGCTGTCTTTATTCAACAGTGCTTAGTTTATACAATCTACACATGCATAAGAGCACTATGATAACTCTTTATTTCCTTCTAAGTGAAAATGATGGTCAAGTGGATATAAAATATTCCCATTTTTAAAATGTATAAGTTAAAGTGTATATAAAAATCAGTATGTCACACAACACAAATATACTGAATAATACTTACAAGCAATAATAGGAAAATGGCAGAAAAAGTATCCTTCATTTTGATTGTTTATATTTAATGAAATAATTGTAAATTCCATGTTTTCCAGCACAGAAAAAATTATCTAGCAATTGTTATGTTATTTTAGTATTACAGAGTTTTCCTCTAAAATATTCTTTTTATCAGAAAGTTTCCTAAAAGAATACCTCCAAGTATAGCTTGAGATGAACCGGTTTTGGTTCCAAATTTATCTAAGGAATCCATGGTAGGAAAAGCAAGCACGCTTCAAATGCACAACCTCCTACTGGAGTTTTATTTTAAAAAATTTCTGTACATCAGATGCTAGAAACCTCTTGCTCCTGATTCTCTTCTTCCCAATAGATATTAGTTATAATAAAATTGTACTTTTTGTTTCTATGCATATTAAGTTAAATCGAGATTGTTTGGTCACTGTATGCAGTCAATCACATTTGGGCTATCTCAGAATGGTGCTAATTGGGGAGACATGTTATCGTTCCACAGCTTAAGTAATGAACTAAGGGTGCTGTCATAGCAAGCTCTTCACAATTCTTTGGGCATTTTGCCTCTTTCCTATTACTTATCTCTTTTACGCAATGATGTAGGCAGAAAATACTGTAGCTCAACGTTTGAAATAAACAGCAGATTTCCTGAAAACGAGGTACATTCAACAGAGCTAAAGTCTTGGGTTAGTCCTCGACTCATTTTCCCATTTCACTCACAACCACGACAGAACTTGAACAAGCATCAGATCCAGCAAAACCTTTCAACTTTTGTCAAACCTGGCTGCTCGTTTTGATGTGTAACAAATGCAAGAAAAGTTTTTGATGCAGACACACTGCACCAAATACCATGCATTAGAAAGAAAGATCATACAGATAGTTGTTATAACAATATGCATTCAAATTGTTGCTGGCTGCTGGCTACACTTCTAACACACTCCACAACAATTAGAGCTGATTCGTGTGTCTGACCTTCGAAAACATACACCATACAACAAGTAAATTGTCAGAGGCTATCACAGAATATCACTTCAGGCAAAGTTGGAAATGGTGCCTAATTCACAGCAGTGTGATTCACATACGCCAGCCCAAGACTGCTGCTGCTGGGGTACTCTACTCCTACACTTAGAAACAACCTTTGGAGTGGCAAGGGAACAGGTTTTTTGGACCCTCAGTTCCCATCAGTGCTCCATTTGTGGTCCAGCATAGCGGGTTTGCTGATCGCACAAAAATGAAAAGGAAGCAGTAAGACAAAATGGGGGGAGAGCTGAAGAGCAGGCCTGAAACAAGAACACGAGACACTTTTCTTTAAGATGAATCTTTTCTTGTTTCACATCCTGGATGGCTAATCTGAAGAAAATTATGACCCCTTCTGCTGAAGCAAACAGTACCATCTGGTTTCTAAGCAGGTTTTATTTTTTCTTATTTTCACCTTTTTCAGCAGTATGGGGACATACAGCCTTTGAAAAGGCCATACAAGTTACATCATCTTTAAACTTATACTTAACCTTTGGTCTACAGTGAAATCAGGTCTGGTCAGGTTTTGTTTTTCAAATAGATTGTAAAAACAATATTTGCCAACAACTTACACAAAGTAGCATTCAATACACAGCTTTCCTACATAATTAGCAGGAACAAGCTTCCATGTTTCACCTCCTACTTTATGATAACTCTTGATAACCTTTTTTTTTTGTTTGGAGGGGTTTTTAAAGTGGTTTTCACTTCACCCAGACTGATACGAATAGAACATAAAAATGTCAACAATAGCATTGTCAGTAGTTTTGGGGATAATTCTGACACATCCAAATTTCAAAGAAATACTTAGTATTTTTAATGTTAAACATCTGCAATCAGTGAGTACAAACACATGCTAATTATTGCGCATTTTAGAACTACTATATAGCAAATATCAGAATCACTCAAAGGCCTTGCCTTTATGTAACAGTAAAGAGAGATAAACTGGACATAGTCTGTGAGTAAGGGCATCCTTGTTATCTTGTCTGCGAAGAGACTGCACAGAGGAAGGCTGGGGTGGATGCCAGCTGTTCCCTCCTATATCAGTACTGCCCTCCTGCAGTTAATTACAAGATTTAACCAACAAAATACCCAGGCTTCAGGAATCTGGACAGCAAAGTAGTCAGTGTTTACAATAAAGTAAGGTAGATCTAAACCTTAAGGTAGATCTAAAAGTAAGGTAGATCTAAAAGATTGAGCCAGCAAGAGCGCTTGCAGCTCAGAAAGCCAACCATATCCTGGGCTGCATCAAAAGAGGTGTGACCAGCAGGTCGAGGCAGGAGATCCTGCCCCTCTACTCCGCTCTGCTGAGACCCCACCTGGAGTACTGCATCCAGCTCTGGGGGCCCCAGTACAGGAGAGACATGGAGCTGCTGGAGCGAGTCCAGAGGAGGGCCATGAAGCTGATCAGAGGGCTGGAGCACCTCTCCTACAAGGACAGGCTGAGAGTTGGGGTTGTTCAGCCTGGAGAAGGCTCCAGGGAGATCTAATTGTGGCCTACCAGTACCTGAAGGGGCCTACAGGAAAGCTGGAGAGGGACAGTTTACAAGGGCATGGAGTGACAGGACAAGGGGTAATGGGTTTAAGCTGAAGGAGGGTCGATTTAGATTAGATGTTAGAAAGAAAATCTTTACTGTGAGGGTGGTGAGGCACTGGAACAGGTTGCCCAGAGAGGCTGGGGCAGCCCCCTCCCTGGAAGTGTTCAAGGCCAGGTTGGATGGGGCTTTGGGCAGCCTGGTCTAGTGGAGGGTGTCCCTGCCCATGGCAGTAGGGTTGGAACTAGATGGTCTTTAAGGTCCCTTCCAACCCAAAGCATTGATTCTATGATTCTATAAACAAACTAATGTAAAATCTAGAGGCAACAAGGAAAAATGGTGAGGAGGAGGAGTAGCAAAAGTGCCAGTGTCTGCCTGGAGTAAGCTTTGCAGTAATTTACATCGAGAAAACTATCGCTTACAAACACTGCCACTGCAGAAAGATGTGAATTCATGAAGGGAAGTTCAGAAAGCCACAACACAAAAGCAACTTTTGCCAACATTATGCATGTCAAGTACTATTTCCCCTTTCAGATCACGGCATTTAAATCAATGGCCTGCTCACTGCCACATCACTTCTTAAGATATGCATTGGTAGAGGAATTTAAATCAAATTAAGTACATAGGGATTAATTTCCTGGGGAGCATTAAGATCTTTCCATCTATACAGAATGGTTGAATAACAAGTAAAAAGAGATATTGCCACAAATATTTGAAGGAGGCAATCAGCAAAGAATAAAGCTTTTTCATTTAGGTACTGCAAAGGTAATTAATGAAGAACTGCAGCAGGAGAAGCAGATTAGATCCTCAACACAAAGACAGCTAGGATGGAGAAATATGTCTTTAATATAGACTTCAAGCTTTGGTCATGACCAGTAGGATTCTGTTACAAGTATAGAAATAAGAGCAAAAGGCAGTGACATCTTAGAGTGGAGGAGAGATGGTGGTAAAGAGCAAATCGCAGGTGCAGGGCTTCAAGGCTCCGCATCAAGCGTCTACATTGTCACTCTGTGAATGAAACCACATGCATTTGATTAGCTACAATCAGTGTTTAAGTCAAACAGATAGTGTAGTCTGAATTATTAATGTAAACCGTGCCTTATTTTGGCTGTCGGTTAAGAAAGGTTGAAGGGACATGAACTTAAAGTTGCATTTACCTAAAAGGTTGTGGTTATTACAAGTAGCTTTGTAAATAACTGAAAGACAAATGAAAGAACAACAACAGAATCTTGTGAATGTAACAGAGCTTAAGTATTTCACCATGATGAGTTAATTCTTTTTACAAAAATGGGGAAAAAGATTTTACTTTGGCAGAGAAAGATATCCATCCCTTTTTTTCCCTTCCTAAAATGTCATTAAAGCATGAAGGAATTTCTGTGTTTCAGAATTTTTCACTTGTTCTCCTGGTATGAGATCAACTGCTGAATGAGATTATTCTAGTGACCTTTGGGGCATTCGGACCAGGTTCTTCCCTGGTTACTGTCTCCTATGTACTTCCAAGCATTACTGAGGATTGTGGAAAGCAGTCTGAGATACGGTTGGTATGAAAGACACATGAGCAAATATGGTTTTCTATTGTATTGGGATTGCATCGCATACAGCTGTGTTTTGTTACTGAGAGGAGTCTGTGACTCATGTTTTTTAAAAAAGTATTTGCAGACCTCAAAGAATAAAGCCAACCTAACACTGAATTTATTATTATAATTTTATTATCTCCATTTTATATTCCTATTTATAACTTAAGATCACAAAATACATGCAGTCTGCAAAAGCATGGTATATCTCTGCTAGCATTGCAGTTTGGGTTGTAGCACTGCCTCGCATGTCGCTCAGAGAAGTGAAAAGCATGTCACAAAGTAGATTTTCAGCCATGACAAGCCCCCAGGCTGTGGCATGCCTTTATTGAAAAACCTAAGTCTGACATGCCTTTAATTTCACTGAGATGCACATTAAAAATTGCATAATACTCACATTTTGTATAACGAGTTTATTCTCTCTTACTGTTAGCATTTGTGATATTGTAAAACAGTTCCACAAAGAGAGGTTACTAAACATTAACTCTATATGGGAAATGTTTCTTTTACTTGGATATGACCTATTTTGCAAAACAGAGAACTTAACTCTTTTAAGACTTGATTCAATACAGCCCTTTACCAACCCATTTCGAATACATATGCTTAATATTCAGTGTGCTCTTAAGCACTTCACTTAATTTGCGCCTAAGAGAAAGACCAGTTCAAGCAGTTTGAAATGCTCAGGGAAAATATTTTTCAGAAGTAAAATATGAAATTCAGCTATTCTGCCCCGGTTATGTTTAAGTATCTGTATTAAATAGAGAAAAAAATACTCTGCAGTTTTTAAACATTTGGTTACACGTTACATGTTCTCTTGATTTACAGCAGAGAAATATGCAGTTTGACATTTGTAAATGGGCAATCATTAGGATCTTCCATCTTTATTTTATAATTTTTATCGAGTTCTTTATAATACTGCTCTTTTTTAGGACTCATCATGGGGTGAGCCTTTTACCAATTTACCAATTCATCAAAATGCTTATCTAAAATACCCCAAATGTATAAGGCAGATAATACGATTATCATGATATACATAAAGTGCATGATCCACTTTCCTGTGGACATAGTCTACAGATTTATTTCAATCAGAAATACAATACAGAATGCTTATGTTTAAATACATACTAAATAATAAGTTGCACAAGCAAATCAATATTGTAGGTGCTTAGCTACATCTTTACTTGCCTGAACATTTTTAACAGCTGACATTTACTCACTGATGCATTGTATAAATATAGAAATCTAAAATGCCCAGATCTTAAAAACCTCAAATGCCCAAACATAAAAAATAGATCTGAAAAGAAATAATTGGTGAGGTAGTTACAACATTTTCCTTCCTTTCTTCCTTCCATGTATATGCTATTCACAGTAACAACTACAGAAATTTATGAGTCCAATGAGTCAGATGCCACTACTTAGGTTTTAAAGGAAATTAATATTCATGATCCATAACACTTACTTATCCAAATGTTTTCTGAACCACATCTCCAGGGACTTCTGTTGCCTCTGCCACAGCTTCTCCTGCAGCCCAGGAGCAGCTGGGATGCGTGCTAGAAGTGCTCTGGAGCAGGCTCCTTCCCCTCCCTCACAGGTTAGGGGTTGCCTCAAAGTGGGGAAACAGCCCCTGCTGTGCCCCTTTGGACTTGACAGCTGTTATGGAAAATATACCTAATGCAGAGAAAAAGTGTAATTTCGTCTACTGCACTGTTAGGAAATACCTACTAAAGGATGTCTTGCCTTCCATAAACTTTCACTTTACTTTTTGCAGGAGGGAAAACTTGACACTAACACGTACGGGGCTGAAACGTTAGACTGAAAAATGAGCAGTGAATCTTTTCTGGAATACTGATTATGGCCCTTTGACCTCTGTAAAATAACTTGTATCTTCAACATGGAAGCTAACAGAAAACATCACCTAGATACAGAGATCCAAATTTCCACAGCACCATAGTCTTTTGCATTCAAAAAACAGGCTATAGGACAAGTGCCATTAAAATGAGTAGCTTTAAAATCACATAAAAATTTACAAATCAATAAACAACTTCAGAGCTTACAATGGAAAGGTCTTTACAATGGCTTTGTGATGCTGCTGAGGTCTGCCCAGAGCTCACAACAATCAGTATGTTACCCAGTATTTAATGCTGTGTTGGTTTGTTTTGCACACATTCAAAGGGACCAGCAAACAATTATTCCTCATGTACATGTAGCTTGACTGATTTACTTCTATATGCAATTTAACTGATCTATGTGTTCTTACCTGAGACAATTTAAATTTTTAATCCCTTATCAAATTTTGTGGTGTCATAATTGCTTTTTCAAAACTTTTCCTTGCTTCTATATCAATGAAACTGTCACAATGGAGAGGAAATTGGGTAGGCAGACACCAGGAAAAGGTTTCCATTTAAAAACAAACAAACAAACACCACCCCCCCCAAATTCCCTGAAAAGATAGGTATTTTGGGTCTCAAATGCCAAGATTCAGAGTCATTAACAACAAAACACCAATAACAAAATTTCTGAGATGTGACTGGCAAGTGTAACTGGAAAGTGATTAGAAAATATCATTGCAGCCTCTTTTGGAGATGCTCACATGGTTCTGTGGTATGCAGCAAACATCTGAGTTCAGCAGAACAAGAGCCTCCAGGCTACAGAAGTTTACCTCTGTCTCACAGAATTCACATTCAGCTGAGATGTGCACTTCTGATCACTGTAACTTCTCCTCTCCTGTGTAAATCCTGAAGAACATTTTAACCCAAGTAGCTCAATATGAGCTTGCTAAAGCTGTAGCCCCACAGTCACCAGGAAGATGCAGCACCATCACCACACTGCATCAGAGAGTAAGTCAAGCAGTGGCATGCAGGACCAGAAAGCCAGGTGAGGCAAGACCTTCAGTTCCTGAAAGTCCATTTTTTGGGGCACAATTTAAAAGGTAGGAAAGGGGTATAATTTACAAGGTATAAAATAATCCATAACTGTATTTTTCAAGGTTATCCAGTTAAAGAGTTGGATCCTATATAGCTAATTTATGCCTACTGATAATACATGTGACAAAAAAAATCCATACATCAATCCACCATAGATGGAAAACCACTGTAGTTTTTGCTGATTTTGAAATACTCTTCCAACTCTTCCCTCACATCATAGAATCATTCCTGGGTTGGAAGGGATCTTAAAAATCATCTAGTTCCAACTCCCCTGCCATGGGCAGGGACACCCTCCACTAGACCATGTTTCCCAAAGCCCCATCCAGCCTGGCCTTGAACACTTCCAGGGAGGGGGCTGCCACAACTTCTCTGGGCAACCTGTTCCAGTGCCTCACCACCCTCACAGTAAAGAATTTCTTCCTAACATCTAATCTAAATCGACCCTTCCTTCAGCTTAAACCCATTACCCCTTGTCCTGTCACTCCATGCCCTTGTAAACTGTCCCTCTCCAGCTTTCCTGTAGGCCCCTTCAGGTACTGGTAAGCTGCGACTAGATCTCCCTGGAGCCTTCTCTTCTCCAGGCTGAACAACCCCAACTCTCTCAGCCTGTCCTCATAGGAGAGGTGCTCCAGCCCTCTGATCAGCTTCGTGGCCTCCTCTGGACTCGCTCCAACAGCTCCATGTCTCTCCTGTACTGGGGCCCCCAGAGCTGGACGCAGTACTCCAGGTGGGGTCTCACCAGAGCAGAGTAGAGGGGCAGGATCACCTCCCTCGATCTGCTGGTCACGCCTCTTTTGATGCAGCCTGATGACACAGTTGGCTTTCTGGGCTGCAAGCGCACACTGCTGGGCCATCATTCTCTATAATGATTTCTGTTGATTTACTCTGGAAAATTCTTCAGTTTGTCAGTTTTACATTGAGACTCAGAATTTTACATGTCACCACGCAGCATGGAGAGTGTTCTCTGCAGTGATGAGGAAACATTGGCCTTGGACAGCTTTATTTACATGATCTATGATATTGTTTAAATGTAAGTGCACTCTTTGGTTCTAAGTTATGTTGTTTTGGCTAAAGCTGGGTTGTTTTCATCTAAATTACCTGTTATTACACCTACTGAGATTATATGAGTGACATGACACAGAAACTGTGCAGGTTATGCGCAGGGTGAAGGGTCACTCAACAAAAAAGGCTTGATCGCACATAAGCGAGAGCTGGGTACAGCTTTGCTTATCTTAGTTGCATACACAAGATCTAACGTTGTCAAATCAGTCCAACAAGTTCTTGGATGAGAGGCAGAAAAGCTTGTTAGGAGAGACAATAAGGTTTCATGAAGCTTTAGCTAGATGTTGGAGGCTGGATATATAGAAATATACATACTGTTAAAAGTATCAGCAACACAAAGATGTGTGACCTTCTTTTTAGACCATGCTCTAAAAGAATAATCTGATTCCTGACAATGGTTAGTAGGTATGGTTATAATTTTGGTTCATTTGAGGTCATTACAAATCACAAAACTGGGAAAACTGTTGTAACACAGAAGGATTCAACAAGTGAAGCATAACGGGTCCTAAATTTGATTAAAACTGTTTTTAACAAAATGAGAGAACAGCCTGCTTCCTGTTCAGTGTTTTGAGTTCATACGCTGACAACCTCAACCATCATTACAGACCAGATATAAACTGGGTGATCATGCAGAAAGCAGAATCCTGGGATTATTTTTCTAAAAGTTATACAACAGAAATACTCACAAATTGTTCAAATGAGGTTCTCAGGGGAAAAAAAAGAAAAGGAAAAAAAAAAAAAGCAGCCTAGTTTGCAAAGTGTTGCCTTTGGCCGCTGCCTGTTTTGCCACGGCAGCTCTGAAGCTGGGACTCAGCAGAAGTAGTGTGCTCTCCTAGACTGAAGGGGCTCCAGCAAGGGCCTTGCTGCTCCTTCTGCCTTCTCATCGTCCACAAGTTTCTTCATGTGAATAACTCCAAGGGAGAAGTCCTACCATACCATATACTCTATTGAAGTGCTAGATCTTTGTCATGTTATGAAACATTAAAAAAGAACACTATCTTGACATTGCTCTAGCAGAGGCTAGATAATTCAAAAACCATCCTCATCACCAGCAACAGCTGAGGCAACAACCTGCTATGAGAAGACGGTGGGGAGAAGAGCAGAAGGTAACAAATAGAGAAGTCTTAAAAGCTGATTCCAAAGATACTAGAAAACTATTTGAAAATGTACTGTGCATTTGTCTACAACAAATGCCAATATAATACTTTAATTTTCCCATGTTTCACTAAAATGCTTGCAGGCTCCAAGAATCCTATTTGCAACTGGAGCACCTCTCCAAGGAAGAAAACTAGTTCATTATAGAAATCATGACTGCCAGAAAAGAGGAGCAGTGATGTATGAAAATATAATCCATTGAACATCAGACCTGACAACCTCAGAGCATTTCCAGGCTAAGTCAGCTAATAACACCATTTTTAACATTACAGGTGGATTCACACTCAGCAAAATGCTATATTCATGTTAAGGAATATTTTTGCCTTGAGCTGTCATAAAGATTAACAACAGTGGAGAGTATGCTAATTGGTGAAACCAAAATCTCAGAAGCACTGCAGTGTGAACAGAGAATTAAAATACAGTTTTAAAAGTTTAATTATTTTTTTTCTGACCAGAAAGTAAAAATGTCACATTGTAAAATATTCCCCAAGGGAAAATTTTGCTCTTAGGTGCACACAAAAATTCCCATCAGGCTAAATTCTAATTCTTGTAACATCAATATGGGTCAGTTCCACTGAAGACAAAAAAGATTCCTTTTAAAAGCTTTTTAAAATTGCCCACTGATAGGGTAACCTAGATGAAAACAGAACACAAGTTAAAGTTTGCCATGCAACTATTCAGCAATGGAGAGAAGTAGTCCAATTAATCTAAATCAACAGATCTTTGTAAAGGTGGTACAAAAATTATCATAGAAATGCATTTCTTTTATTTCTTTTCTTAGAGTATCCAAATGAGGGATGTAAAGGATAACAATAAGCAGGTTATAGCTAATTTTATACTTAATAATTTATTTCCTAAATGAACCTGCTTTAAGATTTTGGCATATTTAGAAATATATTTATCATTTATGCTTTGCTCATTCTCTAAACTTTCAATACTTAACATAAAGCAAAACAGATGTTGAGAAGATTTTAGAGTAGTAAGATAACAGCTCTTCAAAGAACAGTAGAAAACATACTCTTAAGATTGTCACAAACTGGTTAATGCATAGTCTTCCTCTTGCTTCAACCTTCATAATATTATCTGTACACCCTCTGAGGTTTCTCCTACATCTTTTTTCCATATTTCATATTCCCAAATATCTGATACCCAGTTAAGAATTACACTGTTGTGCCAAAAGAATATATATAATAAGCACAAATGATCACTAAAATATTCAGTTTTTCTTTGATTTACATGACCTCCATTAGAAGTTGCAGCCTTTTATAGGCGTCACTAGATGTTACTTTTTAAATTGCTATACTCCACAACATTATTTTAATCGCTCACAGTTATTTGACATCTGAGTCATGTAATTCCACATAGTACACTATCTAGAAGCATTCTCCAAATGTGCTTGAACAAGCTCTTGTGTCTAATCATTCATTACTAACTTACAGCACTACAGCTGATCAGCACTCTCAAAATATATTATATATTCATTAATTCTAGAAAGCATTTCAGAAGATCTTTCTTCTAAATTTTCTGTGAGCAAAAAAGATTTTAGAACAACATTTTGAGTTATATCCACAAATTGTTTATTAAAGCTGTTTGCTAGCTAAGGACCTCCTGCTCACGATGAAGTTAAAAGAGATTTGCCACTGACTGAAACAGGAACAGAATCAAACCAGTAAAATCTTTCTATGCTTTGCCTGAAATAATAATAAAACACAATGTCTAATAGAAATGTGCGAATAATAATAATAATAATATTCTGCATTTTCATGGCATTTATTGTCCCAGAGGAGTCCCAGTGTAAAGCTAGTATATAATAACTTCCTTATCCGTCTGAAATCTCAGTGAGAGTTTTAGGTACACAGAACGGAATTACCAGAGCTGGAACGATCCCAAGGCAGCAGGGCTAACATCTGTTCCCGTGGAAAATAAAACAAGAACTGTAATGCCCTCAAGCACTCAGGAATTCAGTTTCATACCATTTCTAAAATATGTTATCTCTAAAATCATAGCGGTTTTTAACTCTAGAGTCATGACTGAAGGGCATTCACATCTCAAACTTTAGGCTACCTCAGGTACTTCTGCAGGGCTCTCTTCTAGGAGGGAAGGGAGATAAATCAGAGGTAGGTCTGAGGAAAGAGTTTGCAGACTGAGGGTGATATAGGATAACTAATCTTGCTGCTCCAACCGTTGTGTACACCGAGAGAATATGCTGCAACTGAAGGCTGTACTATGCTCGGTGAATTTCATCCCCAAGCCACTGGGCAGCTGAGGGCTTAGAAGTATCCACAGAAGATGTCTTTGCTTGTCATTTCAAATGGAGACGTAGCAGATAGAAGCAGTAGCATCCCTACATTTGCCATACATCTTTTTTTCTTCTCTTAGCGACACCAAATGCAGGAATAACTATACCGCTGAAAACCACTATTACTCTAGAATGTCTGTAATTCATAGATTTTTGCCTATACGTCATTGCATCATCTGCAATGCGCCTGGAAGCACAATTCAGCTGTGTCTGTACCAGCCTGTACTTGTTTGATCCACGCACCATCTGCCAGGTAACCATAAGAGAGCCTAGCTGGCTCTTCAGGACCATCATGCTCCATCTAGTAAACACTTACGTGGCCCATCTAGTAAACACATAGCCCATGCATATATGTCTGTATCTGGACATATTTCTGTGGAATGAATATAATCTGTTAGTGATCTGCTCTTCAACCAGGACACTAAAATCAATTTCAAGAAAAGCACAGACAGGTAAGAAGATGTTCATTAAACTCTACGCACTATTAAACAAATCAGAACAAGAACAAGAGGCACTGGAGACTGGAAACTCGCAGTGAAAGCCTTCCAGGAAATCTTTTGCTTTCCCATGATATTCTCCTAAATACACCTTTTCCTGCAGTCTTTCTTTCTTGACCCATCGTTCTTAAAAAAAGGTGAGGGGGAGTAGGGACATACCTATGGATTTAATTCCTCTCTCAGGCCCTCCCTATCCAGAACCCAGATCCTGCTGACTCTTCTCTTCCCCTCTGCACTCAAGACATTTCCCTCTTGGGGAAGGACCAGTCTTCCTTTACAGACAACAATACTTGCAAGGGACGTGAAATAATTTTAACCTGCACTATGTAATCATAGCACTCAAGAGACTTGTTTGCTAGACTGCTGTATTAATCGACACATAGTGTGCTACCACAGCTACCAAGAACTGCATCAGGTCCTAGGGCAATTAAAGCACCTGAGACTTTCTCATCTCCATCACGCTTCACTTTGCTTCTGCACCTCCTGTAACAGCCATGTTCTAGTCCTTCCTTGGAAGGTTACAGCTGCAGTTTCAGTGACAGAAATGGCTAAATTTCACAAACAGAAAATTAGAAACTTGCAACATAGTCAACACCACATGCTTTGCACCACATTTTCCATTTTGGATTATAGCTGCAGGAGAGACTCTATCAAAACAGTTCTTATAGCATATATTGCAAATCCTTGACTCTTTTTTCATAGGCTTGTATATGGAGAACAGAGACATATTACACATATTTTCTTGCTGATATGGGATCATCAGCAGAGATCCACACTGATGCGTCACTTGCCTTTGACCATAAGATACTGACATGGTTTGAAGCCATGGTATAAGTGGATGGAGCTACTCCAGGTTTTCTACTATTTTTCAGAGATGATATTTCATTGGCACACTTACTACAAGAGGGTCACTCATCCATAAGTGTCTGTAAGATTTTATCCTATCACCCTTTTTCAATAGACACATGAACCACATTTCCTATCTCTTGTCAAAAAGAACTTGGTGAAGCAAGGCACAGGGCTTTACCACAATGAAAGAAGGTACATAACATTATTCCTTCTTTTTCTACTACATGCCGGAGTGGTGGCAAAGAAACACCTAGTACTACCTAGTACTTCTGTCTAAATAGAACACAAAAGGCCATCTAATCACCAGGAAAAACAATCTCCTACTTATACAAGACATACCAGAACCCATAGTTCCTATGTTGCTTGTCCAGCATGTATAGGCTGTCCCCTCTTTCAGTATTTTTTTTTTTTCAGACGGCCCTCTATACCAACATCAGACAAAACCAAGTGGCAGAGGAAGAAACTGCTGTGAAAAAGCTCTCTAAACCCCTCTCCCAGATTACCTGCTGATCTGGAGCAGGACAGAGCTTCCAAATTTCATAAATTTTATTTTTTCTTTAGTCTTTCATCATTCAAATTCAAAGAATACAGAAAAGAATAAAAAAAACAGAAAAAGAGAAAACAAATGCTAAAACAAAGACGAATTGGAAGCAGGCAGCTACAAAAAACCTCACACTTCAGAAAAACCAGGGTAGTGGAAATACTGAAATGTGGTTTGTCTCTTCAGAAGCTTGAAGGAGAACTACCCTGTGAAGCACAAACCTGCACCACCACTTACTGCAATCACCTTCACTAGAGCTTTGGTTTTTTTATTATTTATAGGGACTTCCACTCTTTGCACCCAAAGTAGCTACAAAGCAGCTTCTAGAGTATGTCATGTATTGTGTCAAACACTGTCTAGATACAGACAAAATTAAATATAGAGCAGAGGAAGCTAAGAGATGTTAGCCAGATCTTAGAAAATGTTTCACCAACTTTTTTTGTAAATATATATGGTTCATTTATTTTAATCAAATATCCACCTCCTAGAATGACAGATGTAGTAACAAGTATTCTACAACTTCAGATTAAAGTCTTTTTTATTTGCCACCTACTATATCTATTAAATCGTCAGCTGCTGATTAGCTTGAGGGCTAATCTTGGAATGTCACAGTTAATCTCAGTTCTCACTTTAAAAAGTTAGAATTTCCCTCTGTACGCAGTGTTACGTTGTTGGCAGATGAAAACATTTGCATTGAATTTTCCTAACGAGCAAACATTGTTTATGACCCTATGCAAACTTGCTGGTGGCTTACTTTAGGAGCTCTCTATTTTGAGGAGTCTTAGAATGAACTGGCCATATAGAGAGCAAATTATTTCACCAACCCACTGTACTGCTGGCAGTTGCTCATCTGAGTTGGATAATGCACTGCAAGTCAGGAGGGAGTAAGGAAGTAAGAGATTCACCACATTTATCTCCACTGGGGGAAGCTCAGATTTATGGTTCAGGAAAAACAGAAAGAGATATATAGGAGGTCTTGCACATAGCCAGACCCCAAGTATTTTTCTTTCTTGTGCTACACAAGAAACCCTGTAACAGGAAGCAAGTTCTGAAAAAAATCAAAAGGAAACACAAGGCATTAAGTTTGGAGTAGTTCGCATTCATAACCCATGGGGTCAGGTGTGGAAAAAACTGAGATCTGCCAACAGTCAGATGGGGTTGTGAGCACACACGTGGTGTACAAATATCTACATGTATATAGTTTCCTGACTATGCAATTTGCTAGCTTATTGAACTCCCTCAAATCACTCAATGATGGATAACAGCCAACTGCAAATTTTCAAATGCTCAAAATTAAGAACAAGTCAAATTTGGTGGAACATTCAAAAGCGTTTCTCGGGAACAAGTATCTTTATAGTGTTAGGTATTCCACCGCACACTAAACCTCCACCCCCTCCCCCTTTATGAAATCAAATGTACTTTTAAAGCACTATTCTAGATTAACAAGAAGTTACTTGATTAAAATTCTTCCTTCCCCCAATACTTTTACTATCTGCCTTACTTCAGCCATGCCAACGAAGAAAATTTGACTCCCGGTATAAATAGCTCTTGAGGCTTAATTCAGAATTGTTCATGCAAAATTAACCACACTGATCAATGCTACTACAGAAATGCTTGCTAGACCCCTGTATTAAGCATAAGCTCACTTTCCTGAAGTCCATGCTAATTCCATCTGATTCTCTGCCAAAGACCAACGTATTCCTTAATTTAACAGTCTTAGGGCATGTTATGTTTCCAGGATGACACAGAATAAATACTTTCTCCCTGTTCCTATTCTGATGTGAACACCTCCTATATTTCTGAGATTCCTGTACAGCACAGTGGCTACTGAAGCCTGGAAAGTGGAGGCAAGCTGCTAAAATCAATCTTCAGAAATAATCAGCATCAAAATACAAAATGAACTTCATCTCAATAAGCATTTTTCCAGTTATGAAACATGACTGGATCCATTCAAATGCAGGATGCCAGGAACAGATTGAAAGCTATTTCATGGCTGTGGTTTCAATTCTGCAGCAGCTACTGTGATGGAATTTTATCCTACTGTGCTAGAGTCTCTGCCTGACATAAAAGGAAAGACAACACTGTATTTAATTTTCTCTCTCCTCCACTGTATTTAATTTTCTCTCTCCTCCACTGTAATTCTTTTTCCATTACACACAAATAATAGAAGACCACAAGGACAAGAAATAAATTAACAATTCTGAAGCCTGATTTATAATCACAGACAATAGCAATAAACTCAAGCAGCAGAATACCCCACCACAACAGTTACAGGACCTCAGGCTTAAGCTGGGGAGAATGGCAACATTCATGACATCACATCAGTGACAAAGGTGAAATGATTAGAAAATTGGAAGAAAGTATTTTTTTAAATAATGTCATGTTTTGCATAAAAATAAATTAAAAATTATCTCCAAATGCATTGTATTTTTCCCACCACCTGGCTACGCGATGGAAACAATATAAACTTTCACCATACTGAGAACAAATGTGGTATTTAATCTCTTTCCAAGCATAACCAACATTTTCTTGCTAAGAAATATAAACATTGTTGTAGTTATAAGGTAGTATGTAACCATCCATAGTCTTTACAAAGAGAAAAAAAAAAGGGGGGAAAAATGACTAAAACAAAAACCTTCTATTCTCTAGATGGATTTTGGTTCAGTATGCACTAAATACGACTCAGTATCCTGAGAAGACAGCACTAATTCTTCACTAATTATCAAGCCTACAAAGTTATACAATGGTAGTACTACACAAAATAAACTTAGACTTTTCTTCCTTTTTTTTTTTTTTTTTTTTTTTTTAGTCCTTTAGGCAAACAGTCTTGCTTTAGAAGAATTATTCTAGCTCTGTAGAAAATTCTCTTTGGCTTTCACACATATATGATGGGCATGTTATAGGTAGTATGCTGTAAACTGCTGTATAATTGAAATGCAGATATATAGATATCCCATATATATATTTTGTTTCACATCACTCTGTACTGATTCAAAGTAGTAATACTACAACAGAGACCTCTGTAGATTCTCCAACTCTAATTTACCTCCAGTGGCTCTACCAACTACCTAAGGGGACTCCTCAGACATCTAAACTGTGTCAAAATAAATTGTGTGAGTACTTCTTTTCTTATCTTTCATTTTAAGATTATGAGAAAGAATGTGTACCATTTGAGAAGAGGGATATATTTATCAAGGAAATAGGCATCTGGCAGTTTATAAACCATTAGGGTGGCAGAGTTGCATTCAATTTACAAAACTGGCTTTATCTGGATTAAGAAAAGTGAAAAAAATTGTCCAAAATCCTTTAAGAGATTTTCTTCTTTCAATAACTTTCCCATTAAAAAATAAGTGTTCTGATAAGCAAGGAATTAGGAAAATGTAAACCATGAAAGCCAAGCTAGTCCCAAATCAAAAGGACTCCTGTCCGGAAAGCTGCTCGTTGCAGATGGACCACTCTAACCACACGATGCCTTACTCGGTTTGAAAGCAGCCATCAGGGGATCTGACTGCAGAATTAGGACGTTCAGATTAACAAAACTGTAGGAACATCCCTGCAGGTCTTTTGTTTGTTCATATTGCATTTCTCATCACAAAGGCCTTTTGTACCTGTAAAACAGTATCCATTTTACCTTTGAAAAAGTATAGCAGATAACTATATTACTGTTTTCTGATAAAACACCAAATACATGTTTCCTTGCTCTATATTCAAAATAAACAAGAAAATTACATGGTAATCAACATGACTATAAGTCAGATAAGCATGAAGGAAAAATACAGGAAGGAACCAGTTTGCTAAGAGAAAAAAAAAATCCAGAAAAAGACAAGAGCCTTTAGGAATGTTTAAGGAATAGCTATAATTTTCTTTCCAATAGATTTCTCATAATAGAATTAGAATAAGTAACATCTGTGTACTGAGTTTTTGATGCACAAAAAGAGGATTAGTCCTGTCAAGTTTTTGGACAATAGCCTAAACTGTTTTCTAAACGTTGTCTCCTAGAAAAAAAAAAAAAGAAAAAAAAAAAAAAAACAGGAAAAAACCCAGAAAACTGAAATAATGACATTCTGTGTAATCAGGAGCTAGTACATTTCACTCCCAGAAAGTCTTTTCAAAATTGTTTAAAAAAAATCCACAAAAACCCACCACTCAACAGTGATTATATTTTTGTGGTTTACTATAAATAATTTCAAAGAAAATGAAAATTGGGTAAAGGGATTTATTATTTATGACATGACAGTGTTTCTGATATCATATTCACAGAACGCATAAAGAAAGATGCCTCTTCTTAATAGATTTTGCATTTTTAGATTCTGGTCTACAGCTTCTTGTCTACCTTCTCCTCATATCTAATAATTAACAACATATTTTACTGTATCATTGGATGAGTTTTTGGATATTATTGGATATCCTTCCTTTTATTTCTTTTTTTTTTCAGAAACTCATTTTATATTTGGCATAAATACTTAAGAATAAATTAATGTCCTTTTCCTGTTTAGAATAAGTTTTTAAAAATAAATTGTAAAAATTTTATACTAAAATTTTAAAGAATTTTATACTAAAATACTTTTTCTGGAAAAAAAATATTAAAATGAGATTTGGCACTCCAAGACCTAGAACTTATGTTCCAGTGAAAGTTTTAAATTAGGTCATAAATGACAGCAATTTATTAGACTGAAGAATAAAATGTTTAAAAATATTTCTGCTAAGAATCAATCTGTTCCTTCAACTTTCTGAACATTTCAATGCAAAACTTTTAATATCTGCTATAAAACTCTTCTTCACACTGTCTGGAAAAACTTGAGTATTGTTTATTCTAGTTATATCCTAAGAAAGTGTAGCTGCTATAGATTTTCTTCTCTGCATATCTTTCTGATATTAAATTTTTTTTTTAATGAATGTTTTATAGGAACAAGAAGCATGATCCTTGCAAATACCAGATTGGGGCTGTGCATTATCATGATGACTTGGTAGACCAATCTTAAAGAGAAATGTTTTACAAAGTGCCTCAGACAAGCACTAAATGCAGTGAATAATTGTTCAGTAATTTCTTTAAAACCCATTATACCTGAGGGAATAAAGTAAGTAAACACAGCTGAATATGGTTGGTGAAACTTTGATTCATTCCCTCCCTAAAGGGATGCAGTTCATATGTGAGGTTTCGCTGGTGTCTCTGAAACTAAGAAAAAAGAGCCTTCTTTGTCTGAGAGGTTTTGGGAATTTTTTTTTGGGGGGGGGGGGGGGGAAGAATTGAAGGGAAATTAATCAGTGCTAATAAAGTCTATGAACTTTACCATAATCAGCTGTCAAGAGTAAACAGCAGGCAAAAAGGCTGAGATGGGGAAACAGGAAAAAAAGGAAGTACATAGCAATATACAATTTCAACCACATTCAGAGATACTGTACTTGGAATAACTCAGGACAGAGATGTCTGAGTCCCTGCAGAGTCTGGTTCATAGCTGCTACTGACTCAAAGTTTTATCAAAGATCCAGTTCTGCTACGGATGCATTGGGATACCCAATTCTTTTACTGAAACCTTCAGTTAAATTCAGTGTAAAAAGAAAGCAAAATTCATATTGTACAGGCAACTAGATTCTAGCATTGTCTTGTCATATAATTGGGTTTTACTTGCAAATCCTGAATTAGTTTCAATAGTACTGTGATACCAAACATCGGGTTCTTCAGCAATTAACAAGGACACGAAAAATTTAAGCCTGCACTTGTTGTTGTTGTCTATACGTAGGCATTTGCTCCTTGAACCGATTTGTGATGTGTGACAACCTTAGTTCTGCTATGTCAACATGTTTTGAGGTTAACTGATATCCAAGACAATGTAAATTAACATGGGAACAGAATCTGACAAGCTACTGCAGAGTGGCGGAAATGATGCCAAGCTTCTGCATGCTCTTGCTTCAAGGAAGTGCCTAAAAGCACTCATTCCGTGCACTGCTGAAATACACATTTCTTCAAAACTCTAATTCCCTTATCTAGCCACGTTACAGCCCAAGTACACTGCTTAACGCAGCGTGTTCCAGTAGGTTCCTCGTTTGCTGCTGTTGGGAACTGTGAAGACCATTCTCCCTGAAATGGAGTCTGCTCATCTCTCTTGGTGAAGGACTATGGCTCTGCAGACTCCTGAACACATACATGTCATTGACTTCTGACTGACATTGCCTCAAATACAATTAAGAAGTTTCAGGGCCAGACTCCTATTGCCCGTTTTACTCTGCTAAAAACTAGAAGCAATGTCAATTAAAAAAAATTACTATGAATTTGCAACAGTACAACTGAAAACAGAATGAGGTTATTACTATAAGTAACCAGTTCATCTTAAGTCATAGTCAACATGCTTTGTACTTGACTGTGCAAAAATACAAATTATGATGGCAAACAATATTTTTACACTATAATAATTTTTTACATTATAATACAAACTTAAATGGCCACTGAAGTATGTTGTAAGACTATCTAGGATGTATAGCACTGGAGTTGGAGACATTAGTGTACTATAACCTATTACCAAAAATAAATGATGGAAGGAAAGAGGTCTTTTCAGATCATGCTCCAGCTACTCCTCAACTGCTAAAACAGTCACTTAAAAGGTCACTGCAGCTTGCAACACTTGTGGTTCCCTTGAGACCACACTGAGTTGTTAATTCAGGTGACATCCATGCTTGAAAATGTGATAACTGAGGAACTGTACAGTGTCATCACTTGGCACCAGAAGACAGGTAAGAAGCAAGAGTCTCAAGGCAACAACATTAATTTTTAAGATAAAGTAGAACTGTGGAAGCTCTGAAGATATAAGAAATACACAACTGTGTTTCTTTTTCAAGAGTATTTAAAATTTAATGCTTGCTTCAGCTACTGACATAAAATCACAAGCCTCCTCCACCCCACAAGTATCAGTTTAAGACTTACCGTTACTCCAAAGAAGTTGGTTTCATTCATAGCATCCAGAAAAATTTTGCCAAGTTTGTGATTTGTGTAGTTAAAATCTTCAATTTTTTGGTGCTTGTTGGTGGCATTCAGATACTTCATTGCACGCTGCAGGGTCTTGGCAATCACCCATATTCCATCATAGGCATAGCCATGAAATTTGCTGGATTGCCCATCACCACGCTTAGCATTGTATTCCTTTTCATATTGCTGTGGAGTCTGCAGAGGAGAAAAACTTCAGTTTTACTTCAATACTTAACATTTTACAGAGTTGCGTCCAAACCTACTCCTTGAAAAGCACTCTCCAATTTAGAGACATGTATGACTAATATAGAAAAGGCTGCCAAAACAAAAATTAAGAAAGAAACTAAAATTCCAAAAACATGTGCTGCCTGACTTACTTACAATACTGACAGTGAGACTGGGAGGGAGACCTAGGAGGCAGACAGACTGAAAAGCAATTGTTCTGCATGAAGGACAACTTGCTTTATTTTGCTTTTGTATAAAAGGCTTCAGTTCAACCAAAGCTACCAGCATAATGGTGAGCCATAATACTAGAACACAGAATAAGTCTGTATCCCTGCAAGTTAGTGGTCTGATTACACTTTATAGGATAATGCAAATCAAATAGCCTTTACTTGAGCAACTATTTCCATACTGTGAAGTTATCTGAGTGGCAATTTGTCTATGTTTTACAAGTTTACTATGCTCTTTATGCTGTGCTGTCTTACGATGCGTTCCCTTTTTGTAAAGTTGCCTTTCGTGCTCAATCAGCAAGGCATGAAAAAAAGATGAAAAAAAGATGAAAAGCAGCAAAATCAGGCATGTTCATCAGTCAGAGTTTGCATGAATTCGTTCTGTGATAAAATGTTACATGATTTATGTAAATACCACCTAAGTACTTATTTAAAACAAGCTCCATTCCCACCCCGTAGTTCTGAGAGGCACAAATCACCAACAAAATTAGCCTTTTGCAGGACGAGGTTTAAACATAAAAGTTTTCTGTTTCTGTGCTCAATTATTTAACTTGACATGACACAACACGATACTGAAGACTGTAACTCAAACTTAACCGTACATTTAACTGTAATGTTCATACAAGGGGAAGAGGACAGATTTGAAGCAAGGGACCTTACTGCTTCCTTACCCTGTAGAGAATTGGAATTGATTTCTAAATATTTAAAAACTGCAAACCAGTGGAAAGACGAGACTAACCATGATCACTGCCAGCTCTCTTTGTAGAAGAACCTTTAGCTTCACCTCCCTCCTCGGTGCTTTGCTGAGACAACTGATGGTATAATAAAATAGTTGGAGGAAAAATACTAACCCTTCCTGATATGGTCTTTATCATTTTTGAGCTGAGGGGCTCAAAATCAACTCCAATATAACCTTCCATGGCTGCAAGAAGATTTTTGCTGAGACATTGTGAAGAATTAATCCAGGATTCCCACCAAAGGTTTTCATACCACCCTGGAATAATCCACTGATATTTGCTGCCATACATTTCTTCATCATAAGCCTACAAAGAAAGAAAAATAGAAAAGCTAATAGACATTGTAATAGACATATTGAACATAAAAGCAATTGTTTTCTGTTCATGTTTTTTTCATTATTAATGAAATTATGGTGCAATTGAAGGATACACAAGTATTTTGAACAGTTTAGAATAATTACTTGCTAATAATGAAGACTCCTTTCTTGAAGATTCCTCTCTTTAAAATTCAGGCCACGAGAAGAGAATTTACTAAAACCTATTTTACTTTCAATAGTCCATTATTCAAAAACAGAAAAACAAAATACTGGATTCTAAAACTGTGGGAGACACAGAGGAACAGAAGCAGCAGACACTGCATTTGCATAGAAAATTCTCCATAACACAGCTATTACATGAGTGGTAGGACCACCATGCTACCATGTTTAAACTAAGGTATTTTCATCCTAATATCATCTGAAAGACCACATAAAACAGGATAAGGTTAAACAAGAAAACTTGGATCCTAGACACTATCAAATCACAATGTTGCAAATATTAATTACGTGACTGTGCTAAAACAGAGACCATAGGGACGTTAAGTAAGCAGTTTCTTCTGAGGAGCATGAATCAATTGTAAATTGATAAAGCAAGCAATTCTCAGTGATTTTTTTTTTTTTTCCAGCAAGAAATTTCTTCAGGTGAAATTCTGTATTGTTTGAATACTGAATATAACTCACTGTACTCTAAGATACTGAGATGATGGTTATAGGCTTTCAATACATAGCAGATACATATAACAGGAAACAGAAATACTTTATTAGTCAGGCACATATGATGTTGTGCCTAAAAGCTGATCTATTCACAATAGATATTCTATTCCATTGTGAAGAGTGTTCTAGGATAAAATTAGCAAATTTTCTCTCAGATGTTTCTCTCACTGTCTTGTAACTAGATATTTTTCTTTTGACATTTCAGTCAGACTCCATTTCAAAACAGCAGGTTTCATGCTGGTTTGGCTCCTAATGTAAGCAATACTGGAGATACAAGACATACTTATAAGATAAAAATTCCAATTTTTAGAAATACATGGTGCAACCTTAGAGCTCTTAACTAGAAAATTGTTACAATTTCACAGAAAATGTTACAGAAGGAGGAAATGATGAGAATGCAAACAGGACATATTAGTCATTCAGAACATAACCGCTTTGAAAAGTATCCCAAAGATCACATCAAAAGCTTATCAGATAAATAAAAACGAATAGCAAAAAATACAAAATAGGACAGCCTCCTAAATATGTTAATACCCAAATTGAAATTGGGCTTTAAATCTGTGAAGGCTATTGTAACAGTGCCAACTAAGTTCATAAATGTGTTGTGCACAAAGCAGATTTGTTTGTACCCTAGTTGCAGAAGTTTTTGTTCAGCCAAAATAAAATTTCATGTATTTGTATACAATGCTGCTTGAAAGTGCTCCTGTCTGAAACCCAGTGTCTTGCATCTCGTATCTTACTTATTCCATAAGCCACATAAATTATTTGTCTTTCTCTTGCTCATTAATTCTACCCTTCCAGCAACACATCTGCTTTTGCCCTCCTGTCCATCTCCACTCCTACTACAGCTATGGTGACACTGCATCCCAAGTCCACCTGCGAGGAAAACAGCAATCCCATCCTGCAATACTTCTTGTTGTCTAAAAGAATTTCCATTACACAATTAGGTCATTCAAGACCTTTCAGTGATGTAGTGTCTTTTATTTGACAGTTTTCAAATCACTGAGGACACAAATGGACACAGAATAGTGCTTTTAGAAAAGGACAATCTTCTGTAGTTTCTCCTGCTCTATACAGATTAAAGTATCAAAACGTGTGTTTCAAGAAAATATTGGCTGTGAACTATTCTGAAATTGGAGCTGCTGGAAATTTTCTATTTGCATAAGCACTTGAGCCTGTTTCCTGCGTAATCTGTAAATGTCCTGGGATATGGACTGAAAATTGAAAGTTTTCAAATAGCCAGAAATTCCACACTGGAAACAAGGGATCATTCCAAACAAGGTTGCACTGAAAATTTCACATTCCTGCAAGAATATGGTTTAAAAAAAAAACAAACAACAAAAAAACCCAAAACAAAACCACTTTAAGAGCTGGCAGCTCTTCATTCGAGATCTGGTGGAATGATAGGGCTTGAAGGGTAGTCTGACGAAGGCAAAAAAAGGAACAAAATCAGCTCCTCCAAAGCTGAGCATCATGACCATGCAGTCATTTTATGAAGACAGGCTGAGAGAGTTGGGGTTGTTCAGCCTGGAGAAGAGAAGGCTCCAGGGAGACCTTACAGCAGCCTTCCAGTATCTGAAGGGGCCTACAGGAAAGCTGGAGAGGGACTGTTTACAAGGGCATGGAGTGACAGGACAAGGGGTAATGGGTTTAAGCTGAAGGAAGGGTCGATTTAGATTAGATATTTGGAAGAAATTCTTTACTGTGAGGGTGGTGAGGCACTGGAACAGGTTGCCCAGAGAAGTTGTGGCAGCCCCCTCCCTGGAAGTGTTCAAGGCCGGGTTGGGTGAGGCTTTGGGCAACGTGGTCTAGTGGAGGGTGTCCCTGCCCATGGCAGGGGGGTTGAAACTAGATGGTCTTTGACGTCCCTTCCAACCCAAACCATTCTATGATTCTATGATTTTTCTAGTGAGAGCACAGTTGTTAGTGATCAGGCATTTCAGTGTTTGGGTTCCGGAAGACTTATTTCAAACCGATGCTTTTTGCCACCTTTTCCTCCCTGTTGATGCTGCTAAATGGAGATGATTTTGATGCTTAAAAGATACATTCCCTTGAGAGATGCAGATCTTTCCTGAACTATTTGAAAGCACACAGACCACTTATTACAGGTTTTAGTTTCTAAGGGTGTCCTGGTTTAATCCCAGCCAGCAACTAAGCAGGGCTCCATCACACATAGCTGTTACCCATAATAGCCTCCTCCTAACTTCTTGTGCACCCCCAGACTACTGACTGGTGGGGTGGTGTGAGAAGCAGAAAATACCTTGGCTCTGTGTAAGCACTGCTCAGCAATATCGAAAACATCCTTGTATTATCAACGCTGTTTTCAGCACAAATCCAAAACTTACTAGCTACTATGAAGAAAATTAACTTTATTCCAGCCAAAGCCAGCACAAAAAAAGAAGATTTGTTGCCACACAAGAGCAAGGTGAAGAAGGTTTACAAGTGCTTTGTACCATCAGAACAGCATAAAGTAGTCATATGTCTTCCCTAATCTTTTGTGCATGCCCTATCAGGCAGCCAGGAAACTGAGGTGGTTTTTTTTAAAAAAAAAAAAAACTTTTCATTCTTGTTTGAATCCATAAAGAAATGCTTATTTACAACAAGGAAACTTCTGTAGGAGGTCTTTTTATTTGTAGTAAACAATTACTGGCAGTTTGTGTAAATGGGCCTGCAAAACCCTACCCCATTGAATTTCCATCATGTTTCCATCATATCAGCATGGACACATCCTATATCCCACCCCTACAAGAATGCCTGTAGACTTCTGGATTGTAAGGAACCTCCATCTGTTTCTCATTAAAAATCGATAGTGCCTTTAATTCCAAAACAGAGACTCAGCAGTAAAACTCTATCAGCTCAAGAAGAACAGAATCCAGTCCTTTTGTATCAACTGTGCTGATTAAGCTTGGCTTTAGTTATCATTAAATGTTTACTAAAAGAGCCATCTAAAGCTGATGCAGTGACCTATGCGTAATAGTCATCTTCTTTAATTGTCTTCAGACAGATAATTGCCTAGCCTAATCAGCTAGGCATTAGTCTTGATGTGTGCATGGCTATACTGCATTATCTCCATGGCTTAAAGACTGTATGTTGGAAAAAGTCCCACTAACAATTTTTTTTTAAATAAAATTTTCTGCAGAACTGAAGTTTTCATTTGGAAGATGCAATTTCATGTTAATCCAATTTTAAATGAAAAAAGATGATGTCTATCCAACACAGCTGACCACTTTGAATGTTGAGGTGTTAAGTTTTGAGCAAAATACCCTAATTTCTATTCCATGAAAAATATCACATTCATCCCACTGAGGTGAAAATAACATTATAAAGCTAAGATCTCCCATAGAATTAAAATTGCTAACTGTTTTTGACACTAATGTTAAATGAATAGCTAAGCTTATTTAAATCATCGTAGGAAACACCTGCTAACATTCACTTTGGCCTGAATTAGTCCTGTCATGTTTTTCAAGTTTGCCACTGAATTAGACTATCTTTTATTCAATTTATGTTTGAGTTACGTTCTCTGCATCTTTTGTGTGTGTGTGTGTTTGGGAGGGAGGAGGAGGAAATAACCAGGCAAAATGAAAATGAGTATATTGTGTCTAAAGAAGTGCAATGAAGCTGGTGAAGGGTCCAGAGCACAAGCCCTGTGAGGAGCGGCTGAGGGAACTGGGGTTGTTTAGCCTGGAGAAAAGGAGGCTGAGGGGAGACCTTATTGCTCTCTACAACTACCTGAAAGGAGGTTGTAGCCAGGTGGGTGTTGGTCTCTTCTCCCAAGTAACAAGTGATAGGACAAGAGGAAATGACCTCCAGTTGCACCAAGGGAGGTTTAAACTGGATATTAGGAAAAATTTCTTCACCAAAAGGGTTGTCAATCATTGGAATAGGCTGCCCAGGGAAGCGGTTGGGTCACCATCCCTGGAGATATTTAAAAGATGCATAGACGTGGTGCTTAGGGACATGGTTTAGTAGTGGACCTGGCAGTGTTGGGTTTACGGTTGGACTCAACGATCTTAAAGGTCTTTTCCAACCTAAATGATTCTATGATTCTATATAAATTCCAATGGATGTCCTGAGGAAAACTCACAGCATATGATTGTTGAATCCAGACAGAAAACTGAGGGAGACTTTATTTTCCCACCTACATAAATCACTAGCAAATAATATTCCCGTTATAGCCACAATCAGAAAAAAAAAAAAATAATCTTGCTCTAGTACAATAGCACCTTCCTTTAATACACTCAATGCCTTTCTCTGGCTAACATCAGCCACCCTGCAAAATATAACAGGGAATCACAAGTGGAACCTGCCTGAAGATAAACCTGGGGAAGGGGGTTAAAAAACTTGACACATCTAAATTATTGTGCTCTTAGACACATAGTTGTAGGAGTGCATGACTCAACAATATATTTTATGACTAATAACAAGCTTACTGACATATTGTAGTGCATTAATATATAAATGACCTACTTTGAACTGCCCTCTCCCACATTCAGTCTCCTGCTGAAACTCTCATATAAATACATCTATACAAGCCTAAATACATGATCTCTCAGACTTCTCCAGGCTCCAGAAAAACCCACTGCATTATTTTTGACACTAATGTACTTCAGAAGCAGCCATCACTCTTTAAACCACCCTGAGTTACGCACACTTCCCATGGTAGTACCAAACTGCGGCCTCGGCTGCAGCGGACATTCGTGTGAAAGAGCCATCCCCCACCTGAACCCCTTCAAGACAAGAAGGACACCCTGCCTCTCCGAGGACTTCTAGGATTTCTTCCGTGGCTGCACATGGACTTGGAAAAGAATTGCAGAGGAAGGCAACTAGATACTGAGGGCAGTGGCATTACTGAGGCCAATCTCTTATCTAACTTTGGGTTGGAAGACAGTTCTGACTGGGACCCCTCAGCTGGGGAAATGCAGCCCAACCGCAAGAGATCTGAGAAGGAGCTGGGCTCTGGAAGGACCATTCTTTCTTTCAGGAATGGAAAAATGGGAGACTAACTCTGTCAATCCAACTTAAATGCCGGAACAAAAAGATCTATATACAAAGACCTATCAGAGATGAGAAGAATGAAAGAGAAAATAATACTTTCCATTTCCTTTTGGATGCAAACAGATTTTGTTCCTTCCACATACATTCTGCAATCTCGTTCCCAAATTTTGCCAGCAACTGGGACAGCTGCTGAGTATGAGTCAACATGTGTCTGAGCACTCAGACTTTGAACTTCTACCTTTCATTTCTTTGCTTGGATAGGTAACTGTCTCTCCAAGTGAAGACTGAAAAACACCCTCTGAAATTTAGATGCCATCATTATTGCTTTTCCATTGTATTTATTGTGTTCTTGGCTCATATAGGATTAAACTGGTTATTTAGACTAAAAATTCAATACCAAAACAAAATTGAGGCCACTAAAATCTGCCTGTTTGGGATTTTTTTTTTTTAACAGGTGCAAATAAAGATCCACATTTTAATCCTGCTACTTTCAATGGCAATCATACTGTGCATATTTGCAACACATTCATACACAGAAACAAATGGTGAGGATAGGGAATTTTATGTATGCTGGTCTTACTGTATTTCTTGTAATTAAAAAACCTTTTTTTTTTACAAACTAATATTTGTTTTCATGTAAAACATGTAAAACGTACAGCAGTCAGAAGTGAATGACAACTGTACAATTAGCAACATTTTGAGTAGCAGAAATTATAAGGCTTGCTTAATTAGCATGTATAGGAACTGCTTGAGTTTCTTACCCTTTCAATGCAAAACATGCAAAACCACACATATACAGACGTTACCACCAGAGCACAACTCTTGGACAGGATTCAAATCTTGCATTTCTCTGTATCTGCTGCTACATATACAAGTGTTTGCCTGCATCTGACTTGAAGAGAAATGCTCAAGCTTGATTTGGTGTTTAATTCCACTACAGAAAAGCAATAAGAATAAGCTAACAGTGCAGTCCACGCCTAAATTCCACTGTAGTCAGGTATTTTATTGAAAGAGAAATGGAGCTAAGCATGTGTAACCTCTCTTTCAGATATAAACCTTGACAGAGCTGAACACCATGTAGAAATGTTTATGCTCAAATTATTTTTTATTCAAATGTAACGCATTCTTTATTCTGATATGCAATTAAATATATTTACTTACACAGCAGAAAACTTTCACAGCCATTTCCTCATCAAACTGGCCAAGGATTATCCGAACGTCATTACCCTGCAGATTGAATAAGATATGTGGCAGTTAAATACAGTCACACCCTTTCCAGAAACCACTTGACTTGGCCATTTATACTGTGTAGAGAGTTAGCACAAATTACAGCTATAGACAGCAAAATTAATTCAGAACTATTCCATTTTCTGTAAGTTCAAAAACTTGAAATACTACAAGAGATAGCACCTGAGGTGTTTGAAAAAATGATGAAGCGAAAGCACTAATGAGAATAAACCTGTAATGTTTATCTTGTCAAATATTACTATTCAGTAAGACTAAAATATCAAATATTCTTTTGATTCCTTGCAAGATTTCTTTTAAAATTTTGCATATTGAAACCAGCTGAAAATATATGCTTTTCACTGCATACATGAACTAATGTTGTAAAGTTGAGAGACTGGAGATTAGTAAGTGAGATAAAATGCCTTGATATTATGCCTGCTTTAGTAATTTTTAAAGGTTTTACTCATACATCTTCTCTACAGTCACTATAACACATTGTCAATCCCTCCTCTCCTCCTCCCTCCACCTCCACACATTAAAAAAAATAAAAAAATCACACTTTAAGAATCTATTTACTGAAGTCAAAAGAGATCATTTTACTTTCATACTTAGACACATATTAAGAAAATATTCCAAAATTCAGGAGCATATGCAGGAAAACATTTCTTCAGGAACAGGGCTAGCTTTTTTCTCATGTGAAAAATTGATTCTAACACCTATAAAACACAGAACAGATAGCTTTTTATGACTTAATATTACCTTTTATTTCACACAAAAGCTGAGTTCTCAGCAAAAGCTTGAGCAAATCTAATTTTTCATTTCTTTTATAAAACACTTGGTTAGAATTACTAATAGCTCTTTCCCTCTCCAAGGAAAAAAGAAACAGATGATTCAGTGTGAATTTCAATGGCAAAAAAACATTTCAGTTTTAATTAAATCAATTTATCAAAGATTTTCAGTTTAGATAATTTCAATGTTTATTTTCTGTTCAACAGAAAATATTATGATGGACAGTCCAAAAAGATACGAGAATGCTTCTGCAATTAAATGCATGAAATTAATATCACTCTTAGCATGGTTAAAGCTGGAAAGAACGTAATATGCTTTGCTCATTCTGAACCTGCGCATTTTCAGTAAGATTACTTCTCTTTATTTTTATATTTAGCCACAGTTTGATAAAGTAATGTAAATCTTATTGAAGCGGATTAGATTCTTTTTAAACAAATCTAACAAGGTCACATGAAACTAAATAAACAAATTACACAAATTACAGCAATAGTATTATGGTTTTTATAAGGACAATAAATAGATTTAGGAATTATGCAGCAATAAAATCTCTCATTCATTATTTCTATTTTTCACATTTTAAAAATAATTTTAGTCACTCTTGGAACTCTGACTCTGAATCACTTGACCTCACTGAACATAAAAATGCAGATTTAATATTTGAAAAAAGAGTTAAAAAGTTTGGTTACAAAATAAATGACCCAGGACCTAGTTATTAAACTTAAAATTGAATAAATTCCTTTTCATTTTATAACATGATGAGAACCAATTTTAAAAAAACAGATGATGTGCGGCCTCATAGTTTTAGAGCACCAGAGACTGTAGGCAGGGTGTAGAGAGTAACTCTATAGCACATGTATAGCAACGCTGCCCACTGGCTATGCGACGACCTTCAGACTGAAGGCGTAGTGCCTACGGTATGTGGTACCATGCTTTAAGACATTACTTCCACCTGATTATCACATAAACCAGAGTACAGTTCCCACAGTAACTTTTTGTTTTTACTGTAAAGCACTACAAGAACTGTATAGTTGTATAGTTCATCGTATTTTTTCCCCCAGAAATATCCTATGCCGTTTCAATAACCTTACTGTCTGCAAGGATTGTCTTCTACTAATATCATTGCACAATTAGTTTGGCAATAGAATTCAGACCTAAATACTGCACAGTCAGACACATGAATATGTGGCTCCACAATTCCTTTTGTCTATAGGCAAGGAAGAAAACAGGCACGCAAGAACTCCTCTTGAAAATGTTTTTCACATAAGGCATAGCAGAGACCTCATTCTAATATTGGCAGTGAATCCTATTTTCAAACATACTCTGTAACCAAGCAAATGGGTGTATTTGCTCATTTGTCCAGCTGTTAGCAGATACCAGTTCTGAATATCTGACCATCTGAATATATGACTAAGGATTTCAGGGAAGCTGGATTTTCTGTCAGGCAGGAATGTCCACCTCCAGCATGAGCTGAGCTTCTGATGCCAAAGCAGGAAATCTGCAAAGTGTGAGAACCACATCTAAACCAAGTTCTGGAGAATCCCTGATGCTCAACTAGAAAGCTTCATGGCCCAAGTTCTAAATTCAGCTATGGCTCTAGAACTTGACAATCCCTCTGTCATCCTTGGGATGTATGATCAAGCTGAGATGCAATACTCAAATGTTCTTTTGCTAAATTAATGAGTTTCCATGTTAACACATAAATTACTGGTTTTGAAGCACTCAGTACAGTAAGGAAGACATTAATATGTCTGTGTTCACCAAAAGGTTTGGATGGTATCCAACCACAAACTGACTGAAGAAGATCAAAAGAAATATTCTATTACCACCTATTAAAGAATAAGTCATGAGTCCTCCATTTAAAGTATTATGCCATTGAAGACTACAGCAGAAGAAAGTTGAATTCCAATTTTTTTTCCAAAGACTTAAAAGTTACAACCTTAAGAATGTTCTTTTCCATGGTTTTTTATATGCAATATGCTAAGAAAATGAAGGTTTCTCTGACAGAAATATAAATCCTCAGTTCTCCCTCACATTTGTCCAGGTGTTAACCCTCTGAGGAGAGGGGAAAATTGTTATCCACATATGCTCAGTACTGGCCAGAGATGGATCCAAGAAGATAATGCTGAGAGTGGGTAAATAAAGTGACTGGAGGTAGGATCCAGTGAGAGAAAAAAGGGCACATGGGAAGGAGAGACAGACCCAATAAGGGATGTAGGTAATGAGTACTTAGACTTTTTAGGCAAAGACAGAACAAATAGCTGGGGATGTAGCAGTAGGCTTGCTTGAGATCAATATTGAATAAGGAGCTTAAAAGGGAGAATTAGGACTTTTCAAGAGTATGGCAAATAGGAGGCTTGACAAAAAATTAGTGTTAGGACAACTGCAATCTCAGAAGGTAAGCCCAGAAGAAAATGGAGCAACAATCTAGACAAAGGTACTCTGAGGGAGATGAGAAATCAGAGTAGAACATACCATTGGGTAAGCAAGGAACTTCAGACTGGGATGAAGATCCAGAATGAGACAGAGATGTTGCTGGGTTAAATGGAGAGTATGGGATCACAGGGTCAAGCTGACAGAGAATATATGGCTGAGTACCTTTTCCTTTGTCCAGCTTCATAAAGCTGCGTCGTGAAGAACATAATATGTAGTTCTAGTTAGTTAGTCACGTATGTGAAATCATAAAAGATTCTTCCTCTTTATAACCACAGAGATATCAATACGATGCTGTGAGATGCAATGTTTGGGATTTCATGGCTTGCAGTTAAAGAGTGGAAAATTCAGTATGCAATCATGTAACCAAATAATTGTATGTTAGAACACATGTAGAAAGAACTAATTTAGGAAAGTCTGTACAATGGCTTTTCCTCTTTCATGTGTAACATTTTTCCTCTGTGCAATCACACATTCTTCAGCAAGCCTCTTTCCCTTCAATTCTGCTTTTTTGTGTCTCCCTCCACATTTTTCCCAAATTTGTTCCTAAAGAATTGCAGTCAACATGGTAAATAAACCTAGATCCATTCAATACCAGGCTTGGGTCTGCTGGTTGTGTCCTCCATAGGAGACGTTGAAGCTTCAAATTCATGCAGCTGCGCATAGCTCAAATCCCTTGCAGAGATTTTATCTGGATGGACAGTAAAGTCAGCACTGATGTTTATCAGAGCTGGGTTCATTTCAGTGCTCATGGGTCTGGGTATATGCCCACATTACAGTGTCATGCAAAGAGAGACACCAGGCACTTACTGGGGCATAATTTTTTCCCCCCTTCAGTTACACTATTAACTGAATATCAACCAGCATGATTTCCTGGCATGGATATACTGTTCCTTTACATCAACCCTCATGGGACTGATGCAAGTTAACACAGTGTAACTTCTCTTGATCAAAGAAGTCACTCACTGGATTCCAGCAAGTGTCAAGTACTCTTTCTTTCTCATAAAGTTGTAAATTGCTTGCATGGAGCTAAAGTGTATTTGACAGAAGAGTTTTTAATTCATGGAACTAGGCAGGTGATCTATGAGATGATTAAAAACATCCCAGGGGGAAGGCAACTCCCCTAACTGCACTTATATAAAAAGACCAACGTTTAGACCATTTGCCAGATGGTGAGCTGTCATATTTACTCTTCTCAGAGACTAGAGCAGCAATATCAGCATTTAAGCTTTGCCCCTCAGTAAGCAATACATATGTTCCCATATGGACTAAAGTTCAAACATAAAAAAGGAAAAACAATTATATTTCATTTACCCACAGTTCTGGTGGACTCTCCATAAAAGCATGTTTTATAAATGAAGACTATAGCACAACCTCAAAAATGAATGACTCTCTTACTCCCTTCTTTCTTTCTTATAGGTGAGGATATTATTCACCCACTAAGTATAAAGTGTCCTTGGTACCTGTGGTGGGTTGACCCTGGCTGGAGGCCAGGTGCCCACCGAAGCCGCTCTATCACTGCCCTCCTCAGCTGGACAGGGGAGAGAAAATATAACAAAAGGCTCATGGGTCGAGATAAGGACAGGGAGACATCGCTCACCAATTATTGTCATGGGCAAAACAGACTCAACTTGGGGAAAAAATAATTTAATTTATTACCAGTCAAATCAGAGTGGGGTAATGAGAAAATAAAAACAAACCTTAAAACACCTTCCCCCCACCTCTCCCTTCTTCCCAGGCTTAACTTCACTTCTGATTTTCTCTACCTTCTCCCCCCCAGCAGCACAGGGGGACGAGGAATGGGCGTTACGGTCAGTTCATCACATGTCGTCTCTGCCTCTCCTTCCTCCTCAGGGGGAGGACTCCTCACACTCTGCCCCTGCTCCAGCATGGGGTCCCTCCCATAGGAGACAGTCCTCCATGAACTTCTCCAATGTGAGTCCTTCCCACAGGCTGCAGTTCTTCACGAACTGCTCCAGCATGGGTCCCTTCCACAGGGTGCAGACCTTCAGGACCAGACTGCTCCAGTGTGGGGTGCCCTACGGGGTCACAAGTCCTGCCAGCAAACCTGCCCCAGTGCGGGCTCCTTTCTCCACGGGTCCACAGGTCCTGCCAGGAGCCTGCTCCAGCGTGGGCTTCCCACAGGGTCACAGCCTCCTTTGGGTGCATACACCTGCTCCAGCGTGGGATCCTCCATGGGCTGCAGGTGAGTATCTGCTCCACCATTAAACCTCCATGGGCTGCAGGGGAACAGCCTGCCTTCCGTGGTCTTCTCCATGGACTGCAAGGGAATCTCTGCTCTGGCACCTGGAGCACCTCCTCCCCCTCCTTCTGCACTGACCTTGGTGTCTGCAGAGTTGTTTCTCTCACATACTCTCACTCCTCTCTCCAGCTGAAGTTTTTCGTTGTGCAGAATTTTTCCCCTTCTTAACTCTGTTATCCCAGAGGCATTACCACCATTGCTGATGGGCTTGGCCTTGGCCAGCAGTGGGTCCGTCTTGGAACCAACTGGCATTGGCTCCATCAGACACAGGGGAAGCTTCTAGCAGGTTCTCACAGAAGCCACCCCTGCAGCCCCTCCGCTACCAAAACTTTACCACGCAAACCCAATACAGTACTACTGGCAGCTGAGTAGTACAAGCCCTGAAGACAGTGAGGATCAAGACATCTAAGATGCTCCACTGAGGGATGATGAACAAATTGTCTCCTCCACTGCCATTTCTGACAGCCTCAGATATGAGGCACTCTTTAGCCTTTTCAGAGTTTTTGAGTGATGCACATCATGCTGGAATAGGCAGCTTATTTCTTTTTTCAGCCTGCACAGCTTCCCTTCTGTGATCAGATTTTAATCTGTCTCATTTCTAATGAATAACACCACAATGCTGTATTACACAGCTTTCCAGAGAAGGATGGCTACAATATCTCATCTGCCAGGAAAAGTCAATCTCTTGGCAGGCTCTTTATGAAATATCTAAATTGAACAGCTCAGATACTCTGTCATATTCTCTACCATGTATCTGACAGTCAAGATGTTATTAATAAATCTACTCAAAGCTGTGTAACTTTGTCAACAGAGGTATCCACATGTTCTGCCCTCTAGATGCTTGCATGTCCACTTGAAGAACTACAGTTGAGCCTCCAGCCTTAGCTATGGAATCACTGATGGTGAAGGTGAACTAGAGGATATCAGCTCCCACCATCATAACACGCTGGCAAAATCTGCTGATGTCTCTGTTAGTGTGCATGTCACTTGCTTCAATTGATGCCGCATCCAAACCTGTTCCTGGTCCAAAATTTTAGAATTTAATTAACTTGACTGTTAGAATAAGAGATCGTGTTCGGTCAGTATTCAAAACACCTATTGTATTTGGGAAATCAGATGGAAATGGTTTCACTGAATTGGAATTCATATATTGGAAATTTTTTGTCCTGCATGCAAGATACAAGAAAGTTAGAAGCAGAAATGTTATTGCTCATACAATTTGCTTGTGCGTGCTTAGAATTTTTAAGCATTTAGGTTGATGAACAAATGCATGTCCTCCAACATCCCTTTCTCTGTATACAAAAATGAATTTTAAAGATATCCTTAAGTCTAAATTTACTTTCCAACTGTGATTCAAAGAGGCTAGAGTCAATGTAGTAAAAGTTAAGGTGATGCTGGAAAAAATATAGAATATATATTTCTGCAAATCATGACACATATTTCTATTTTGTACTGCGTAACAACTAATTTCATTAATTTAAACTGTGTTTATGAAAAGGAAAGGTATTTTATGTCTATTTTATCCAAGTACAATAAGCAGATACCAGTTTACCTATATTAGGTTTACATCTTGAAGAAAGGAATGAACATTTTCAGAACTGGATGGCTAAGTTGTGCCTGACATATGCGCCTAAGGACAAGTAACTCTGTACTCCTGTAAAGAATAAGCGATTGCCTAGATAATTACTTTTTTATTATTGCAATAATTTGTTCTGAAGAACAAATCAAGAGCTAACAATATATTGTTTGATAGAGTCTCCTGGTCTTCCCTATAAAACAACCACCAGGCTAGAATCTCATTGCTTCTTCTAACCTTCATCCTAAATATACATGCTTATATGCATTTTTTCTTGTTATTACATCACCCATTGGTTTATAGCTCTGTCTTCAGAATTGTTAGTTTTCTGATGCCGGGGGTTAAAGACCTTGTCAAAAAAATGGACTTTAGTGATAACACATCCTGGAGTCTGTTCAACCCCAGACAGGAAATGTAAACTGGCTTACACTGGACAGACACGAATGGCTTCCTATAAACGTAATCGTTACCTGTTTATACTTTAAACATTCAGGCTTGCACCTCTAGTCTGTGGGAATAATAAAGTACACTCAGTTTACCATGCTTCAGACCTTTTTCAGTTAGTTTCAGTAGTGGCCTAGTCTTATACCAGTTGGTACCCTTGCTTTAATTTTAGTTTTTTAATACCATTCAGTTTATTAGGGTTTTTAAAAACCTGTTCTACACATATTTAAGTATTTGCAGGATTATGGCTTTGATTGTCTGTTGTACATATTTGATGCCAGCAATGATTTGGTATTCACTATTTAAAAGTGCTTGCTCTTGCTGTTCAATCATTTTTTCATGTTCGTATGCAGTTTAAGACTTATATCTCCTAAGTCTAGTTTATTGTTGGTTGCACTGCATGGTAATGCTAAAATATAGTTTTAATTTTATGAGATGCCAGGAACCTAATAAATCATTATAATAAGAAAAGGATGGTATTCTGCTATCAAATTTATTTTTCCTTTTTTTCCCCCTGTAATTCATATGAAATAAAGTAGATGATTATAAGCAAAGAATTCAATCTAAAATGTGTAATGAAGCTAATGGAAAGATGCTCAATGCTTTTGCTACACAATAATTTACCTTCAAAGGGTTCTGGTTCTAAACCTTAAGAGCTTTCACACGTATATCACTAAGACCAGTGTTTTAGGTACAAACATTAAGCCATCAACAACTTGCTTTACTTTGTGTCCTTATGAGGAACTATAATATGCATGGGCAGTCATTGAATTAAGCAGGAGTAGGCCCTCCTGGAGTTACTCCTGAATTAAGCAGGAGTAACGCCATTTGTTAACCTGGCCATGCAATGGAATGTAGTAATATATCATGCTAATTTTGTTTTATTAGCCTTCTTCATAGGAAAAAAAATAAATATCAAAATGCCATGACATAATCATCACTTTCTCTTTATTCCTCAACCAGCAGCACATACCTTAAGCTTCTTTACACTCGTGCAAGGATCATTGGAGAAACTTTCTGTATCTGAAATCTCGATGTCTTCACCATACAGGACGCCAGTCAGATCATTCCTCACCTGTCAGAAGTTGAGAAAAAGGTAAACTAGTGAACTGACACTCAGCGAGGAGGAAGCAGATGGACTGTATTTATCACTGTAATGACAAGCAACGATCTTGACGATCATTGCACCCGTGTTTCTTTCTCCATTTTGCGTAAAATCTGATCAAGACACTATTTTACCACTATAATCTACTATCAACGGGTGTACTACCTAAAGAGCTTTACTGTGTATGACAAAAAGTTCACAGTGGGCTCCCACTTTGCATCATGGGGATGGACAATTCTTGTGTATTTCCAGTGCTGTTAAGACCAAAATCTTTCTTGTAGCTGGAGTGATGTCTGAGACTGTATATAAGGAAAAGACTCATCAAGAAAACTCTTACATATTCTCAGTGCTGAGGGCTGATTTAAACCACCATCAACTGGTCCTAGCATGAATCAGCAGAGCTTAGCTTACGTCGGATAGGGTTTGGTAAAGCTTAATGAACTCCTCTGTGCCCTCCCCTTTTCTTAGAGCATGCATCTCACTGCATGGGGAAGCGAGTGGTATGGTTTGCTTAAAGGTGACACAAGCAACCATCTGTCAACAGATTTTCTCACCTGTTTGTTTGGGTTTTTTTATAGTGGCAAGATTCTCTCCTCTTTGAGCTGCCCAATAGCACAAAGAAGCCAGAAAGCATAGAAAGCAATGTAGGTTACAGATTCAGGGTGTTTTTTTTTTTTCATATAACTACTTCAAGGTTTTCTGTCTTAATCACTGCTGGTTTTCCTCCAGCTGCATGACTGCAAAAACAGAGTTTCACATTACTGGTCCTAATAGATGAGCAAAATTAATTTTAGCTGGAGATAATGTGGTCATAGACTGAAATGTAGAGAGCAGCACCCCAATTTTAATTTAATAAAATTATGATCATGTTCATTGCACTGATTGTCTTTTTTATTTGTTTGTTATATCAGAAATAGGAGAAGCAAATCACAGCGCAAAACAGGTATCTCAATTGCAAACAAAATACAATATATGGAAGAGAAATATATCTGTTATTAAACAGGAAAATTTAGAAGTGTATAAATCATATGCAGATACTTTCCAATGACCCTCTTTATGGGTTGTTGGAATTATGCATTTTAAATCTCCCTCCTAACTCTCCTTTTCCTTGGCTTCTTTGAGGGAGAAGCACAGTCCATTCAAAACAATCTAAAAATATTTGATATATATAGCGACACGGTCAAGTAAAGAAGAGGAAGCGGTATCCATCCTTCAGGAATAGGAACTTCTTCATTTGAATTGAAATAACCATAATGTTTATATAAAGAGAAGACATTTTATCCATGCAAAAATAAGACTCAGCTATTGCTAAATTTCCTGGGTGGAAAGTCTGTCACATTCATGCCTAAGTATACAGTAAGAGCAAGGGGATGCACTGAGACATGAAAGGTCACAGGTGAGACTTCTCAGTTCTGCTGGCAGCTTTGCTTTCAAGACAAACCCATCTCTTCAGTAATCTTTCATCCTTTCTTTAATATGTTTGTGTGTATCCTCTCAATCTATGCATGGTAGTCATTCTGCAGGGTGTATTTCATACTTTTGTGTTTACCATGCAACTAATTTATTTTTTTCATTATGCTGTTTAACTTAGATAGCCACACAGTTTTTGGTAAAAAAGATGAATGTTAAAACTATCTTTGTGCTTTTGCAAATTTCTTCATGACAAAGAAGCATAATCTGGTTTTTGCAATGTAGTAATTGCATTAATTGATCCTCAAACAGCATTCCACCTTTTTGATGTTCCCTTTAAGTTGCTTTTGCCAAGTTTCTTGGTTGACCAATGAAGCATTCCCTGAATATCATTACTACTCTGGCTGCCTTAATGACTTCTTTCATGGCCTCTGCTTCATCTTAGCCCTTTTAGCCATGCTTTAAAATTGCTAAGACATATTTTTACATTATAACCTTTTACAGTCACTAAAACAAGTGGACATATAGGTAAATTTTTATTTAAAAATATTTTATTTTACAGAAGCAACAGTCAGAATGGTCAGTCCACCAAGATTTAAGTTATAACTTTCATCCTTTTGTGATGTTATAACCACTTTTTAAGCACATTCTGTGAAAATGTATTCATTGACAAAAAATGATCAGTAGTGACTCCTTTTTCTGCTAGTATACTAGTAAAATGAATGATTGATGTTTTAGTTCCAGCAATGCCATTAACTGCTACTTATGATACAGGTCTTTCTTGATACAAGGAAAAATTGCTTTTCTGAAACAAACCATCAGTGACAACAAAAGAAAATGGACCTCCCTTGATCATAGTTTAGCTAATGTCCAAAATCCTTCTACCTAGTATAAAAGTTCACTAAAACTATCATGTGTTACTTAGAAAAAGTAAAATTTTCCTTAGTTAACAGAACTGTACTTTCCAAAGGCATACAACTTGTTATATGCTTCTACTCTATACTGTCCTACCTTCTTCTGTAAAACAAGAAATTGTTTAGTTGCAGGTTTGCTTTTCTGATATTTTCTTGATTTTTTTCTGGAGCCATTTCTACACCTTCTTTTAATCTCAGAGAGACTAGATCAACATTCCTCAGCTGATCTGAGTAGAAAACAGCTGATTCACCAAATACAGTTTAGTCAAATTAGACCATTAACACGAGAAAAATGATAAAAAAATAAACATTAAATATTATTAAAATAGACTAACACTTATACCTAGGTTTCAGTGGAGGGCACAAGACTGACATTTGATTAGACTTCAGACTGTCTTCTGACTAGGTGTGATTCCTTCCCTTCAGAACTTGTTCATGAACTTTGCAATTGAGGTATTCAATTGCATGTTAATTTGTTTCTGAGCAACACTTATTTACATTCAGCCACTGAGAAATTTCTTTGACATCCCCTGCCCCATCTGCTAGAACTCCACTACTCTGTGGCTTCAGAGCTCTTAGACTTTTCATTAGACTACTGACTAACCTCCCAAAAGACACACCTTATTAGATTTGGTGCCACAGAAGTTGGAAATCTTTTCACTGCCACAATCAGATATTGGATGCTTTTCAGATGCATCTGTTATGGAGATTTTGCCAAAAGAAAGGTGTTTCTTTCCCATTATCACAGCAAGGTATTAGGACCTTTATAAGGATTTACAAAGTTTCCATTATTTTTCTAGAAGACTTAATGTTGGAGGTTTTTTTCCCTTTCAATGCTATGACCTAGTTGGACAAATCTCATCTTGTGCCAGGTCCAGGGATATTTTCACTACATTCTCCAGTCTTTGTTTCCTATTTCCATACTTTTTTGTCACCATCCTCAGGTTCTTTTCTTTCTTTCTAAATATTTTAAATATCTCAGAATTGAAACTTGTGGTTTTCTTCCTACAGAAGTTCTTCACTTCTTTCAAAAAAATTTAACTACAATTTTCTGATTTGCATTTGCATCCAATGTCAGAATTCGCAAAGCCTCACCTCCAGTTCTACAGCTGCCTATTCCCGTAGCAAATGTTGCAATTTTGGATTAAATTTGTGAAACTCAGAACACAAAATGCTACATGTTTTGTTTTAGCAGATGCTTGCAGTCCTGGAAAGAGTATCACCAGTAGTACAAGCAGTTTATAGCTCAGCTCCGAGTAAAGAAAGTTATAAAATACTTCTGCTTCTTGGTTGTGTAGGATAATTTCAACTGGAGGAAACTGCTGTAGAAAGTTGTAACAAAACTGCATTAAGCTCTGGTGGGGATCTGCAGCTCCTAAGTAAATCTTGCACTGACTTAGAATACAGAAGTAGTATAATTCCATGTGGTTTTAGTCCCTTGTTAAAAATTTAATGAAGGTTGTAGGTCTATATCTGTTTATATAAATTTTACACACTTTAAAGACACCAACATTTCATTTTCCCAAAACAGGGATTACCAGACTTGAGCATCAATAAACCTGGAAGGTTTCACAAACAACTGCTTAGAGACCCTCGTCCTTCACTCACAGCACAAAGAGTACTTTTACACTGTTCTGTGTACAGAAAGCTGGATGAAATCAGTATTTCACCATACTACATATTTAATAGATCTATGTGGGCAACTTAAAAAATTACTAGGGTGCAAATATGTTTACCCAGCAGCAAGCTCCAAAAAATGAAGGGTTTATATCATGTGTAAGGGATGCATTTGCAGGAAGAAAAGGATGGCCCTTGTGCTTGAGGCAATGCATGGGACTCAAGAGAACTGCCTTTTACCCCTCATTCTGCCAGAGCTGCTCTGTTACACAGCTCATATGACCTAAACAAGATTTTAAATTTTGCTACCAAGTCTGGCTGTATCTTTTTTCTGTGAAGTGGATGGCAGCAATACTTGCCTACCTCATAGCTGTTGTATCAAATTCAGTGATGTTTGAGAGGCAAACAACAAAGTTCCTGACCCTGCACCTGTGAAGGAAGAAATACAGGGGTTTTGAGGAGCCAGGAACCTGTGTTGCCAAGGAAGAAATGAATTTCTTTAATTTCCAGCAAATTGAGAGTAGACAGAAGACTAAATGGGTTGTAAAAAAAAAAAAAAAAAAAAAGAAAGAGTCTAGATGGGACCAAATTACAACACTCTTGTGGTATGAGGAAAGATGGATTTAGGTTTAAGGAAAGGAAGCGAATGTTGGGGAGCAGCATCGGCCGGCTGCTCCCTAAGGAAGGGGGACACGAGTGCAATAACACAGCCACCAGACCAGGGACCTCACCAGCCAGTGCCCCAGTGAGGGCACCTGCACAGGCCTGGGGAAAACAGCCAGTTTCAGCCATGAGGCTAGACCTCCAGGGAAGTCCACAGAGATAAGGCAGGTCCAGGATAAAGCTGGGAAGCCCGTCCATGAGTGTGGGAGAGGATCAGGTCTGGTGAGAATAACCAGGGTCAGACACAGGGCTCTGATTGCTGGGCAGGTCCGTACTGACAAGGCAGGTCTGAGGACAAGCCAGGACATGGGCCCGAACCAACAGGGTCCATGCCAGGCATGGTGGTGATGGAGAGAGAGGGAGACCAGCACCCCCCGGCATCCCTGGGGCAGCAGGGACTGATGGAGCTGGGCTGTGCTGAAACAGGGTCCTGGGCAGGATGGGGGGAGCCTTGGGGGGCCAGTTAGGGGCAGAAGGGGCTTTTGATGCTCTCAGGGCCCTGACACTGACTTTGGGCTGCTGGCATGTTTCTTATGATCTCCGTGTGATGATCCTCTGCCTACAATTCCTACCCCACAAGGATACAAAAGTGTATTGATTTTGTTTTAGGTGAGCAGATGTTGCTAACTTCAGTGGGATTATTAGTGTGAGCACCTGTTCACAAGTACTAAATAGCTAGCATCCATTTCACCACAATATTTCATTTTCATCAAGGCAATTTTATCCCTTTTTCCCAGGAAAATAGTACAGAAAGGTGATATTCCTGATGAATTGTCAATCTAATGATGATAGTTTGGATTCAGGGGTCTCCACCGATCAACGGTTCAAACTTGGTTTCAGATTATACTTTTAAAGGCACAGGTTGCTCATTTAATCGAACTCTGCCAGCTACAAAATAAATTTAATAATTTTTAGATTAATCATACTACTTTGCTTTTAACAGATATTTCCGATGACCTTTTGGTTCACTAAAGCTGCATGTAAGTACTGCAAGCTAAATCCTTGTTGTTCAGCGCAGTCTAATCCCACCAGATGTTGATCATAAGAGACTCCTAATGAATGAGAACTGGTCAGACCAGATGGATTATACAGTCAGATATTTTACTGAGATTTCCTGCTGCTGAGATTTATACTGTATACTTTAAAATGTTGTACTGCAGGAGTTTCAGTACAGAGATATAAATATATGTGTACAAAACAAATGCATGAATTATAAGAAAAAAATATTTTCTCATTACATGGACAAAATGTAAATTGTAATTGCAAAGGACAGATTACAATTTCTGGGATTAGTAAAGAGAAAGATCTCACCACATATGATGTATTACAAGCAAACATAATTATCCTTATTTTCATTCCAATGAAACAAACACACTACTCATATTTAGAGGCTTAGAAGCATTGAGTGAAGCTTACTTTCAAGAAATATTGTATCTGGAGAATACAAATTGTGTAATACTAAATACTGATACTTGTCATTGCCTTTAGATATAGAAGAAAACTGAGGTATACTTTCATTGATGTACACATCGTTTGGGATTACAAAAATGAAAGAGGAAATAGAACCTTATTTTGAGCAGAGAGACAACACAAAAGATAAAGCATAGATAAACCAAAAGGAAAGAGTAAAATATTATTTTAGGTATTAGGAAAGAGTCCCACTTACAGGAAAATTAAAAAACTAAATATATCTTATTGAGTAAAGGAGAAATAAAATCAAAGATGTGTTGGATTTCCATTTTGGTTCAATGGAAATCAGATTTTTTTAAAAAATCATATATTATGTGTGGTTTTCAAGGTGAGAGGAAGGGAAGAAGGAACCCCGGAATACTGGGCTTTTACTTGGGAAAACTGGCAGTACGGGCTTTCAAGAAAAATACGAGTTTTTTCATTGAAGTAGGACTCTAGCACATAGATCTAACCTGGAAAAAAATGCAATCAACATAACTCTTGTCTGCAAGAAGTGCCTGAGTGTTTCAGACTGAGAGTTTTGGACTAGAGTAATAATAATAGTACTAACAATAACAGAACAAAAATAGGATATTGTATTGGTTTAAATTTTTTTACATATAACTACATTTTCCAGTTAAAAAATGCTAATTCTCTTCCTTTCTGCCTGGGATGTCAATGTGGTAAATCTGACTTCACAGAAAACCAACCTGTGCATGCCTGACTACCACACAGATAACACCTATTTAAACATAAACCTTTATAAAATCACATATAAAATGCTCTAATTTCCCCTCAAATTCTCTGAAGTAGAAAAATTTCCTGGTTTTTGGTCACAGAAGCTAAAAGTAATCATGAACTGATTTAACATTAATAGTTGTGGATAAAAAGAATTAATAGGAATTTAGAGTTCCTGCGGTAGGGGGGATATTTATTAGGGGTTTTTAAGTTGACTTACAAACAGTTTGAGTTAGAAGATGATTTCCCTGCAACAAAAAAGAGAAAATCAGTCCACCTTATCAAGAAGTGGCTCACGTGCTATCAGGCTTTCGAAGATGCCAGCATATTACAGTGAAATAAAAATTTAGCTACGAAAAAGAAACAGGGATCTGCACTATGCCAACGTACGAACAGATTAAGTTCCAATTACCCTACAAGCATGTTAAATACCTGCACAATAGATTCCGCAGGACTTTAAGCAGTCCGAAGAAACAAACTCTCTTCAATAAGACTGGACGCTAAGACAAGTAAACACACAACTGAGTAGCACAGCAGGGAGGGAAAAGGCATGGTACCTTCCTTATTGGTAAAAATGCATAATGCATTGCAAAGCCAAAAAGGATCCCAACGATAGTAGGCAAGGATTGAAAGTTAATGATATATGCTATAAGAAATAACAGCAGTACATATGAAGATTTCAGGGACGCTGGTGAACAAAACTGTAGAAGAAAATCCACACAAAATATACTTCTGGTTCCTTCAGCGTGAGATACCCTCTACAAAACCAAAGGCAACGTGACTCTGGTGGCTTCCAGATAAACAGGACAACCACTTGTCTACAAGTTTATCAGACTTGACTCTTAGAGACAGCAGAACGAAAGTGGAGTCTGGAGGTTGTAGTATTATACAATAGTAATTTTCATGCCAGGTATTATGAAAGTAAGTAGAGATGATATTGAGAATAGATTATTTAATAGTTTGTAAACCAATGCCAGTAGCACAAGTAATTAAGCAAGAAATTAGAAATGCTTGTTTATTAAAGCAAGTGAATGTAATAGGACTACTGAAAGTTGGTGCAAGCATTCAACTAGGAGTACTGAAATACTGAACACTTTATCTTAGAGGGAGTGTAGGGGCAGACAAATAAAGACACTCCATATAATTATATGTGGACTGTAATTAGAACATAGAATGCAAAACATAGAATATATCTGGATCTTCTTCTGACAAAATTTCACAAGCGTTAGAGTATGTGTTTAGACAAAAAAAATACAGAAATAAAAAATCTTTTAAAAACTACTCAGAATACATGGTAAATCTGCTTTACATGGGTAAATTTGGTTTAGATTAGAAAATAAGAACAGAATAAGATGGAAAGGCTCATGCTATCACAGAAAAAAAATAAATCACAGCTTAGAAAACAATCATGAATTTCTTTTGAAGCACACACTATTACACCACCCTCAAAAACACTTTTGTAGTAGTTTTTACATAGTAAATAGACTGATTACTGAACCAAAAATTATGGACTCAACATCTAATTACATTATTACAGGTGGATAAGGTATAGTACTCGTTGGTAATTCTTACATACTCACAGATTTCAAACACACTTATTACTCAGCAAGAGCCCATATACTAGAACAATTCTGAGCAGAATTTATTGAGAGGCTGTGCTGGTTTTGGGTGGGATACAGTTAATGTTCTTCATAGTAGCTGGTATGGGGCTATGTTTTGGATTTGTGCTGGAAACAGTGTTGATAACACAGGGATGTTTTGGTTACTGCTGAGCAGTGCTTACACAGAGCCAAGGCCTCTGCTGCTTCTCACACCACCCCACCAGCAAGTAGGCTGGGGGTGCACAAGGAGTTGGGAGGGGACACAGCCGGGACAGCTGACCCCAACTGACCAAAGGCACAGTCCATACCATATGACGTCATGCTCAGCATATAAGGGGCTGGGGGAAGAGGAAGGAAGGGCAGATGTTCAGAGTGATGGCGTTTGTCTTCCCAAGTAACCGTTACACGTGACAGAGCCCTGCTTTCCTGGAGATGGCTGAACACCTGCCTGCCCATGGGAAGTGCGGAAGGAATTCCTTGTCTTGCTTTGCTTGCACACGCAGCTTTTGCTTTACCTATTAAACTTTGTCTCAACCCACGAGTTTTCTCACTTTTACTCTTCTGATTCTCTCCCCCATCCTGCCGGGGGGCTGTGTGGGGCTCAGTTGCCGGCCAGGGTTTAACCACAACAGATTGATAATTCAAACAAAGCAACAAGAATTATAATCAAATATTGTTTAAGAAAATGTTATCAGTGCCAAAAGAGCTATGATTTATAATTGCAAAAAGAAGTGTCTTTATGTAAAATCCTCCATGATTAAGCAGAATGAAAGCAACAGTAACATTTACACACTTACAGTCCCTCCATCCATGATGGATGAAATATTTTTTATTCCAACACTAACTAGGAAAGGTGTTACGTGGATATTGCCAAAGTTAAGATAAATGGGCATTTCTAAGGAATGAGTCATCTCATTCATAAATAGATGTCTAAAACAGGTGAGATGGATTGCACCCTGGAAGTGCCTCTCTCTTCTCTCCATTAACTATAAATGGAGCTTAGATGACTCTGAGATACAGACAATTACAGACAACTGAACTATAGCTGAATCCCAGCTCTCAAAATATAACCCTGTCTCAAAATGTTGTTCCAGTACCGGTAGCACCCACTGAAACTTAGAAACCTCAAAGATCCCAAACCTTCCTAAAATGTTCTCTGAACAAGGTCAGAGGAGTGGGCTACTTCCCTGCATCCTTTCTCAACCTGACCACCCAGCCACCGAGGGAGAACACACAGGTTCATCTTCTACTTCTTGGCGGGTAGAGGAGGTTAGTACAAACCACGAGTTTTGTGAAAAGCTTGGAAGTCTTTACCTATCTGGGATTTTTTCTTTCAGAAAACCTAGGCCAAGTTGGAAGTTTTACCATACACTCAGGTGCTGTACTGAAGCTATAGTTATTTACTAATGGTTTAATTGCATCAGACTCAGGGGACTATATCAACATTTATGAAAACCTCAGTATCCAGGAGTAAGCATTGTTATCAACTGAAAACTATGAATACAAGCCTCAGTGGGAAACTAAAAAGATACGTTTACCTAATACAAAAGTTGTATGGCATTTTGATGAAGGGGAGATTATAGAAAACATACCTGTGAGAATACAGATGATATGAAATTATTACTATTTCAATAATCCTCCAAAATAGCAATCCACCTTCCTCAGACTTCCTAAATGCAGAAAGGTCAGCAATATCAAGATGAGATTTAATTCTGTTCTATGCCTGAACTATGGGAATAGTTGTCCTCATTGCAATCCATTGGGGTATTTGGGCGTTAGGCTTTTTAGGAGTGGAGGGACAGGTTTGCTTAAAATTTGGGAACAGTTTAATAAAGTGTTTCATTAACTTACTTTCCACTTGGCAATGCACTGCTCCAAGCGGTTTTGTTTAGAACAACTTTGTAAAAAAAAAAAAACAATCCTGTGATTTAAACTTTGTAAGTCTGTATTTTTTCTTCCAGGTGAAAAGGGGAAAACAGACACCGCTTCAGGGATATAAGATCATCACATAACAAATTTTCACCAAACGATATTGCTAATATAAACAGACATGAAAATTTTACCATATGAACCATGCTTCAGCCCCCTGTTCCTCTTCTGCAAAAATACAGGGGAAGTTACCTTCTATCTATTCTGACCCAAATGAGTTCTGCTACATTAGAGAACTACAATAGATGCTAACTGGAGTGATACTACTGAGCGGAGACAAGTAATCAGGAGATTTAAAAAAAAAAAAAAATTCCTCTTTTTCTCCATTGTGTATCATTTACATTTAAAGAACTTTTTCCACTTGCACTTGTCTATTAAATCATGCCATCCTTTTCTGTTTTCTTAAGACTGGAATATTGTAGCACATTGTATTGAGGACTGTAACTTTAATCCATTGGAGACTGAAGTTAGAACAAACTAAACTGAAGATACGCGACACTGAAGTAGTAATGCATTTCTTACAGTGTTATGTATTGAAATTTCATACTAATGTTTAATTTTCAAAAACAATTGAAAAAAACTTTTGGAGTCTTTCAAGTAAGAAGCATTAACTTTCTTCTGTCTTATATACTCAGATGCTCACTAATACCATTCCTGTGATCACTGGGATTACTATCTGAGGAAACAACTGATTTACAAACCCAAATGCCCACCTTCTGCACACACAAGCACTGCTGATCTCATCGTTCTGTCAAAATGCTTCGGCATCAGCTCTCTGTGACAGACACCTTCTTTGCTTTGTTCACTTTTATAATGCAGAAAACCAAAATAATTTCACAAATATTTCTGACCCATAATTTTCTTTTGCATCCTCTATCTTTGTGGGACCCAGCAATTCAGCAGCAGCTCAGACCTTCCAAGGCAGGAGTGTGAATCTGGCTATAATTATCAGCATCAAGAGTTTGCACTCACTCATCTGTACTGGAAGAACTGAGGAGTTATGAAACCATGAAGAACTGAGATATTGTCAGCGTTATAGGAAAATCTCTTTCCTTCTTACTTTCAAGCCTACAATCCAGAAGAAGGTTGAAATCCACAGTTTTAGTAGTTGCCATCTTCCAGTGGCAACCACAACCTTCCCTTTGGATCTCCTCACACTACTCCGTATTTCAAATAATATACATACCATCTCATAGGCTAGCTGAAAGGCTACATAACCTAGGATATGTGGGGAAAGAGATCTTCCCCAGATGCCCAACATGTTTTCATCTACAGAAAGGACGTCTGTAAATTCCATCTTTAAATCGCAGCTGGTGCCCTGTCCTGTTAACTTAGCTGTTAGTACATTCTGATCTATATATTTTACAATTCTTTGTACAATGACCTATAAAATTTCTGATATGAATACTTGATAAGTTCAATTTTATTGTCATTTGATACTACAAGAAGGTTCAAATGGCCAAACACAACTAGTATTTTTTCTGTTTGGGAAATTCATTATTCAGTGGAGTAACCTCTGACAAAGTGTCACTTCAGTGTATAGTGACATGAATGTTCACAGATCCTCCTATGGTATTCACTCAAGTAAAATTGTTCCTTATGTCTTTTGAAGACATTCTGTAATGAGAACTTAATGCTACAATTAAAATGCTTGTAGGATGCAGTTGGTCCAGCCTTTAACTGTATGAAAAATAAATCCCCTAAAAAGTATTTTCATCAGTTGCAGAACAGAAAATTTTGAGACAGAACACTGCTTTAAGAATGAGTCCTTGATGACCTGACTCTACCAAATAAGCATACATGTGATGGAGTCTGCTGTCACACTTGAGACTACTATACTTCCTTGAAGATGGGTCTTAGATAAAAACAGGGACTTGTTGAGAAATTTGAGCTGCTTACCACATCACCCTTAGTATTCTGATAGTTACCAAAGAGATTCTACCAGCTGAAGATGAAACTTCTGTTCAGGACAGCACAAGAATATGCAGGAAAATAATACACAATCAACAATTATTTTTAATAAAGAAGCAGAATATGACAACAGATGTTTGACCCTTTCAACAGCTCCAAACTCTTCTGTTTCTTAAAGCAGTATATTCATATGTAAGATTTTCTATGCCAAAACAAGCAGTCCAGGAAAAAAAAAAGTCCAGAAAACAAAAGTATTAGGATCTATGCCTTTCATATAGGCTTAAAGCATACTGCAACAGAAAATTTGCCATAAATAAGAACTGAAGATCCAGATACCATGATGATCTGACTAAAGTAAAAGCAACCAATATGATCCATGTCCTTCCCTTTTCTTTTTTAGGCCATCAGTGCACACAACAATACCAATTAAGGTTTTAAATAAATTAGGGGTGTACTTTCAACACAAGTTTTCCTCCATCTCACCTGCAAATTAAAATCAATAGTTTGCTGACTTGTTCAATCACCTCTTTGAGGAAGAGACATTAAGAACACTGAAGCACTGATTTCTGTGGAAGCTCTCTCCGTAAAAGGAAGCAGCAGCGATGTAGAGATGTCTGGTGCCTATGCATCCATCTTTGACTACTGCTGCTACCAGATAATGACAGCTGCGGCCAAATTCTGCCCTACGGTTACTTTGCCAGCTGTTATTCGTTGTGGGAAACCTCACTTGGATCTACCTATCAGTGACAGTTTCCTGAAGAAATGTCTTGATTTTACTGTTCTGTTTCCAAACCAAAAAGAGGAGAGGCAATCCTAGAAAATATCAGCAAGGCACATGAAGTGGAAGTGGATCACGTGCAAAATTAATGATATCTAACATTTAGTTAGCATTGCTTCATGAAAAGGATAAAATGAAAAATAAAGCTGGCAAACTCAAGACTAATAAAAGACACCTAGGCATACAACTTCAACTACTCGAATCTATTTTGAAAAGGTGCCATGCGCTTGACTCAAAATCAAATTGTGCTTTTCTGGGAAGCCCACAGAGTTGTCCCCCTGTCCCTTATTATACATATTGGCAAGTTGAAGTTCAAGGCTGCTTAAAGGAATGAGAAAGTTGCTAAAAGTCTGCAACAGAAAAAATAGTCAATGTTTAAAGGGTACTACTCTCTGGCATAAGGTGAGCTACAGTGGTTGCTGTTACCTGGGGAGAAGCAAGTTACAGGCCATTATTTTTGCTTCTAATCTCTCTTTCTCCCTCCCCCTCCTCCCCCCTAGGAACTGATATGGCACTATCATCTATTACATTGCTGATTCTCCCAATTTCATCATGAGAGACATGAGTGTCCTCTGCTGAAGGCTTTGGAGAGTAACCATTTCTGTTAAAAACACCAAAGAACTTAAAAATGTGCAGAAGCCATAATCACATTCTTTTTGGAAAGCAGGAAGTTAGATAAGCAAGCTAGTTAATAGCTCAGTTAATGCATGCTAGTTAAATTAATCCAGTTAATATATGCTACGCTAACTTTAAATTACATTCGCTTTTTAATCTAAGTTAAAGTAAAGCAAGATAAAGTAATGGCTCTATTAGAGCATTTTCATCCTATTTTCTAGGACTACCAGATGATTAAACATTACTTCAGAGTTTGGGGATTATCCCCTGGTCCTCCAAGTTCAGGGAAAATATAGAAGCTATCTTAACTTTTTTTGAATATTGAAAACCTTGCAGCAACATTTCCCGCAATGGTGTATGACTGTTATTTCACACTTTATTTACTTCAGAATCCTCAGAAGGATGCCATATGGTGGTGATAATTTACTGTACTTGAGTGTCTCAGCTTGATTCACATACTTCCTCCATTGAGATTTCAATTGTCAGCTGAAGCTGTACTCCAGTTACCTGTGAAATGTCCTTCTAGAAAAGACATTTTCCCCTGGCTCTTGTACACATCTTTTTGAACCCTTTAATGCCTTGGTTAATTGCTCTTGCACTTACTTTTCTCCTTTGGCATACTTCTGTATTCTGAGATTTTTTCCTGCTAATATCTTCTTAAGCTTTTAAAATGACAGTAATTCTTGGTATGTCTTATATTAAGTCCTTTATAAATAAATTCTGACCATTATTTTGTATTATTCTGAATGGGATTCTGAATAGGCATTATGCTGCACCTTGTCTCAAGCAGCCTTACTGTTGTTGCACTGATTCTTACAGTAACGTAGTTAAAAATACCATAGTGGTATATTTTCATTTTGTTGGCTTCACATTCTCTTTTCCTACACAGGAATTCTCCAGGGTCACACTAACACAAGCTATTTAAGAAAGTAAAGCCAACATTATCCATGATTGGAAAATGATATAAAAATATAAGCAGTTTATCAGTACTGACTGAGATGACTTCCCTAATTCATTATGGAAACCAGAAGACAAAATCTTCTAGGTTACCTGAGAATTACTTGAAGTTTTTTACCCTACAAATTAAGCAAGCAGTTTCATTCTGTGTCTTTGGGCAACTTGTTGACAACTTCAGATGGCGAAAATTATGTCTGTTTGTTATGGACTGGCGATCATCTCCTTGACGATGTATGCTAATACTTTTTACTGTCGCTGCCCTTTTCATTTTAACATTACGGATTGTACCTGGAATTCACAGAACACCTGGAATGCGACTTTACCCTTCTGTATCCCCACAAGAACTAACAACAATCTGGCATGAAAAAATGTTCTGTACCTTCCTAAGCATATGTAATGCTTTATTTTAGCTCTCTCAGGGAGGAGAGAATATATGTGGCGTCATTAAGGGTAATGCATTTGACTTCAGCAGAATTGGACAAGCCCCTTAAAAATAACTTCTATCTGTTTCTGAGTTTTAAATACATTCCATGCTATTTGTTACATGTTTTTATTTGGTCTGAAAGATAATACCACTTAGCTTTTTGCTTTTTTTTTTTTTAAATGAAATGTAACATTAATATCCTGTAAGATTAACCTCCCTCCTTTAAACAAGAGAGAGATCTAGAAGCAAAGGGAATAATCCCAGTAGCCCATACAAATAAAGTCCGTTCTGGGAAGAAGAAGCTGTACTGGACTGGGAGTCAAAAGAAAGGCAATCATTTTGTTTAGATGAAGTTCTTTTTTTACAGAACATTTCTGTTAAAGCTGTGCAGGCATATTTAAATATAGAATTGTTGATCCTGCAATCTGAATAATTCTTTAAAGTTTCATTTATTTATTAATTTTAATGCTCAGAGACTTTGGTAGATAATATCTGGAGAAGCTTGTTTCCATAAAACTAAGGGCACTCCAAAATGCCAGAAGTGTAGGTGGTATGAGAGCTTTTAAGATACCACCATGATATCTCTACAGGAGATATTTCACCACTTCTACTGACCATCACTAATTCGTGTGAATACATCTTTTAAATATCAATCCATTGACATGGAATCAGATTCTCTTCCACATCATATGAGCAAATCAAATTAAGGGGAACACAAAAGTTACTACTGATATTTGTGTCTAAAAAGATCTAACAGAGAAAGGAGGAGGCGAATCCTCCCTCTTTCTCTCCCCCTCTCCCCTGCCAATTCCCTCGGTTACCAGATGATGTGATCCTCCTAAGTATAGTCCTAAAGGAGAAAAGAAATTAAGAAAGTGAGAATATCTTATAATGGAGTGCATCTCTTAACTTCCTATCCTTTCTCCAAACTGTTATGGAATAGAATTTAATAGATTAATGTTCAGCTTTACAACGGGAAGTGACATGCAAGTGTCTTCATACATTGTCATGGTGCGAAAAGAACCCACAGGAATTGAATGGGACTTTTTACTAAGGCTATTTATCCTAGGGAAGACAATGATATCAAGAAGCAGAGCAACCACCTCCATAGAAGCTATGGTGGATCACCTTCTCCAAGGTCAGGAGCAATGCATCTCAAGAAAAAGGAAGTCAGGCAAAAATGCCAGGAGGCCTGGATCCGCTTTGTCTTTTTGGCTGGGTGGCCTGTAGCAGACACCAACTATAATGTACCCTGTCCTTGCCCTCCCTTTAATCCTGACCCATAAGCTCTCAGTGGGCTCCTCATCCATCCCCAGGTAGAGCTCCATGCACTCCATCTGGTGATTGAAATAGAGGGTAACAAACCCCCCCTGCTCGTCTCACCTGCCTGTTCTTCCTAAAGAGCCTGTATCCTTCTATTCCAACACTTCAGTCACGGAAGCCATCCCGCCGCGACTCTGTGACACCAATAAGATCATAGGCCTGCAGGCATGCACACATCTCTAACTCCTCTTTTTTGTTCCCCATGCTATGTGCATTTGCATAGAGGCATTTAAGTTGGGCCCCCGATGAAGCTGACTGGCTGGAGTGGCTGGAATTCCTTTGCGCTGCACTTCAGGTGCTCTCCTGCTGAGCTGTGACACTTCTCCAGGCTCTGGGCATCTATTGCTGGCACTGATAGGAGTCATCAAACTGATAGGAGTGGGATGCACTGAAGTTCCCCTCCCATGACAACTTTAGTTTGAGAGCTGCCCTCTTCAGCAGCTTGGCAATCCTATGACTGAAGATGCTGTTCCCCTTCTCTGACAGATGGACCCTATCATCCCCTGGTAAACCAGGCTTTTCTCAAAGTGAGTCCCATGGTCTAAGTAGCTGAACCCCTGGCTGTGGCAGCAGTCCTGTAACCATTTGTTGACTTGCTAGATTCAACTGGTCCTTTCAAAGCCCTTCCCTTTGACTGGGAGGATTGATGAAAAAAACACCTGCACTCCAGAGTCCCTTACCACCACTCCCGGGACTCTGTAATCCTTCTTGATACTCCTCAGACTGCTCCTGCCTGTATCACTGGTGCCCACGTGAAACAACAAGAGCAGATAACAGTCAGTGGACTGTCCAAGGCTTGGTAGTCTCCCAGTGACATCCCTGATGCAAGCCCCTGGTAAGCAGCACACCTCTCTAGAGAGTGCAACAGGTCAGAAAATGGGGGCGTCTGTACCTCGCAAAAGACAGTCGCCTACTACTGTCACCCGTCACCTTTTCTTAATTGTGCTGGTTGTTATACGGAGAGCAGATCGGGCTGCCTTACCAATGTCTCTCCTGATGTGGCAGGTCTGTCCTCTTCAGTCTGCAAAGCAGTGAAGCGGTTCTGCAAGAGCACCTCAGGCTTCGGGGGAAGTCTCTTCCTCCTGCTGGTCCTTGTCATTGCAAGCTTCCATTCTTCTGCATCATTTGCCCCCCTCCCTTCAAGGGAGGGGGGGAAATAATGCCAATATTTCTTCAACTCTTCCAAAAGTATTTGCTGACAAAGGAATGGACTTCAGCTTGTTGCCATATTGTTTCCACACATTATTTCAGCCATTTTTATTGCAGCAGGAAGAACAGGTGTTTCCCCAATGTGGCTTTTTGTCTTCTGCTATTAAGTAAGAAACTTCAGAAGATGCTTTTAAACATTTATCACTATGTTTAGTTATGTAAAGTACTGGATTGAGTATCACATGACTTTAAACATCACTGAAAAAAATGTAGAGGGTTGCCTTCATGTTGTGGTTGTGACGGCTTCATATACTATCAATAGCTAATATCTCAAGGCACAATATACACTTAGGGTGAGGTTCATCATTAGCAACAGTAGCTATAAATCCACATTTCGAATAGTCTTCTTGATAATTTTGCTCTTTTTTTTGGCTGACTTCTTGTCAGGTCTGGTTAGCTTGTCATTATTTTTACCCATAATGTGGCTGATGAAGAGTTCATGCTAGCAGTAGGAAAAGTGTCAGCTCTGCCATTTTCTTCTTGTTCCCTTGTGCTAGCATTATCAGTATTATCTTCAATCTGTAGTTTCTTTGCAGGAATCGTTTTAAGCCACTTGTCCATTTTGTAGTTTAGTTAAAACTAGATAACATAATCCATAAATCCACTTAACTGGGCACAGGCGAACTGTAATACATCACAATACACTGAAAGTGAACGAATGAGCAAGGATGCCACTGTCAACCCCTCCATGTTGTGGAGTACCCACTCTTCCCTCAGGGCACCTCATGAACCCTATGTGACCACCTGACATATAGACTGATAAATGCACCAGTGTCAATCTGTATATTAAATATTAGTAAAGCTTAATTTCTTCCTTATTTTATTAGATAGAAATAAATATAAATGGAAGTTCAACGATTTTTTTTCCTGCACCCCAACAGATTGTCTTGCATGCCCCCTGCGGTGCAGATCTCTCCATTTGGAGACCACTTGCTCTATGGGATCCTTAGCCCTACACGCACCTAGGTGGGCACAGTTCAGAGTTTGCCAGCATCTATCCAGATTGCAGCATGGATTGAAGGCAATCTGTGCCCACCTGCAAAAAGACATACACTTCAAGACATATGCTTATAAAAAATACATATGCTTAAAGTACCTAGAGTCCTTACACAGTCCTCTCCCCAGACTAGAGATAGCCAATTCTATCCAGTTTTTCCACTAAAAGCAATGCCAAGAAAAAACTCAAAATTTAGAGGAAAACCATAAGATAGATTTTCAATTTGGAAATAGATTGTACAGTAAGAGAGTAAATGAGCTCTAAGATGGATTAAGACAGAACTGAATCATGATGATACAGTCCGTACATGATAAATTACCTACTTCAGGAGATTTTCTAACTCCAGTCTCTTTAATCTAGCAGACAAAAATACATAAAATATAGTGGCTGGAAGTTAAAGATGAAATAAGACACATTTTTTAATGTGTATCGCTAGCCATTAGGACAGTGACAAAGAATGCAGTACATTTCCCAGCCTTCTGGTGTTCTCAAGCATGACTACATAGGAAACAACAGGATTAAACACATATGAATTGCATTCTGTAGCATTTTCCTCTAGCAAACCAAGAAAATATCTGGGTTTTGACTATGGCACAATGATTTCATGTTAGAGATATAATTATGCTTTCATATCTTGAACTTCTTACTGGCAACCACTCTAACCCCCACTCCAAAAGATACTCTTCATTTATTTGCATCTCAGTGTCTATGTTGACAAAATGAAAATAAATACCCACAGATAAGCAAAAACCACAAGTCCTTTTTAACTATTAAAGATCTAAGGATGAAAAACACTGATGACTTCCATTTCACTGGCAGGAACCTGAGCACAAAGCCGTCACATGATGTACTGGGTCTGGCTGGAATGAAGTTATGAAGTCAACTTTCTTCAGAGCAGCCTTGCTTGCACAGTGTTAAGGCTTCCTCTCTCCCACCCACCCCCAAAGTCAGTAGACTGGGGGTAAGTAAGGTGTTGGGAGGGGACACAGCTAGGACAGTTGACCCAAACTGACCAAAGGGATATTCCATACCATATGACATCATGCTCAGCAATAAATCTCAGGGAAAGACTTTTACATTATACTACACAACACTGTATTAGGATCGACTGGTATGTAACAGGCTTTTAAAGAAAAATTTTCATGCCAGACAGAAATGTATCAATCAGCCTGAACTCCTGCAAAATAGAGGGCACAATGCTTTAATCAGAAAGTACTGCATCAAACCCATGTAATAGAGGTTGACAGAATCTCAGCCTTCATAAACAAAATCCTTTTTGAAAGTCCTTTCTGTCTTGGAGACAGGTGAGAACTTTTTATTGCCAACATATTCTCAGGATCACACTTAGAATCTCAAGCCCCATAGAGTTTAGCATTTGCTTATCAAGCAATTGTATTTAGCTTTCTTTTTTTTCACAAATAAAAGTTTGCAGATAGGCCTAACTACAGCTGAGAATGTTTTCCTTCCTTGCATTGCTGACTGGAATGCAAACCTCCATGCCGTATACATGTGAAAATACTTGCATTATTTTTCCTTTCCTGTCTTTCATTCTTACAATAAATTTTGCAGGAAAGAGGTCTTTCATACTGATAATTGAAAATGTATGTGCATTTAGTACTAGTCTACAGTTTTATTTTAAATTGACATAGAATTTCTACCATAGTATCAAAGGATCTGGGAGTCTTGTTTTAGGTTACTTGGATTTCTAGTAAATGTAAATCACTTCATCATGAATTACCACAGACTGCTAAACTTTCATTCAGCAGAAATGATATTTCCACAAGAGAAATAAAAATTAATCCATTTAATTGCATTTAACCCTTTGCTTCTTATGGAAATATATGAAGCCAGTATTCAAATCCCAGTATGTTCCATCTTTTAGTCAGGACTGCTTGGTTTGTTGTCTTTGATTACTGTCACTAAACTCCAAACAAGGAGAATAGCTGTCACAACCTAGCAATGCTCTACTGTATTTTTTGGTAAGGGATTATAGACAAGGGAGGTTAGAGGAAGTGCTAGCATCTGGAAAAGACAGATTAAATATTGATACTTGTGTCCTGTTGTGCTCAGAAGTTATGGAACTGGTGAGTTATCTGCCCGTTCCTGAAGGAGACTGGGGTGTTCAACTTTCCCCCTTACTCCCAAGCATTTGATGGCACAGCTCCTACAGGTTCTAACTGCTTGGAACCAGACTGCTTCACTATCAGCTTTATGGCAGTTTCTCCCTGGACTCCTCCTTAGTTGGAATGATATCAGAAGAATTAAACATTGCTTTTCCTGCAAGGTATAACACTGTATTTGTGGAAAATATTTTCCTCGAGTTGATAACAGACGGCTTTGTCTAATTCCTTATCCTGACTGGGTCGTTACAAACTCACACCACAGTGTCACCCCTCCTGGCCTCTCCTCTGATTCTGCCAAACTCTCAGCCAGACTGTCATCCCTCCCGTAGAAGAGATCTATGTGTCCAGGCTGCTCCTTCACAATAGAGGGCAGCCCAATCCTCCTCATCCTTTGCCTGTGTTTCCTGTTGAGCTTGCATCCATCCACCGCAGCAGACCAGCCATGTCAATTCTCCCACTGTCTCTCGGTTATTCCAGTGATGGAGTTTGGTGACTGCACGTGCAGCTCAAGTTCCTCCCGCTTGTTTCCCAGGCGGCATGCATTCGTGTACATTTGAGGCAGGTGTCCCTTCACCCTGCTTTATTGTTCCTGAAGTCTCTCTTGTCCCCATCACCCTGCACCCTGTGCTTTTGACTCCTGCATACCACTATCTCACTCAATCGCGGATCATAATCTCCCTCCCCTGTGGTTCCTAGTTTAAGTTAGCCAATAGAAAGAAGCAGGAATCTGGACAGTATCATTGATTTTTTTCTATTGAGAGACCTCAACATAGGATGAAAGGTCCCCACAGGCTATAAAGGAAACTTAAATTATTAGCTTAGGCTAGACACCACTGCTTAGGTGGCGAACATTGCACAAAACGAATCTCAAACACAGAGCAATTCCTGTGAGCAAAAGGTGCATTCTGACCTTGAGGAGTCAGTTATGCTGGCGTGTTCTCAGCTCATCATTAAAGCTGAAGCTTTACATAGGTCACACACCTTTACTACAGTGAATATTGAATGTTTAAGAGGACCAAGTTTGAATCTAGTCTCCTTTATAAGAAAGATGGAAAAAGGTCTGTTTTACCAAGCCTATTCAGAATCAATCTTTACCTAGTTTTGTAGTTAAAAATTTGCCTAAGGGTATTGATCAACAATATACAGGAATCCTGCCTGAGAAAGAAAGGCTCAATCAGAGGTTAATTTAAGAAATTGATGGCAAATATTTTATATGGAAAAAATAAACAAACAAATTATGCAAAGCATTTTAAGGACACAAAGTTTAAATTAAACAAGGCAGTCAGGGTGGGGGGATTTCTTTAGTTTTGTATTTGTAGAGCTGCACAAAGGAAAAGTAATTCCAAGCAAAGAGAAAAGCTGAAAACAACCAGTTTCCAGGTGAAAGGGTGTTGACAAGTTCTTGCTTTTTGCCTTTGCTAAGCATTTGTCCTAATGTGTCTAATATTCACATAAACAAAAGCATCCATGAAACCATGGGTGATGGAATCCATCACAGAAACCTTCATAGCAAATACCATGGTTTTTCATTTCAGCAAGCTGGACAAGCGAAGCAAAGCTGGTCTGAGGACAGACCTCAGGACCAATTGCAGAAGACTGACAAGGGTAACACAGAGCGCTTGTCTGTTCCACCAGTGCAAGAGCAAACACTTTTGCAATCATTAGACCTGACAGAGGCAAAAAAAAAAAAAATATTTTTACTAGGCTGCAGGCAAATTAGTTTGCTAGTACATCAGGACATCATACAGGCTGAAATTAAACAAATAAAGCTAAAGTGAGGAAAACAACTGGAAAGCAAAAGAAGAGCTGAAGGCTACAGAGTATACTGCCACGTATCATAATCAAAAGATAATTCATATATTTCCCTCTTCTCCTTCTCTAGGGCATACCATTTCAATGTGATGCAGACAGCCCTACAATCTCCAGTACTACAAGGAGTATAATTTTTCAGTACAGTCAAGGAAATATATCAGAGCTGGGAACTTTGCAAGCAACACGCTGCACGAGCATAGTAATTTGGATCAGTGCTAGCCTGGGGGTCTCTGGACTCATGAATTCCTACCGTGATTGTCAGGACTGGATACAAAACCCTATAGTAAAAATGCAGATTTATATCATTTGTTCTAAGCATTTTCAAACAGATTTTCCTCCCTAATACCTTCCTACTAGTGATTTTAATGCTGATATAAATTACTGTTTTACAGTCTTAGAGAATACATCTTGAAAAGACATGTGGACATCTTCTTGATGAAGCTGGGCAATGATGAAAATGGATTGGAGGAAACGAAAGGATACGCTTTTCATTAATAAAGGTGCTGCAACTGGATTCGTTTTGTTTACAATTAGTATATCATATACAGAATCACTGTGGATGATCACAGTAGACCATACCTGTACTACATGCAACCTCAACAGACAGCAGGATGACAGAAGGGAAGTTTTCAAGCTAGAGGCATGACAAGATTCAGAGGAGTTCAGCACAAAGCCAGGGGGAGAAAGTGGGCCAAGTAAGGTCTGGGGAAAACTTTCCTGCTTCCAGTGATGGCAAACAAGTCTTATTGTGCCCTGTGCTTGAAAGCAAGAGGAACTGTGGAGGAGTACGGTTCTAAATTGAATAGCAGGTTTGTTTTATGAATGCATTCTTGCTTCTGTAGGAAGCCACAGTTTCAGCAATCACCATGCAAAGCACCACTCCTGATAACTGCAAAGCTATAGCCTCCTGGTCCTCACACAAGCATTATGAGTAACACATTTTTCTAAATACTCCTGTTTATTTACTTATTAGGAAAGGTGACTGCATCCTAGGGTATGCAAATGAGATGGCTGAACAGCTTCCCCCAGTCCTTGATACCTGTTTGTTCTGTCTGGCAAGTTGCATTTGATCACAGAGTATTATTAAGGGAGCTTTGGCCTGCTCATTAGGACATACTAATGCCATATATTGTCTTGTCTCTGATGGTGCAGTTTTAGTTTCTTTTAGCAACCCCTATTTAGATTGGGGATGCAAAACATGTCAGAATAAATCTCCACTATGTCTATATGCTGCAAACAAAGGCACCGTAAAGATGTTCCCGCTCATGCCACATTACTTACTGTGCGTATCTAAGGAATGACTAGAATAGTCTCTGCAGGAGAAAAACCAACATCTGCTTATTTCTCATCATCCACACAACTGTCAGCTCAATGGCCATATACAGGCTGAACCTTAAAAAAAGTTTTCTAAGTGAAACATTGTCTACGACACTATCTAATTCTGTTCTCTAATCCTCCTCCCTTTAGTACATGTGTAATTTGCAGAATGAAGTACAGGAATTCACCACCCACCTTCCTCCCTCAGAGCAGTGCAGAGCAAATATAAGCATTTCTTGTTATGCATCTGTTTAAGATTATCTGGACACATTCCTTGTTTTCCACCTACACTGTACCCTTCTGGAATGGGCTGCGCTCCCATTTATTACAGTAGTGAAAGTACTTGGAGTTACTGTCAGAAAAGGATGCAGATGTTTGCCACTCTGCTGATTAGGGCTCCGTCCTGGTGGTGGGCTGATGTGAGTTTAAGTTCCTTTCAGAGGATTCAAAGAGAAGGGAACCAAAAAGAGAATTTCTGCTTCCTTGGTGTGTTCTTGAAGGAGAAGCTAAGGCAAAAATATCATCATCTGCAGAAGTAGCTTTCTGAGAGACTGACCTTCATTCAGCCTTTGAAGTACAGACGGTAGATCTCTGGACCCCAGACAAAGAGTCAGGGATGTGAATCCTGCATGTACAGAAACACATCTCTGTAGTCCCAGAGGAAGGCTTTAAGTTGTTGGAAAGTGGCAGGATTTATAATATATGGAAATCTCAGGGCTGACTCTTGGCTACCTTTGCTAGTTCTTTAGTCTGTGTGCTGTCATCTCTGACTCTGATTTCGGGAAGGCATCCAAAAACAATTTATCCATTAATTCATCAATTGTGTAAGGAGGAAGAACAACTACTCTCCGCAGGTCTTGGAGCTACAGACAAGGACCCTAAACACTTTTACAGACCTAGCTTTATGAGCGTCCTCACAGCTTCCTCTAGTGTCAAAGCAATTGCAAAGAGCTCTAGAGATGAAGCCGAGACAGCCACTACAATAACATTTTTAGTGAATGTAGCTCCTATTTAACATGTAGCAATTTAGCTTTTGACACCTACAGAAAGGGTTGTCTCAAGTTCTCTTTAACTGTATTGACTGCAGTCAAAGTTTAGAAATGTGTGTGCTGGAAGCACTCATGCATTCATTCAGCCAGGGAATACTAATACAATGTCCAAGTACCTTGTCTGATCTGGACTATAAAAAGAGGCATTTGGCAAAAATTGTTCATAATGAACTTATAACATCTTCAAGTGTATCTTCAATATCCTAACAGTATGATTATTATCATAACATTTTCAATAATTGTCAGAGTTTGATTAATTCAGTATTTTCTAACAAAAAAAAATTATTAAATAAGTTCTCCACAAAGTGGTAGAACGCTGATTAAAGAAATTGAAAATCTTCACTTGCAGAAGGAGCTCATGGTTACAATTCTGTTTGATTAGATCTAGGAAAGAACAGGAAAAGGAGATTCTTGTTAAGAATGGAGTGTGTCTAAAACTGTGTGTCAGAAACTGTCCGAGCAGCCAGGGAACAGGTTAGGAAAGCCAAAGCCCTGATGATAGAAATAAATCTGGCCAGGGATGTCAAGGATAACAAGAAAAGCTTCTATAGGTATGTTTGTGAGAAAAGGAGGACAAGGAAAAATGTGGGTCCCCTCTGGAATGAAATGGGTGAATGGGTTACCCAGGATATGGAGAAGGCTGAGGTACTCAACGACTTCTTTGCCTCAGTCTTCACTGGCAAATCCTTGAGCCACACTGCCCAGGTCGCAGAAGGCAGGGACTGGGAGAATGCAGAACCGCCCACTGTAGGAGAAGATCAGGTTCGAGAATATCTAAGGAACCTGAAGGTGCACAAGTCCATGGGACCTGATGAGATGCATCCACAGGTCCTGAGGGAACTGGTGGATGAAGTGGCCAGGACACTGTCCATCATATTTGAGAAGTCCTGGCAGTCTGGCGAAGTTCCCACTGACTGGAAGAGGGGAAACATAACCCCCATTTTTAAGAAGGGTAAAAAGGAAGACCCAGGGAACTACAGGCTGGTCAGTCTCACCTCCGTGCCTGGCAAGATCATGGAATAGACCCTCCTGGAGACTATGGTCAGGCACATGGAAAATAAGGAGGTGATTGGTGACAGCCAACACGGCTTCACTAAGGGCAAATCGTGCCTGACAAATTTGGTGGCCTTCTATGATGGGGTTACAGCGTTGGTAGATAAGGGAAGGGCAACTGACATCATCTACCTGGACCTGTGCAAGGCATTTGACACTGTCCCGCACGACATCCTTGTCTCTAAATTGGAGAGACATGGATTCGATGGATGGACCACTCGGTGGATAAGGAATTGGCTGGATGGTCACACTCAAGGAGTTGTGGTCAACGGCTCAATGTCCAAGTGGAGAACGGTGACGAGTGGCGTTCCTCAGGGGTCAGTACTGGGACCAGCACTGTTCAACATCTTTGTCAATGACATGGACAGTGGGATTGAGTGCATCCTCAGCAAGTTTGCCAACGACGCCAAGCTGTGTGGTGTAGTCGACACACTGGAGGGAAGGGATGCCATCCAGAGGGACCTTGACAGGCTGGAGAGGTGGGCCCAATCCCAAGCACAACTATAGGCTGAGCGAGGAATGGATTGAAAGCAGCCCTGAGGAGAAGGACTTGGGGGTATTGATTGATGAGAAGCTCAACATGAGCTGGCGGTCTGTGCTTGCAGCCCAGAAAGCCGTGTCCTGGGCTGCATCAAAAGAGGTGTGACCAGCAGGTCGAGGGAGGTGATCCTGCCCCTCTACTCCGCTCTCGTGAGACCCCACCTGGAGTACTGCATCCAGCTCTGGGGGCCCCAGTACAGGAGAGACATGGAGCTGTTGGAGCGAGTCCAGAGGAGGGCCACGAAGCTGATCAGAGGGCTGGAGCACCTCTCCTATGAGGACAGGCTGAGAGAGTTGGGGTTGTTCAGCCTGGAGAAAAGGAGGCTCCAGGGAGATCTAATTGCGGCCTACCAGTACCTGAAGGTGCCTACAGGAATGCTGGTGAGGGACTGTTTATCAGGGAGTGGAGTGACAGGACAAGGGGTAATGGGTTTAAGCTGAAGGAGGGTCGATTTAGATTAGATGTTAGGAAGAAATTCTTTACTGTGAGGGTGGTGAGGCACTGGAACAGGTTGCCCAGAGAAGTTGTGGATACCCCCTCCCTGGAAGTGTTGAAGGCCAGGTTGGATGGGGCTTTGGGCAGCCTGGTCTAGTGGAGGGTGTCCCTGCCCATGGCAGGGGGTTTGGAACTAGATGATCTTTGAGATCCCTTCCAACCTAAACCATTCTATGATTCTATGATTAAAATCCACAAGAACTTATCACTGAAAGGGACTGCGTAGCACAACCAAACAGTTGATACATAGATTAAAAAAATCCACACATGGGAGGTCTCTTCATATGCTGTGGGCTGTAAAACACTTTCCAGAACCAAAACTGAAATCTGTAATAAAACATTAAAGGCTACAGCTATAATGTTCCAAAGGAAGAGAGTTTAAAAGGGAGAGAATTTGAAAGCATCACCAATATCTTAGTGACTTGCAACAGCTGGGATCTGTTAAATTAAAATCCTGGAAATTCTAGGAAGCTTACCACATGTAAAGCCTACCACATGTGAAGTTCTACACTTCATTTTCTGATTCCTGTTAACAAGATCATACAGACCATCCTTTATGATGATATGTTTCTTCTTGTTATTGGAATTTCTTTATTCCCTGTGTCATCTACAACTTTCACAAGTTTATACTTTGTTCTCCCCAAATTAACATACTGAAAACAATTGGTCCCAGCGCTATTCCTTAAAAAAAAAAAAAAAAAAAAAAAAGGCACTGCCAAATTCTCTATCCTGAGAAATATCCTTATAATACTATTTGCTGTAGTCTTCCCTCTGGCTGTGTTCCTGAACTGCCTTAGAACCCCCTGTACCCATCCTACCCTCTCTGTTTCACCCAGCTCCCGCAGGGCACTGTACCAACCAACACAGATTTCAGCTAAGCATTAAAATCTGCTCTAGTAGTTCTAAGAAATCAATTATCTTACCATCTTTGACATAATCATCCTTTGATAAAACTATGTTGTGATTTATCTTTCCTGCCCTCTGCCTCCCTGTTTGTTCTTTCTTTCAAGGCTTTGCTATTCCTGCATCCCATGCAGACACAGCAGTCTGTGCAGCAGTCTCTGGGCTTTGCTTTTGGACCCTCTGGGGAAAAGGTCTGGGATCATCAGAGATCTCCTGGGAACCCTCTGAGAAACTTGAAGGTGCCTGCTGCTCTCAGGCAAGGATGAGATAAGGGGAGCCATGAGGGCATGAGCCCAGGGAACCTCTAGGAACTGCTAATAAGCGTGATCAGATGCCCTTGACCCAAGGTGCCTGGATCCTTTGTTGCAGCTGCCTTCTAATTACTAATGGTCAAGAACCCTTTCAGCTGGTGCTCAGGAAAGACCTGTATAAGAGCCAGGCCAAGAGCACAGCTCCTGGAAGCAGTCTGCTTGTACAGCAAGGGTGCAATGAAGAAGAAAAGGGAGGTGGAAGAAAAAGAGAGACATAACTGTGCAAATCAGTATAAACAGTCTCAGGTATGGTAGTGACACAGCACAGAGTAGTTTCCCAGCAGTTTTTGGAGCAGCTGACCCTGCAAGGGTAGAGGCTTCAGCTCACATGGTGCTTTGGATGGTGGTTGCAGCTCTTCAAGTTCCAGCCTGCATAGAGTGCCTGGAGCCTCTCTCTGATGCTAGGAGAGATGGACGTCTGTTCTGAAGGTAATGTGCTGTCTTTGAAGGTCTGTGTCACAAAGTAGAAGAGTTACAGAAGAAAATCATCAGGCTACACAAGATCAGAGAAGATGAAAGAGAGAGACAGACAGGGTCTTCTTGGAGACACTACAGTGTGAATAGCCCTGGATCCTCTACTGCAGTGGAGATGCAGCCAGTGTCCATCTCAAGTTGGTGACGTCTGGCACCAAGAGGAAGTCTCCTGTTCCGCCTAAAAGCTTACAATTATGAGAGTGATTCACCACCCTCAAAGTTGAAGAGGAGCCAGATGTGCTTTCAAGCAAAGTATCTGGGTCAATTGACCCTAAACCCTGTAAGACCACCAGGGACAAGTGGAAAGAAATAGTAATGGGTGGCTCCTTGCTGTGGAGAACAGAGGCACCCATCTGTGGACCTGACCTATTATCTAGAGAGGTTTGCTGCTTGCTGGGGGCCTGGATTCAGGATCTTGTGGAGGGACTGCCAAGCTTGTCTGACCCTCTGACTATTACCCCCTGCTGTTCTTCCATGTGGGCACCAATGTTGCTGCCTAGAGAGTATCAAAAGTGATTTCAGAGCTCTGGGGGCAATAGTCAGGGGCATGGGGTCCAGGTGGTGTTCCCCTTCCAGTGCGTGAAAAGGCTATGAGGAGGAGGCTGATTAGCTCCACAACCGATTGTGGACATGCATTGTCTTGGCAACAGGGTTCTGGTTTCTACAACTATGGAATCCTCTTTGCACATCAACATCTACTTGAGACAGATGGGATCCTTCTCACTAAGTGGGGCAACGGTATCTTTGCCAGTAGAATGGCTGACCTGGTAAAGAGGCACTTTAAACTAGGAACAACAGAGAAGAGAGAGTTACTGGCAGCCCTGTGAAGGAGTGATGGACGGGGAGGGTTGATGAGCAAAGGCCCTGGAATGATGTGACCAAAAAGGATAACAAAATCAACAACACAAGGCTTGAACAGGGTCACCTCCAGCATTTGCATGTAAGAAAGGAAGTGCCTACAAGGCACCATTATGGAGAAATCTCCCAAATCCTTTCTGGGAAGTCAGCATGCTGGGGTGCCTCTCTGAAATGCCTGTACACTAATGCATGTAGCATGGAGAATAAACATGGTGACTTAAATATCTGTGTGCTGTTGCAGGGCTACGATTTTGTTGGGCCCACAGATGAGGTGGGATGGATCACGTAACTGCAGTGCTGCAATAGAGGGATACAGGCTCTTTAGGAAGGATGCTGGGGAGATGAGGAGGTGGAGTTGCCTGTTATGAGGGAGAACAGCTGGAGTATATGGAGCTCTTCCTAGGGATGGATGGTGAGCCAACTGAGAGCTTATGGGTAATAATTACTGAGCACACCAATACAGGTGATATTGTAGTAGGTCAATAACCTTTGAACGATCATGGCTACTGGGAGAAGTGCCTGAAGACTGGAGGAAAGGAAATGTCAGGGGAACTACAGGCCAGTCACTCTCACATCAATACCTGTGAAGGTGATGGAGCATGTTGTCTACCTAGACTTCAGCAAGGCTTTTGACATTGTCCCAGAAGATCTTCATAGAGAGGCTAATGGAGTATGGGCTGGACAAGCAGACAGTGAAGTGGATTGAAAACTGGCTTAATGGCTGGGCCCAGAGGGTGGTGATCAATGGCATAAAGTCTAGCTGGAGGCCAATAGCTAGTAGCGTACCACAGGGGTCCATACTGGGTCCAGTTCTGATCAATATCTTCATTAATGATCTGGAGGATAGGGCAGAGTGTACACTCAGCAAGCTTGCTGAGAACACAGAACTGGGAGGGATGGCTCATACACCAGGGGGTTGTGCTGCCATCCAGAGGGACCTCAACAGGCTGGAGAGCTGGGATGACAGAAACAAACCTCATGCAGTTCAGCAAGGGCAAGTGCAAAGTCCTGAGCTGGCAAGGAACAACACCATCCACCAATACATGCTGGGGGCTGACCAGCAGGAAAGCAGCTTGGCAGAAAAGGACCTGGGTGGACACCAAGTTGAATACAAGCCAACAATGGGCCCTTGTGGAAAAGAAGACTAATGGTATATGGACTGCATGAGGAGGAGTGTTGCCGCAGCAGGCAGGTTGAGGAAGGTGATTCTTCCCTTCTACTCAGCACTGGTGAGCCCACACATGGACTGCCAGGTCCAGTTCTGGACTCCCCAGTACGAGACATGGACACACTGAATAGAGTCCAGTGAAGGGCCACAAAGGTGATTAAGGTTCTGGAGCATCTCTCCTGTGAGGAAAGGCTGAGAGATTTGGGACTGTTCAACTTGGAGAAGAGAAGGCTTGCGGGGGGGATCTCATCAGCATGCATAAAAGAGGGGCAAAGAGGATGGAGCCACGCTTTTTTCAGTGGTGCCCAGGGTCAGGATCAGAGGCGATGGGCATAAACTGAAACATAGGAAGTTCCATCTGAACATCAGGAAACACTTGTTAACTGTGAGGGTCACCAAGCACTGGCACAGCTTGCCCAGGGAGGCTGCAGAGTCTCCATCTGTGGAGATACTAAAGGGCTGTCTAGAAATGGTCCTGGGCAACTGATTCTAGGTGCCCCTGCTGGAGCAGGGGGCTTGGACTAGATGACATCCAGAGGTTCCTTCCAACCTCAACCGTTCTAAAATTCTGTGGACTCCTAAAACACTACAAACATTACTGATGTCCCACATATAATCACCTCAAACAGATACTGGACATCTTCAGATACAGCTAACTGAGATTTAAAGACATACCTTGTACTTTAGAGTAATAGTTTAGGTTTCAGAATGCTCCTATAATCCATCCGTATGTCTAAACTGGCTTGGAAAATAATGGTTTTCTGGAACTTGGAATTAGATTTGTGATGTCAATTTGAAGTTGGTTTTGGTACAAGACCTAAGGCACAAGATTTGATGTGTCCTGCATTTCTAAATGGAGGTCAGTAGCTCAAACTATTTTACTGATCTGTGACAAGGTTGATTTTTGTCAGCCACAACTTGGAACTGTTTTCCAAGCTACGGAAGTGTTTAGAAAGTGATTTTCATGTACACTATTAGCCTAGCACGAGTCACTAGGAGCAAACAAGCTCAGAATATGCCAGTGGCAAATAAAAATTCTTAACAAAATGGGTGGTAATGAGGAATGTCATCAAACTTCCTAGGTCACATCTCTCAAAGACACTTTCTTACTCAGATAAAAGACATTCTGTTTAACCATGTAGGACACTTCTCACCTACAAATGCCCCCCTACTCTGTAGCTGAATGTGAGCAGACCATTTCCTATGAAGAGGAACAAACCTAGGCTAAGGTTCTATCTTTCTGCTTTCTCCCCATTTCCTATATTGTAATTCTATGACCTTCACATACTCTCAAGGAATCTAAATACTTACTAGGACCCAGAAGAACCACGCTAAATCTAGAACTTCAGGAGTGTTCAAAACCTCTAGAAGTCCCACTGTAACTTTGACAGCTTCTCCCTGTTTCATTTTGATTGTATGGTCATTATTTTTGCAAAGACCAAAGGAAATTCATCGTGGAAGCACTCTGTCCTGGCAAGCAGAAATGCCTAGATCTGCTATGCGCCCCACTTCCTCTTGGAGGTAAACAAACGTCTCAAAACCAAAAAATAAAGTATTCACACTGGCTTTCACGCTCCCACCATACAAAATCTTCATTCTGAGTGATGTCCAATAAGTTTCCATGAAAGTTAAGCTCCCACTTTTCCAAAGGACATGAGAACTGCAGGGAAAGTTACAACCACAGAGCCTGAGTCACTCCGCAAATGGAAGATTAGCTTTGGACAGATGAGGTCATGATTCCATGGCACATAGAATGACTGCTAAGATCAAGTGCAACAGAGAAGGCAGAAACTTGTAGGGGAAAAGAGGACTGCCCCTTTCACCAGCAGCCTGCAGTTAAAGGTGAGTACATAAAACATGAAACTGCACTGAAAGCCAAACTATATGCAGCTCAATCTGCCTGCTCCAGACAAATGAACAAAGACTGGCCAGATGTTAACAGCTTACGTTCTTATTTCTCTGGGAGACTGCCTGCCTAAGCCATATGCTACAGAGAGGTCCACATCACCAGTTCACTCAAGATCCCCAGTGCAACACTGTAGCAAAGATAATCAGAGGATGAATAGCATTGCGTTAATGACAGGGCAGATACATGTTTTGGGGAAGACTGAGAATATGCAAAAAAATCTTAGAAGAGTAGTATTAATCCTCATCTTAGATCCTTTTCTTCTTTTCTACAGAGTTAATTAATAACATGAAAAGAGGGCAGAATTGTGACTGTGTAACACTACATATGTTCTCTTACATTTCTAGATTTGCAGTCCAAGAGGGATGACTGTGATGTCTTTTCTTAAACCCTTTTCTCTCGCCCTGCAAAGGTTCCAGTCTCCTTATATTTTTTAAATCGAACTTAAGTAATGGCCCCAGCCCTGCACGTGCTAACTTCAAGCAGTTTAACAGCTGCTTGACTCCAATGCTTGCAGATTACCTTTCACAGGGAATGGATTCTGTTAATTACTTACTCTTCTAGCAATGTTCATCATTCCAAAAGACATTCCATGACTTTTCCAGGAATTTACTTTAACCCCTTAGCTATCAAGACTGAATTTGGTAAACTTTTTCAGAAATTATTTTCAGTGAAGTGATATTCTCTTCTGATTTGGACAATATCACATTTTCCTACTACTCGTCTACATCATGTGCACAACTGTGCCCACTTCTAAATTTTATCACTGCACCATCAATTTTAATTTGAAAATATCCTGCAATTGCCTGATGAATGGAAGATAATTAGATACCCAATCAAAACTATTGTGTGTGGGGAATGCTTGCAAGTTAAATCACTGTTTAGAATCAAATTTCATCCTTGTATTATCATTTTCTGAAAAACAAGTACCAAAGCATAGCAAAACCCAAAACAGAACCAGGACAATGCTGTGGTATAAGCAATAAAATTTCAATGTGCAATGCTAACATCTGTTACAATAAGCATTGTCTTGGAACATTTTTTCAATATAATGTAAATGGGAATTTTTTTCTTTGAGTCTGGATTAGTCTTGGTTTCAGATAAAGTGATGATTTTTATATCAGATCAATCAGGAAAATTAACTATAAGGAGTTTCTCAGCCACGAGACATTAGATGTATAGACGGTACTGATCATTATATTCCTTTATCTTGTGTTGCAAATACCAATCCATCACACATGCACAATATAAGGTTTAAACATGAAGGAGTGGTGACCAGTCTCTAAAAAAAAATTTAAGTTTGTTTTGGTTTTGTTCAAGACACCTGAAGTAAGTTTGATAAGGACTTATTCAGTTCATGGGAACCCTGCGGCCTCTTAAGGTGACAGTGGAGTGTGAATCATCAGTGCAGGATGGCACAAACATGTAATACCACTGCATAGCTCTAATTCTCTGCCAGGTGATGTTCTAACCTCTTTTCTTTTTTTCTGTTTTTGGAAGCTAAAAAAAATTTTAAAAATGTATTAGGAAACAGAAGAAAACGTGAAAAATATTGGATAAAATACTACTGCCATAAGAAAAAAAAAGTTTCCTAGCATGTCCTTTGCACAAAAGGCCAAAAAGAAACTTATGCATGCCCTTCAGAAAATTTCAGCCAGTCACCACCTATATTTTATATGCCTAAATATCTTCCCTTCAGATTCTGAAATTTCTTGCTGAAAGAAATGTCTCGGTCTTTTCCATTTTAAATTACTGCAGTGATTCTCCCCCCTTAAGCCACTTATACACCAGTGAAGATACAGTTTCCCATTTATATGAATAGCATCCTGTGATATAAGCAGAAGTCACTCTCAGAGACTGCCTGTTTGTGAAGATCTTCATGTATCAACTTGAATTATAGGAACAAATAATTATAAGACAGAACAGGGGAACTCATTCTTCTTCATAAGCTCAAGAGAACTTGAAGTTGTTCCTAAGATTTTGCTGTAGAAATCAGGCATGAACCAGGAATAGGGCAATATGAAGGAAGATCTCAGGCACATCTGTGCCTGTACTTCTGCTTTGCAGGACAATTTAGAAACCACAACGAGGACAGAATCTCCACATTTCTGTTTATCGAACTCATTGAAACTATCTTTGGGAAAAGAATATTGGGGCTTCTTGAGATCAGGAACCTAAAATACATTGCAAAGGAAAAAGCCAAGCAAACAAACAAAACCTCATTTCTTCATAATGTGTGAAGTTGGCTTAAATGCAGACTTAGTTTTGCTAGCATTTTTACATCAGTAGTTCACAGCTTTCAAGGTATACATCCAAGCTTGGTGACATTTTGCTTTTGCTTTTCTTTTTAAGCCAGTGAAAGAAAAAATTAAAAAGTCTTTGTTTTATGCAGTATATATTTTCAACAAATGCTTAAAGAATATTTAAGGCCATATCAAGGCATCTCAAGCATTCTCCAAACACAGCCAGTAACTGTCCAGTAACAATGAAAAAAATGACAACTTTTTCCTCAAAAACTTCATATTAGTACTCCAAAGAAGGCCTAACAACTTATTTTATTTCCAGTCATCTTTGATATATTGAATACTAGGCAGAAGTTATCTGTTTCTTTTGTCCTAATTATAGTAACCTATGTTAGGATAAGATTGCTCCTTCCTCAAAAACAGCTGAGCACATGGAGATGGGAGAAATTCCTGAGTGGAACTAGGGAAGGAAAGACATAGCAGACTGAGATCTTTTCACTTCCTTTAGGGACAAAAATGTGAACCAGTAAAAGGAATCCGAAAGGCTTTGTGGAAAGAATGAAATGATGCAGAAAACAAACAAAAAGATGGATAGAATACAGGAGGAAGACAAGACACCTTGAAAAAAGAAGAAACATTAGGAAGAGATACTTTGAAAAGTTCTACAGTTAAACAATGGCAGTTATAACGTCTCGGTTTTCCTGCTCTGCATGCCTTTTCCCATATTTCTCTTTGATTGCCTTCTGTGTCTCACATCTCTTACCTTCTGCCTCTTTTTTCTACTTTTCTGCTCTCAAAGTTGAAGGTACAGGGCTCCTTCTAGAATGAAATCAATGGGTACTATTCAGAGCTTCCAACTTAAACATTGCTGTTATCTGGTAAATTTGATGCTTCCAAGCTCATTCTTGGAGAAAAAGTAATATTTTTCTTGCTGCCCTAAAACCTCTTGGCAACTGTGATGGAGAGTGGCAATCTCTGCTCTTCTGTCTTTCCTTAGAAGCCAAGTGTGTTGGTTTTGCGTGGCAAGGTTTTGGTAGCGGGGGGGCTACAGGGGTGGCTTCTGTGAGAAGCTGCTAGAAGCTTCCCCTGTGTCTGATAGAGCCAATGCCAGCCGGCTCCAAGACGGACCCGCCGCTGGCCAAGGCCAAGCCAATCAGCGCCTCTGTGATAACATATTTAAGAAAGAGAAAAAAAACAGTTAGAGAGCGCTTTTGCAGCCAGAGAGAGGAGTGAGAAGATGTAAGAACATCTGCAGACACCAAGGTCAGTGCAGAAGGAGGGGGAGGAGGTGCTCCAGGCACCAGAGCAAGATTCCCCTGCAGCCCATGGTGAAGACCATGGTGAAGCAGGCTGTCCCCCTGCAGCCCATGGAGGAAGGATGAGGGGGTGTAGCGATTCCACCTGCAGCCCATGGAGGACCCCACACTGGAGCAGGTGGAGACACCTGAAGGAGGCTGTGGCCCCATGGGAAGCCTGCGCTGGAGCAAGCTCCTGGCAGGACCTGTGGATCCGTGGAGAGAGGAGCCCATGCTGGAGCAGGTTTGCTGACAGGACTTGTGACCCCGTGGGGGACCCACGCTGGAGCAGTTTGCTCCTGAAGGTCTGCACCCCGTGGGAGAGACTCACACTGGAGCAGTTCATGAAGGACTGTAGCCCGTGGGAAGGACTCACGTTGGAGAAGGTCGTGAAGGACTGTCTCCCGTGAGAGGGACCCCACGCTGGAGCAGGGGAATGATGAGAGGAGTCCTCCCCCTGAGGATGAAGCAGCGGCAGAAACACCGCGTGATGAACTGACCGTAACCCCCACTCCCCGTCCCCCTGTGCCGCTGGCGGGGGCGGAGGTTGAAGCCAGGAGTGAAGTTGAGCCCGGGAAGATGGGAGGGGTGGGGGGAGGTGTTTTTAAGATTTGGTTTTATTTCTCATTCCTCTACTCTGTTTTGCTTAGTAATAAATAAGATGAATTCCCTCTCTAAGTTCGGTCTGTTTTGCTCGTGATGATAATTAGTGAATGATCTCTCCCTGTCCTTATCTCGACCCGTAAGTTGTTTTTTTTCCTTGTACTTTTTCTCCCCTGTCTAATGAAGGAGGGGAGTGATAGAGCAGCTCTGGTGGGCACCTGGCCCTCAGCCAGGGTCAACCCATCACACCAAGCCTGAGAAGTCAAAGAGTGTAATCACACCTTGAAGTCTGCACAATGTATACCTACAGCCATCAAAACCTGGTGTCTCAAGCTTGTTTTCTGGCTGAAATTTGAAAGGTCACCAGATCTCTCATTTCTTTTCCATGACTAATCCCTCTGAGCCCCTCAATAACTCTCTCACTGCATCTGTTTATCCAATGAATTCTTATCAGAACTGACCACTAACTCAGACCCTAGTTTGCAGACTCCACAGTGACAGACCAAGGCTACAATAAATAAACTTCTAGATTAATAAGGCTTCCATTCTGCTTTCTCTACAGGAATAGATAAATACTACTTTGAGAAGGCTTGTTAACTAGCTGCTTTTCTTTGGAGCAATTTTCTTTTTTTCTGTTTTCCCGTATTGCATTTTCTGGGATGAGAATAGGAATTTATAGATGCTAAATGCTTTCAATTTAGGTAAAATGGACCCTAACAACCTTCTGATTTTTGAAGCAGATGTAGAAAATGCAGCACAACCTTAAGAAAACCTGAGTGTTAACCATGGCAGCAAAAAAAAAAGTGCTATTTTGTCCACTTACAAGGGCTGTTTCTCTTTAGTATTTGTCACCAAGGTATTTTTAGGTTATTAAACCCAATGAAGAATGTGATAGAGTCACAAGAGAAGATATTTTATCTTTTATTTTTCACATTGTTAATCTATTTCATTAGCTTACTGCACACTTCTCATTTCTTCTGTCTTTTTGAAATGCCACCTACACTGACAAAATTACATTAGGAGTTCTCAATATTTCCAGGAAGAAGCAGAGAAATCACATAAACAGATGACTGTTAAGAAATACAGAAAAACAAAGAGTCACTTGAGATGATCAGAATTTAACTTGTTTTCAAAACAATCCCAGGCATGCTACTCAGTGGGAGGGAAATATACATTTTAAAAAATCTACAGATATCATGAATATGCCCCCAAATGTGAAGTTAAAATGCAGTTTCACTGAATTTTAACAGGACAGGGGAGCAAAAAGAAACAACTGAAGCCAGTCTAGAGAAAGTCTCCTAACACAAAACAAGGAAGCCAGAATCCCTCTTAGTGTACAAGTGCAATGAAGTGCTAACTTTCCATTTGAAACATACTATGAACCAAATAATGTGTACGAATAAAATGAGCTATATGCAGGGAAGAACAGTAAAATTCTGAAGTAGTAAGGTAAACTAGAATTGCTGGTTAGCAAATACAGCATTATGTGAAAACCAGTACGTGATTACACATTTTTCTGTTTCACAGTCATATTCTGAAGCCTTTACATGTTCTCCAACTGGTGGGTCCCAACAGTTTTCAGTTGTTGATAGTTAAGTATGACTTCATTCTCATGACTCTTTCCACCGAAACATGAAACAGAGCAAAGACAGACCACAGTAGTATCACCTGGTTTGCCTAATTCAAAATACAATTCCAATCAGGTAGTGCTAGACAGGAGCAAAACTGGAGGTACCAATTGCTGCATAATCTCCAATCAGCTGAAAGCTCACTTGGGAATTGGAAAGAGGACACAGTCACGACTTTTCTGAGAACTGTGTACCCAACAGCTGCAATTCTTCCGGGATGATAAACGCTAAAGTTAGCCTTGCTTTCAGCAGCAGGTTGGACCAGACAACCTACTGAGGTCTCTTCCAATCTACATTATCCTATGATTATATGCCATAACAAACACTTATAGCTGAAAATCTTGAAATTATTTTGTAACCTCATTTATATACCTTTGCAATAGAATTATTAACTTCTGAAACAGAATCTTCTCTCAGAGGACGAGAACAAGGCAGCAATCCACAAAATCTAGGACACAGAAGCACAACGGATATGAGCTTGTCCTAGTTAAGTAACAGAACTGATAACGTTTGTACATTACCCTTATACCAAGATGACTTATTCAATTTAAACATTAATCCAATGGAAGAGACATTTCTAGTTGTACAAACAGACCTAAATAACTTACAAAGGATACTAATAGTGAGCTGTGCTACTAGCAACCATAGAATTCAGGTCACTTGAAAAGTCATAATCCTTGGGATCCAAGCAACGCCAAGAAAGGGAGCCTCAAGCCATGCTAGCAGTATCAGATATATAGATATCGCCCGTGTGCTTCAAGAACTTGAAAGCATGCTAGCATAAGCTTCTCCACTCGCTCTACCTACCTTTTTTCTCTGTATGTCACTTGGAGAATAAGGAAGATGTAATGTGTTTATAAGAAAGAGAAGTTTTTCCACCAAGTAAAAGGAAATGCAAAGTCTCTGCAGCAAGGGTTCCCAGAGGAGCAAAAGACCCTCTGTAATTTTGGCCTCCAGAGATAAATTGGAGTAGGACTGATAATCTAAGTGATTGAGAAAACTGCCTCATTACAAGGCAAGGTAAACCAGAAAACAGGTTTATGACTTTCAGGGGAAGCTCACTTGTGGACAAGTACGTGAACTTTAATTATTGGGATATAAGATCATAGTACAAATTGCAAAGAGACAGGAGACAGTGATCCAGCTAAAGAAAAAAAGGACAGCCAAAAAAACCCTGAAGTTAGATGGCAGCTGAAGAGATACAATTAGGGTTCCTGTTGACTAAACTATATGGGTATGAAGTCTTCTCTATATAACATGGACAAGAAGGCAATATCTATCCCCACATGTGTTTAGGTGGAAGGACAACTGGAGGAAATTGAGATAGATATGCAAATTGTTCTGCATAAAAAAAAAAAAAGAAAAGAAAGACTTGTCAAACTGATACAGTCTTTCTGGGAGATGGAAAAATGGGAGAGAGCATTGCGCTCTCTTGCTGCTAAGAGTAAAACCATCTGAGTTACTACACAGGCTTCTTTAAAGACCCCATTAATTTATTTCTGCTTATTTTATTTTATATGAGAGTAAACAGAGATGACATTCAGTTACTTCTGGTCTAGTGGCTTGTAATGCATTTTCAGCACAGAAGAATCACATCCTAAACTCAGTGAGATTTTACAACAGAGAGATAAGTTTTAGATGCTATTCAACAATTTTTTCACTTTCAAAAAATGTTAGGAAAATTAATAGTTTAAACAGTACTTGGGTAGTTTAGCCTGATGTTCCTTTAGAGGGAAAATTATGGTCTCAGTGGATATATAGACTTGTACCAGCACGTGGAGGTCACTAACAGGCCTTAATGGTCCCTCCTCTGGGACCTCCACCCACATCATTAGTCTTGTGTCTTCAGTCTCTGTCATGGACCTGCCCAGCAATCACTAGACCTGACCCTGACCTGTGGATTGACTTTCCAGCTTGGCCTTGGACCTGCCACATCGCCATGGACTTACTCGCCTGACGGTCTTGCACCCTTGGCTGAGCCTGGCCTTGACCTCTGGGCCTGCCCTACTCCCTTGCAGTGGGCCTGGGCTCTGCCCGGCCATCACATGTTGTCCCCCTCTGCTGCTGGTGGCTCCCATCCCTCACTGCTCCCGGGCAGCCAATTAATTATTTCCTCCAGTTTTTCCTATGCTTTCACTGTCTGCACAGGGAAAGGAGAAACTCTACATGGAGCTGCAAAAGGAAGGATGGAGCTCTAATAATGTCAAAGACTCAGGACTCAACATTCTCTACAAAAATCACCTGAATTTAAGGAAGCTTTAACTGGATCTTGCATTACCTGAAGGCTTTAATGAATCACACTAAACTGAGTTTGCAGTCTGACACAGAAAATTGTTGCTTACCTTTCAAGAGGAATGGAAAGACTTTGAAGTCAAGTCCAGCACTCTAGTAAAGCCTTGAAAGCTGCAGTTTTAACATTTCTTAAGTGACTCTGACAGACATGAAGTCCATCCCTCTCTTCCAAAGGAAGTCCAAGAATCCCTATGTTGTGTTTGTTTAGTCTTATCTTAACAAACCCTACAGGATGAAGGTTCAACAACCTACCCAGTTTATTCCACTGTTTTCCACTTTTAATCTTTCTCATAAAACATGTTTCTAAATTACTGAACTTTTTTATAGATGTCTCTGACCTACTTCCTTCTTGAAGATGATATTAGACCTGATCCAACTTACATCTAACGAGCATTAAGTAGTGTTGAAGTTTACTCTGTGTCTTAAGTATCAATATTGCATTACATCAGGGGTAGTGACATGAGAGCTGTTTGCTTCCTTTCTATTTTTCACAGTAGGTCAAACAGTTTGACCTTCTTGACACCCAGTTTGTGGTTCGTTGCAGTGCTTCCTGTATCTTTCTTCAGAGATCTTCTGCCTAGATAGCTGTTTTGGACTTTTTCACTTACATAATATTTCTATTAAAACCTTTCTCTACTTGTCAAGATCATTCTCAAACCTAATCCTGTCCTCTGCAAAGTGCTTGCAGCTTTTCTCAAGTAGGTATCAACTGCAGATTTAATAAACATTTTCTCTATCCCACTATCTAGAGAAAACCTTATCTTTCTAGAGAAAACCACTTGACAGAATCCCATCCTTCTTGTTTGACAGTGAACCACTGATAACTACTCTGTGAAATTTTAATTCCAAGCCAGAGAAAGATAAAACATATCATACTTTTTGATGACTTTTTGCTTCAGCATTTGTTTTAAAAATGCTGATCTGATGTCAATTAACCTTTCTTGGCAGGAATATTGGTTAGAGATTGCTCTTATAGTATCTTCCTCAAGATCAAGTTTCCGTATGTTTCTTTAGGAACACCTTTAATATTTTTATAAGACATAAAACATCACACTTATCACCTACTCCATCTCCTCCAGACTTGTTATCTTGTCAGAGAGGGAAATTAGATTGCTTTACAATTATTTATTCTTGACAAATCTATTTTGGCCATTGTTTAGCATCTTTTTATCTTCTGGGTGATTCCAAAAAGATTATCTGCTCAAGTGCCTTTCTAGGAATTAAATTTAGCCTGACTGGTCTAGAATTCCCTGGGTGTCTATGTGTTTTTTGGAAAGAGAGACACAAAAGTTTCTTCCCTTCCCCTACAATTCGCTTTTTATCCTTTAATTCTCAAAGCTCATAAGGGAACGTTCTAAGATCTCTTAAGTACTCCATAGTGAATTAATTGTGCCAGACAATTTGAAAATATCTGACTCATCTACGCAGACTCTAACTTGTTCTTAAACCCTCTTCACTAGTTTTAATTATGCTAGTCTTCAGAACATGGTCAGCCCTTTTTTTAATGAATGCTGAGGAAGGAAAAAAAAAACCCCACCATGAAACTGGCATGCCTCTATTAGTTTTACCTCTCTGTCAATTAATGGGCCAACTCTTTCCCTTGTCTTGCTCTGATTACTTACATGATGTTTTCTTTTAACTACTCTACTGTTAAAACCATGCTTAAGGCACTTGGCCCATACTTTACTGCAATTTCTACAACCAAAATGTTTCTCAGGGTGAAACTCAGAACATTTTGGAGGGTGCATAGTACATGATCTGATCAGTTCTGAGGCTTCAGTCATTTCTGTCTCAGTAAGCTCCTCCAATATTTTCAGCCACAAAACTTAGCAGATTTTGTCTCTCAATGTTCAGACTGATCAGACTGATGCTTATAATAAATCAGAGCACGAAAGGAACACAATGAAATTAGATTTAGTCTCTCTTTTAAGTGAACCAATGTCAGGATACAAGCTTTCTTCAAAAATCATACACTGTGGCAAGTCAAACAATATAAAGGAACCTTTGCAAAAAAAAAAAAAAAAAGTGATTTTTTTTGCACTTGTGTGCAATGAGCTCAGTGCAAAAAAAGAGTCAAGGGAAAGCATGGGTAGCTTTTACTACAGACAGTCAAATAACCCCAGAAGGGAGTTAACTTTATTCAGTGCAGCAAATGTGACCTAGCAAGACAAAGCCAAACAAGACTGAAACAGTAGGTCTATTTCTTTTTACGTAATTGCTACTAATGGAGGAACTAGCTCCTTGGAAGTCTAATATTTGTAGCTGTCTTTGTGTACTCAAAATTATGCAAATCTTACCTCAGAGAACCTTTGTACATCCTGGGTTAAAGTTCCTACTCTCTTCCACTGATAATATTTGAGTAACTTCAAAATTGCTGGATTCACTGCATTATCAGATGGCACTGTCCGGAAGAAATAAGGGTATTTTTTCTTATCAGCCAGCTCTGGGGTTGTCGCTGCAAATGAGAGCTGAAAAAAATCAAACAACAAAAAAAAATGAAAGTCACCATAAGTCATCTAGCAGCCAAAAGAAAAACTTTGCTCTTCTCAGTGCAACAAGACACAAACCACCCACTGCAGTCATGTAGAGGATTTTCATCATCATACAGCTTGGAAATCCTACCAGCACCATTTACTCATTTAGTAAAAAAGCGATTTTTAAAATACCTTAGTTCTGTAAACCACCTGCTGCAAAATTAAACAACTGAATCTTCACAGTCAGTGGTGTAAAATCCTCTGTTTGGAATCATGCATCTTACACATTGCACAGAGCAAGAAGCTCTAAGTAAATCTCTATGATGAATTCCCCATCAAATTCCTTCTACATTCTCTTCATAAAAGTTGAGAATTGTTCTCAGGGAATATTCTCAAACTTTTATATATCTCTGAATTAGAGGGTGAACCTCTAGTAGCACCTCTTCCTAACTTCAGGTAATAGGAAAGGTACCAGAAGCAGAGAGAATAATTATGGCAGCCAAGGCTGCAGCTCAGAAGTTTACCTGGCTCCCAGTTTCTTCCACTGAAGCAGCCCCTTGTGATCTGTGTTATCAAAGGGGACTCAGTGGCTAATTCTACACATCTGAAAACACCAGAATTTGTACATGGTTTGAGAGTGCTTATAATGAAAGAAAAGAGGAAACCTGTTAACACACCAAAAAAAAAAAATAAATCAGAAAACACTGAATTCTTCTGCCCAAGTCAAATTCTATATTTTTGTGAATGATTTTCAGGCAGTCTTATGAAGGAAATGCCTGCATATTCATTTTCTGAAAATGCTCCCAATCCAAAGGTACTTGTGATTACTTCCCCTAGTATTTTTTAGGTTGCTAGGAATGTGTTTCTCAAGCTTTTTTTTCAGCCATGCATAGCAGTTGAGGATTTTTTAAAGTATCGATGTAATGCAAATTGGTTTGACTGTTGAAAAATAATCACCCTAATACACTTATTTTAAGTCTTTCAAACTTGATAAACAGTCAGGAAGTGTAGGTGAATTCAAGCCTATATAAGTATATCCAACCACGGTATTAAGTTTACACTTTCTTCAATCAAGTATTCAGTATATTTGGGCTAGAAACCCTCTTTTGAAATGCAGAATAGACAAATTTAATCTGAAATCTAACTTTTTCTTCATGTTTATAAAATTTAGATTTATCCTGGCAGAGACAGGACTCATTCTCTGATTTTAGACACACAAAGAACATATTGCATTGTTATAACCTCCTAAGCATCAATATAGTTTATTTTCCTTAATTAAATTAATTAAAAGCCCTGAAATCCAAACAACTTGAAGTATGTATAACTGGACAGTTTACACTCTACCGCTCAAAAAGAGAAGATATTTTCTCTTCACCAATCATTAGCTAGAAGGGATTTTAAAGACCTTCTAATGCCATGTAAGTCTAAGGTAAAATATTTTTAATATAGCAAGTGCTCTTTTATTATATTTTTATTTAAAAAAAAATACACTATGAGGTACTGTGATATTGAGGTCTTGATTTTCCAAAACAATATCGTTTGGCTCCCTTAGAACTTTGTAACATTTAGCAATCAGCAGTGAGTTTGCGAAGAGCTGATTTCAAGGGAAAAAGAATGAAGGTCTGCCAGGTAGATCTAACCAGCTTTTCTGTCTAGCCTTGTAATGGTAAACATCACGCATCCACTGCACAATGAAAGTGGAAATAAGGACCTTATTTCCTTATTTCCTAATAAGTCACCTTCTCTGACTGAAAAAGAGAGAAAATTTGAATTTAGAAATCCAGCATGAAGAGGAATGCCTCTCAGCAGCCTGTCTGCTTGCAGCCTGGTGAGTGCAAAGGACTTGCTTTTCAAGTTATTATGGTTTTGGATCGAATGTAATTTGATTGATCCTTTAGAAAAAGAAGTAAAGCACCGCTGAAGTAACAGTAGTGACGAGCAACATTGGCAAGGTTCACCTAACTCAGGTTCACAGACTGAATGGCAAATTTTTCTGATCAAAAGGACAAAAAGCGTTAGTAATGAGGAGCCTCTATAGCTGTGAGCATTTTGTCTACACGTGTTAAAGAAAAACAATAATGTTAATACTCTAGAAGTCATTCAAGTCGGGAGTCAGTATGAAAGGAATCAGTGTAAAAGGACTTTCAAGTACATCACCTGAAGTCGATTTACTTCTACACTGTTTAGCTTATCATGGCGTTCTCCCTGACATATACCCCACAGACCATGCGGGAGCAAAATCACAGCTAACAAGGGAGGTCCGTAAAGGGTGACTGACTGCAAGCTGGTATTTCAGACAAAGTCCCAACCCCACTGAAGTTAGTGCCAAAGCTTCCACCAACTTCCTCAGAGCCCAGATTTCAAGCTTGTGATCTGAGTACCTGGAAAACAGATTTATTTAGTGAGACTTAACTACACCAGTGTAATTGTAACACTGTAGGTCATCCTGACATTTTGCAGTACGCCTAGACTCAGATTTGTAGTAATGCAGATTTTACTTTTTTAAAAATAAAAATATACAGCTGGCTCAAGAGTGAGTCAAGCAGTTGTGCTTGAATGGAGAAGCAGAGCAGGAACGCAGCTAATGGCTTTATCTCACCCTGTGAGTAGAAAAGAAACAACAAATAACAGTTTTGGAATGGGTCCAAAGCAAAAGAATTCAGGAACTGGTGTGAAATAGAAAACCAAAACATTAAAGAAGATGCAGAAAGGACCCTATAGCACTACGTGTGTAAAAGAGTATCCTATGGTAAAGAGTTTTGTGGCCATAAAATGTAGGACTTTTTCTGTACTTAGGGAAAAAAAAAAAAGGCTGGAAAATTGAAAAAGCCAGTGAGACAGATTTTACTTTCAGATTTAAAAGAACCCAACCAAACATTATTCCATACAAGCCAAGGAAATTTCTTTGGGTTCACACCGAGAGTGAAAGTAGAATTTGACAATAGAGAGGAAAGGAGAAGAGAGAAGAGACAATGTTACACAACTATTATGAAAAATACTTCAGCCTAATATGAGAGATGGCCAGGTCAAGGAATTTGAACTGGTGGGCTTTGCTGAAAAACTGAAAAATATATAGAAGAATTTTATTAGGGCGGTGTTGAGGTCAGGCACACATTTTAATAAATTAATTTTTCTCCAGAAATATGATACTTTTTGAAACAGGAACACATTAATTTTGTTAAAAATCCATACAGTTCCATGGAAGGGTTGTGATCAACACTAAATAGAGTGTTAAAACAAAGTGGAGATAGGAACAATTCTGCAGAAGGGGAATAAAAGCTAGCTTATAACCATATATTAAGCTGAAATGAGGTGTGGCAGATTAAAGCAAGAACATCAATCCAAAATGCTTTCAAGTCACAGCAAGCATGTTCCCATTTTAGGGAAGCAACAGTGCATTCCCTTTAAAAAAGTCAGTACAGAAGCGGGAATGGCAAGATGCATCTAGCTCTAGCATTTGTTCAAGAAAATAGGATGCAACACTAGTGAAATTAATGGGAAAGACTAGGAGTTATGTAAGAGAGGATGGATATTACAGAGCTGAAACAAAATTAGAAAAGGAAATACTATATACAGTGTATATATTCTATATAGAAGTCCAGAGGTTGGAAGCTGGAAGGCTGAAGCCACTCTGCAGTCCTAAGAAATGCCGAGGGAAGGGAAGCTGCCAGAAACGGCAATCGGTCTTCTGGTGTTTGGTTGTTTTATTATCTCTAGGAAGCATTTATGTTTAAATTTTGTCACTGTAATAATATACAGAAGTCTTGGAAAAATAAAAGCACAGATCTATCCCTGGGGTAAGCAGTTACCCTAATCTAAGGCAACAGGTCCATTTAGGAATCACATTATTTACAAGAACTGCATTAGCTAAATTAAATTAATAACATAAACCCTTAGCAAAGTTATTGTAGATCCACAAAGTCAGTAGGGCAGCAAACTGCACTCCCTTCATAAAGCAAAGAGTGGCCCGTGAAGTGGCTAAAGGATCTGAAGCATCTCCCACCACAAACTCCCCAGCAGCTGGAAGGAGGCCCCTGACATCTGGCAGAAGGTGCCAGAGCATCTGGATTTGTCCATCCCAAATTGAGAATGAGGTGTCACTCTCACCACTTGCCTCTCCCAAGGAGAAGGCTGTCAAACACAGGTATGTGCTGTGTGCATGGAGTATTATACACTGAGGGGAAAAAGAAAGAAAGAAAAAAAAAAAAATGCCTTAGGTAAGAGGGTAATCTCCCTTTAATAAAACATCATCTGCTAAGACAACTCATTCATGTTTGTAAATGGGGAAAATTAGCTTATTGAGCACCAGAGAGATTAGCTTAATTTTCCTAGGCTTCTGCACTGTGGCTTGTACAAGTATTTTATTAATGATCCCTAGAGATTCAAACCTGCACCCATTGCTGTAAAACTAGTCTTTTCTAGAAAGCTAAATTACGGTGATAAATCAAAATTTATAAACAGGATATAAACTGCTGATTCAATCAATCGGTGATAACATTTATTATCATCATATCTAAAGATTGCATGTCATGTATACTTAGATAGGAAGCAATATTTTCTGCAAAAAAAGAAAATGCAAATCATTACTTCCAAAAAGAAGGCAGAATGTCCGAAAGCTCCATAGAAAATTCTCTTACAATGGTACAGGATTGCACATACAGAATCTTGTCACAGGAAAATAACAAGGACGACACCCAGGAAGATGATGATTTGCAGCAATGCGTACTTGTGACACCACACACCATTCCTTTGTGTGCCTGGCCAAGAGCTCTAATGCTTTGACAAGCCTGTGCCAACAATAATAATACTCAAGTGTGGGCATGTGATGACTTGATGGTCCCAGGAGCTAGAAGGACCAGAATGGAAACTAATGAATAATGAAGAGTTAAAAGATTTGCCTGCTGCAACTCTTGAGACAGCATTAGATGATGTCATGTAACGAGTGAAACAATATACTCTTAGCCCAGAGACAGAGAATAGATTGAAGCGCAATGATTAATTGCATTTTTAATTGAACGGTGTTGATGTTTTGTAATAAATATTAAAATGTACAAAATATAAAGATTTAGGTTAAATGTTAATTCACTATTTAAAGATTAATAGTAACCTTACTATACAAGCCAACTTGCCCAGAATTGCAGTCAAACTGAACGTGATCTTACCACTAGTCAAGTTATGATTAAATTTTAATATAATAACAGTACTTGGAATAAGAAAATAGTGATATAAAATCAAGAAGAATATTAAAGAGAACCTTAAGAAACACATGATAGCACGTAAAGTAAAAATAGCGATCTATTAAGCTGCTCCTTCCCATCCCAAAGCACAAAATGCATCGTCAAATCAATTTTGATGGATGACTTAGAGAAAAGGTATGCGGAAATAACATTGCAAAGATGGTTGCAAACACCCATATATTTGGAAAATACTCCAACATAAGAAGCTAAATGCAGCAATCTCACTGACAGAGGCATTGCATAGATCTTCAAAGCAGGTGAAAGCAACACACAGTACTAAAGACCAAGAAACAAAGATAATGTTTCTTGACAATTTGCCTGCACAGCTGCTGGTGATAAGAGTGTCTATATACAGACAGTAAAGGAGCTGGTTCTGAACCAGACCTAGGAATCAAAGTGGCAATCTTCCCTACTAGCTGTACGCTAATCCTGATCCCCAAATAGTGCAGGTGATGCACTAACATAAGTTGAAAGAAGAAAGGAGGAGGTCTAAAGAAGAAAATATTAACAAGAAATCATGCTTTTCCAGCAGTGGTAAATCAGCTACATTTTTACCAGTCATAAATACTCTTAAATATTTACTTGAATGAAAGATCTGGAGACTCCATCATACTTACATTCAGAAGTTTTTATGGGACTGGACAAACTTCAGTGCTATAACAAATAAAACTAACGATCATTAAAAAATGTTCTGTTAACTCTGTATGGGCTTTCATTATGACAGTTGCAAGAGCAAAATAGAAGTCTGGGAGAATATCTATGACGGCTCCCTAGCTGGTAAACGGGCAGGATGCCTCATCCAAGTGGGAACGTAAAAATACACATTGTATTAAACACATTGGATAAGAATGGATGTCATGGACGAACATCCCATTCATCATCCATAACACATTACACATCTGATTAGAGCTACTGTTCCTTTTAAAATCAGATGTTTTGCCAAATACTCCTGCCCAATATCATCTGCCGTTACCTTCATTAATTCTGTGTCTGAAATTGCTTCCACTGACTGCCTTTTGGCACCTGGGAGTTTCCAGAAAAAGCACTTCCAGCTGGTCTCAAGGTTGGAAGGCACCCGCCTCCACGCTGATGGCATTCCAGTGAATTAATCCAATCACAGTAAGATTGATATTCAGCTGCATGCTGCTCTGGAGACATTTCAGGAAGCAATTCTAGCTACTGAATGAATCAATATTTTTGAGGATAGAAACTGGTTCAGATAAAATAAAAACCAGATGAGAAGTACTTCAGCTGAAAGATGTGTGCCTATAGGCTCATGAGGATGGAGCATTCAGTCCTCTTTGCTTCCCACCTGGGTGGACTGACCAACTCCCAGCATGACTCGGTAGGAACTGCAGATGTCTGAATGCAAGAAGTCAGACCAGACAATAAAGTTTTGTCTTTTGATGTTAAAATTTGCTACTCCCATAAAATCTGTGGGTTATGTTGAAGAATAGTGATTGAATTGAGCCTCAGCTGAGGGATATTTTGCCTTCAGATTTTTGTCTCCATCTTCAGATGGAGAAGATAAACACTAGCTGAAAAATTGTAGCAGATCTGCTGGAAAAAAAAAAAAAAAAAGATGAGAACAATCTAGACATTAACATTACTGCTTCACCTGCTTCTCGGGGTAGAGGATTAAAACTTCCACCCACCTGTTCACACCACACAGTCTACATTTAAATATAAGTTAAAGGAATTCCTAAACAACCTTTTAAGTGAACAGAAAATAGAGGAGTTGTTAGTGTTCAGAGCAGAATGAAGTTATAGATCAAATTCAAGTCCAAGTAATGGGATCCATTGTAACTTCTAATAAATACTGCCTAACAAACCTCATACATTCACCTTACTTCTGAGACATGCCAAGGAAGTATATCATGGAGTTATGGAGAGCGTCCTTCAGTTCAATGGTAAACAGTGCAACCAGTCAAATTGATAGAGACTTTGTGATTTATACAGTGTTTCAGTAGGTAGCCAGCTGAACATGAGGCAGAAGCATCTCAGATTACCACATCCAAAAGACAAAATTCAGCATTTGGCTTTACTTGATTCTTTCACTATTAATGGAAAAAAAATATGCTAATCCCCTTTTCCTTCCATATTTCTTCTGACCAATCATTTGAAAAGGTCTATCACAGTTTGAAGCAGATCTCGGGGGGAAAAAAAAAAAAAAGGTACTAGGAATAAATCTGGCAATCATGAATTGTTTTTTCAACTCTCCAGAAAATATTTTCAGATCTATATTAGGCCAAATCTTTTACACCTAACACAGGTGTTTTGCTTACAGCTGGAGGTTGACCAGAACATTGAAATTAAATGGCAGAAGTTTCTGAAAAATTTTATTTCATTTCCAAACAGAATAAAAGACAAAATCTTTTGAGCATTTTCATAAATGGAACTGCATTGTCAGAGTGGGTTGTATATCTTTGTCTCTCCGGCTCAGTTGCTTAGCATTTGGCTACTGGCCTGGATTATACCAGAATTCAGCTTCAAATCCTTGCTCTGCTTCAGTCACAGCATTATTATTTATCCCAAATCAATCAGTCTCCTACACTTGTAGTTTTGCTACCCAGCTTGCTTGTCTCTGGTCTGTAACAGATTATCCTCAAAATTTAGTGAAAACCACAATTTTGCACAATATTTCAGTTTTGATAAAACAGGCTATATTGCCATAACCTATTTTAAAAAAAAATTAAAAAAAATCTTTCCAGTTCTATTCACAACAGCATGTTCCTGGCTGGCTGCCCAAAACTATTATCATTCTTATTAGTATTTGTTTGTCAGACTTCATCCAGCTAACACATGTTAAAACTACAGCTGTTCTGTCTACATTTGGATTTTAAATATGTTTTATTATTCTCCCCCCTCTAAATAATGTAAAGGAGGTGAAAATTTCCCCAATACAAAGATACCTTAATTGTGCAACATGAGGTGTCTTGTTCTTGTGAGCAAATCAATCCTGCACTCTGTTAGAAACAGGAAGAAGGACCATTATTGAGATTGAAGATGAGAATTCCCCAGTTCTTTTGTGGAGTGGACACCCTAATCCAGTCCCAATTCTGTCTTTTTGGGTTTTTATTTCTTTTGCTGCAAGTATGGCATCTGAAGAAATAAAGCACACTGTGTTAACTCACGATTTACTGAAATCCTTAAAAAATGTTTTCTGCACTGCCCTAAGTCATGAATTAGTGGTTTGTTTATTTTTTCATTCTCTGGTTTCAAACCTAAGCAAGAAATCCCAGATTTTTGGAGCCAAAACAGATGACATCCTCACTATGAAATGTAGTGATACATAAAGAAGCTGTTTGCTCTACATGGAGTAGCACAGCTCAGAGATGCCTTATCAGGTCCTGGGACCAATACCCCGGCACTAATTCTGCACTCTGCCTGGGCTAATTTGCCTTTTCTTTCAGCTCCGTAACTTTTCTGATATCTCAGTGCTTCATGCTGCAGTCACACACCACCAGAAGTGTTTAGAGAGTAGTCCGGCAGCATTCGCTTGGAACTGCACCTTCTCTAATAACGGATAAAGAGGGGTTATGCTACAGAAATCAAGGGTTTGCTGGAGGGGAGATGATGAAATAAAAACTGATAAAAAATCAGGGAACTTCCTTTGCCAACAGACGTTGCCAGCAAATTAAGTACTGCTTGCCCAGCAGCAAGGGCAACTTGGGTTACATTGCCTCTAAAAACCTTCAGCGGAAATGCCAATCACAATTAGGATTATATTTGACACTAAAATGTCAAATGTGTCGTTGATCCTCCTCTAAGAAAGAAGCAAGATCACACATACTTTACGGTTTTCTTTATCTGCAGTCAATACAGATTTTAACAAGATGCTCTAGATAGAAAGCTACATGTACAAAAACTTTTAGTAACATATGCAACTATCAAATGTTCATGCGGATATATTCAGACAATCTAAATCACAACATTACTTGTCAGCTTAAAGCTGTATTTTGGGGTTTCTAATCTATAACTATGAGTTGCTGTAAAAAAAAAAAATCTTAGGAGGCATTCAAATCTATTTTTATAAAATAAAAAATGGCAAATAGTCTTGGTCCGAGTACAGTTACGAAACAAAAATCCCGTCTCGAATGTCACTGAGGAAGTGGAAGAAAGCAGGAGCCTTTCCTCTTGGTGCCGGTGCCTCCAGGACATCAGCTAATTGTTGCCTGAGTAATCCTCAATGTGTTTTTCTCAATACCTATGCCTTGCAGGTGACTTCAGCAGTTCCTATTAATTTAATAAATGTTTCTTTATGTCTGCATTTGATTTTAAGTACAGTACTTGCCCCTGGTCTTAGAATGCATGCTGGGTAGAAAGCATTAACATTATCTACACCATTTAAGAGTACGCACACTTCAATTAGATCTCTCAACCATTTTCCCTTAGTTGCTGCCATCATCCTAGTTCCTGCAGGCTGAAAGCTCAATGTTTTCTCTAGACCTTGTTATCTTTTTGTCACTTGCTCCATAAAACTGTTCACTACAGTCCCATCTATTTCTGAAAATAGTCAATCTGCTCTTTTTACAATATTTTCCATAACTTACATCCAACCAGGTGAGATAAAAACTGAAATCACTCCACATCCGTATGTAGTACTAAACCCAATGCAGCCTTAATTTTTCGCAAGCAAGGAGTATCTTTGTGCTTGATCTTTGTCACGGAGCCAGGAAAGTGCTTAAGAATATAGTTTAATTTTAAATATTTCAAGAGTTATATTGATTTGAGAGAAGGAACTCATATATGAAAACTCAGTACATGCATTAGAGTTTGGTAGTGCTTATTAGTTTTGGAAGGCTCGTTTAAATATCATCTTTCCTAATTCAATCTCATGTAATTCATTATTTATTACTCACTTCTCATGTGCAGTGATTAAGTTGTATTTTTTAAAGTCACTCACCTCTTCTCAACTCTCTCATTTGTGATCCCATGTTTTTCGAATTGCCATTTATTTTTATACAAAATTTCTGACCAAATTGTTGTCATATTTGTGCTCCTTTTTTTGACTTTTTTTTTTTTTTAAACCGCATATCTATGGCTTTGTCTACTTTGTTTTAACAGTTTACTGACTTTGGCTTCTATTATTTTGGGTACTGCTAAGTTCCTTTGGTCTTTTTCAAATACTGCTCTTGGACATATTCCTGCCAAGTGTGAGCACATCTAGTATTTTTACTGCCTCTACGTGGAACAAACACTTGATGGGAAAAACAGCAGGCAAATGGAAAGCATCTTTGAAAAGGTGATCAGTGCGACTCCAGATCAGAAAATATAAACCAAATAATATTCAGCCAAAGATTTTAGAAATTAAATTGGTTTTCTGAATGGCTTTTCCTGAGGAATTATACTTTCTGCATGCTAACATACATTCACTATGAATTTTGAAGTACCTCCCACAGTTAAAATAATGTCAGCTTTGTCAAGAATACATATCAAGAGATGCACTAATAACCTGTATTAATGTATTGTGCATCTGGGTGAAAACCAACATAAGATTAACTATATTCACTGCCTTTTTTACAAGTAGGTTATTCAGAAATTCTCTGGTGTTAAATAGTTAAGTTTGTTAAATGAAGAGCAAATGAGTTTGGGTTGGTTGGTTGGTTGGGGTTTTTTTTACCTTTACACTTATCTGCTCAAGAGAACTGTCTTTGAGATTTGAGACTCCTGATATATTTGATCACTTACCCAGTAACAAAAGAGAAGTTAAACCACAAGTGACTCTGAGCGGTAGTAAAAATGAAGGTAGTTTTCCTAATGTGTGTATGATATCTTTACAGCAAAGTTCACAGAAAGTCCCAGAAGTTAATAGGGCATTCTTTTTTCTTTTTTTTCTTTTTTTTTTTTTTTCCTTAATTTGATTATCAGATTCATCCAGCTTACTATCCCTAAGTTACTGGAATCGCCAGCTGTTGTTTCTACCATAGCAATAGTGTATTTATTGTCCAGCTTCTTGGACTCCTGATTTTCCCCTTGTAGAGAGATTCAGATTAGTCTGAGCAGAAAAGCACGTCCCAGAGTACAGATAAGGAGTGATCAGAAGGCGGCCAGCTTGAATACAACCTCTTGACCCACTCCAAAACAAGGCTCTGAAGATAAAAAGCAAGGAGGAAACCCTTGCAGGAAATAAGCAACAGCGCAAGAACTGGATAAGAGACCATGAGATAGGAGGACAAATGACAAGAGAGAACAGAAGAGATGCTGTTTAGAACAGAAAAAAAAGACAGACACACTGCAGGAAAAAAAGAGATGAACAAACCAAAACAAAACATGGACAGACACAGTGGACAGATGCAGTGAACAGGAGGAATCTTGGCTTTATTTATAACTTGCTGAAAGCCTGGCTTTGTGAGTACTGGGGCTGACATATGCAAACACAAGCATCTAACCAGCTGCACAGTTACAAGTCCACATGTTCAACTAAGGAACTTCAGAGGTCTATAGCCACCCAAATACCTGGGTCACTTGGACCTCAGAGAAGAGTAAGTAGAGGATAGCATATGCTTTCTAAGACTTTCCTTAAGTCTACATGAAGAATTTTACCTTGCAGTATATTTACAGCAGTGTAAAGTTTCAAGTTTGATGTGATTTATATTGGTACATCGTAACTTGTATTGACTTGCCTGGGATAAACCTTGAGGTGAGATGGATCATCCCGTAGAAGCATCTGCTTCTTACTACTGTAGGCACTAATGGGGGACTACAGTGACAGCATCAGATGCAGCCACCTACGCTGCACTTGGTCGGATGAATCCCATACAATTTTTCCAATCTATACAGATATTTCAGCATGTGAAGTAGGGAGGCACCTAGAAGACACTTCGGCCTCTTAACCCTTGAGGATATTTAGGTATTTCATCTCTTTAAAAGTTTAAACTAAATGGTTAGTAAAATTGCTGGTGCCCTAATTCTTAAAAAAATCATATTAAAAGATAAATACAGATATCACAAAATGTTCAAGTACACTGTCTGGAAAAATTCATACCAGAGCACTAAAGTTTAAGGTAATTGAATTTTCACTGTAATTTCTCTCAATCTTAAAAGTACTTGAAGATTCAGGTCAAGTGTCTCAAAATATTCTTAATCTTGTCCTCACCACATCGTTCATCACAGCATAATACTTCCACATCTACGTAAACAGCCCAAAGCAACTTATGGAGCAATTGTTTACTTTGTTGAATAAGACTTGCCATTTGATCCACTGATTTTTTGTAGTGTCATGAAACACGTTATATGTCATCCTCATATAACATCCCTCTATGACTAGCAAGCTCATTTACCCTAAACCTCAAGCGATAGCCAAACAAAACAATGCCCGTATACTTGTACCTGCTCCTTTTAAGCTTTTGGATGTACACTCCCAGGGTTAAGGCTGCAGGCAGACCTGCGATACGTACAAGCCCAAATGAAGTCTGCTGCCGAGCTTCCACTGCTATTGTTGGATTAGGCCAATGCTACGCGCCCCCGCTATATCCCAACCACTGCAGGACACGGCAGCGCTCACAAACAGCAACAGGGCTAAGCACTCACTCTCTGTTATAATTTTTCTGCATGTTCTGCTTTACCAAAAAGTGCAACGCAACTGAAATATAACAGGAAATGTACTCTACAGGACTAAATCAAAGACAAGGGAATACAACTTTAACCCATCCCTTTCTACACTGAACTGAATGGCTTTGCAGAAGCAGTGTGGCAAAAATGAGGGAAAGAGGATACTGGACAGATACCACGGCCAAACGCAATCCATTTTTGATTTGAGAGTCAGGCACAATTATCCCCCCCTATGACAACCAGCTAAAGATGGAAGAGAGGCAGATGGGTAGAAGGCTTTCTCACTGTTCTTTGCACAAAATGGTGCGCCATAGGTATGAAGTTTCCCTGGAGACAGTAGGAGCCACAACCAAAAAGAAAAACAAAGTAAAGCCTCAAAAACATATGGTTTGGAAATGTTCTGAATTAGTGAATCCAGAAAAAAGAAAAATATATGGAAGTATTATACTCTCCTTCCCTACATTGGCTATGAAATATGTTGGTGTGTCAGGATGTCATTCAAATCATAGCTGTTTCAAGTCCTTTTGTGTTAAAGTGATGTCTCTTTTCAAGTTATTGATCAAATGAAATTGTAATGGCCCCATTGCTGATGGAAAGGATTTTTTCTGTATTCACATAGAGGATGTAATGATTCAGATATTATGATGCTATTACTTATTGATGCTATTGAGAACTCATAAACTACACATAAAGATCAATATACATAATTTTTCTATGTTGACAGCCTCTATCTCTCACTGCCAGTAAAACCATGCATTTATTCAAGTTCTGAGCCTGCAGAACTCAATTTAATGAGGTGGCTGGAAGTGAGCTGGTCAGGAGGAGGCAGGGGAAGGCAACGACTCCAAAAGGAGTATTACAGCTTCCAGGTATTTCTGGGTTTCTGGGTGCTTGTTTCAGGAAGGTACAGCACTGTTTCACAACAGCTTTCAAAGACTGAGAGGCCAATGCAGTTTTTGGGGGGTATGAGGTTGCGAATAGACATGCAACCCCTTTATGACTTCCTACCTTTCCCCTTTCTCATGCAATACACAACATTTGCCTCTTTCTTGAGACCTGCAATACAGGGGCACAAAACAGCCATCCTTCTCGCCCTAATGTAACCTCAACTCGCCTCCTCTTGATCTGCTCGGAGGAGGAAAGCTGTTCCCGGAGGAAGTGGGGTAAAAAGGTGAAGCTAGAACAAGCATCCCAACAACTCAAGGGGCTGGAGAAAGTGGTGCCTGCCCCAGCTGATCTGCCCCTCGCTTCCCTCCTGCAGCGATCCGTCTCTCTAGCCGCTGCCCCACAGCTGCCAAGGACCACCGGTCAGGGAAGGAGCAGATACCAGAGGGCAGCCTGCCCCCGTGTCCTGGCACAGAGGCGAGGCAGGCAGCCCCCACGGCACCTCTGCCTCTCGCAGCTTTCATCCGAACCTCGCGCTAGCGGCACGCACAAGCTGCCTCTGTTGAGTGTGACTGCGATTCATAACTACAGCCTGTTGCAAGTGTGCAACCTATGCCTATTTTTGATTCCTGGAAATGAAGTTGTTTGTAATGAAAAATACTGTCTTCATTCTAAAATTCATTCCATAAAATGGAAGTGTTAAACCAAAATCCTAAGGATTTTATACAATATAAGATATATACACATATTTATAGACATACAAGACCTCCCTTGAGCCTTCTCTTCTCCAGGCTAAATGATCCTAACTCTCTCAGGCTCTCCTCATATGACAGATGCCCAAATCCTTTCATCATTCACAGTGGCCCTTTGCTAGACTTGCTCCAGTATATCCACGTGTCCCCTGTTCTGGGGAGCCCAAACCTGGACGCACCACTCCAGATGTGCTCTAGCCAGGACTAAGCAGAGGAGAAGACTCAAACACCTCCACTGACTCAGTGGCGACGCTCTCCCTAGTGTAACTCAGGTGCTGCTGGCTGTTTATGCTGCAAGAGCACTTCACTGGCTCATGTTCCACTTGGTGTCCACCAGAAGCCCTGGGGCCTTTACTGCAAAGCTGCTTTTCAGCCAAACATCCCCCAGCCTGTATGGGTGGATGCCCAGGGTTTCTTTCTCTCCAAGGGCAAGACCTGGCATTTCCCTTCGCTCTGCTTGAGGAGATTCCTGCTGGCCAAGATCTCCATCCTGTCAACATGCCACTGAATAGCAGCACAACCTTCTGGTGTACCAATCAATCCTTTTGTTATACCTGCAAATCTGCTGAGGGTGTGCCCTGCCCCATTCTCCAAGACATTAATGAAGATGTTAAGCAGAACTGGCCCCAGTATCAACCCCTGTAGTCTAATTACTAAATAATACATTTTTAAATGCCTACATGCGTATTTGAATTCCATGCTTGTCATCTTCTGAAAATATTTTTGAAAAAAATAAATTAAAACAGAAAAATAAAACCAGTGAAATAAAACAGTCATAAAGATGACTTTTAAAAACCACTAAGGTGCAGTTGCAAGTTAAAGCACTAAAGCAGAATAATATGTATGGTGTATCCCTCTATTTTCCTCTTTGCCAACAAATTGATAGCAGAGCAAACACATTATTCCGTATGAACGATGCCCCCTAGCCCTATTATTCATACACAGTTATACAGAAAATATCTTCGCTAAATCTGAACTAACAGTGTACAACCTCAATCCTTTGTATTGTTTCTGTATATGCAGTTACTATGCAGTATTTCAGGCTCAGGTAGCCAGCTTACTGTCTCATTATTTAGATGGCTGTCATTGAAAAAACAATGTTATATGAGTCACATAATTCACATTGCATTCACAAATGCAAATTCACAAATCCTACAAATGCAGTTATCTCATTGCTTCTGCACTCAGAAACTGTCATCCATCAAAGAACTGCAGATAAGAGAGTAGCTTTAGATTTCACCCAAGATAATCATCCCTAAATTTGTTATCACTTCACTCCTCTTCATGAAGCTTGAGACCCGACAGTCTGAGGAGATGAATGGGAAAAATCCACACAACGTTCAAATTTATTCATTGAAATTTATTCGATCAGGTTGTTCACAAAGGAAGGCAAACACCTACGCTGGGGTCCACTGTGCCTGAGGCTGCACGCTCTGCTTCAAAAAAGCTTAAAGACATATCACAGGGGAATGGCCACACCAGGTCAAAGCAAAGATCTGCACCACTGTTTCCTTCACCTCTGTGCCTGCTCTTTCCTAGACATCTGCTCTCAGCCACTGTTAGAGACATTCACAAAGGAAACTCCCAACCTCCAAAAATGTGTGGCTTACAGATTTCTTTGGATCATAGAATCATAGAATGCTTTGGGTTGGAAGGGACCTTAAAGACCATCTAGTTCCAACCCCCCTGCCACGGGCAGGGACACCCTCCACTAGACCACGTTGCCCAAAGCCCCATCCAACCTGGCCTTGAACACTTCCAGGGAGGGGGCAGCCACAACCTCTCTGGGCAACCTGTTCCAGGGCCTCACCACCCTCACAGGAAAGAATTGCTTTCTAACATCCAATCTAAATCGACCCTCCTTCAGCTTAAACCCATTACCCCTTGTCCTGTCACTACACTCCCTGATAAACAGTCCCTCACCACCTTTCCTGTAGGCACCTTCAGGTACTGGAAGGCCGCAATTAGATCTCCCCGGAGCTGCCTTTTCTCCAGGCTGAACAATCCCAACTCTCTCAGCCTATCTTTGTGATGTCTTTGCATTTAATATTCCTCATGCCTTTTTTTTTTTTTTTTTCCCCTTCCATCAATTTATCTAGTTCAGCTACTTTTTGAAGTTCTAATTTTTGGTCTGCATAATAATCCACAGCAAAGAGATCCACAGCTTAATCATACTTTACTTAAGAAACCATCTTTTCTGCTCTGTTCTGAACCTGTTTCTTCCACATTTCATTTTATACTGCATAGTTCTTGCTTAGAAAAAGAAAGTGAATAAACTACTGGCTTCGTAAAAGTTCACAAGAACTCATGACCAATGCCATTTTAAATACCAGAGCAATACAGTGTGCTTATTATCATAATAAAACAATATTTGTATTTAATGAGAAGGTCAGGATTTCAAGATCTCAGTACAGTTGTGTAGCAGTCCAAAGACTAGTAAACACAATTTTGGAAGAGACAGTGGAAATATTCCTTATACTAACAAAAAAGTAGATGTTCATGAATAAATACTGGGTTTTGGCCTGTTACAATCCTGGATTAATCAGTAATTTTGCGTACCTCATTGGTAACGTTAAGAGATGTTATCGTTATTTGCATGCCTTAGAACTCCTATACAGCAACATGACATATTAAATACCGTAGGACACCTGGCCTATGCACTGACCACATATATGCATACAGAGCGATGTCTTGAAAGGTTTATGTTTTATTATTAAGTCTTTCTATACTCACTGCAGCTCCCCACACAGACAACAAGCGGAGGGTGGAAGCTGCTGGCACAATGGCACAAACTCTGGCAATTCTTAGTTGGAAGCTGACTCTCTAATTCTCAGGCTGCTTTCAATTATACCAAGATAGGAAATAGCATGGAACTGCTCCCAGGATAAGAATTTTATAAGTTGTTCCGTAAAAGCCCTTCCCCACCCCCTGGCAATAAATAGAGAGTACAGCCACAGTGAGGATCCAGCCCCCTTCTTTCTTGAAAATGCAAGGACAGCTGTAAATTACAAAAAAACAAATTTAATATTTTCATGTAACGGAGCTCATGAGCTGATTTACCAGCAAAAATAACTACACGGACATTCTAAAATTCCTCAGGTTTTATCCTGGTAATTAGATGTCACCAGAGCCAAGCAAGGACGGCAAAATAGAAGATGCTGCGAGTCCTGCGTTTCGGGGTTTGTGGCTGTGACAGGTATTGATTGCCAGGAAGTCAGCAACGCTTGGAGCCGTCAGGAGCCCTGCGGTTCGGAGTTCCCGGGCATTACAAGCCGCGTCAGGCAGCCGGCAATGCTTCGAGCTGACATTAATCACCTACTTTGGGGTTCACAGCTGCTACAAGCAGTTCCAGCAACTTGGCGGTGCTAGTAACAATTTATTTCACTTAGCAACGAATGCTGGCATACGGGTGTTGCTTGTAATTTCTAAGCAGCTTTTTGCCAATGCTGTTAGCTTCCGCAGTCAGCTGGGGCTACAGTAATGGGAGATTTAAGACATTTTAAGAATATTTCTAACAGTGGTGCCTAACAACAAAGAGTACCTTTGGCTATAGTAACTGTGCATACAAACATTGCTAATATGTTGGCAACTTTCCTAATAATAACCAAGTGCCTGATACTACCTACAGCTGTGGAAGCATTAGTCAGTGCTTCAAAACACTGCTGCTATGTCTACAACATGTATAGAGTTTAACAAGCAATTCTTACAATAACAGGAGATATTCTGCCAGAGCTCTGCGCCGCAGCTAAGTCCCTCAGCAGGGTATATTAGCTCAGGCTCTGCACTGTGCTAATAAAGTCACACAGATTTTGAGCAACGTGAAAATATTGAAAGCTACACCGCCGAGAACACAGGATGCCGAGAACGCAGAAAGAGGCTCTGCTTCTGAGTACCGAAAAAAGAGTTTAACGCAGTCGAGAGTCTGAGTAGAAAAATCTAATTCAGACATCACTGTTGCTATTTGTGAAGATGTCTGTAGTTTTTTGTTTGTTTGTTTTTTTTTTTTAAATCTGAATTAAAAATAAAAAGGAAAACGCTTGATTCCTTATAAACAAGTTGTGGACTTGCTCCATCATGTCTTAATAAAAAGATGTTCGAGGAAATATTAGAGTGAAATAATTTTAAAATGAACATAGTATGAAAGCTATATTATAATTCAACCCCTGAATCCTGTAATATAGAAGTGTATTTTTACATTGTTCTCCTTCAGAGCAGGAAAAATCCTGCCAAATCATTCCTTAACTTCAAGTTTCACTATATCTGCAAATTCCACAGGAGAGTTTTTGAATTTTTTTTTCACTGGCAGAAGAAAAACTTCTCTCAAAATTAATGAATACCTGTGAAATGATTCATTTTGACTCTTCTTAATAAAAAAAAGTGTCTATTACCTTTGATTTCCTCACTTCATTTTGAAAATGTTTAAACATTTTTGTCTATAATTATTTGATTCAGCTTGGTTTGCTTTTTATATACTATACATCTAAATATAGAATCATAGAATCATAGAATGGTTTGGGTTGGAAGGGACCTTAAAGATCACCTAGTTCCAACGCCCCTGCCATTGGCAGGGACACCCTCCACTAGACCACGTTGCCCAAAGCCCCATCCAACCTGGTCTTAAACACTTCCAGGGAGGGGGCATCCACAACCTCTCTGGGCAACCTGTTCCAGTGCCTCACCACCCTCACAGGGAAGAATTTCTTCCTAACATCTAATCTAAATCTACCGTGTTTCAGCTTAAACCCATTACCCCTTGTCCTGTCACTACTTGGTCTTGTAAACAGCTTTCAATATGTTAATATGTGATATAAACATTAATCCTTTGAGATGCATTAAGGTATCTGATAAAAAACATGTCTCAAGATAATTTTGATTGTTTAAAATTTTGGACAGATGTCGAAGTACATAATTTTACTGCATAACTGACTCTGTTTTCAAATTTCTATTTTTTTCGCTGTGGACTCCTTCATAAACATAAAGGGCAAATCCTACTAAACCAGTCAGATCTTCTTTTTTGATAGAAAACCAACTTTGTACCTGAACGAGAAACAAGGGAAGCCACACATCTTTTTAACAAGGCTTTTGACACTATCATGTTTTCTAAGCAGGCTAACAACTATCCTAAGCAGGCTGAACTGCTATTAATTTGGTATATTACTAGCTAGAAAGCTACAAAAGGAAATTAGCTACGAAAATTTCATAGGATGTCATATAGTCTATTCCACTTTCATACAGTGTATTCTATTTCTGCTATCTTATGGGACCAAATGATGAAATAACATGTAAGCTATTACACTTGCAGATCACAGTTCAGAGGAGGTCCAAGATACAGAAATGTAATTGTAGAATTCAGAACAACGGTAAATGAGAGAAACGCTCTGGAACAAATAGGATGAAATTCAGTAAAAAGAAATGAAAAACCTTTACATGTTCAGGAACAATGAAACCCACCAAATTTAAAAAAAAAAAAAAAAAAAAAGGCTAAAAACCAACTTCTTAGTCTTGCACAGGCTGAAAAAGATATGCGCATGTAATGGTTCACAAGGTTGAACGTGATTCGACAATGGCATTCTGCAGGAAAAAGGGCATGCTGTTGTGTATGAACAGGACTGTTATCTGTACTCCGGTGGGAATGGAGTTTGTCATCTACTGCTGATATACGTCAATACAGCAGCTGAGTCTAAGAACATATTGTTGTTATGAGTACTAAAAGGAGAGGTCAACCATTTCTTTTGTGCTTCTTTTCAGAGATTATGTACAAGATCAAACCAAAAGCTCCAAGTGATACAACTACTTAAAAAGCAACCATTTTCATTGTTGGTGTATAGTCAGTATAATCTGCCTACTGCAATATAAAACTAGACCATGATCATTAAATCCCATTTCAGCAATTGCAGGATACCATGCAGTAAGAGGAATCTAGAGAACATGTGCTCCAGTAACCCAAACCCACAAAATATTCCCTACACACTTTAATAAACTGAAAACTTGCAGCAAAACCCCCATCGAGACAGCAATGATGTGCCACAAAACGAGAGCATAGAAAGATGAGAAACACTGTCAATGCCCTTGACCTACATAAACCAGGGAATTTATCCTGTGAAACAAATAATGACCTTTGTAAGAGCTGCTGAATCTGGTGGCCCAACAGAGGCAAGGCTGCCACAGGTGTAGCCAGTAGCGAGGCTGAATGGGTATTCCCTACCCAAAGAATACACACATACCCCTACACACATGCACATGCACACATGCACATATATACATGAATGCAGGCAAAAACCACAGCGCTCGCAAAACCACAGGCAGCACCAATGGCCTCATCCTGTTTCCCTGTCTGGCTGATCAGGATGAAAGTGCTTTAGTGGAAAATATATGTACATATGCACAACATGGACCCCTCCAGCAGCTGGGCTTAGACGCTCTGTCCAGCAGCTGTCCCTGGACACCCAGGTCCCCCCACCTGCTGGCACATGGACATACACGAGTTCCCGAAACCCAGAGCCCCGCCCCAGTTGCTGGTGCTCAGGCACACAGCTGCACGCTATGAGTCTCTCCAACCGCTGGCCTTAGACCCCCAGCCTACCCAGTAACCTTCTCTGGGGTCCTCTGGTCTCCAGCCGCCTCGGGCACAGACACACACATGCAAAGGGATCTCTCAGTTGTCCCCCAGGCCCCACAGTCCCTTTTGTAGCTGGTTTTGGCTTCCTGGTCCCTCCAGCAGCCAGCTCTCAGACCCTCCGGTCTCTCTGCTATCCAGCCCAGACTTCTGGCTGGTGCAGTACCTGGCTCCCAGGACTCTTACCCTGCTCACCAGCTCTCAGCCTTTCCTCATAAGAGACATGTTTCATGCCCCTAATCAATATTCATATAATAATTGTCCAAATCACCACAACCAACAGAGCTCAAAACCTCCTAACCCCATTCACATTCAGTGACTCATCCTAAGCCTAGCTGTTTCACCACAAACTCTCGGCAATTTCTCATGCTTTCCCTATATAGACACAGTAACACAGTCTACACACAGCCATTGCATATTCCCTATCTCTCTGTCCCCATCACCTCCTTGGATGTATGCTGTCCCAGAGCTTCACTCTTTGGATGTTTAGAAAATTTTTAAAACCTTCTAATCCAAATACTTTATGACCACTGTACACACATTTGCTCTTTCAACAGAAGGAATTATTCTTCCTCCTTGGTAACTAGCCTCAAAGCTAGTTGAGAAATATTAATGTATTCCCTCATCATCGTTTTAGTAAACAAGTTATGACATTTTTAATCTCTTCCCCCAAGATACATCTTCCATTCTCCTGCTGACTTGTTTTAGGCTGTTCCAGTTTAAATTCTGTGAACATTTTGGCTAGATTTTTGTAGAATATTCTGATGATTTAATGAGGTATTACCAATATCTTATACTATGATACTAATTGTTTCCTCACCCTATCAAGACCCCCTTGCCATGACACAACTGAATTACCTTTCGCATATACATCAGACTGGTGGTTTACAGTCACAGGTGGCTCAAGTCCCATGTCTGTAGCAGAAATTTCTGTTATTAGTTTTGAAATGCATGATTTTGCATAATTCCTTATAATTTCTATTGCTCCTTTCAAAAGTGCATGTTTTTCCTCCAGAGTTCAGCAAGAAAGTTCTCTTCAGTAATACCAAATGTGACAGCTTTGACAAGAGGACATGCAACTTCCCCCAAACTGTTGAACAGCCAACACGACGGTTTAGGGAATCTTTGTGAGAAGGTGATAGATACAGGTTTGAAATCCCTCAGCACAATGAGAGGAGCAAATCTGCATAGAGCATCCTTATGATTCCCACAGGAGACGTGTCTGTGCGTGAGCAGAGGGGAGGAGCAATAACAGGAAAGGTTAAGGTATGTTGTACAAACTTACTGATATGCATTGCTATTGTGGAGGAAGCGTAATTTATTGGGATGGTCTAAGTAATGTTCTATTTTGGGGATATTCTGATTTATGTGGTTTTGTTATTTAATAGAGGGCATAAATACAGCAATGGACTACTGTGCCCTTTTATCTTATATTTATCTTTTATAAGGAAATTTACAGAATATTTAGTTCTGTTAATATGCAGTTAATCATGGTGCTAAGTAAGATTTGTTGATTTTACTTCATAAAAAATAGTTATTTCCTCCCTCGATTTAGTTGCCACAGGGAGATTTCACAGAAATTCTGAACATTTTTACTGTTGGAGGTATTCTGGGTTTTTTTAAACCTATTTTATTTTTTATATGTCTTTCTAATTTGTGTGCTAATAATTTTCTTCAGCAGTACAATCTTGAGCAGTAGTCACTGAAGACAACAGAAGGTACAACAGAGACAAAGATGAATAATTTTTGATACTAATTAATTACAAATGACCAATTAGAGGATCCATTAATTTCATTTTGTGGCACCAAATCAAATGGCCCGTGTTTAAAGCGAGAAGAGTGCTTCTTGCAGGGGCAGGAAAAGAACCAGGCCATTAGAGTATAATCTGTCAGCTTTCACACGCGCAAGTCCTAGTGAGGATAAAGAGAAATCTGTCTAGCATTCAGTGGCAAGATCTGTCCCAAATTTGCCTAATTGCTTCGTAAGTGCTATTGAGACAGGAAATGTAGCTGCTACTGCAGTTGTAAAATGAAAGGCAGAGAAGGAAGATGGTTATTGAGTCTATTTTTAAGTATGAAAAATGCATTCGCATAGTACAATGATGCAGACATTCAGACACACCAGAATGGAAATACGAATAGTACAGTGAAAGAACTGGCTTGTGTTACATTTCAGGATAATGACAACCACCCTGGACCTACACGTTACAAAAACACAATGGCTGAATAGCTTATAAGGTTTCAAGGTTAGTAGAAGCATCCCACAGATAATATTTCATGTGCAAAATATGCTTTTGAGAATTTTATATTACATCACTGTTTAAGAACCAGAGGGCTACTGTGCTGTGACTTCACATAACTCAAAGGCTGTCAATGCTTTCCTGAGGTCCCATTAGTTGGCAAAACAAATGACCATACTGACAGTGGCCCTTCTAAAAAAAAGCGGGCATTGTGACTTTTATTTTATGTCCTATTACAGAAATTTTCTAAAAGTACTCCTTCAAGAGCCAGGTAGCCTCAGAAGAGATGACATTATCTTTTTTCACTACTCACAACAGGTGAAAAATCGCTGTAAGGTACACCGGGATCTGGCAAACCAGTTGTATATGGGTAGCCCTGAAGTGCCAAGCCACCACAACAGAAGCGACTATATCACAGAGCTAATCCCTCTGCAATGGATGGATGGGGCATGGCATTGACGCAGCGTAATGCCACTGAAGTATTTCCAACTACAATTCAGAAGGGCTTTTAAACAAAGAGAAACTGTATACTGAAGACAGATCAGTCTCCCCAGGGCTATAGCAAAATGCTTCTTCTGAGTGGTTTACCTGGGGCGAATCTTGACTGGCATTGAAAAAAACAGGTATTTATCATTACCAGAAGTATTACCTAAAAGAAGCCATTTTAGTGGTTAGCCTATTACAATTTGTCTACCACTGCTGATGGAGATAAACAGATCAAGAAAACAGACCCCCAGTAATTTTTACAGTACTACCAACATCAAGTATCAAAAAAACCAACTTGTTCCCTTCCTCAATTAAAATAAGATTAAAAAGAAATCACAGTGGCATTCTCTTTTCTTCCCCTCTGTTCTAGAAGGTTCATAGTTCAAGCTTGACCTACTCATTTAGGGTGAAATAAAGAAAACAAGAATTTATTTTTCACAAGGAGGATGGAGATTCTTGCATAACAACAACAATGCAGGAACCGAGGCGTTAAGTAAAACACCAAATATCACAAGTGTTGCAACTGAATCCTGAGGGCTGACAGCTCTGTTCAGTCCATGCCTCCAGGGCCAGTGGCAGCTGACAAGCTGGGGCTGAAAATGAGGGAGTTTGTGTACGAATGAGGATCTGATGATATGTACCCACTGACTAGCTTGTGGATGATGACTCAACGAAGTTTGTTAATCATTTGCTAAGAATAAGGCCCTAATTAACAAGTTAGTGTGAATGTGGATTTATGGCTTTCTAACAGTCACCAAATTACAAACCTAATGTCTATGAATAAAAAAACTATCTTTAAAAAAGCATGGGTTTTTTTTTTTTCCCTTGGCTAAATAATGAAATTCCATTGCAAGTTAACCTTTATCTTCCTAAATGACTTACCTAGATTTCGGAGAGGTATCTTAATTAAATTAAAAGAACACCCCTCCATGGATGGTTATCCTATTTATGAGCTCACCGAACCAGCAGGTTGAATCCTGCAGGGTTGGCAGATGAGAGTTTGCTTTCTTCACACCTCCTCCAAATCCTGCATCCGTTGGTGGCTCTTTCAGATTCAACCACAAATTCTTGTCATTTCAAAGTAATTCTAACAGTCCTCAAGACTCTGCTGGGGTAGCTAGGAAACGCAGCAAAGAGGACGACCCTCAGTCAGGAACCATCCACCTCTTCTCTTCCTTTGCAGTGTCCTCAGAAGTGACCATGAGTTGGGAGACCCAGGAATAACAGACACGGATGCCTTCAGACTAGCAGTTCCTAATCCTGTTGTGCAGGTATGCGGCCCAGAACACATATGTGGTCTTTGGCTTTCAGCAGGCAGCATACGGGAAAAGTCAGACACCTCAGAGCGTTCGTTTGTGTAACTGTCCGTAGCACGAGGGAAACGGCAAGCAGGAAAGCAGGTATGAAACTCTGCCTTTCTGCCAAGCTATGCCTGTCCTCTCTGTAAAAGCCTAGCAGCCAAGATTTCCAGGATGTATGCCCGTACTTAATTCCATCTTCCTCTCCCACCATCCAGGATATCACCGTAATCACAAGACCACAACTACACCAAGGAAGGGCACACTGCTTGCACCATGCAGCAAAAGGCCATCACAAACCATGCAAGGCATTCACACCTCCTCTTCTTGGCCTTATCACCTCCTCTTGTTACACCTGGGGAGAAACTGTGGAAGCCACTGCATTTCTTAAGAGGCCTGACCACGGTGATATGGCACAGACACTTTCACAGCATGACTTCTGGTCACTGCTGTCAGGAGATGTATGCAAAAAATGAGGTTTAAGCAGGAGCCAGGTGGGACACCACTCAGATGACAGCAGTTCAGGCATGTGTACAAGCAGAAGCGTCGGTGCTGGCAGAACTCTAGGTTAAGTTGGGACATGCCAACCAACTGTATGTACAGGCCCCATAAAAATTCAGCTGCTAGAGCTTTTGGTTTAGGTGCTCAAAGCTTTCCTACATCCAACATCAGATGCATACACTATCCCATATTTGAATTATGCCATAAAATTGTTGTAACAAGTTGTTTCATATCATAAGTGACATTCTGTTGCCTTGGGAGAATTTATTAGTTAACTAGTGATGCTGAGGGCAGAGAGAGAGGTTTGGCCACTAACTCCATTTAGTTTGTGACAGGTATTTCCACAGCAGCTGGCTGTGATCTTAAAAGCAGAACCATGAAATCATGTGGTGATTAAGCAGACTGCGGAAAACAGTAACTTTATAAATACTCAGCAGAACGTACACTAATACATCTTCCACTGAAGGATTTCAGCCTTTGCCACTGCGATGCTCTTCCGTGCCTGAGGAAAACAGAATACAACACTTGCTTGAAAAATAAAGTTAGCTGGCATTTCTAATATCACTAAAATGAAGTTTAAGCTTATTTTTGTCCATTTTATGTCTCAGGTACCACTAGAAAGACCCAAAAAGATTTTTACTTAATAGGCTTAAACCAGATCCATATAGAGATGTGTGTGTGCTGACTGTCAGTATAAAAGCTACAGGTAACATCACCTGAAAATTATGTCTAGGAGGAAGCAGAAAATTTCCACCCATTGGAGGAAGAGGACTAAATGAGACACAGGAGGAAGAAATGAAATGATAACCCCACAACCAGGATAGTATAAGGAGAATACTAGCTGGTTTTATAAATGCTGTGAAAGTGTAAAGATGGAGTAAAGAACCTGTAGTTTTGCCAAGAGGGATTTGTTTGTATTTCCTTGCTGTGAATGAGAACTTGGTACAGCACACAAAGCAGAAATTGCTTGGGAGATAATCAGAAAAATTAATTTCTGAAGAACATTAGTCAGTGATTGCAGACTTCCTGTTAAATGAGGCTAGAGGTTTAAAAAGTATTTTTCCATGATAAAAAAAAAATCATTACGCATATGCATCTGCAGAAGAAAAAGAAGCTGAGGAAGAGCCTTTAAACATGCAACAGGGAATCCAGTCAGGTATGGAAGCATAGTGTAAGAGCAGCCAAGTCAGAGATCCTGCAGGGGCCTGGAAGGGACCTAAGCTCTTCTGACACAGACTGCTCCATTTCCTTCCATAATCTGACAAACACTTAATAAAGTTGGAAGGTTGTTCCTGAAGTCTGAGCTGAGTCTCTCTCACTGCAGTGGAGGGAAGATCCTGCCTCTGCTCTCTTCTTCCTGGCAGTCACCCCCTTCGTGCTTGAAGCTTGTCTCCGTTCTTCCTTCCCACCCCTCCTTGAATAATTTCAGCTCTTCTGGCCTTTGCAGGTCAAGTTTTCTGGACTAATTATCATTCTCTTTGCTTACCTCTGAGCACATAACCTTCAAGTGTCACGCTCAGATGCGGACGCAGGCTTTACCGGAGCTGAGCGCTTATCCCATTATCACATTTCCCCTTGCACATCTCCCATTGGTCAGAGAGCTGAGCTAACTCTTTGGGCTTTATTATGTCATTTCCTTTAGGAAGGTAGTAACAGGGTCAAAATTCAGACAGCCCTTGGTGGTTCAAGCTGTACTAACTAGCTGAACACAGAAAAACAGAGCTGAAAAAGCTCATGAACTCATTAGTTTCTGGACTCCTCAAGGATATTCTTCCACGTTTCTTCAAAAACCAGTGTGTTTCCTGCTGTTTGTTGGCACTTTTGTTCCTATTTTTCAGTGCTTCAAATTCCAGAATAGCCTTTCCTGTCAGAGAAATCGGCAAACCAGAGAAAACTTCCCAGTGGCCACCCATCAGTAAGCAAAGCTAATTCAGAGGGACAGTGAGGCTACACTGTGTTTCTGAGCACAAGCCATGGGATATCAGGAGACGGAGGAGATTCTGGAGATTTCTGATTCTTTTTATGCTACTGCTACTCTGCTGCTCTCTTTGTCCGAGTATGGAATTATTGCTTTAACTATCCAATAGCCTTCGACCGTACTTACTAAATCATCAGATAGCACTAGGTAAAGATGGGCTGTGAGCAAATTAAAGGTCAAAATTAGAACTAATAAACAAAATCTCAGCAATTGGACAAAATAGCTTGAAAATAAATCAGGAATTCAATAGAAATATGGGCAAGCTATCACATTTGCAGGCAGAAATGATCACCAGCACAAACATAAAATGGGAAATGAGTGGTGTTTCAGAAAAGAACATTGGTCCAGTTTAGGGAATAACACTTCAAGAAGGCTGTGGACCAAGGAGAGAGTGCCCACAGATGAGCATAAGGAATGCCCAGAGGTCCAGAAAACAACGCTTTTAGGGAAAAATTGGGATTTAACCTTGCTGGAAAGAGACAGTGGATCTGATAGGAGTGTTTAAGAATATAAAAGGCTTCTTTCATAAAGGCAGTGAGAATAATCTCTACTCTTTTTCAAAAAGAAAGAAATAATGAGTTTAGATTGCAGATTCCAGATCTGATGAAAAAAAAAAATCTGCTAGCCATGCACTGGAGAAGGCAGGTTGCACAATCACCATTTTGAAAAGCTTTAAACCCAGATTAGTAAAAGAATATTGACAGTAATGATACAGATATAATTTCTTTAACCTAAAGTCCTTTCCAACTAGAATTGCCACAGTGAAAAGATAATGATTTCTGATTTTTTTTTCATTGTGATTATTAGGTTAAATATAAAAATAAAATAAAATTTTATTAAAAATCAAATATTCCACTACACATATAGTCCCAGTGGCTTGCCAAATGACTCAGAAACTAAAGTGCCCAAACAACAGAAAAATCCTTGGGTTTTATGACCAAGTGAATCCTGTGACCAGCTGTATCTTTCAGGCCTATGACTGTAAGTTCAGGATGATCACTAACCCAGTCTGATGATTTTGTTTTATCCCTATGCCCTAATTGATGCCCCATACAGATTCCCATAAGCCCATTCTTTGAGCTGGGAAGCAAACTTTGTGCTGTCTTTAGAAATTAAAAAATTTACAATGAGAAACTGTTAAATAAGTAGAAACAAACTTACTAAATATGAATAGAAAGTTGAATAAGAAATCATTTTGACCGATTCCACTCTACACTGGTGGAATGTAGAAAGAGTAACAAAAAAATCCCTCAATCTCTTTCCACTTTCATATATTGTTTAACCTACATTTTTGCAATTTTTCTTGTTATATAAATTGTATGCAGAGAGCCAGTCAAATATTATATCTTTAAATTTAAATGACAGATGTATGAAGATTTATATTTTTATCACTTCTAAGTATAATCATTTTGACAGTATATGAAACAATTTATAAGCTTAGTTAGTTTTGATAAAAAATTATATTTTGTTTTCCCCAACAGTGGAAGTCCACACTGAATACACAGTTTACAATCTTCAGGCAGAGGTTTTCATTACCTACACCTTTCTTCAATTTTTGGCAGCATTCAAGAAATTTTCCACTAGCTACGTTTTCTTTGTGTATCATTGGATAAGTCAAAAAAAAGTCAGAAAATATGGAATAGCAGATGACTGTTACCTGATTATACAGAAGGCACATTCCCCTTGGTCAGAAGCAGAACAGCAGGTTTGGGGGGGGGGGGGGTTTCACCTGGTTGTTTTTTTTTTTTTTAAGATATTGAAAAAGTCTATCCCAACTAAAACATGGCACCAGGACAATACTAAGAGCAGATGCTAACTGCCATCAAAGTACCTAATAAACAATAACTGTTTAGGCTTTAACAATAGGATAAAAAAAGAAAGATTGTGTCAAATATTTCCTTCAGCTTCCAGTTTTTCACATCTGAATTTCTTTTTAAGCCAGAAAAAGAATAAAGAAGATTGCTACCAATGTGGCTTTAATACGATTGGTAGTCACAGCAGACACACTCAACAAAATATCCTAATTGCTGTATATTTGTTCAAATACATTACCCAATGTAATTGGGCTTACAGAACATATTTATCTAAATGTGTAAAAAGACAGATTTTCTTTAATATGTTTTTATCTCATGGTGTAGGAGAAGTTATTTTTTTAAGTGGTTTGGAAATAACATGCATGTTTTACTTTCCCATCTGCCTGCAGGCGTGAGTTGGCATTTGCTCTACCGCAGTGTCTGTGGTAGCCTACTGAGTTGCCATCAGGACTGCATAGGATGTTATGTCACGTCAGGCCAATAGTAAATGCAACCAGATTTTTAATTAAAAATAGCAAACCCAAAGATGATACTTTTATAAATGTATACAAAATGAATAAACACATATACAAAGAAATAATCCACTGAAGTATGGTCGGGGGTTTTGGTGTTTCTGTGGGAGGTAGCACAGGTCTTTTCACTTTCCCTATCCACCTTTTTGCTCATGTTTGCTTTTTAAATAAATTCTCACTAAAACTAGTGGACAAAAGTAATGTTGTCTGTCAGGTAAGGCTGAGGAAGTACACCGTCCATAAACCCCACAGTCCATTTTCCTTAGGGGGAAGCCTTTTGTGATTCCATTTCTTTAATGCCTGCAATGTACTTGATATTTTCAACAATTAACAGCAAAATATGTTACTTCACAACATGCCACATTTCCCAAGACCTCATATTCTTTGGCATAAAACTCTCTAACAGGATCAGTATATCTAACTTTCAGGCATCTTATGATTTGGGAAATTTTTCTGCCAAAAATGACTGCCAAAGTCACGCTAAAGGCTCTGCTTTAGCCTGCAAGTTTGATGCATATGGGGCACATATTGCTTTTGATATTTGTCAAAGACAGATCCTTCTGTGTGTTGTCATTAGCTACTGGTGAAGCAAAATAAATGTCTGCAGAAATTATGTATAGATATATACACATAACACACAGACAGGGTCCTACACTGCAAACACTTTGTAAACAGCAATCCCTGATCATTAAAGTACAATAACACTAAGCACTGAAGGTCACCATATTCCTGCGCTTTGTGCTACATCATGACTAAACACTCAGTGCGCTGATGGAGTCTATGCCGCCTGTGACACCTATCCCTGAAAAGACTGCAGGAAAAATGAGGGTGTACTTGTTTTCCTGCAAATCTCTAGTCATATTGTGCATCCTTCATGACATCAGCAAGGGCATTACTGATGGCTTAGAGAACAAACTGGACCAAATGTGATCTTGATTTCGTAGTAAAATAATGAAATATTCACTTATGTCTACTAAAGGATTTCTATTGAAATTACATTTACAAACAATCAATCATGGCAGACAAACAACTTCACACAAGACCACAAAATTTAAATATGTCATGTACGGACTTAGGCAGAGCACCTGTCTCCAGGAGTCTTGCCTTTTCGCTGCAATGGATTTCAAGGCAATTTCAGAAAGACTGAGACACCTTGACTGGAGATTAATGATAAGTCGCAAATAACAGAGCAGCTTCTTCTGCCCCCTTCGGCTCCCGTGGTGAGAGCAAAACAGACTAGAAAACCATTAAGATGCGATTTCCCTGAGAAATGCACCCCTGTGCCTGTATACATTGCCACCTTTGATAAAAAACAATTAATTCATCGGAGCTGGCCAGAACCCTCCTCCTCCTCCCCAGCCAAGCAAGGAGTTGCTGGATGTGGCATCTGGAGAAAGGTACCCCAGGGAGCACCAGCAGAAGGTAGACCTCCCCCCACAGCATTAGGAGCGCAGGGTGCACACTGCTGGGCAGATCTGCATCGTCTCCTCTTAGAGTAAATGCTTTTAATAAGGACTTGAAAGAAGGAGCAACAAAAACTACACTTGATCCTCCTCAGAGTTTCAGATGAAGGAAAAAGGTGAGCTGTTACTGCAACAGCTCAGGCCTTCAAGTAATATTCTGTTCAACGTTTAATCACTATCTTATTATCTGGGTGTAGAGCAGTAATTTTAGAGGCATCTGAATGTAAACTGAAATCAAAATATTTCAAAGGGGAAAAAATAGCAAAAAGCTTGGTGTGATAATCATTGTTGTCTTAACATTTTTACCTGACCAAAACTATGGTTGTGGCTACTGTTTTCCCCAATTTCTGTGAGAATGCATACCAGTCAACCTTTTCATAGTACAATGATTTTATCTACATTGTAATATTCAAACCATTTTTTAGTGTTTAATAGAAGTGCTATGTTAAAAGTTTGTTTTTTTTTTAAAATAATAATTCCACTTGCATCCTACCCCTTTAATGTAGGATTATGTGTCCCTGAAAAGGTTAAGGCACAGGGCTGCAATGAGTTTTATTAACATACTGAACCAGCCAGATCATAGTCACTTGCACATGTAAAATGATGTACTAGTGTGGATGCCCTCTGTATTGTTAATGCCTGATAAGGGGAAAATTATGGACCAACTCTTTTCTTTTTATGCAGAAGAGAGGAGCAGACATGCTAAGCAGTTTTCCCAGGCTACATGGAAATTAAGGACCTCTATCAGTAAGTAACTAACAGTTGCATTAGGCAGGCTGCTGGTGCACACCTCATTCCTCTTAATGCACAATATGGCACAGCCAGTTGCTAGTCACCTATGGTGTAGTAAATTCAAACTATACTTTAAAATGTGATTAGGAGTTGTGAAATTTAGAATTGTTGAAACAAAAAAACCCAACCAAGCAACCAACAAAAAGTTTTGGGGGACTTACTTATTTCTTTTCTGAAGAATTTTTTCCCAAGATTATCCTACCTCAATATATAAATTTTCTTCTTTCCTAGAAGACTTTTGAATACTGGTTAATTATGCAACAATGAATTTTAACTCCTTTTTAATCAGAAGCATTACACTTGGCAAAGGATATCTCTCATTCTTATAGCATAGGTTTAACTCAGAGCCCACTTTTGCAATTTGCATCACAGGAATAGTGTTTTATACCCACAGAAAAAATTCTTGAAATCTCTTTTCTGGGCACAAGGTTTTAACTGAGTAGTAGACTTAATTATGCCTTTAATTTGTAAGAGTAGCTGATAGGTTGAAAAATGTCTGGAAGCTAATAAATAGAAGTTGAAAGAGGTCCTTATTCTTGTCATTTAATGACAACCTGTTTGTCACTTGTGGTAAAGAGCTGGTTTGAAAGAGTTTATTTTCCCTGTTTCCTTCCCCCACCCAAGCTGTTTCTTTACAATACCCCCTCCTTGTTTTCCAAGGCCATCCATGATCAGGGTTTGCTCACTGCAACAGATTTTGATATGTCAACAGAAAAACGATGAGGGCAGTTGCTGTGCACTGTTGCTATACAAGTGTTATTTTTGAAATACCCAAACTTATCTATCATGATAAGGACTTTAAAAAAATCATTATTCCTAAACTGATCTCACTGCTTAATTCACAAGCTTTATTTCAATGCAACCAAGACTGTATAGCTAGAAAACAAAATAAAGATTAAACATATTCACTTATCCAAATTTCCTCCTGTGCAGGTACTATATTTCAGCAGACACCGTCAAATGGCTACATGCTCAAACAATATTTTACTGTTACATCATTGTAAATATTTCCTACAAACTTAACTATTCATGGTGCAACTTGCAGCCTTTCCCTCTTGGCAGGATCTATGCATCAGTCTCAGCAGAAAATATCTAGGGTTTTAGGAATAACTTAACTAAAGATTTCAAACCAGCTATGCAGTAGTTTCCTGTTTATTGAAGACAAACATAGCATGACCCAGCAACGTGCCCTTGCGGCAAAGGCGGCTGATGGTATCCTGGGCTGCACAAGTAGTGTTGCCAGTGGGTCGAGGGAGGTGATCCTTCCCATCTACTCAGCACTGGTGAGGCCACACCTGGAGTTCCAGGTCCAGTTCTGGGCTCGCCCAGTACAAGGAGACATGGACACACTGGAGAGAGTTGAACAAAGGGCCATGAAGATGATTAAAGGACTGGAGCATCTTACACATGAGGAAAGGCTAAGAGAGTGTGACTCTTCAACCTGGAGAAGAGAAGGCTCAGGGGGAATCTCATCAATGTACATAAATGCCGGAAGAGAGGGGCAAAGACAACATAGTCAGGTCTTTTCACGGTGCCCAGTGACAGGATCAGAGGACAGGACCAGGCTCCACAAAAGGGAGCTTCAGTTTGAACATCAGGAAATACTTTCTACTTTGAGGGTGACTGAGCGCTGAAATGGGCTACCCAGATTGGTTGTGGAGTCTCCATCCTTGGAGATATTCAGAAGCTGTCTGGAAATGGTCCAGGGCAACTAGCTCCAGGTGGCCCTGCTTGAACAGGAGGCTGGACCAGATGACCTCCAGAGGTCCCTTCCAGCCTCAACCATTCTGTGACTCTGTGCTTATATACGTTTTCTATTGGTTATGTATTTTAATAATGTTGAAGTATGTAACATAAGGAGATCTACTGTAAAAAAAAATGGACTCTCTTTTCAGGTAACTTTCATTTAGGAATCATACACTTTCAAGAAGAACAATATTTTTATTAATTATCTCAAACCATGTGTTTACATTGTGCTCTTCTGTATCAAAAAGAAGCATAGTTAATTCATATTAGCATCTGAACAGTCTATTACAACTTCACTGAACTGTATCTTGCTTACTTTCAGATTTTTTGAACAACTTCCCTCCATCTCCTAATGTATTTGTCAATTTTTCACTGTTATCAAGCTTTCCAAACAAAATAAGAGCTGAGAGCAAAAGAGGACCATGTAGAAGACTGCCTTCGATTTCTGCGTAGTTGTGTGACTACACATTTTTTTGTGAAATATAGAACAATGTGCATAACATTTTAAAATGGCTGATGGACTACTGGAATTTTAAAGTAAAAGAATAACATGAATTTTTCTGATCACCTGTATGACTTAACCCAATTTCTAGTGGAGCTGGAGGAGTCTTGATTAAATAATCCAAGTGATGCTGAGTTTAAAATATCATTCTGCTCCAGTGCCTAATTATGGTTTCTGTTAAGCATTTGTATCTAATTCTTAATTTGCTAATTTTACTTTCTAGACAGTGGGTACTTATATTTTTCATGATAAAGGGCCTTACTTAACATCTTTCTTTGCATGCACTTTTAAGGCCACAGATGAGTCATCTCTTAATAGGCATATTAAGCAAATATTATACTGTACTTTACACTACTGAACTCAGACCTAAGACCACAGGAAAAATGCAGAGGATTTTTAAACTGATTCAGAGAAGACATGGCATTCTTGGCCATAAAGACATTGAGTAGAGGACCAGGTAAACTTTTCAGCTTCAGAAATCAAATTATTTTCAGTTTCAGTTGAATGGTTTTCTGAACCAGCTTAAAGAATTACAATTCTTAAAAACAGTCCGCATGAAAGGAATTTTCTTACTTCACATTCTCTTTTTCTGCAGAACTAGACATCACTGTAAAGTGTATACTCTCAAGAATAAAATCAGCTAATAAGTTCAGACATGAATACTAGGAATAGACACAAACAGATATCTGCCATCCTGATTCTGAATTATTTTAGGGTTTTTTAAGGAGAAAAAATACTGTACATGTGCTGCAAAAAGAAAATTCTGGTCAACTCTGGAGAATCTCTAGGATGTGATGAAACTCAGTGGTTTAGAATCACAAGGACTCTGAAATATCTGGTTACTACTAGATGCAATGACAAGAGCTTTCTAAAAACCACTCTGGAAATTTTCTGAAAAACAACTCAGAAAATTGTGAACTTCAAAAAACATACTTTCCCTAAAGCATACCTTGTACTTTCTTCAAATCAAATGGCATGTAATAAAGAGACAGTCTTTGAGTTTCAAGGCAAGACTAGCCAAGACAAAACTGCTACTTGCTTTTCCTTCACTGCAGTGAAAATATTATTGATAAGAAGTAATCGCTCTGAGAAGCTCAACAGATTCATTATTGGAAGATTCTGGGAGATGAGGTGAGGGAGGGGAACAATTACATTCTTCTGGCCAATGTAGAGATACTTTCTACCAAAATAAGAGGAAAGGCAAAATATTGCATTAGCTACCTTTATGCAACTGTAAGGGCTCATATTTGCCCAGCATTTTTTTTTTGCAGTTATGTACACATATAGCATGGTAAGATTATCAGATATAAAGATACAAAAGCTAATAAATGGCAGAAGTGTCTTATTCCACGTTGCATTGCAGATACTCAAAAGTCTCCTAAAACCGATATATTGCAAATGTTGCCAAACCTCTTTTTTGTCTAAACAGACTATTTTTAAGCTTATATTGAAAAATCTACAGTTTCCACGAAATTGCTTCCTCGCTGTTAGAGCAAGTAAGAGGCGCTAGTACATAGACTGTAAAAAATAGAAAAGCTTTACTATAATTTTTGCACTGTAGTATTATTTTAATGACTTTGAAACACATGTATATGTCAGTTTTAAGAAAGACACCAATATGGAATTGCTGTGATTCTAGAAGAGACATTAACCGTGAAAAGTGATAGTAGAATATAACGTGATTGAATTGAAAAAAAAAAACAAACCCAGACCTGAGCAAGGACTCAGATTTATACTGCATGCCATGAATCTGTTGTTAACACAGATTTAAATTTGCTTCTTGTGCGTGTTTGTGTGGAAAACAGCCACTCTCAGATGCACAAAATCAGGAGGTATAACCTAATTGATCCACCTCATTACCCTAAGTGTGGGCAACATGCACAAGAGCACAGAACTGAGAACTGCGAACTCATTTTGAACAGGCAAAGTGCAGTGGCAGGCAACAGTTCCAGCTCAGGTCCCCAGCACACTGAAACCATCCCGGTGCGATGCTAACTTAGCCTGCCTCTCAGCAGGAAATAATTTGTGGGGAAAGCTACACGCTGACACAGCCACCGAGTAGCTCTCCCGTCCCCTGCTCCAGAACTTGCTTAATCACAGTATTCCTAGGACTTTTGGACCTCCAAGATGGTGAGGTCAAAGAGCGTCTTAAAAAAAGATGAAGGAATTAAGAAAGATGCAGAGGGAAGTCAAGTTTTGTATCCTCTCTTGGTCCTGCACCAAGCAGGAACAGAAAAACAGTGAAGTATACAACACATAGAAAACCCCAGAAAGAAAGCAGAGACCATGGCTCACTGGAGCCATGACTGGGGAAATCTCGCTGACGAGGAAGATGAGCTGCCAGGACACAGCTGGTGTGGAGAGAGGACAGCGTTGGAAGAAAAAGTGGCAGGCAGGTCTCTCGGGGAACGTCCGCAGGGAACTTTATGCAGCATGGATTTACAGTCTTCTAGATGGATGGATTGTCTCTTATCTCAGGGGACAAAAACAGCGGTCATAAAATATTCCTCAACTCTACGGGTGAATTTACTATTATGCCATTTTTTTATTCATTGATTTTACTTCTGCCTTTAATACTTTATTTAAGTAAATCCATCTCTGCTTAAGGGCAGCTGATGTTGAAAGCACTACTGTGATCTCTCCCTCTAGTTGTAGTCAGGCTGCAATTTCCTTTGTCTTTCTTTTAGCTAAAACAGTTTTTGTAAAATACAGAGTCATCAAAACTGGCTGTTGATGTAGATTGAAGTTGCTTAGTTATTAAGGAGACTTTTAAACAATTCAGCACCTATTATCAGTATTACAATATTTTTAGTCCTTGTGCTTTCAGTAATGGATTACTGATCCATAGAGGTTTGAGATACGAAACCTCAAGCAGTTTAGGACCTTCCCACCTGACAGCTAGTCCAGACATATCATACAGGTTGCAGAGATGCTCAGAAAAGTTATGGCATTTTGTGGGAAGATAATTTTGGTGTAGATTCACTTTCCACTCAGGTAGACTTCTGAGTCCCAGCCCTCTGAGTGGTTTCCATTCTTCTGGAAGGACCAGGTTGAATAGGTTGGGCTGGATGACTGTAAGACTTGCAGCAGTTACAGGACTAGTCATTACTTTGTAGAAACAGAGGAGAATACTGTGCACCTATTTCTTAAGCTAATACAGAGTCTGAAACCTGTTTCTATTTTATTTTACATCACTACTTACAGAATCATCCTGTTGACAACTGATCAGAATAAATCACTCTCTAGGACACTGTCACCAAGGTTGTAAATAAAAAGCAAATACTAGACTATTAATAAAGTGACAGCCTACCTCTATTAACTGAAAGAAGGAAGTTTCAGAAAGTGACAATAACAAACTAGTTTTTAAAGAGAGAATCTTTCAGATTTTTCCACAGTGATAAGAGGAAATTCACTGTGAAGTATACTTCAAAATTCCATCTGCTACACCTGGAGTATTTTGTTCTGAAGGTCAAAATTAAGATTTTATTTCATTTCTAAAGTGAGGATATGGCACAAAATAAATATTGAATCATTTTAAGTCTCTGTCACTATTCTGTGTTCAAAAACTATCCCCCAGTTAATAACATTTCTATATTAAATGTGTTAGATTTTATTCAATATTCCACCTGAGAACAAGACATGAATTTCTTAAATATAATTTTCCTTTCAGCATTCACTTGAATGTAGGGGTTTATATCACTTCTTATATTTAGGGTTTACCTTTATTCTTTTTGGAAGCATGTAAAATTGTACTCATGTTTCAAATAAACAATATTGAAAAAAAACCCCCAAATTCTATTAAGTGATTGCTTTTATTTAGATTGTGAATTGATACATTTTGTTGAGTGTTAAACACAAAAGACCCCCCTTAAAGCTGAAGGTGGGTGCATTGGACCCAGGCAGCAATGCCCAGCTATGTAACATAAATAAGCACTAACCGGTGGGAATCAGAAGTGGGGAGGGATTGTTGGTGCTGTTGGTGCGGGGGGTGGGGGTGGGGTATAGGTGCTGTTTTCTAGGTCACCGTTTAAAGAGTGGGAGGGATTCACAATTTCTTTAGGTAAAGCAAGCTGGTATTCTCTGATAAAATATAGGACTGCTGCCTAGTCTTATGTAGGACAGTGTTGTTTTCTTTCAGTTGACATTAATTGGGTGGAGTTGTCCAATTTCTCTGTTTACAGCAAATAAAAGACACTCTGGTTTTCAAGTCTGGATTGTTGTGGCTTGGTTAAGATGAAGACCCAATTTTAAGACTGGTACTTTTCCATTTTACTTGATGTGCATTTGCAGAACTGTAGAAAGGAGACTCCAACTTTATGCATCACTCAGTATCAAAGTAAAACTAGTACGGATTCTAGAATTGTGTTTGCAATAAGGAAATGGCAATGTGAAGGAGGACTCATTAGTATATGCCACCTAACTTGTCAAATAAGAGAGTGAAAATAAATCAACATTTCTGAAGAAACTGGGTTGCAAGACAGACATGGACTTTGGATAATGCGTCCAGCAAAGGGCAACAAAGACAATTAGGGGACTGGAGCATCTCTCCTATGAGGAAAGGCTGAGACACAATTGTGTCTGTTCAACCTGGAGAAGAGAAGGCTTGAAAGGGAACTTATCAATGTGTATAAATACATGATGGGAAAGAATGAAAAACAGGGAGCCAGACTCTTCTCAGTGGTGCCCAGTGACAGGACAACGGGCAATCAGCACAGATGGAAACACAGAGAGGTCCTGTCTGAACATCAGGAAACACTTTTTTAATTATTATTATGACAGTGACCAAGCACTGGCACAGGTTGCCCAGAGAGGTTGTAGAGTCTTCATCCTTGGGGACATTCAAAAGCCATCTGGACACGGTCCTGGGCAACCAGCTCTATATGGCCCTGCTTGAGCAGATGGGCTGGACTAGGCAATCTACAGAGGTGCCTTCCAGACTCAATTAGTCTGTGAATCCCATGAAAGCGACTGGAGTTGTCGGATGCTAGCCCTACAGCAACATGTCGGAACCTTACCAGCTTGTACCAAAGAGAAGGCTAATTAGTTAATTGGTCTCAATTTATAAATCAGTACGTGGGAAGTACGTCATTCTTAAAACAGAAGTTATAGATGTGTTGTGAGCATTACTGGATTAAACAGCTTGTGTTACACAGGAGGCAAGTCTAAGTGATGACAGTAGAAATGCATGGATTTCTTAGCCCATAAAGACCTTCTAGGTAGTGTTTTAAGTTAATTTACTCTACCTGATCCTTTATTTTATCGAAAATCAATTTAGTCAGTCAAAGATAGATGATACAGAAAATGTCATCTGACATGTGGCTAAAATCTTGGAGTTCTATGCAACTTCTGATTTCTCACTTTTGAGCTTTAAATCTCAATCTCCCATGACTCCAGTGGTTGCTTGATCAGAGAAACAACAATCACAAGACTAGTGTGTACCTTTACAAGAAAAAGGTAACAGTCTTAACATTGGTATGAAATAAATCCTTACCAAAAAAAGGTGATCGACCATCACCATAACTGATTTATTTTCTACAACTGAAGTCAGTTGATAATGTCACTCTCTGTGGCTTATATCTTAAAAGAGAAGGTGCTGCAGCCCCGAGGAACCACTTGCAATGAAAAATGTATCAAACTGAGTAGGTAGATGCACTTTCCCATGCTGGTTGGAGTACTGGTTACAGACTGGGCAAGAAAGTGAAGAGTATGGCAAGCACCAAGCTGAATGCAAAGGGCCAGTATTGGTAACATGGTGGGAAGACAGTTTTCTTCTGCTCCATTTGCTAGGACATTTCCTGTGACTACCACTTCTCAAGGAGCATTAAGGAGCAATATGACATATTGGCCTGACAGGCCAAACGCTCTCTTAAGATATCATCCAAACTACCAGCTTTGGTGATCCAGAAAAATGACGCTTTGCTAGTCTTGAGACATGTCTTGTTGGCTAGGATGTGGGATGACTTCACAATTGCCTCTTCAGTTGCAGGGATTTAAATTCTCATTTAACTGACTTGGTTCTGCAGCGCTACTTTTATCTTCTTCTAATTGAACGTGGCAAAATATTCAGTCTATGTCTCACAGCTGCACAGGTGATAGTATAATAACACGCAATAATTACATTTTACTGTCTCAGTTGCTATTAACACTTGTATTCAAAGTTACACGTAGTTTTCAGCTGTCAACTTCAGAGCTAAGACTGCAACAGGTGAGAACATCTACGCTAGTAACTGCCTTTTAGCTGCAGACATCTTCTATATCAGATTTAGGGGTTTTTGCTACCTTATTTGCTAATGAATTGAAAATGCAGCATTTCATATAACATCATAAACTACATTGAAAATGCTTTCATGTACGTGTTTTCAAGTCTCTCGAAAATTTATGAAAATGATAAATAATCCCTGTAGATTTCTCTGTCCACACATAAGACATCAAATTGTGCCGAAATATTTTTATGTTCTACAGGCAGGTGAGCAAGCTTAAGGTGGACATAATAAGTGCAGTATATCTGCACATGTGTAGTATTTGTGCATGGGAAGACATATCCATGTAGTAAAACCAAACAAAACCTGCAGCTCTAATTAGGTGTATACAAAGTTGCACTACAAAACATTAATCATCATGTGGTTACGATCGGTAGGCCTCTGCAGACATCACATTAACATTCAATGATAGCCAAACATTTCAACAGAATATTAAGAATTTCTAGAAAAAGATCACTGCACAAAACAGAGGGCATCCTTATGACAGTGTATCGATGTCCATGATGTCACCTTGCCTAGAATATTTACAGTTTTCTTTTGCATACTCCACTTCAAAAAATGAGATGGTAGAAACAAAGTAGGCACAGCAAAAGTGTGCCAAAAATGATCAAAATTATGGAATGATTCCCACAATGTGAAAGAAACCAGTAAGAGACACAAATGAGTTTGCAAAGGAGCTATGAAAATATGAATGATAGTGGAGAAGATGGTAAGAAATAAAGTGGAAAAACCCCCAAACAGGTAAAGTGAGAAAAGGACAAGTTCTCTAGAGTCTCCAGATATATACTGGAAGGGTTTATTTAGAGACCTGATCTTTCAAGTGTGCAAGTTAAAAAAAAAAAAAGCCAAACAAAAACCATCATTGCTCATATGCCCCTTCTCCCATGCATAGGAAAAAAAAAAAGTAAATCATACAGTCCAGCATCAAACAGTTGAAGTAAAATCCTGGCAGATGTTGTGTCATTTCACTGCACTACTTCTTTGTTGTTTTTTTCCAGTACATCATCTTCTAGCATAAGACATCACTATAGCTGTGAGCTACAGCCCCTCAACATACAGCAAAGAAAATTGGAGAGAGGTTTCCAGAAGACAACAGTGCTCTTATCTTTCAGCCACATCCTTGTGGCTACCCAAGTTCATTCCAGAAGCACTCTAGAACGTGTGCCTCCCACACCCAGTTCCCATGCAAGGGCCTCATCCAAAGGCAAGTGGAGCCCTTCCATTGCCCTAAGTAGATCAGCTCCTTTGAACCCAGGAATAAGTGACTGCTGCCATTTATTACAGCTTTTTCTCTAGGAGATAAGTTGTTGGATTAATGTTTTACAGAATTTCAAATGAAGGGCAAGTTCTCATCAAAGAAATGTTGAGTAAAATAAACATGGTTCACATAACAATTTGCTTCCTCTGCTGTGAAAGACACTCTCATACCATTCAAATTGAGGTTCTTCCATTAGAGTTTGCTCATCTCTTCTCTTTCAATTCTATAAAAAGAAAAATCACTAAGGAGCAGCTGCCTGGTCTTCAAGAGCAAAAACCTGCAACCTAATCTAAATTCTGTTTTTCTTGCTACGTAAGCATTTCCATTTCCTGACTTGCATTTTAAATTCATTTAGCAGTAAACATACATTTAAAAAAGAAACCAAACATGTTCAATTTTCCACACAAACTACCATGGTAAGTGGTTTAACAATGGAAAAGGACAAAATACTTTTGATATCTAAAAGCTAACTGACCTCAAAGTATAAGTATTGTCACACTCTGATGTGATTTAATAGATATCTATCTGATGGTGTCTTTGTCTACTTATTTTTATCAAATAACTTTAAGGCAATCCCTGCTAAGACATCCTAGAGCATTTTTTTAGGTGTAGTGCAATTCTCACACAGATTCAATACAAAGCCCCAGTAGTGCAGCTTGCTTTATTTCTAAAGCTCCTGTAATGCAGAAAAGTGCAAACCTCTCTAAAAAAAAAAACCAAGGCAGAAGGTGTGTCATATTTGTCATGGAACTTTTCAGGGCCTGAAAGGGTTTCTTGAATGTTGGAAATGTTGGATATAAATGAGGTCTTTTTTTCTTGAACTGCTCAGCCTGATTCAAGTTAGGAAACATCAGCGATTCATTGTTCCTACTACAAATTCTTTAACTATTTTTTTTCTTTTTAAATAAAGATGCATGCACTACCATATTCCCTATGGTTTTCTACCTTTGCTAGTTCTGCAGAAACATTTGTGCACTGCAACAGGCTTACTTGCAGCGACAAATTTTCTTCTGGTTGACATTTTTCCCAACTTTTAGCTCCGTAGCTCTTAGCACACATCTTGAAGCATTAAGTTCTTCTTACAGCTAGTTGTAAACACAAAATCATTTTCTCTTAATTGAAGGTCACATAAGGAGTTGGGAGACAGTTCTGGTTTTCCTTAGTTCCCTATAGTGTTTAATATTACCATATTGTAGAAAATATAGAAGCTTAGCTATAAGAAAACTTATGTTAACTAGAAAGCTGCTGTTTCAAAGCCTATAATTGTGGGAAAGGGGTTTCTAACCAAGGGAATAGGTAATGAAGCTAACTGACCATGGCAATGTACAATGCTGCTACGTTCCTTGTACAGTCCCTACCCAACCGGACAATAGGCCCGGGAATATTAATCTTATGAAGTTGTTATGGACAGGTGCATCCACAGCGAGGATACTGCTCATGCCTGCAAGAAGAGGGTGATCCAGCGAACACGGGTGTGAGACCACTGATGACCACGAGAGACCCCTTGAGGACCACCAACTCAAATCACTGAGCATGCGTGACGGGGAGGAGAATATGGAAATGGATTCTAAGAAATTATTATCATAAGACTGCCTTTTCTTGGAAAAATAATGAATATGTATATTTTGATTCTATATAACCTGTGTGTTCGTAATCACCTGTATGCACGTCGGTGGAGCTGTTTCCCCCGTGCATCCAGTGCTGCAATAAAGCAAACCTAGGGTAACTCATGTCTGGTAGATTTCTTTAACACATATATAATCTTTTTTCTTTTTTTTCCCTTGTCACTTGAATAATACTAGTTCTTTTAATTGCTTATGTTTTTGGCTAATAACTTAACTTTTTTTTGTTTTGTAGGTATTTATCTATTATTGTAGAAATATTGATTCCATTCAGTACAAAAATGTAATTAAGAAGTTATTCCTTTAAAATAAAAGCACGAACACTACCAAAAGATTAAAAGCCTGAAGACTGTAAAATTAGGATCCATGATTTATGCATTTAAAAAAGCTAATGATCTGCATCAACTACAAATGCATCAAACCACTGAAATCAAAAAGCTCTATTTCTATTTTTACCACAAAGTCATTGACAGAATAAAGAGACTAAAAGTAGTGCAACATTCATGAATGATTTAGTAAGAGGAGAAGATGCCAATTGCATCAAGATTCAGACGTCAGTATTTGTCAGCCAAATGGGACAGAAAGCTCCTTATAAATGAACCCTTAAAAACAGGTGAAATAGAAAATGGAAGTACTGTCAACATTTTTCATTCATTATCTATAGATAATGCAAATGTCTTGTATGTTGTTCTTGTATCTCATAATATATTTTCTTCTGTTTGCTGTATCTTATCATGTTAGACATAAAAGGATATCTCTAACATAAAAGGAATAATCTTCATCTGACCAAATGTATAGTCTAAACATCCTTTACCTCTCTATTCACGACAAAATTAAATCATTGAAAAAACAAGCACAAAAATGTATCAGACTCCTCTTCTGAAGAAGTCTGACCATGTCTCCCCATCACGTACTTCAATAGTATAACTTGGAGGTTACAATTTAGTAGCACCTTTCATAACTTCATCATTTTAATGATGGATTTCTAAAAACTATTTTGAGATACTTTAACCTAGCCCAGATAACCTGAAGTAGATCTCTTAGGGGTTTTTTTGGTGAAATTTTTTTCTATTTGCATTTAATTCAAAAACAGAAATTAGAATTACATATTATATGCTAAAAGAGATGGTAAAATTAATTACTCGGCACCTATAAAATATCAAAATTAAACTGCTGATGCAAGTAGTATGCATGACACAGTACGTACTGACTGAAATTATTCTTATCACATGGGGCTTAATTATGTTCCACTGAGGTGCACTCTCAAAAAAAGTTGAACTGATCCGGATGTAGCAAATTAACTTAGAACTAAAAATACACAAACCCCCAACAAAATCTGCTGCAGAAAGATTTGCAAATGGAAAAAGGTCAGCAGAGCCATCCAAGCAAAAGCAGGCCAAAGCATAGTATCAATGATAGTGGGATAAAGTAAATTCCATGCCCAGAGAAGGGGAAAGGCAGATGTCTGAGAATTCTTGAGGGAGCAAGGGGAATTTCAACACATTCTTAAGAAAAGAAAGTGGCACAGTGCACGATGGATAACCTGAGGAACTGAAGCATTAATTCATAAGAAAATAGATCCTAGAAATGGATAATAAAAAACACTGAAGCATCTCTCCATTTTCTTTAGGGACAAGCTAAAAAGCAGAGAAAAGGATTCCATTATACCATCACTTTGAAAATCAGGAATGGAAGTAGATTTTCCTAATACTGTGATCCACATCAAGACTTTAGAGATTAAAATGGACAGATTTGAAAAAGAAAGAGAGTTTGTAGGGAAACACACGTAAGTAGCGGAAAACATGCAGCATAACACTCTGTACCTACTTAGGTAAAGTAACAGTAAACTGGAGATACATGCAACCACTTTCGGATACATCTAAATGAAACATCAAATCTTGTCTCAACTCCTGCAATGAGCTGCAGGAGTAACTGGGCAGTAATCTTCAGATTCAGGGAGTTTTATGAATTACTTGAATCTAACAAGACTTATGGACATGAAGTACATCAGAGGGACTAATAGTTCCACTTAACCATGACAGTTCCCAGTGCTAAGTTATCTCCTAAATTGAAAGAAACCTCCAAAGAGAACACCTATAACTCAATATGCTTTACTGAACCAACAGTTTGAAAATAATTTTTTTTCACTGTTATAAGCTACAGTCTAGGTTTTAAAATAGAATCAGTTTTGTTCATTGAAGTCATTAAGGTCAGTGAACAACTGCCCGGCAGGTGACCAAAGCGATGTTATTTATCAGTCTGACTGCACTGTGATTAGCACCAAGACACAGAGGCCATTTTTTAACCATATTCATTTGTGTTGCGTGCTAATTACATGGTGACGGAAATAGAGCACATCAAAATAGAATACTTCCCTTTGCATCTTTCAACCCAAAAGGCACTATTTTCCTACCTTCCGGTTCTTTTCCAGGATAGCTGAGGTGACATCCTTTTGCCCACTTCCAAGAAACATGACAGGTCTCCATTTAATACCAGTAGGAAGAGTAAATAGACAGAAAACAACAACTATATGGAGTGACAGAATTTGGGAGATGAATTGTAAAAGATGAGCTTATTCTGGACAACTGCAAAGTAACAAAATTTGTAATTCTGTACAAAATCTAATTTTGGGCTAGCTGAAAAGTCTTATTTTAATTTCCACTTTTTATATTTCATTACTATGCAATTAAAGAATGAAAATAAAAATAATTCCAAAATGACAGTGAACTTTATTTATAAAATGTTTGAATTACTAATTTTGGTCCATCCATTTTGATGTTCCTGAAATTATATTGCCAATTTTTTTTAAAAAAAACACCCCATATCAGAAAAACCTCACACAAAAACTCCTGTAATATTCCTCCAGTTTCATGAATCATTTAATTTCAGCACAACTGCTTGCTCTAACAATATAAGTTTCTCTAATCTGCTCTCCAAAAACTGATGGCCTGTTTGAAATTTTTGAGTGACTCACTCGATATTTGGAAGTTCATAGTCAGGAAACAACCCACTTTTATTTATGTGAAATCAGCTGCACCATAAGGCCCCTGAGTTACGGTAAGCAACTAAGTAATGCAGCTAAATCACATCAATGCGGATTAACAGGAAATGAAATTTATTTATGACAAGATTGAATCTGCATATAGCAAGGTTACTTTCCGAAATATACCTGACTCGGCAGGAAAAGTGTAGGCTCAAAAGGCACGTGAAAATAAAACTGTTAAATGTAGGAGAAGAATGGAAACATCCATCGGTAAAAGTGCAGCATGCCAGAAAATAAAAAAGTGTACAATCATAAGGAAACAAAAACTACCAGTTGCAGATAAACAAAACAAATGGCAGTTCTGTGAAATCACACTTTTAGCCAGAAAATCCAGCCTTTTGCAACTACAAACTAAAAACAAATATTAAAGACTCAGCACAAAGATGACAAAAAAGACTCTTATGCTGAAAGTAGAGAGAGACATATTTCCCTGGGTTCTTCAACAACAACAACAAAATTAATGAATTTTAAAAAAAAGAGTAGGTTCTGATATGGGAAATTAACAGAGAAGCGATTCAAAATATATATTATAGCACATTTGTTTTGGCAAGGGAAAACTTTTAACAAAGCTTCATGGTACAAAGAATAAAACTCTATAGCTTGTATTTAAAAGACATATCATTTTAAGTGAACCAGGAGAACAAAAAAAAAATCCATGATCGAAAGCTAAAACTTGTAAGGTAAACAGCTACACAAATGTGTATTTCTGCAGAATAAGTAAAAGCAAGTATGTGAAATTTAGTTAGTTGTATTAAGAATACATCATACCTAGCTTATTGTAGAAAATTCAGGGTTTATGAGCAAGCGATGGCTAATATTTACCTAATAATACTGAACAGAGGTCTACAAGGTAGGTGTTCTGCAGGTACGTCGAACAGCTTTCATTTTAAGTGGTACTTTCAGGGGCTGATTTAAACTAAATACTATTGACTGGGTGTGCAAGCTAGAAAGAGCACCAAGCTCCTTGCAAATTCCTTTTAAAATGAACAACATGCAGTAAGAGGCTATGTGGCGTTTTACTGCCTCCCATGCAAACGATCTCTACATTTTTCTCAAAACCAAATTCGGAAACAGTTTTCAGTGACATTCCCATATTAATTGAGACACTCATGGAGAAGATATTTTGACTAGAAGCTAAAAAGCTAAAAAATAAGGTTGAAAACTTGTGCAGATGGAAGGTGAATTTATATCACAGAAAAATCTCCAACATGTTGATATAATTAAGCCTTCCTAATGAGTTAGAAATCCAGGCTAGTCACACAAGCTATTTTAGTTTCTTTAGCCTTCTTCTGCAGTCGATGGGGAAAGACTCTTCTTGAAGGCAACACCTAACTCGGGAGTCGATCTTGTTCTCTAGAGGGCAGTCTCTCGCTCTCGCTTTCTGCACTGACTACAAAGAAATTACAAGGATTAGAAATTAGCAGCATCCCTTTGTTAATAACCTCATTCCAAGCTAAACCGGTGCGGGGAAAGATTGGCAAGAGCAATTACGTTGAGGAATTAAATATTGCCCCAGGTATAATGCTCTGCTGAAATGTTTTGAGTTTAACAAAGAACCCAGCATGTCTGCTAATGCATCATCAGCAGGTTAGAAGGCTTCTTTCGCGATGATTAACCAGTGACATGTTTTGTTAAACAGTGACTAAAGCAAAGCGAAACTATTTTCTTACTGAGAAACTAATACTAGAAATTTGTCTTTATGTCTGACAAATATTTATCATTTGAAACTTATTGAAGGCAAAACAAACTAACCATTAGAAATCACTTCATAGGAATTCCAGCGTAAAGGTCTGTTAAGGTATGTTCAGGTTTTATAAAGTGATAAAAATTTGCAGAAGTACTCCTAAGAATAAAATACTATGCCACTAAGAAAGTATTACTGCAGCCAAATTTCAATGGGGCCTTTTGAAAATGAAATTAAGAAGGTGTAGGAAGGGAAATTTTAAATTACTCATGTACCATCCTATCTTGTAAAATAAATAATATATATATTATATGAAAAATTCCAATGGGAAATACTTCTTCAGGACCACTAATTTAGAAATTTATGCAGATTAAAGTGAGAGAGAATACATTTAATTCAAAATCTAACTAGCTTCTTGACTCAAAACCAGAGTTAAACCTAGAGAAGATTACTTACAAACTGCTCTGAGCAAATAAGAGACAACGTTAGATATCAAATTGTCTGGCAACTTGCTGAAATAGCAGCCTGCACCAAGGTTGTATATCCTCGCTATCTCTGAACTTCTGCCTTGCTGCACAAATAAAGGGCATCTAAATAAAAAACAAGCAATAAACTGACTTTGCATTTTTGGGGGACAGCTGCAGGCACAAAAATCTTGTGCCACCTCCTTCCCTGAGGGAGGGACTAAAGAAAGGTGGTGAAAGGCAAGAATAAATACAGAGAACAGTAAACAGCCAAATGTAACAATCCAGAAGTAATTCAAATATAAGACCTTGGAAGTCCAACAGGGCAACTTATCTCTATTCTGCCAGTGAGAAGCAATGGAAAAAGCAAATCCCGTTCAGTGTGAAATCTCTGGAAGACCAGACTATGTCGATGTGCTCGCTGTCATCACTTGGCAGGGGAAGGAGGGGAACTGAAATCTAGTTCTCAACGTGCCAGCCAGTAAAGGTAATCGTGACCTCTGTTCTTTGGCAGTGCGACTCATCTCTGAAACACACACTTTTTAAATCATGGTCCTGACAGCATTTTTTCTAAGAAGAAATGTGTGTGTGCGTGTACAGACATTTTATTTATTTCTTTTATATATACACATACACACACACATATATACATGAATTTTCTAACACTTCAATAATAACTTTGTCTTAAAGCTTTTAAAAAAACTTTAAGCATAAGCAGTACAGCTGCAAAACCCTTCAGAAACATAGGAAGCTTGATCAGGAAGGCTAGGAAAAAAAGGAAACCCCACACTTCTTGGCTGGAAAAGTCACCTTCCTTCTGCATCAGCCACATTGGCTAAATAATAGAAAAATAATTTTAGTCTTTTATTATCTTTTGAGAGCAAGCATAATGACTCTGTTCTCTCTCCAACGCCCTGTGTTACTCAAGAGAAAAAAGCAAATTCCTGATCCATCGGGAGCTCGCCGCAGGTATGGATGAATTAGTTAATATCCACAATGCAGATCAGAAGGGCTGGTTACTGTCTTTTACTCTCAGGAAGGCTTAAATAGTTACCTTTATTTGTTCACCCCGAAATCTAAAAGGTCGAACCTGTGAAATTCATCTATTTAATTCTACCCCAGCAAACAGCAAACATCCTTATCCTCTAAAGGCGGAAAAGAGCGACATCATCACCAGCACGGACATTATGGTCCCAATTATACGTTGCACTGCTATGCCTGGCAGAACTCGGGAGCTGTTTGATGTTCTTTTGTCTTCCTGAGTTGGCAGAGAATAAAGTCTGAGACATGAATTTCCCTACCCTCGGTTAATCTAATTGGGTTGTTCGCTCATTTTAAGTGCCAGCATTAACTGTTCAATGATCCTGTTTTGGAAAGCAGTTGTGAGAGGAAGTGGAACTGAAGCACAGGAGGATCAGCTGGGAGTTCGCAAAAGCAATAAAGCACAGAAGGAAAAAGTAAATGAGAAACAGAGGATGAACTGGAAAGAAAATGTTAAGAATGCCAGGAAAGAAAGAGAAAGACAATAAATGGCAGCTCTAAAATTGGCTTTCCAGTTCTTTGCGACGTTCAGTCTCACTGAGACATTTACTCTGTGTACCAGCAGTACATTTAGATATTCTTATTTATTTCATCTTCTTAAGAACTTTCTACTCACTTTACTGGGAAATCTGTGATGGGTAAGGGGAAGTGGACGGTTCGCAGGCTACGTACAAAGGTAGAAGGTGGCCTTCTCATGAGGATGTGTTCCGTCCCAATTTCTAATGCAGAAGGCCATTTTAATTTTTGTTAATAATTAAAAAAAAATTGTGGGGAAAAAAAAAGAATTACAAATGTTTACAGTGCTCTGGGCATCAAGTCAAGAAATATGTGCTTTTCTGAACAAAAATACCTTCTTGTCTGGAACCTGCAAGAGCAGAGAAGGCATAATAAGCTCATGGCTTTTACGGGCAAGTTAAGATAACTGTGTAATAAAGAACACTCAGTTATCCATGGAATACTCAGTTATCCGTGATAAGTGTCATGCAGGAGAAAGTAGAAAACTTCATTACTTACAATGAAGAATAAAAAAGGAGAGGTGGGGGTTTGCAGCACCTCTTGCAAAATCCTGCATACTGAGCCACGTTATTGGTATAACAATAAGGGGATTTTATAATACTTGCTAGCTAATGGATTTTTGACACTGCTGACAGCACCAGTCACAGAATAATCAACACCACCTAATAACACAGACAACTGTTCATTAAGCAATAAGAAGAAACTGAGCTGAGTATTTTAACATAAATGAGTAGCAGGCATCTTTCAGATGTATTATGGTACCAGGAGGAAAGCTGTGGGGTTGCAGGTATGTTTTGGTTCTAACATACTGAGGTACTGAGTGATAGGCACATAAAAAGAAAATTTTTTATGACTGTGAAATTAAAGGCATTCTAGCAAGCAAACCCTAAGCAACCACTGCAGAGAAACAGGGATAAATGAACCATTCCTCACTTGATATTCAGTTAAAAATATTCTGATGTCAAAGTTTTGTTGATTATTAGAGTGAATGACAGCAAAAGCAGGGCTCACCTTGTTTGTAAAGAAATAAAGTGTTGATTGTCAAGGGGATATCTTTTGGTATCTTTGATATCAGAAAAGGAAACCTTCCACCACAAGTATTAAGCTATGGCACTGAAAACAAATAAGGTATTTGAATTACAGTGACATAACCTATCATTTGAAATACAGCTGAGTGAAAAAGATGAATGTACTTTGTTCAAGGTAAAAATTCGATTACTGTTAGAAAAAGAAGAGAGAAAAATCGTGATCAACTTTAACATTTTCATACACGGAAAATGTATAAATGCCTCAGTCTATAGACCTTGTTTACCTAAATTTAGTATTTACATGGTACTTTTTAAAAACCAGCTATGATTAAAATCTTCCTAAATTCTTTGGGCTAGACAAAGTCCATCAGAATTAGCTGATTATAAAACATCATGTTATTATTTATATTGATTCATATCTAATTATTTAAATCCAAATAGTTGTAATAACATTTAAAAAAAAAGCAAACGTACATTAAACTTTGTGGGTGTAGAGAGAGACCTAGTTTTTCTGAGAACTTTTTAAATAGTAATACACGTATTCTATTTTGGTTTCTTGAACCAGAAAAATGGAAACTAAATACTCAAAAACTCTCAAACATAGACATCAATTAAGATTTCCTTCCTTACTAGGATCTTGCCATAACTTGGCCCTTTAATTTCAAGAGTAACCGCAGCTAAATCCCCAGTTACAAACAGTGAGAATATTTCTGGTAAAATAACTGAAATTAAATTAGATTCCCATAAACTAATACTGAAAGTGGGGAAAAAAAAAACAACAAAAAAAACCCAACCAAACAATTTTCATATGAAGTCTGTTCTGTCACTTTCTCAGAGAAGATTCAAATGCCACAACAGGCAAAATATTTCTCTGGTCAGAACAAGAGACACATATTAATAACCCACATGCATTCTTTAGCCTGCTCTGCGAAAAATGAAAACACCTTATTTAAACACATGCTGCCTTGTTCTCAAGAAAAATTAAAAATCTAAGCAAGCAAAACTAACATGAAAAAGCAAAACCGATGCAAAAAGGATAAAGTCGCCTGCTCTAAATAAGTAAGAAGCTGACAAAGCTTGTTTATCAGAAATTCATTCTATCAAATAGATTTAGTCTACAGTGCCAAACCAAATTTGGTAAGAAATCTTTTTGCGTTTTTAAGCATGCATTTATTATTTAGAAGGGCAGTAGATTTTTCACTAGGGAAAATATGTCTTCTAACTTCATTTGAGTAAAAATTAGTTAGAAACTTAGTGGAAAGAAATTATATCACTTTCAGTAGATTTTCTGTCAGCCTTAAAACTATTGTTCTTGTTATCCTAAATATACTACCACTAAAGCAAATAAAAGGTAACAATGAGTACAATCAGTAAAACAGCTTGGGTACCTAAGCAGTCAGTAGGAAGCTAATATTACTTTTCTGACTTGATTTTATTTGCAGTAAAGGTATATATCATACAACAGCTTACTAAGAAGCACTTGAAAGTCTTTGAAAGTAAATCCATTATCTTTTCTAGTGTTTTCCTAGCAAGTTGCTTTTCCTTTTTAGTCTTTTTGCTTGCTAACAAAGCCCTTTTTATACTCTGTTTTCACTGTAAGAAGGGGAGCAATACCTGCCTAGCCCTCCTGAAAGAGTTACTACATGGTTATTTTAACGGCAGATGCTGAAAACTGACAGAAGAAATGAGACACTTTTACACCATCCCCTTGCAGAGTACATAATTCACTGTTTGTGAAGTCCTCATCAATACGACGGTTAACAGTCTAGACAGTTTTCTTCTTCATATGTAACCATTAGAAAGTAATAGAGAGAGTAACCACTGTAACCTGGATTTAAAAAGCCCCTAACACTGTTCACAGGGAGCACAAGGAGCAATGCACCTTCTCTGCTGTCCCAACAGTTGTGAAAGAAAGGCATTGGGAACAGGCAAGCAAACAGAAACTTCCCTTTCTAATTCCAAACTTTCATCTCTACCCATCGGTGGCATGGTAACAAACAGTCCCTACAGGAGGACATGTAGGGTGTGAGGCTCAGAGGAGCACTGATGGTCCCCATACCCAGCTCCTCATGTAAGGTGGGCAAAAGAAGGTCATTCAACCCTTCCCACACCAACCTCCAACAACCTGTGCTTTACCTGGATGATGCTGTTCAGAAGACCTCCAGGAATCGCAAAGCTCTCACAACTCTTAGGAAACTGCAGCTAGCCCTCACATAGAAAGAAGATGTCTCCCCATACACACATTTGAATGTTTGTAGCTGAGCAAGGGATCACATTATGTTTTGTCTGCTAAGTCAGAGATGGTCAGTAACATTATAAATTGACTCTCTGCATGTAAACCAAGTTCTCTAAATCTTTGTTCAACCTCAGAGAAACTTGACTGAAGAAAGATCACAAAAAAACTTGCCAAAATGTTCCCAGACAGCTACAGTATGATTTCCATAAATTTAAATTTTAAGGTTTTCTAATACATGTAATATTTGAGTCCTCAAAATATTCTTCCTACAGTTTCTGCAACGTAAGTACAACAGAAAATCCAGTAGGTCCATCTGTGCTGGTTAAAAGTAAACCCATCTTCTGTGCTTTCTTGCATTTGCTTTATTAAAACCATAGAACCATGTGTTCAGTTGATCTACCAAGGTTACTCAAATGAATTCAAATTCATTGATGTTGAATCTTTACAGGTTTTTACACTTGTGTGCTGGTTTCAGCTGAGATAGAGTTCATTTTCTTCATTGTAGCTAGTACGGAGCTCTGGTTTAGATTTGTGCTGAAAACAATGTTGACAATATAGAGATGGTTTTGTTATGTAGAGATGTTTTCGCTACTGCTGAGCAGTGCTTACACAGAGCCAAGGCCTCTGCTGCTTCTCACACCACCCCACCAGCCAGTAGGCTGGGGGTGCACAAGGAGTTGGGAAGGGGCACAGCCGGGACAGCTGACCCAGCTGACCAAAGGGATATTCCATACCATATGACGTCATGCTCAGCATATAAGGGGCTGGGGGAAGAGGAAGGAAGGGGAGATGTTCAGAGTGATGGCGTTTGTCTTCCCAAGTAACCGTTACGCGTGACGGAGCCCTGCTTTCCTGGAGATGGCTGAACTCCTGGCTGCCCACCCATGGGAAGTGGTGAATGAACTCCTTGTCTTGCTTTGCTTGTGTGTGCAGCTTTTGCTCTACCTGTTAAACTGTCTTAATCTCAACCCAGGAGTTTTCTCACTTTCACTCCTCTGATTCTCTCCCCCATCCCACCGTGGGGGGGCAGTGAGAGAGCAGCTGTGTGGGGTTTAGCTGCCGGCTGTGGTTAAACCACCACAACTTGATATGCACAATGTATATAAAGCTAGGATCTATTTTATCACATTAATTCTAAAGAATTAAGCTTTCCACACTGTTGTATTACATGTCAGCAAAACTCCCTTTTATTTATAAAAAAAAAATCTAGACCCCGCATATGTGGGATTTTTCAAGGGAAATTAGACTTGAAAAACCTACCACAATCCAGAATGGAAAAGTGACATCAAGAGCTATAGAAAGGCTTGAAAAGATTTGAAAAGAAAAAAATGAACATTGTGAAGATGACCAAAACCATAAAATGCTCAAGAATGTGCAATGCTCAAGCATGGGCTTCAGTATGAAAAAGAGGTACTCTTGTTTTAAAGATCACGAGCATTTCCTTTCACAATTCATCTCCTGCACAGAATGATACATCAGAATTTCTTCTTTTATCAAAAATTAAGTCCCATAACGTTGGACTGTAGCTTAGCAGGTACCTCATTCCTCTCTGTATTGTAATCACACACTAAAATCAACAGGCAACAAGGAAGCTAAATAGCAGTGAAGAGACTAAATTTGTAGCACAAATTGGTATGTGTGCTTTGCATATATTTGCCAGAATGACAGCGCTGAATGGTGCCTTTTCTCTTCTTGCCTCTCTCCATTTTTATTATGTTGACTTGGTGTCCTGGTTTCAGCTGAAATAAGAGTTAATTTTCTTCATAGTACAGGGCTGTGTTTTGGATTTGTGCTGAAAACAGTGTTGATAACACAGGGATGTTTTCGTTACTGCTGAGCAGTGCTTACACAGAGCCAAGGCCTTTTCTGCTCTCACATCACCCCACCAGCGAGTAGGCTGGGGGTGCACAAGGAGTTGGGAGGGGACACAGACAGGACAGCTGACCCCAACTGACCAAAGGGATATTCCATACCATATGACGTCATGCTCAGCATATAAGGGGCTGGGGGAAGAAGGAGGAAGGGGGGGACATTTAGAGTGATGGCGTTTGTCTTCCCAAGTAACCGTTACCCGTGACGGAGCCCTGCTTTCCTGGAGATGGCTGAACTCCTGCCTGCCCACCCATGGGAAGTGGTGAATGAATTCCTTGTCTTGCTTTGCTTGCGTGCACGGCTTTTGCTTTACCTATTAAACTGTTGTTATCTCAGCCCAGGAGTTTTCTCACTTTTACTCTTCTGATTCTCTACCCCATCCCAATGGGGAGGAGTAAGTGAACAGCTGTGTGGTGCTCAGCTGCCAAGTGGGACAAAACCACGACACTTGGTAATTTCCAGTTTCACTATTTGTCTGGAACGTAGACTGGACAGGATCTCTGAAGTCAGAATCTAGTCCCTTGCTATTACAGGTCTGCTCTTACCAAAAGATTGGTCCAGAACATCACTACTCTGCTGATGACAAACCTTCTTATTTTCAACATAAATTTACCAAAAAGTTGTGTAAGCTAAAAGGTAATGTTTTATCTTCCCAGTTCTTGTAGAGAAAGCAATCAGCCATTCCTGTTTGCAGCTGACTCTTGAAGATTTACCCACTGAAGCACTTCTAACTAGGCTGCAATGAATGGCTCAAAAAGATGGGAAGCAAACACTAGCGTTAGGTTTGCAGAGGAAACAGGAAGAGCTGGAAACATTGGCCAAAAACCTCAGCCACACAAATTAAGCTATCTCTTCCACAGAGATTCTCGTATTGCACTTTGCACCACAGACTCAAAACAACCTAATGAATAAAGCAGTGGTGCAGACTTGTGGAAATTATGAAGAAAAGCTACTCTAACAGGCTTCAAGCTTAGTTTCTTCTCTGGCACAGGGGAAAAAGCAGGTTCAGGCAGAGATTGTGTGCGATCTCAGTGACCAAAGCCTAAGATATGTGGCCATACTGCTTGGAGAGCACATGAAAGTAACTGTTGAAAATATTAATCCCACGTAAAATTTGCTTATTATTTTCAGCTATGAGTCATAGTTTGTGTCTTTGCAAGGGGCAGAAGCAAGGAAAAAATAGTGTATTACTTAGCAAGAAAATAAATTGATATTGCCACAGAATTTAATGGCTGCTACTGCAAAATACAGAAGTTGCTATCAGGGAATTTGATGCCATTGTGCAGCAGAATACAAACTACTTAAGCTACATTTCAAACTATCTGTATGACAAACTTCAATTCATAAATTGCTTGCAAGACCTTCAAACCACACATGTGCATTGCCATACTCTGACCAGTTTATTTATGAAGGGACATCATGATTCAAATCAAAATATTTCCTAATCAAAAAGCTGGAATATCATTCTGTGTAAAAACAAAACAAAGCTACCCCCCTACGTACACAGAGAATTGTGTATAACCAGCATACAGTCTTCAGCTTCTCTTTTTTATGATTCATCATATAGAAAACACATTAGAAATTGATAAGCATTGTGATTTTTTGAGATCTTTTTCAATTGAGACTACTTCAAGAAAACAGAAACATCTCTTTCAGAAAAAAATCACCACTGCTTTGATCCCACATACAAATAAGCAAGTATTGTGTACAAGAAGAATGCTAATAATGGTAATAATAATGTAAAGGAGACAAAGATGAGAATTTAGGTTAAAATACTGGCTTAGCTTTAGTCACAGTGATCTTGAGAAGATTATCAGAAAAACAGAGGAAGAGAAAAGAGGAGTTTAGCAATAATTAACTGAAACATGATTCATAATTGCACATGGACAGAGAGCAAAAAGGAAAAGAAAGAGGTCATGGAATTAAAAGAGTTGAATGGTGTTGGGGTTTTAGTAACCATGATTGTACAACCCCCACTGTTACCTAGGGAGTTGAAAATAAGTTTACTACAGGTCCATAACTACTGAAATATTTGACCTTGCTAAAACAAGCAATCAAACCAACCAGCCAATTCACCATACTGTTAATCATCAGTAGGACTGAAATTATATATTCCTAACAATGACAATGACTCTTAACAGTCAATAATTTTGTATTAAGACACATGTGTACTTACTGACTACTACTGAGTTCACTTATATGCCTAAAAGTTAAGCATATAGTTAATTTCTTTGCTGAATCAGGACTTTATGTAACAAGTTTATTTTTATCAGATGCATATCAAAGAGTATAATCTTAGAGACAATTTTGAATTTGAATGCTGACAGCCTGGCTTCCCCGACTTAAAAATTTCCAGACTTCACGGTTTATTTATAGAAAAATTACAAAGACAGGCATATCCTTTGTTTGATTAAAAGGAATGAATTAGGTAATAGAATAATACTTGTTTAAATTTTGTGACACAATATGCTGCGCTAGAATGAGAGATTCATTTTTCTCTTAGCTATTAATTTGCATTGCCTGTACATTGGCTTGTCTGATAGAGGCAATATTTTGTAATGGCTAGAGAACTGGGAGACAAACTGCAAGTGAATAAAAATGAGTTCTGTTTGTTAGTGTCTTTCTGTGTAATTTTCAATAACTGCAAACGTCATGCCTCAATTTATTCATTACAAAAAAAAAAAAAAAGTGGAATTAATTTTAGGCATCACCATCTACCCAAATGTGACTGTCAAAAGATCAGGTTGTGAAATTGAGATTTAGTAACCAGCAATACAGAACATGGGTAGTTTATTGTTGCATGTCAACAAAGCTGCCAGCTTAGATTACCAGTTCAATAAAGCTCTGCTTCACATGCAGCATCTGCTTAGGCGATACGCTTAAATGGGGACCTGCTGTCTCTTTTGGGCCTTCTTGCCTGAGGAAATGAAGCTTAGTTGGCCCGGCCATTTGTTTGTGGGATTGTTCTCCAAACCTCAAAGACACCAGTTTTCAGCAAGCTTCACACAAGCCTTCAACCAGGTGGAGGAAGGACCCCGTGTCAGCTTCCCTCAATGAAAGGCCAAAACACTTGTGTAACCCCACTTGCGGTGTTACTTCACAGAATCAAAGAAGAATTCAGGGTGGAAGTGACCCCTGCAGGTCTTACAGGTCAACTCCCTGCTTTAAGCAGAGTCTTCTACATCTAGTAGCTCAGGGCTGCATACAGTCAAATTTTGAGCATCACCATGGACAAAGATTCAAACGCCTCTCTGGGAACCTGTTCCAATCTCTGATCATTCTCATGGTAAAGAATGAAATAAATTTCTTTATATCGAACCATGTTGCAACTTATGTCCATCGCCTCTTGACCTATCATTTTACACCTCAGGCTGGAAAGCCTGGCTCCATCTTCTCTACACTTCCCATTAAGTTTTTCTAATTTTATCATTTGGGGAAAAAAGAGCTTTAGTTAGTAGCAGTTGCAATAGGAATGACTTTCTGAGACACAACTGATTTAAAAAAATAACCATGTTGTACCTCTCTGAAAATGATGACATCTGTGAGCTAACAAAAAAGAATGCTATTCCAGGCTTTCTTCATTTCAACTCCTGACTATGCTCTCTCCATCTCTTGCAAGTTCAGTATAACTATACTACATAGAAAGAACAAAAAACAGTACTTCACCTTGTTATTCCCCTGAAATCGGAAAGAATTGAAAACAAAGTGATGTTTTAAATTCTAGTTTCTTTTTCTTTTAAAGGGTTTTGAAAATGCATGTCGCTTTTACTGAACTATTTTCCCAAGGGCAGCAAAGTCTCAGTTTGTAAGTACCTATGTATTAAAAGATTTTTCAGTGGCAAGCAGCTCCTTGACAGACAAAGGCACAAAGACAAATGACTGGAGACTGAAGCTAAGCAAAGTCTGACTGGAAATATTTTAAGAGTGAGTGCAATTAATCAATGGAACACCTCACTTAAGGGTATGCTCGATTCTCTGTAGAACATTTCAAATAAAAAATGGATGTCTTTTATAAAGATATGGTCTAGCTTAGCCATAAATTACTAGGCTGTACAAAGATGTATAGTAGATGAAAAATTTTGGCTTGAGTTTTAATTGGATGTCAAACTAAATGTCGCTGTTACTTCTTCTGACCTGAAGATTTTGGACTCTGCAAACAAATTATTTTCAACTTCTACAAAACAGCAGTTTCAATAAAAGTTTGTAAGGCCCAGAGCAAGAGTGTGGAAGGCCTTGGATACACGATGGGATACACTCTTTGTGATAACTGCACCCATATGGTCTCACGTCCAAGCCCTGTGAATATTTGGGATTCTGGTTGCATAATGACTCTTCGGGCTTCTAAAGGTGCAGGAGCAAAAAAACAGAGAAGTCCAACAGCTGTTCAGGAGCAATATTTACCAGGCACAGATGACAGCAGAAGGCATCATCCTTTCCTCCTCAGTAGTTTATGCTGCTCCTGCCACAGAAAGGGGACAAGGATCTGCTGCATGCTTGCAGTTCTGTCAGGCTGCATGAACATCAGCGAACAGTACAAAGAAAGAAGAGCTGATCTGCCTAGCAAAACAGCTGGTGCTGAGGACCCAGTGTCCACTACATCATACATATCAGCTCTATAATGGTCCTGTGGGTGAGCATCAGTTTCTAGAGGAAGAGCTAGTTGTGTTCCTGGAGCACACATGGCTTTTGGTTCTTCCTTATGGAAGCTAGGTCATGCACTCCAACCAACACCTCCTCTTGTTAATAACCAAAGGACGGTAACAGGGGACAATAGTAGGATTTATTTCAAAACCACACTCCAGATTTGAAGTAAAATGCTAATGTAGGCATTGCCTTAAGGTCCTAGCCAACTGGGCCCAGATGCAGTGGAAAAGCACAAGGACAACTTTTTTTCAGAGGGTACTTCCATGTCTTCATAATTGCAAAAGAATCTGTCACATCTCTGATGTCTTGGGGCATAGAAACAAACTTTTCTTCACAATACAAAAGCTAGAAAATTACTAATGATGAAAATGGAGTTCATCTTTTTTTATGTGATGTAAGGAACTGGTGTTCAAATGGAATCACAGACTTATAGAATGGTTTGGGTTGGAAGGGATCTCAAAGATCATCTAGTTCCAAACCCCCTGCCATGGGCAGGGACACCCTCCACTAGACCACATTGCCCAAAGCCCCATCCAACCTGGTCTTAAACACTTCCAGGGAGGGGGCAGCCACAACCCCTCTGGGCAACCTGTTCCAGTGCCTCACCACCCTCACAGTAAAGAATTTCTTCCTAACATCCAATCTAAATCGACCCTCCTTCAGCTTAAACCCATTACCCCTTGTCCTGTCACTCCACTCCCTGATAAACAGTCCCTCACCAGCTTTCCTGTAGGCACCTTCAGGTACTGGTAAGCTGCGACTAGATCTCCCTGGAGCCTTCTCTTCTCCAGGCTGAACAATCCCAACTCTCTCAGCCTGTCCTCATAGGAGAGGTGCTCCAGCCCTCTGATCAGCTTCATGCCCCTCCTCTGGACTCTCTCCAACAGCTCCATGTCTCTCCTGCACTGGGGCCCCCAGAGCTGGACGCAGTACTCCAGGTGGGGTCTCACCAGAGCAGAGTAGAGGGGCAGGATCACCTCCCTCGACCTGCTGGTCACGCCTCTTTTGATGCAGCCCAGGACACGGTTGGCTTTCTGGGCTGCAAGCACACACTGCCGGCTCATGTTGAGCTTCTCATCAATCAATACCCCCAAGTCCTTCTCCTCAGGGCTGCTTTCAATCCATCCTCTGCCCAGCCTGTAGTTGTGCTTGGGATTGCGCCAACTCACATGCAGGACCTTGCACTTGGCCTTGTTGAACTTCATGTGGTTCGTACAGGCCCAGCTCTCAAGCCTCAAATATTTAATAAGATCATTTCTGTTTTAATTTAAGAGCAAAGTAAAAAATAAATTTATATAATTCCTTCCTCTCCCTGCAAACTACTGTGATTTGGAACACTATTTCCTTCTTATCTTCCCCCAGAAAACAGATTCACATGAACATGTTTTCCAGTTGAAAATGAAAAATACTCCTGTTTCATGAAAAGGCCAAATATTGTCTCTACTAAAAAACATTTTCTGCCTCCAGACTGTCCTTAAAAATCAGGACAGAGTCATTCAATCTTTTCACTGTGGATTTCTGACAAAAAAAAATCTACCAAATTATTAAAAGATCTGAGCAAAGAACTTAGTCATGCTTTTTTTTTTCGCAACTACTTTATCTTGTGTACAATGAACTGTTAACATCCACTACAATTTCACTTCATGCAATTTCCAGATGAATAATTTCCTTCTTATACTTTTTCCTCAATTTAAGACAGTAAGTAGCTTTCTCTGTTATCTAAGGAAAGTTTTCTGATTTATTTTTTTAAAAGGTCATTTTCCATGCTTTCATACTAAAAATGATAACACTTTAATTTTCCTGTAAAAAACATCTGTGTTCAGCTGACTTGTAGATAAGGGTGGACTAAATAATTTTGCGGATCTAGGGTGACCTCATATGAATGACATGCCAAAGGACTGCTCAGAATTGCATTTTCTTTAACCTACCGCATAGCTTTAGAGAAAAACATTTGCTCTTGACTTGCTAGTATGGTAGAATTGAATGAAAGCTTCAGTAAATTGTTCTATTAAATATCTTTGCTATTAAAAATGTGTACCTTGTTTCTAGCCTTATTTTGTCTAGTTTCCACTTTGAATTATTCTTGATATTTTTCTTTGTAGGCTGAAGTGGTTATCAAAAGGTTTTATATAGTTCAGGTGACAAAATTTCACCATCATCAGTCAGTGGGTCTGAACAGAATTCTTGGAATCTCTCCTTATAAGGAGATCTTTTTACTGCATTTTAGCTATTTGCATAGCTGTTCTTTGAAAACTTTGGAATTTATTACTATCTTCTGATATGGGCACCAGAACTGGACACAAAATTTCTTCTAAAAATTCACCTATTTATCTGCCTTTGCATCCAAGAATCCTCTTTTGTTGATTGCAGCATCACACTGTGATGACAGGCTAATTATCTACCAAGATTATAGTCCGTTTCAGGAACACTGCTTTCCAGAAGAGATGACTATGATCCAGAAGAGAAGAGTACGAAATATATTAAGACATGCTGTTCTCTCACTAATCAGGATCACTCTGTGCTAGTGTGTATTGGGTCTGGCTGAGATGGAGTTAATTCTCCCCACAGCAGCCCTCATAGTGCTGTGCTGTGTATTGGTAGCTAGCAAACTGTTGATAACACACCAGTGTTTTGGCTACTACTGAGCAGTGCCAGCACACATCAAGGCTTTCCAACATTTCTTTTTCCCCAGCAGCAGGCTGGGGGTGGGCAAGATCTTGGGAGGGGACACAGCTAGGACAGCTGACCCAAACTGACCAAAGGGATATTCCATACCATATGATGTCATGCTCAGCAGTAAGAAACTGAGAATAGGGGGAGGAACAGGGCGGGGGCATTCATTGTTTTTTTTTTTTACAATGTTTGTCTTCTGGAGTAAGGGGCACGCTTACTGAAGCCCTACTTCCCAGGAAGTGGCCGGACATCGCCTGCTGATGGGAAGTAGAGAATAATCTTTGCTTTTTGCTTTGCTTCCGCGCGCGGCTTTTTGCTTTAGCTACATTAAACTGCCTTTATCTCGACCCACGAGTTTGGGATTGTTTTTTTCTCCATCTTCCTTTCTCCCCTCCCTGCCTTGCTGAGGAGGCGAGTGATAGAGCGGCTCTGGTGGGCACCTGGCCCCCAGCCAGGGTCAACCCACCACATAGTGACATTTTTGTTACTTATAATTCCCTAACCTTAGCAAGGCAAATGCCTTGAGAGATTACTTAGAAAGTAACTCAAGTTATAAAAATGTATTGGGTTTTTTTCTCAATAGAAATTATAATGTCATCAAAGCAAGACAAGTTTTGCAGGAGGTAAGTTTTCATAAATCCGTTTGGGTTATTTTCCTTTTCCCTCTGTCTGCTGGTTATTAGTCAAAGCCTGTATCATGTGTTCCATTTTGTAGGACTCACTTCAGCCTACATCAACTTAAACTATTCTTTAGAATCTTTTAACTTACTAGTGCAGTGTTAGCTTCCTTCCAGTTCCTTTGAAGTTCTTCAGTGGTCCAAGACATTAAAATTCATGACAAACAGTCACAAGGTTCTTTGACTAATTTGTCAGAAAACTTAAATATAAAATTATTTAGAAAAACTTGTTCTAAAATACCTAACCATCATCCTGCAGAAAAACCTATAACATTTGTTTTGTCATCTGTTCCCCCAAAACAGACACAAAAAGTACAATATTAAATATTAATATGAAACACTTTTACCATTTATATATTGCTATTGACAATACTATTTCCTCCCAACAATGAACGAGTATAGTTAGATTTCCTTTGGTTCCAGATATACTTAAACATGTCTTAAAACTACTCTCCTTTCTCTTACCATCCTAGAAGCACAGAATTATTTAGGTGGGGAGGGACCTCTCTGCCCAGACCAGCACTAACCACATCAGATTGCTCAGGACCGTGTTAAGTTCCAAATGTTCCTACCTTTCAAATTCCATCTGTTGTTATCACTTTCTCCTGTTTAATTTTGCTTTCATTAAGTGTCAGACAGTAAGCCAGTTTTTTATTTGGTTGGTTTTGTGGGGTTTTTTAATAATCAGAGCAGCCTGTAGATGTCTGGATATGGAGTAATATTAAACAATTCATGATTATAAACTGTATTAATTTAAACATAAACCTCTATATCCGATAGTCTATTATTTTGTTGTTTTTCAGGAAGTTGACATTTCTAACATATTTAATCCAGACTGAAGTCCTCTATCATACATCTGCATTCTCCCCTGTATATATCATAACTACATCCTGAGTTCATCATCTTGATTTCTAGTGTGATCTCATGGTCTTCTGCAAACACCAGGAAATAACTTTATACTGATCACTTGCTTCATATTTCTTCAATCTGAGAGCAATCCCTTAAACATTCATTTTCTTTCAAGAGGTCACTGACATAGCAACAAGAAATGCTATTTTTGAGTGCTCCCTCTTGACTTTTGCCCACTTGATCTTTCTTAAAGAGGCTGCGACTGCTGAATTTAACACTCAAATCATGTCAATCTTTCCAGCAGGATTCAGTAATACATAAGGTTGAATTTATGTTTATAGATGAGCAATTATAGTTCTTCTCATTTGAAACTCAAGTACAACCAAGTAAAGAATGTCTTGACCATTGATATTTTGACCAACTGTGCAAAATACCATCATTTTGCATTAAATAGGTATGCTTTCTCTCTTCCCTATATTCTTTTTTACTTTCAGTGCAGTGATTTTCTGATCATCTTAGTCAACCTATCTCCCCAGAGCTTCCATCCTTGTTTTAGTGAAGAGGAAGCCATACAATTTATTCAGTCTCTTCTCAGGATAGAAGGCAGCCACTGTTTCATTACACTACTACTGTACATTTCGGCCTGCTCTCTTATTTGGCTTTTGGGTTTGACATGATTTTTCAAAAGATCTTTTGAATGTTACTGCCAGACATATTTTTTTTGATTGTTAGGCCTGTATGGTAACTAACAAAGAGGCCCAAGAATTTTGCTTTTAGAACTATAACACTTTAGTAACCACCAAATGTCATTTACAGCAAGAGATGTTATAAGTTCTGTTTATCTGAACATAAAGGCTGTTATTGCAGGTTTTGGAAAAGTGGTTATTATCCACTGGGAAGCAGTATGTTTCCAGTACTGTGCAGTTTCTGGAAATCAATTTTTCCTTGTTTGAAAATAATTTTAAGCCCACATCACATGATGCACACCTTTTAATATTGACTACGTGCCACAGGGAGTTTTCTGAAATCCATTTACTTTGACAACTTTTCAGTCCTCTTGTCAGTCTACTTAGCAAGAAGTTATTCCCTCCATGTCCAGCCACAGAAGGCCACATTTGTATCCAGAAATGATCGTATACTACTGAGGGAAACACTTTCCATATTCCCCAAAAGTAGACTTGTAAAATATGCAATTCTAGATGCCTATTTTAATTTCACACTTCTTTGTAAGGTAAATCATTAGTTTGAATACTTGATAGGAGTTGTACTTAACTGCTGGTAAAGCGCTATCATTTCCACAGTTCAAGAAAAGCACTAAAAGTGACCTCACAACAGATACTTTGCTTTCTTAAAAGCCATTGCTGTTGCAGGAGTTCTCTGCTGGAACTATTTCAGGAGTTATCTAGAAAATGGCACTAGATTAAAGGTTTCATTGATCTGATGGCAGCCCAAAGCAAAAGCGATGCGTGATCTATCACAGAAAATAAAATTCCTCACTGCAGAAAAGCTCAGTATAAGGACTGACATTATCCCTAGTGTAGGGATTATTCCCCTCTCCCCAAAAAAATCACTATAAAAATCATTACCCCCTCTACAGAAAAAATACACATATATAAATTGTAGCACTACAATGAAATAAATCAGTTATTTATATGTGAAAAAATCAGGCAGAGCACCTTGCAAAAAGACTCTGCTAGCTATCGTCTAGAAATACATGAACCCAGAATTAAAAGGTTTGATGCTCTGGCAGTTACCAATAATGCCAATACTTTCAGAATTATAATGTGTGAAAGGTAAATCATCTTCAGTGTTCTAACCATAACAGGAACCATCATGGCTCAGCAATTTCAGAATCACAGGATCACAGAACAAGGAGCTCGAGAGACCACATAGTCTGATCTCCTGCTCATAGGAGGGTCAAACCACTGCTATTTCCGTTAAGATCATTGTCTTTCAGAAATATTTATTTGTGCATGGAATCATATTCCATTCAACTCGGAGGTTATAGCTCTCTGTTTCACTTTTATTGTTTTTAAAGCCTGAAGTAGGATTTGGAAGAAAACAGTAACAATAAATGCATGGTGAATTAAACAGGATTAAAATAAAAATCTGCTCATTGTTTTTAGTTAAGGGAATCTGTGGTGATTTCAGCCTATCTGTGTGATTTCACTGCTATTACTTCAATTTTTTTAGTCTACAGTACAAAAATAAAAATGAAGACGGTGGGATACATTCACAGAATCACACAAGCTGAGGCAGGAAGGCACCTCTGCACATCATCTGGTCCAACCTCCCTGCTTAAAGCGAGGTCTACTCAAACAGATTGCTCAAGGCCCTGTTGAGTCACATTTGTGAATTTCTCCAGGGATGGACTTCCAACAGTTTCTCTGGATTTGGTCACCCCTACAGCAACATAGAACTTCCTGCATTTCAATTTGTGCCCATTGCCTCCTGTCCTTGCACTGGGCACTACTGAGAAGAGTCTGTCTCTGTTTTCTTCATTTGGCCCCATCAGGATCACTGACATGATCCCCCTGAGTCTCCTCTTCTCCAGGCTAAGCAGTGCTAGCTTTCTCTTTGTGTTCAGATGCCCCAATCCATTCATCATCTTTGTAGCCGCCTTCCATTCGACTCACACCAACATGCCCATATCACCCTTGTACCAGGGAGCCCAGAACTGGACATAGCACTCCACACGTGCACTCACCATGGCTGAGAAGAGGGGAAGGATCACCTCCCTGAACCTGCTGGTTACAGTCCGCCTAATACTGTCAGACCAAGGGCACCAAATATCTCCAAGGATGGAGACTCCCCAACACCTCTGGGCAACCTCTTCCAATACTTGACCACTCCCATGTTAAAGAAAGTTTTCACAGTATCTACTCAGAATTACCTTTCTTCCAATGTTAAAGTATCCAGACTAGGAAATATATTTATGCTAAAAACAGAGAATACATTTAAAACAGGATCTCATTTGTGCATTGCAAATATAGCTCCCATTTTTATGTCTCCAGATATTTCAAGCATGTTTCTCGAAAAAAACAAATAAACTTAGGGTCAAATAGAAACAAGACATCAGCATATATAGTTTGAAATCTCCAACCACAGTATGAAGATTTTTTTCCCCCTAAAGGAAGAACCTTTTAAAAACTGTTTTATGCAGCAAATTATCAAGAATTTACATCTTCATCCAAGAGAAAGCTACATAAACTAATAAAAACACAGAATTAGAAATACTGCCAGATACCAGTTTTTAATTTTGCTCGGTTTCATCAAATTATACCTCTTTTAATAAATACGTCAATATTTTTAGCTCTGATTTGCATGTTCTATAATACTTCTACAGTGTTGAATTTTTTTCTTTGATCATTAAAAGTATAAAATAGAGATACTGCCATGGAAAAAATTCTGGAGATTCATAAATGTTTATACATAATTAAAGCAATGCACAGGATCTAGAAATCAGCACACAGAGATAAATATCTTTAAAATATGGAGATAGTCTCTGAATTTGCTTGAAGAAAGCTTAGAAAACATTAAAATTATATTAATTTTTATTAATTTCTAGGTTTTGAAATCATAAAGCTTCTATTTCTAGATTGCGTACAGAACTAAAAGAGCTAGAAGAATTGCAATTTTTGGTAGATGTAGAGTACTTTCACATATGATCACGACTCCCTTAGCTGCAACTTCGGGTAAAATACGGAACGTTGTGATCTATGTGTTAAGGTGGTGATGAATCAGTGTTGTGATTCTGGAATACACTTACCCTGAAGTTCTGAAAATTGAGTGCAATCAATACCTAAATTATATAATATTCTTCCCCTTTGAGTACTTTTTGAAAGTTATCTGCCAGATTATAGATAAACTGAAGGTTTCCCTTTCTTTATAAAAAACTTCTCCAGTCACTTATTCCTGTCAGGTAATTTGAGTGCTGTATCCTGAATTGACAATACTCTACATGGACATAAGTTCAGACATACCAAATGTCACATCCTATATTCAATAAAAATTAAAGCTGACAAGATATCTATATACTCTTTAACTTATATCTTTGGAAGAACAAGAGGTGGATTGTTCTTCCTGGGACCTAGGAGGAACTACCTAGAACTTTGAAAATGAGCCCTAAGCTATAATCAATAAATCAGCTATTTTCTGGTTCTACCCTTACCATGTATTCACATTGTGCAACATAGCTTCAGGTAGCATAGTGAATACAAACTCAGTTATAGATGAAATTAAGCATCCCAGTACCTACAAAGTTAAATACCGCAGACCACAACTTGTGGCAGCCAGGTCCCGGAAGAGGACCCTGGCCTCGGCACACATTTAGCTTCCTTATAACATGAACTGGAAATGATGCAAAAACACAGCCAAAACCAAGCCATACACTAAATAGGACATATCTAGCTGATGGGAGTGATGAGTGCCAAATCCCCTCTCTTTGCAAAGACCAGGTACATCAGTCAAGGTAGCAGATCCCTACATCCATCCATACACTGAAACCTGTTCTGCCAAAGCAGCTGGCTACAGTTCATTATTTTTACCTGAACACACTGACTGCCAGAGTGTAGGAGCACTCGTGTTTTAGAGGCAGTACAACGGTGTAAGTTTTGTCCAGGAGAAAGTAAGCGTAGATGGAGTGCCACCCTCAGCTTGAGGCACTGGAGCTGTCTTCACTATCATCCCAAGCTCAGGGTGCCGACTACCTTATGCAGTCTTCTCCCACCTCACGTCAGCGGCACCCCGCTGCACAGCAAAGCATTTAAAACGTCCACGTGATTAGATCAACAGAGCATGTGAGGGATGGTGACTGTGTAACCTACTAGTTCTGGCACTCAGATGTGATTTTGACTATCTTAGGGGAGAACTGTAAACCTTCAAATTTCTGGGCACGTGTTGTGGCTGTACTATTTTAACAGGCGTAAGCACCAGCACTTCCTTTGCTATCTTATCTGCTGGAAACATCTTAAAGAAAAACAGTATATTTTGTTAAGGTCTATTTCTGCTGATAAGTGACAGGAACCCGCATTGACTAGAGCAGGTCTAGATACAATGCACGAAAGCTGATTCATACATAACCAGTACCTGGAGCCATCTGAGACAAAAAGGGAGCTGCCTTGTGCACAGGCATTCCTAAAAGCAGGCAGAATCTTCATGAAGGGGATTTTTTTTTTTTCTTTTTTTCTTCAATCAGTGTGTTGGTCTTCAATGTATAATACTGGCTTAAAACCTCAGTGGAGGTATACAACTTCCTCTGTACTGAGCCCATAAAGTTGTTATAACAGCTTTGAAGAGATTTCTCCAGATGACTATTAGACTGCAGAGCAGGAAAAAGGATTTGGCTAATAACTTTCGTTTTGTTCATTACAGCCACTTCCACAGCAGCCAATTGTGATCTTAAAATTAGAACTGCAATTTTATATATGCCGATTAAACATAGCAAGCAGTTGCAGTATGATGACAGACAGACATGGTTACAAACACACATACTCTGAGAACATCAATGCTTTTTCAGAGTAATGGAATACAAAGTTAGGCTCTTAAGCTCGCTGTACAGCACATAAGGAGAGTTAAGCGCCTCAGGATGGGACTCAAATGCATCAGGCATGCTGGGCATGGAGGTGGTTTGAGCTAGAGCGATGAGCCATTCCGAGCAGAGGAGCGCATCTGAAATCCCACCCTCCACAGGGCTTAGGGAACAGACTTTGTAACTCCATGCTTTTGAGGACCAAAGCACACTCTGAAAATGTGCACACTTCATTCTTTTACACCCTTCTGTTTTCAGGTAAACTTGAAAGATGGGTATGCTTATATTCCATATAAATATTGGGTAGAGCACCCACAGAGAAGTGGAAACCCATCCCTTCTCTTTAGTGACGCAGGTACTCACACAGAGCTTACTTATATCAGTAATCACCAAACAAGAAGCTGAGACAGTACAACTTCCAATCCCTAAACATTAATTTCACTAGGCTAAGCACTGAGCTAGGACTATTTGAGACAGCTCGCTGCACCTTTGATGTTTCGTGGCAAGACAGAATTGCCTCCCTCAAAGACCAAAAGCAAAGGAGATACAAAACCAGAAATCATGATATTGGCCACAATAATCACAATGACAATTCAGAAAAGTGACATTTGTTTTGATCTCTATTTTTTTTAAATAATGACTGTAGAAATTGCAGTCTAAAATACTGGCAAACTGACGGGCACTATCAGCTGGGACTGGAGCCCTCCTGACAGAACCAAGCATGCTATGGAGGCTCTTGTGGTTGACTACCAAGAAGACATGCAGAATAAGACATTTACACTGTGATGCAGTTGGAGGATCAAGTGCAAAGTCTGACGACAAGTTTACGAGATGAACGCTGGGACTGGGCCTCGAGGTGTCGTCATACAGTGAGGTTACCAAACTCGTTTCATACATGGACAAGTCTGAAGCTCTGTAGAATTCATGTGATCCATATTTCATTATCAATCTAGGGAACTGAGGCAATAACGTTACACTTGAGGGTGAGGTTTGCTTTTTGGGACCATGCATCTTATAACACGTTCAGGTAGGATTAATACAGTCTCTGGACAAGCAGCTAAGACTTTCAAAGTAGCACCCTCAATCCACATAGTCTCAGTAAACATGAATCATTAGATTTACTGCACAGCACCCTCTCCCCTTTACAACTACAGCAAGAATGTCATATTCCGTATGAATTCATTTGTGACTGGAGACACAAGCCATCTTTGCAAGGCGATTATAATACTATAATAAACTGTCTGTAAACCAGTGGAATATTGGGCAACAACATTTAAACTTTAATTTTCCTGGTTCACATAACCAGTTAGACCATTGAACTAACTATGAAATTACACCCTGTTGGTTCATCTGCAGTAATAAATGTGGACTTCTGGACATAAAAATAAATGCCTACTGTTCAAATGAGCAGTCTGCAAGCCATGACTAATTGGCAATGTGTTGCCTTTAAGTCCTCCTGGCAGTGCATGTGGCAATGGGAAATTGAAAAGTTAAGAATGAGGCTAACAGAAAGAGCAAACCACAGAATTATTCGTACAAAGATTATCATTCAGTTCTGTTGTTTTCTGTTTTAATGATTCAAATTGAAAAAAACCCCAAACCCTTCTTTTAAGGCAGCGTACGTAGTAGAATCATAAATCTCTTATTGTGGTCTAGCCATTAGACAGTGAATAGGAGACAAGTCAAGCCAGTGCAAGTACATTTGTTATGAGGGAAGATTTGTGTTATAATTGAGGATATGCCTCATGCAACCTGGAGTACAGTCTATGCATAAGGTGACTCTATGATAATTATAGTTGCAAAAACAGTAGCTTGAGGTCTTGATCGATAAAGGCGGATGTGTCAGGCAGTCAAACTCAGGGCCCCATAGTCGCACCTTTCTGTCCTTTACTCTAAAAAAGGAAAAAGTAAAGAAAGAATTTTCTGCATTTTCTCTCTTCTTGCCAAGCCAAAAAAATGGTTCATCACATTGTCAGAAAGACTCCCAAAAGCAAGGACAAAAATCACATTGGTCACAAGAATTCTCACACTGACAACTCAAAGAACTCATTATCAACATTAATGTTAACGTCATTAAGCACTACCAGATTTGGCAACTGTAACAGTACTGAATTTTAATAGCTAAGACACAAGGATTTGAAAAGATTGCATGAAATTTTCTAGGTAAAAATTGTTTCTTAAACTTCTGTCTCTATAGCCAAATTTCTTCCAGACTGGTCTGATTACAGTCTGTAATTCTGACTCTTGTATCAATATCCACAAACAACATACAGGATCTTTATATAACAGTAAACTATTGGTTCTGATCCTTTGTTCTCTTTCACATTTGCAAATCAGATTTTTTTTTTTTTTTCATTTTGCATAAGCAACCAGAATAATGTAAAACAGGTGAAGGGCAAAGACAACTGGAGATCAAAAAGTCACAGGGAAAAAAAAATCAAAACAGGCTGCTTATGCAGCACCCACCTACCATGCCAGCCACATTTCTGAATGAGAATTAATCCTGATGCAGTGTAAGAGAATGCAACTACATTTATCTGAAACATAACAGTGCCCCATCAGTAATAGACTGCGCCATAAAAAGGACCGAAGACAGTTTTAGATAAATCTAAATATATATGTGTATATGTACACATATATATGTAGGTACACACCTGAGAGAATCAGCACCTTAGTCTTCATACCTTTATTTATTATTTGATTTTCATTTTGCTAATAAGAGCTAAACATAATACTGATCTTCTCTATGGCTTGCTCAGTCACTCTGCTTTTCTCAGTAGCATTCAGAGCCTTCAAAAAAGAATCAATAAAAATCTGCTTACCTAAACAAATGTTTGGGTTGATTGTTTCAATTAAACAAGAGACATTAGGAGAATAATCTCTTTAGCATGAGTATGTCTTCATAGCAAAAAAAATTCAAAAAAAATTATCAATGGTGCTAGTCTATCCCACTTTCCCAGAACTGATCTTTTTTCTTGCAGCTACAGATATTCTTAAACAGAATAGTGGATCCAGTTTAGTTTGAGAGTTTGTTTACAAATGCAAAACTCAGCATCCAGCTTTTGATATGTAACTGTAGGCTATTTCAAATTGAGACTGTCATCACTCTTTTACAAGCTCTTTTCTTCATCGTAACCCTTTTGAAGATCTTTCTTGCTCTGTATAAAGAACAAATTAAATCTTTCTTTAGGTCAACATGGCAACGTTTAATAATGAATACAAAGTTGTAGCTCCCGAGCACTTCATGCAATACTTTAGACTGCTGAACTGGAGATCTTTTACTCCCCAATCACATATTTTCTTGTTCCTTTGTCTGAATATTGAAAGATTTGAACGAACTTTTCGGACGCTGTACCACTAATCTTTTTACTTCCAGGAAGCAAACCCATATAATGAATCCACATCCTGATGCATATTGTGCCCTCACAGTAGCTTAATTGTAAATAACCACAGAAGTTTCCTTGCTTAGTGTTGTAGCGTAATACAGACAAAGCTCATGGTGGTAATGCTGTCAGTCCTGCCATCGCTTATTAATCAGCTTGTGATAGGCTGTCTATTGAGTTAACATAAACTCTAATGAATGAACTTCTGCAAAATAAGGGAAGATGAGGCCTACACTTCACTGGGGAAATGCCTTCCTTTGAGAATTAGGAGCAGAACGTGTCATAGCTTAACACAGAGTTCAGAAATTTCAAGCTACTCATCTCATAAAAATGAATGAAAGCAAGGCAAGACAAGAAATCAAAGTAAATCTGGATTTGCAACTACAGTTAGGAATTACACCACAGAGAGCCAAGAAGAGATTCTGAAAGACTGGAAAGGTGCAATTCTGGAACTATTTTTCAGTAAAAATGTAAGTTTAGACTCAGCTACTTAAGCTTTCTATAGATAAGACTCTTGAACCTGACAAGAAGGAAAAGAAAATACCTCATAACAAGTCTATGCTTTTAAGAGCTGTCTAATATGTTCCTGTTCCCAGTGTAATCCTAGGACCAAACCTACCAAAACTACAGCTTGTTTAAGCAGCAATTTTGTATGCATTGGTTAGTGCTTTTCCAAGAGATCCTGGAGGCTCTTAAACTACAGGGATTATATCTATGTGTTTCACTTCAAGGTCAATTAAACCATAACTACCCCTTGTATTATAGGCCTTATTTTAAAACTTAACTGGTGCCATAAGAAAGCATGCAGCAAGATCTACAGGTCCCCAGGAACTTCTCCAGAGGCATGGAGTACTAAGAACATAAAGAATTAAGACGGATGCCATACTGGTTGTAATACTAGATGAATCACTACGGTGCACTTGAGAATCAGGCCCTTAGAAAAGCTTCTATTACATGAGGATTTGTACTTCAGCGCTTACTTTTCCACAAACGTATCAGCAACGTATTACTTCTTAAATGGAGCATAATTAAGCTTTTTCTGGTTTGAAATAAAATATTTATTGGTGTTTAAGTTTCAAAATTATGTAAAGGTGCTTTCTTTTTGAAGCTGCTTGGGTTACGCATTTGTTCTTCAATCTATGCCCAGGAGCTGCTGTTGCTGAATATCTATGAATTATCCTATCCCTCCAAAAAAGTAACTAAGTAACTGCTGCCACAACAGCAGTCAGGGGAAGGCAGGTTAATTTACCACATGAGAAAGCTTTCCTTGCCCTACAATAGGACAGTAACATGAAGAAAAACGTTGAAGTAAGAGAAAATGAAAAGAAGAAGAAGATTTAAGACTGTGGGAGTAATAGTATGAAGCAACAAATTTTGTCATACCAATTTTGCCTTGACTTAGTTGCGTTTACCTTCTTACTGCGGCCAGGTTTGTATGTTCCTGGACATAGCAACAGCTATGGCAGAGGATGCTACTTCATATAGGGCCACTCAAGCCAGGCTGGTCAAAGGGACTGGAGATGAATCAATCCCAGGGCTTTCCAAGGTAGCTGTTGAGAAACAGGCCAGCAAGCTGGTCTTGTAGAACACACTCAACACTACCTTTTAGAAACAAATTAGAGCAGTCACTCTGGCAAACAGCATACCGAAATAACCAACTGCAGCCTTACAGAAATTACAGGTATTGTGAAAAAAATCAGAAGGATCACTGAAGGGGAACTGGTGGTAAAAGAAGCTTGAAACCAACTTTCTAGAATATTTGAAATGTTTCAATGTTCACAGAAATACTACAATTTGAACATTTTGGAGTAAATCAATAACTGTTGCCAAGAACCAATGAAAAAGTGACAAAGTTATCATATCTTCAGTGAAGTGAGATAGTTTTCAATCAATATAACTTTTAAAGCAGAAAAATCATATACAGATGGGCAACCAATTAGCATCTGAGTTCCCTGAGCTAGCTTTCAAATAAGAAACATAAAACCAAGATTTGTGTAAAGCCATGCATAGAGAAAAACACAAAGGGGAGCTCAAAATTCAGTGCTGCAATTGCTAAGAAACTATAATAATGCTCTCACCTAAGAATGGGAGACTTTGAGCCAGGTTTGTGGGTCACAAAGTAATGAAAGCAATGGATTAAAGAATCAAAGGATGATTCTTTGGGCTGGCAGAACTGTGGATAGAATCAAAGATTATCATTAATGGGATGTTAGTGTCACACAGGTATATCTCCACAAATCGTGCGACATTTTCCAGAGGAAGTCAAGAGGAGACACACTGACCAGCTATGGGCTAGAAAAAAATTTAGCAGGACTACTGTACAGTGGGTTGGACCATACAGAAAACAGTCATCAGACAAGGTACTAGAAAATATGCCATGGAAAAAAAAATCTCAAATCTGAAAAAGAAATCAGTGTATATCACAGTCCTCTTCGTTCAGCATAGTAAAGATGCCAAACCACAAGTGATTTCCCAAAGAAGCAAACCTGAAGTCTGTCTAACATATCAGGACAGGGAGGAAGAGAGAAGGAAGAGATGGAAACCAAAGCTACCCATCTACTTCTCAAAACCACCTCCAGAAAAAAGCAGCAACAAATAGTATAAACCAGCCTGAGGGAACACGAAGGGATACCCTTTGTAGCAGGGAAGGAAACTGCAGCAATAGCTGCAAGATACAATACTGAAACTTTTTGGTAACTGAGTAAGATTCTACCTGGCATTTCTATCCTCGCTGAGGGGCTGTGAAAGCCACAGAGGGGAAAGAAGAAAAAAAAAAAAAAAAAAAGAATACAAGCGGTGAGACAGAATACTTTGATAAAAAATACACAGAGGAAAAAGACCAAAACCAACCAACCAAAAACCAACCCAAAAACCCCAGCCATTATTTATTCTAATAGTAAATTAAGCTGGCTATTGTAAACACCTTACCTCACCAATAAATTGAGCTAGCATTAAAACACAGGGCTCTGTGTTTGGAAAAACATCAATGCTCATACATTACACTATGGGTTTGAGATTTTTTTTTTTTTTTATGTATTTTATTTTTCTTCAAGAGACTGTTCAGATTCGAGGGAGGAGTATATGGAGGAGAGGAAATATCTGATTTGTTCAGAATTAAATGTGTTTTCCCAAACCCAAAATATACTGCACAGCAAAGAGACACCCTTGCCTTTCCAGTGTGGGTCTGTTTCCTAGACCATCACTCATTCATTCCATATTATGGATCCAACACTAAACAGAAGTGAATGAATGATTATGGACAAACAGCTAAGGACAACAAAAATAATAAAAAGACCTTTTTTTTTTTTTTCTGTCAGAACATGCAGATCATAGTTAGAATAAAGATGCAGGTTCAGTCTTCAACAACTTTGACCTAACTCTAGAGCCATATTAAAATACCTTTTTTCACACTTTATATAATGAACTGAACTTGCTGACGTTAGATCAAAGGCAAAAACTAGAGTGTATACTGTAATTTGCTGTTTTCTCCAACAGCAGAAATACAAGACAAATGAAAGAGAACAGCTAATCATATTATTTAAATAAAGTGAATACTGGATAGAAGCCAATTTCAAACTGATGGAAAGCCAGGTTAAGCCAACTCATCTCACTACATCAATTTCATACATTTAAGCAGAAGGAAGAAGGGAAAGGAAGGTCCTACTAAATCTAGCAGTGCATTTGGAATGTAGGATGTGCATTTCTTACTATACCTCAGCCTGGAAGTTTTCTGAAATTTTCAATTTAAACTTTGTTGACCAAATTTCTCCTATTAACTGCAATCTAATGCTCATGTCTCCCCTGTGGTACAACTGAAATAATGCACTGGGAATCAGGGTCAGTGTTTTTATCACTATGAAAGAACTTTTCCTACTAAATTGATTCTTCTGCCCTAGACTAGCCTCCCCTGGTGCACTGCAACATTCATTTCTCTAAGTTTAAGGGTGAATATACAACTGTCTTTCCAAGTCTAAGTCCGCTCTACATTGTGCATGTACGCATCCATCCACACACAGAGAGACATGGTCTAATTAGGAGGTATGGTACTGCTGATCTGTTTCAACTCCCCATGCATTTTCTTCCCCAGCAGCAACCACAGAGCTTCAGGAGGGCCACATCAATAACAGCAGAGCTCCTGCTGGCAGCTTGTATCAAGGGGAGGATTTGCAGATCTAAAAGGTCTGTCTCCCTCCAAATTCACCAGACCTTCTCTCAAATGAGGAGAAACTTCACATGAAATTCTGCCTGAAGGTCAGTCCTGCTGTGTTTTCTTCCTGTTCAGGAGCTCCTGGGCATTCCTACGGTGAAGTGAGAAAACTTCCTTATGTGCTCAGCTAACTCCTGACAGCAAGACCAGAATGTCCTCAGGTTTGCACCTTACATAACAAGACCTCAAGAGGTGTTTCCCTTCACACACTTTGCCTGTTAAAAGTACAACACAAGTACAGAAAGTCTACAAAATCTCTTCAATCCCAGGAGATAAAATAGGAGGAAAGCAAAGGAAAAAAAATAAAAGAAAGATTATGATGGTGAATTGTGGGCCAAGAAGCCAAAGACTCTAGTTTTGTGGTGCATTGGGTCATATTCCAGTGGGAGAAAGGCCTGTTCAAGTGGGACCGCCTGCATCTCATAGATAGAAGTAGCTAATCTTCTTAGCCAAAGACTAGTTTAAATGCCCTTGTCACTGCTTAAACTAATAATACATGGAAATTGTGCAGTGAAGGCAAAAGTAGCACAAACTCACTGTGCTGGAACAAACATGACAAGGAATGTTAAAAAAAAAAAAAAAGTATTTTTTATCAAACATTTATGTGCCCATGCCAGAGCTCTGGGTAACAAGCATGAGGATAGAGAAAATTCAGATGTTAACAAGAACAAATTTGATTTAGTGGCCAGTATAGAAACCTCTGTGATGACTTGCATTACTTAAGTGTTAAAAACAGTGGTTATAACTTGCATATAGTTGTTAAATTCTGTACTAACAAGAACTTTGATGAGTAACAGAGCCAGCTAATAAAGCCTGGTTTCCCATAGATACGTGTGTCCTAAGCTTCTACACAAACCCCAGCTCCTACATCGTAACCTTCTGTGCTTCACTCCTCCTCTGCATTTTCTCAACTGTCTTTCCACTGCTTTTTAAAGTCTCTTCTCAATGCAGACAGTCTCCTTCCCATAAACAGCAGCTGGACAAGGAGCACCACAGGTCATGGCTGGCTCCAAGGTTTCTCTGTGCTCAGGCTGCAGCCTCTCCTTCGTTCATCTGGATCACTCTCCTCAGTGGCTCATTTTCAGAGAAATGTATAAAAGCTAATAATCTTTGGGAAATCCTTTGTTAAAGGATTGGCCAAGGGTCAGATATTGTTAGGAGGAACTGACAACGCAATCACATCAGGCTTGTTTCAGAAGGAAACATCATTGATTTTCTTTAACACCAGCAGTCGTTAGGTAATTCAGAGATGGGATCTTGAATGTCTATGGATCTTTGGGATAATAAATCTCAGGGCAGGCTCTTTAATCCTCAACTACATTGAGCTAGAGAACTAAAGGAATTTTGCCTAACATGTGAACTTGCCCTATATTAATATGGGACACTTAACTTTACTGGAAGTCCGCCCACAAAATGAGTACTACATCATGATTAGGGTACCTATAGTTTTCTTAGAAAACTTTCCAATATGAGATGCCGAATCCAAAACAAGCTGTTTTGAAAGTCATTACGATCCGATCACTGGATCACTTGCAGCAGTTACCTGCCTAGAAGCCAGCAGTTACGACTAGATTACATAAAATATGAAGAAAACAGAGGATATTCAAAGGAAGTATTAACATTTATACTTTGTTTCTGGCAGAGGCTTATATCCAGAGTTAAAGGAAATTGTAAACGAAGCAGGCTGTCAGAGCATTCTCTGACAGCACAATGAAAGAAAATGATAAATCTCCAAAATAGACAAAGAGTTTCACAAATTAAGAGAGATGACCATTTTGGTCAAAATCTTCATCCTGATTAAATGTCTATGTTAATAAGGCAATCGGGAAAAGTGAGAGATTACGATGGAAAGTAAGAGAAACAGCAATCTATAAAAATTAGACACTTTCACCACTGTAAGAAACGCACATGAAGAAGTAAAAGATTGAATTGCAATCTCCTCTGTTTCGTACTACCTGGGTACTAGCAGGAATGCTTCAGTGTACAAAATAAAAAAATAACTGGTCTTTTGCAATATATCGTAGTTACTGTTAACAAGTCTTCTTCACTACGTTTAATCGCCTTGAATACACATGGAAAGGGAATGGGGATAGGATGAATCTGGAAGAATTTGGCACTGAAATATTCCCCCTGCAGCAGAGCAACTGCCCAGTATTATACCTTCACGCCTTTATGACCCACTGGCAGAAGGCACAGAGTATTATTTAACCAAATTTTTTAACCAAAACACTAAAGGTTCGAACGGATCCCGCACCACAGACTAGAGACCAGAGCCACATGTACAGCCTCCAGCCCATGCTCAGACTGTCACCCAGCAAAGTGAGGGCTACTGGCACACAGAGATTACTCACAGGGAAGCTTTTCATTTGAGAAGGTAAGGAATGGGAGTCTGCATCTGTCCTACTGAGAATGGGTGTTCAGAAGAGAGTTGGCAGGTTGTGTCACCTAATATACCTTGTGAAAGTCCTTACAGATGACATAAAAGTTTGCAGGCTAAACCAACTTGCTCTTTCCACAGATACAAAATGCTCCATTAAAACATTAGTTTTGTTACAGTAAGAAATAATTAAATCAGCGAGCAGTTTGAAGGCAGCCAATTGAGAACAGAATCTCCCATTCTGTTGCTGATCATAAGTGAATCAAAATTTGTCAAGATGGAGAAGGAAAAGTAGCCTCTGTCTAGGTATGGCACAGAAATAAGGCAAGTCACCTTCAGAGCGAGACTCTTCTCAAGCTCTGATAGTTTTCCCTGTTTCACAGAGTTGCAGGTCATCAGTGAACTGAATTAACCAGTGAAGTAAAAGTCAAAAAGACAGTGTTAGTATCAACAGCGTACAGTAAGGAGAGTAGAGACTGAAGCTGTCTTGGAAAAATTTATCCACCCCCCCCCCCCCCCCCCCCCCCGCCCCCATCACTACTATAACATTGTCTGAGTAGCAAATGCAACATAACGATTTCCAGCACATTTGTACTCTTTGCCTTTTGCTGTGTTGTGTGGTTTTGGAGGCTTTCTACTGGAGAGAATGGGGAAGAGGCAGAAAAGAAAAATTCCCCCAAACAGAGGAAAAGCAGTCATACTGAACTTGGAATTCAGGGCTAAAAGGCTTTCAGAAAAGTTTTGCAGGCAGTCAACCTCATGCTGTATTTGCTAAGAAAAGTAATTTTTCAGTTGTTATATTCCATTAATCTTTCTTTTGTCCCCTGTTCCTCCCAGTACTATCAGTATCATCCTGCATTTCTCTTGCATGGAAGACAGTCATCACTTCGCTCAACCACATAACACCTGTGCAAATCAAATCGAATATTCCTGCTAGGGTTAAAAGCTCTATTTTCATGACTGCCTGCACAGGGAAAAAAAAAAATGATGGAGCCAGACATCCAAATGCATATCCTCTATTCAATAATGCAATGTCTGGTTAGTTTTTGTCTATATGCTGTTTTCTCTCTTCTTGATTGCAACATAAAATGACTTCATCATGATCACAAATTCATATAACTATTTATGTTGAGTTTGCTGTGATTCCCTGAGGTGAAATTTCAAGTTTTGAGGAAGGACAGTCTTGTATTTTATCAGGCTGAATATTATTGCTCCACTTTCGAGAAGTACAGATTTCAATCTATGCCTTCTACTCAAGTTATGCTTTTAATCAAAGATGTTTATGACAGTGAATCCAGAGGAGTGGAAGGATTTGTAGTCTACTTCCCCACTATCTTATACATGCTACGTCTGCCAATTTGCAGCGCATTGCTGTCACCGTATGACATAACACTTTCACAAACTGTATTTAGACTGTTTCCATTCCTCCTATACCATCCACTAAACCTCGCTACACTTCCCAGCCATGCTGTCATGTGTTCTTTCATCATTCAGTCAATCAATACATAAAAACCTGACATGAAATGGAGTTATGCCATGTGAGGATTTATCTAGTGCCTGCAGGATACTAAGCCCAAGCAGCAGAGAATCCCTTGATGTACTGATATCATTAATAATGTTTAAGACTTGGTCACAGCTCTAGTTGTTAAATACAAAAAAATAGATGCTGTCTTGTAGCAACACTTCATATCATTATATAAGTTAACACATACATTGACAAATTCAAGCATTTAAAAGCAAATAGAAGCTTTCTAATTGCCCTTACTTATTGACTGAGCAACTGCATTAACAAATTGATTTTCAGACCTTAGCAGGCAGGAATTGACTGCAAATGAAAAGGATTTAGCACAATGAAATCCAACTTCTTAAAACATCCTACATCAGCTGGAATTTCCATGTGACAAATTCCAAAAAAACAGAGCTCGAGCCACATACTTCATTATAGGCCATGGACTATACAAGAGAGAGCATTAAATGATAGTTTCAAGCTTTGTGTTGCTTTCTCTGTTCTCCCCAGAGATACACTATTATTTAGTTTCCATAGTAGAACTGATGTTTTTCACATAAGGAAAAATCCTGAAGCATAAGAAAAAAAAGATCTGATATGACAAGCATTGCAAACACAGTTAACAAGCTACTTTAATTATCCTCCTAAGATTTTCCCATTTGCACTCTGATCATCATCATCTTCACAAACTTAATTATGCCTCATTTGTTCATTCTGCACTAATCTCAGTGAGTATTCCAGGTGGAAAAGAGGAGTCTGTTTGTAACTCAATCCTCAGGTAATTGTTATATATTATTATTTTATTGTTTTGCTATAGAACATTTTCTTTATTTTAATAAAAGTGATACAAACTTGTCTTTGGGTAATATGAATATTGAGTAGGAAACCAGGGCATTTCCACAGCTGAAAAGCAAAACTGGCCGGCTACCTTCCATGAACAGCCATCACTGTTCACACATCACTATTCGTTTTGGTGACCAGCAGAGATCAGCGCTGGACAGATGACTGAAGAAATTAAGAAAATCATGCTGTTATCACCTGCATTTTAAAGATTAGTATTAATAAATTCTGATTCCTCAGCAGAGGGAACCTTTCCACAAACCTTTGAGAAAGTCAGAAAGAAGAACAGCTGGGAATAAATGTGCTTTGTCAGTCAAATTCTGAGATATGTGCCCAGTTACTACTTAGAATTTACGCACTTCCAACACTTTTAAAGTCAATAGGAATTGTTGCATTATGACTGAGTAGAGACTGAGTAAAGGCTCCCCTGTGTGCCATAATTTAAAGCCTGACGAGTTGTTTCCTCTAACTTTGGATAAGTCCTAGATTTGCTCACCTACCATGACTGAACTCCATTTCACTTAGGTTGCTTTTTGAGATACATTAAATACATTTTATTTAATTAATCTACTGAGACACATGACTGCTGCCTCATACTCACAAGTGTTTTAAGCACAACGTCAAGCCTTAAAATCTAGTACTATATAGAAGTAGCTGTTCTTTATACATAACTTCAATGACCTTCAAAACGTAGATATACTAATTAAGGTTGAAAAGCATCAAATATTAAGTTTCTAAATTAAACAAAAACCAAAACAGAAACATAAGATAATCAGTATTTGAACATATTTCATTCCATGCCTTACCTGAACCAAATTCCATCCCTTTAGAGATTCAGCAATGATAGAAGTAACTGTTGCACATACGCCCCCAAAAACCATCAAATGATTAGGTCCGTATTTTATTGCATCATAGAAGGCTTTGAGTCCTTTTGCATTGTCACACTGGAAAAAAAAAGAAGAGGTGATATTCAACATCACAAATAACATAATTAACTAAGAAATAAACTACAGAGCAGGGGAAAAAAATCAAGGGTTGTACTGATGTGAAAGTTGTACGATATACATCATCTTAAGACCCAAAAATGAAAAATTGGAGCATTCTATTCTGGACCCCAAGATACTGTAGTAAAAGAACAGGAAAACCCCTCCTTACATCATTCAAAACCCCTTATGTTTTCCTTCCAAGCCACAGCTGCAACATCTGAATTTTGACACCATCATTTGACAAAGAATAAAAAAGCCGCCACAAAAATAGTTGACTGAAATCTTTTCTATGTTCAGAGCTACTGTTTCCCAAAGCAAAATGCAGAATCTAACACCAGACGTCAGCAGAACTTCCATAGCTGGAGGAAAGTTTGGCACTACTCATGGTCTCTGTAAAGAAAGTTCTGTCTCTAATGAAGACTCTTAAGTAACCTCTCCTTAAGGTCCAACCTCAGTATTCTGTGCAAAAATATATAGTAGAGAGTCTGTTACTTAGAAGGACAACACGGTCTTCAAAAATTATGAAAAGAATATTCTTTTAAAGTGTTAAGAATTAATTGGCCTGCATTCATAGCAGAAGACGGGAGTAAATGACCTTCTGAGGCCTCTTCCAACCTGACTTATTCTGGGCTTCTCTGATAATTAGTTTGGTCATTATTTCAGATGTAAAGAATTTTACCATAAACTGAGACCAGGACTGAAAACCAAGAAACAAAGGGCAATGCTAATCAGTACTCCAAAAGATATGAATATCAATCCTTGAATGGAGTAGTAACAATCATTCATCATAACTTCTGTAGTCATGGCTTAATTCCTGAGCTTGCAGCAGAGTATTAATAAAACATATACCTGAAGTTAAGAATTTGATTCCAAACTCTACTGGAAGTCAGGCGTTCCAGCAGGCTACAGCGGTAGCTGCCACTGCTCCAGTAGCAGCTGCTTCTTTATCTCTCTTTTTGAAACAAAATTTTCTACCCTCTTTTGCCTGCTCTACAAAGTCTTCCTCAAATATAGTCTTTAGAAGAACAATCATAACACCAGCCTCCAATATTTCATTATGACAATTCAATAAAACAGTTCGTTTACTATCTGCATCCAAGTAATAATTGTATTGCATTCTGTTAAGAGAATAAAGATTTTGACTAAGAAGTTTGCAAGCTTACGTTAATCTTCTTACTGAATCAATATGCTAAAAGAAAAATTATTCTATTTGCATTCTATCTGCAAGAATAGAGTTATTGGTCCCAGTTATTCAAACTGATACAGATTTTTACTCCATAGACTTTTTTAAATTGCATAACATAGCACATTTTCCTTATTACAAAGGAAAAAAAAAAACCAAAACAAACCAAAACCAAAAAAACCCCCCAAAACAGTATGGCAGAGGCTCCCTTGTCAGTTTGATGGATTAGTGGCAAGCTTACATTCTAGAGGAATTAAGATTGTGATTGCTGGTACAAGCAGCATCCTCCAGTCTTACTCCTCCAGCCCCTAAAGATCAGTTTATTCCAAGCACAACTAGAAGGCTCAGCTACTTTACTTTTCTAAGCAGCCAAGGACACTAGAGCTTTCAGTATCCAAACTTAACTGACATTTAGCCAAGTCTTTGCCTTCACCCACTTCACCATTTCAAGCTGCAGCAACAGAGGTTGTTGAATTGGTTTTCATACCAACTTAAAACCAGATAATATAATTATTTAATTTTTTGCATTATGTAATGCGTTTTCAATGGATCACTGAATAACAGTTTAAGAAGAATACAAGTCGCATATGAAATACAGCAGATTTTAATAGTGAAATAAGTCAGAAGCTGTAGCCCATGAAACACTACGTACATAAAAAGTTATGGCGAATTAAATTCTATATTCTAAATGATAAAGATGTATGGTCTGCTCTCTGAAGTAAATCCATACTAAAATTCACCCTTACATCAAAAACCTGATGCATCATTTAACTATTATTTGCCTATAAATGGTTTCTCACTGCACTAAAGTAACTTTATGCAGTTAAGGATCCGGGTAAGTCGATTTTTTGGGAGGTTCAGAATTGCTATTATGATAAGGCTTTTTCTTTCTTATTGATTTGTTCTTTTCATGTTTATAAAGATACTTACATGAAAACAACACTTTTTCAATCACACAGCAATCTCCTGTGAAGACACGCTGAAAGTTTTATTCATCTCTCCCAAAGTGAAAGGTTCACACTGCCGAGATACATTGCTGATCAATTCAAAGTATGTAAAATAACTTGTGGGCTTCTCTTCAATACGATTCAGTTAAAAGCCTACCGCGTTTTCATCTTCGTACTTTCTTCCTGACCAGTCTCAGCTCACTCTCTTTTAGGCCACCACAAATAATTATAGGACTGAGTCTGCTCCTTGAGCAAAACTGTCAAAATAGTCCAAAGTATGTCTCAGAGATAAAGAAAAAGAACTTAATTCTGTGGCTGACCATGACTGGACAGAAACGAAAGGAAAAATGAGAAAGATGGGAGAAAGCAGACTTTCACATTTGTTTAACATCACATTTCACAACATACACGGTATATAACATGCTTCCCTGCAAGCAACAGAACAGTCTGTCACAAACATTAAAAAATAAACATTTGCATAAAAATAATAGCCCTACCAAGCCAGACAGACAAGCAGTTAGAAGAGGTTTCTTCCTGCTTCTAGTCTGAGGAACGTATCCTTAGCAAGTTCTGAAGCCGTTTTAACAACATGACTTTTTCAGAGATCCCAGAAGGCCACCATTCCTGCTCCTGATCTCCTGTTGGCAAACCCTCACACATAATCCTAGACGTGGGCAGCGTTGTTGAAAGACAAGCACAGACCCCACTGAAATTCCCACCATATAACAACCAAATGAGTTCTTGAATTGTTGTCGCCAAGTAAGTACAAATAGGTCCAGGAGCAATGCTGTGCAGCAATCTAATTACAGTAGAACAAGAGACTGCGTAAGAACCAAAATCCACATTAAAAAGTAGACGACAAAGTCCTGGCCACGTGTGGATGACAAGAAGCTGACTGGCTTATTAGTTAAAGCATGACTAACAGCAACGAAGGGGAAAGAATCCCTCATAAAAAGTCACAAACTTAAATGATGAAAAATGTCACCCAAAGGGGCCAACACTGGTTTTGCTAGATACTTTTGCTCTTTCACTTCAACTGTTACCAATATCTCTATTTTGTTGAGCTGAACTGCAGCTAGCTCACTTTCGACTTATGTATGAAAACAGATGGCTGTGCTGCTGATCTTGACTGCACATTGAAACACTGAGGATGGTCGCAATACCTTTCACCGGAGAAATGTAGCCTTACCATAACTGGAATTTTAAATACATGTGATTTGGTACGTGCTACAGTTTTCTTCAGAGGAAGGGGCTGAGAACCACTCATCCCAAACACATTAATTGTTGTGCTTAGTCTCAGCCAAAAGCCAGTAATAAGTCACATATAAATAGCAAACATACATATTAATGAAATAATTACATTAAATGTATCTCTTAACACACTGGCTTGATACAGTTTATATGGACAATTCACAAGGAGAAATTCCAGCAAATCACCAAGCAAAGGTCTGTGAAGGGTCCTACCTCTCACTGCAACAAAGATTGATAAATATTACAGGTGGCACCTGACGAAGGCACAGTTTCCATTTCCAAGGAAACAGAACCACTTATTTTAATTAAGAAAAATAGCTAGATGAACCGCTGCATAGGAGAGGAGTCGAATGAGTTTGGGGATTGAAGTGTTAACCTTTCTGAACTCTCTTCAAGGGAGAGGCTGGCAAATAAAAACTACCATCCTCCACCGAGAAAGGGATCTGAATGCACATGGAGAAATGTACTGCAGAAGGACAAGAAACCCTTCTGGAGAGACCAGCGCAGCAGCTGAATACCAAGGCCCTCCGCAGCCGAGAGGAAGGATGTCCCACGTGAAGGACGGGCATCGCTGCAGTTGGGAGAAGCAGCAGAACTGACTCGTGAGGGTTGCTGGCTGCCAGGAAGGCTGTCTGGCAGACAGCGAGAGAGATAGCGGGGTGCGTACCCAAACCCTCAGGGCCATAAGCATAACACAGTGCAAATTCTTAGCGCATAGAATGGAAATTCATATGGGTCTGATACGTAAAGCTTTGCCGACTCCTGTAATATTGACAGGGTTGAGTAATTACAGGACTAGCAGAAGATCAGATATTTGTAATTTAACTGATTTTGTTAGAGTCACATAGCAATGAGAACAACTGTGAACTGATGCACTGGTCAGATGTGTGATTATATTTAGATTTCTAGCTGTTGGATAGCTATACCCAGCTATTTCCCAGTTAGCTATATTCTGGCATAACTCTTACCCCTCTGAGTAAAAGTAAACCTCAGGAACAATTTGGGTATCTATTGAGCTACTGACTACTGAGGTTAGAGATCTTTTATGATAAGAGGGAATAAGCAACAGCTGTCATCTGCATAATGAAATATCAAAATTTTTCAAGTGATCTGAGAGCTTTCAGCAGCACTCTGCACTGAATATCATCGGAAAGAGAAGCAAATGCTCATAAATATCTGATGAGATTTCCTTGAACAGAGAGAACAGAGGTACAAAGCCTTATTCCTATCTACAAAATCTTGCTCAGGAATTTACTCCACGTTAGACTATCAGCATGAAAGGAGCTAAGAGATGAGAAACACCAAAATTATTTTTATTTATTTTCATTCATTTGGGTTTTTTTAAAGTTACCAAGCAATACAGACAATTCCAATTCAGTGAAGAACATATGGACAGCTGCTCTGAGCTACACAAAGATCAATCAGGTTAACACCCTGTGCCCGGGTTTATGGGCAAGCATGCTTCTCCTGAGCTATCCTCTCTGTTTTCAAATATCTGCAACTTAGGTACTTTCAAAGCCAGCAATAATATTTTTTGCATTTAATCACTGCAGTTGGATTTTCTTTCCGTGAATTTGTACGACTGGTCTTGGAACCACCACTTTGACAACCACAACATCCAGTAACAATGTAATTATCCATTGAAAGAAAAAGCACTTCCTTTGATTTGTTCTAAACTTCTTCACACCATGCAAAGTAGGCGTGAAACATCTTACCAGGGGTGTTATGAATGTTAAAAGTTCACAAATACATGAGAAGAAATTGGACTAGTTCATTGATCAAAAAACAATCCAAAACTTCTTAACAGAGACACAGTGATTTTCTTAGGAAACTCCTGAATCACAGATCACTGGTGGCTAGGACGGTGTTCTGGGAAAGTAAACAGCTCGCCCTGTCCTGTCAATCATCTGTTCCAGGACAATTATGAGTATTTGCACCAAGTCCTGGTCTGAACCACTGTAGCCATTCCTGTGTTCTGCATTTGAAAAACAAAACCAAAAGCAACCCCCTCCAACAACTACTTCCGTATCTTGAAACTGAAGTTAACTCAACCCAAACTGTGAGCTCTTCTGCATATGATTTCTCTGTCGTCTTTTAACTACGAACAATCAGATTTCATTTCGGTTTAGAACAAGTAGACACAGCAGAGGAGGGCTTAATCTATTCAGTGAAATATTTCCCAGTAAATTAACCCTCTCACCTTGACACCTCTTGACATATTTTGAGATTTTACCTAGAAACGTCTTTATCTGATCCTGGCTGCTATACAGGGAATAGCTCAGAGAGTGCTATGACTAAGGCAGTGGTGCTTGGCATCCCATTTCACAGCTTATATTCTGTCTCAGGTGCCACCTGCCTCTTGGTAAGTCACTGACTCCACAGCAAGGGTGACCACTCATTTTTCTGTCACCTCATTTCCTAAAAAGCTGTCTAAACACCTTGTGAAGGCTCAGCGGCTTGCTCAATGTCATTTTCTTTTTCCAGTTCACTATTTGGGAACAGAGTCCATCCAGCAAGATAAACAAAAATTTCCTTTCTCTCCTTATAAGAGGAGTATATGTACTTTCTCAATTTTTTTTTTCATTTATCCTTTTTTAATTTATCTGACTTCTATTTTCTGCCTTGTTACTATTTCTCTTAGTATATAACATTTACACTGGAGGAGGACAATACAAGAACTGCAATATGAAATGGATTTGGAGTGTAGCAAGTAGATAAATCCTATGTAATCAAAATTGGCTCTGCCTAAGCTTCCACCATGATTAACTATGCAGTAATAGCAGTGATCAAATTGACAACTTCTTTTCACAGTAAAGTCTCATTCAGCTTGGAAGTCTGTCTTCAAAAAAGTTTAAGCCTTTGCTTGATGTGTAACTGCTACAGAGGGAGACATTCAGAAGGTCATCAAGAAACATTTTGCATATTTGCAATATGAAGACCTGTATGATTCTGTATTGTGTTTGCATGGCAAGGTTTTGCTGGCAAGGGGGGCTGCAGGGGGTGGCTTCTGTGAGAAGGCACCAGGAGCTGCCCCCATCTCCAACAGAGCCAGTTCCAGCCAGCACCAAAAGGGACTGGCCACTGCCCAAAGCTGAGCCCATCAGTGACGCTGGTGGCACCTCTGTGATAACACACTTAAGAAAGGGTAAAAATCACTGCACGGCAGCTGTGAAAGTGTAACGAGAAAAATGTGAAACAGCCCTGCAGACACCCAGGTCAGTGCAGAAGGAGGTGCAGGAGGTACTCCAGGTGCCAAAGCAGAGATTCCCCTGCAGCAGCCCGTGGAGAAGACCATGGTGAGGCAGGCTGTCCCCCTGCAGCCCATGGAGGTCCCTGGTGGAGCAGATATCCACCTGCAGCCTGTGGAGGACATGCACCTGAGTAATTTTATATAGGGTCTACCGCATCCTGTTTTCTGGCTGTACCACTGATGAAATGCAGAAGTTGTCCTAGGGCTGCACAGCAATGAAATTCATAATTCAGGTAACACTGGCCAGGACTTCTGTAAGATGGTAAACATGAATTCAAAACATTAACATCTCATTCTGAATCGCTAATGGAAAGCTAACATTTTGGGCCTTAGAGAGATCTTATTGTGCAATATGAGCAATTACTCCGATCCCACAGTGTAAGTTATTGAGTTCTGCTGGATTATTCTGCAGCTGGACCCATCATCACCCAAACCAGAATCAAATTGGTGTCGATTCAAATATTCCTGGGCCAGAAGGCATTTTACAACACCCGCACTTCATTTGCTCACCCACATCATCCAGTCCATTTTAACTCATTCACTTCTGCATTAATCCAGCAATATTACACAAGACAGTTTTATAGATATGTTTTCTAATTAGCAGCATTGATTAAAATGGATGAATACTCACATACACAATGTCATCCTGAATTAGAATTAAAGCTGCATGTGGACATGCACATTCACAGTTTTATAGCACAAATATATAAAAAAGCAAAACTATGTCTTAGTACTGTATTATCTTCTCCAACATCCCAGAGCTCAAACACTTATCGGATATTTTGGTACGTTCAGTAGTAACAGGGATGCCAATGCCTTGCTCACTTCTGCTTCTTCCTCCCTACGTAATCTATGCTGCTCCAGTGCTATTATGTTTTATGGAAATAAGTGGAATTACGGAAAAGCACAAAAGTCCAGAGAAATAGTGTAGGAAAAATAATATATTCAAAGATATTTAGAAAACAAATAGCATGTCCTGTTGTTGAGAATAAACTGGCTCAGTTTTCTCCAGCTTTTCCAATGTTTACCAAATAAGTTCAACATTACAATGATTTCTAACAAAACAAAGAATTAATTTTAATTATTCAACAAATGAGGAAATTCTCCGTTCTTTATTTGTATCAAAAGGCTTTTTTAAATTCCCCTAGGAAATGAGTTGTGTTTTCGCATTTAAGTAACCTCAAAAGGTGCTAATTGTTTCAGACACTTGAGCCCCAAGATCATTATCACTTAAATTTATTGATGCAAACTACTTACTATTTTGTTGCCTCTCATTTTGAGAGAAAGACATGTGCTGTAGTAGACGTACAAGCCATTTGCCAGTTGCAGCTCAAGTACAAAATGAAGAGCTAAGGGAGATAATTTTGGCAGGCTCAACACAGAGTCGCTAATGTCAATTATTCGATTTTGTACTTGCCTCATCTTTCTTTCTCTTCCCTTCATTCTTTACCATTTATTACGCTACCATAAATAGCCTATGTTTTCATAGAACATACTAGATCTAGTCACACTCTGTTGGAATATTTCAGTTAGATTTCCTTTCATTCCATTCCCTGTGCTTTTTAGAATTGTGGTGGGTTGACCCTGGCTGGGGGCCAGGTGCCCACCAGAGCCGCTCTATCACTCCCCTCTTTCATTAGACAGGGGAGAAAAGGTATAACTAAAAGCTTGTGGGTCGAGATAAGGACAGGGAGAGATCATTCACTAATTATCATCACGAGCAAAACAGACTGAACTTAGAGAGGGAATTCATCTAATTTATTACCAAGCAAAACAGAGTAGAGGAATGAGAAATAAAACCAAATCTTAAAACACCTCCCCCCACCCCTCCCATCTTCCTGGGCTCAACTTCACTCCCGGCTTCAACCTCCACCCCCCCCAGCGGCACAGGGGGATGGGGAATGGGGGTTACGGTCAGTTCATCACCCGGTGTTTCTGCTGCTGCTTCATCCTCAGGGGGAGGACTCCTCTCATCTTTCCCCTGCTCCAGCGTGGGGTCCCTCTCACGGGAGACAGTCCTTCACGACCTTCTCCAACATGAGTCTCCTCCATGAGGTGCAGACCTTTAGGAGCAAACTGCTCCAGCGTGGGTCCCCCACGGGGTCACAAGTCCTGCCAGCAAACCTGCTCAGGGTGTGGGCTCCCCTCTCCACGGATCCACAGGTCCTGCCAGGAGCTTGCTCCAGCGTGGGCTTCCCACGGGCTCACAGCCTCCTTCAGGTGCCTCCACCTGCTCCAGCGTGGGGTCCTCCATGGGCTGCAGGTGGAATCTCTACACCCCCTCATCCTTCCTCCATGGGCTGCAGGGGGACAGCCTGCCTCACCATGGTCTTCACCACGGGCTGCAGGGGAATCTTGCTCCGGTGCCTGGAGCACCTCCTGCCCCTCCTTCTGCACTGACCTTGGTGTCTGCAGATGTTCTTACATCTTCTCACTCCTCTCTCTGGCTGCAAAAGCGCTCTCTAACTGTTTTTTTCTCTTCTTAAATATGTTATCACAGAGGCACTGATTGGCTTGGCCTTGGCCAGCGGCGGGTCCATCTTGGAGCCGGCTGGCATTGGCTCTGTGAGACACAGGGGAAGCTTCTAGCAGCTTCTCACAGAAGCCACCCCTGTAGCCCCCCCGCTACCAAAACCTTGCCACGCGAAACCAACACAATAATATAGGGAAGAAATCACAAAAGTAAAAAGACGTGTGTGATCACATTTAAATACGATATTTTGTTTTCTTTTCCAGATCTAGAGTTTGCAGTGCTCGTAAGATATGACTTTCAGCATGAACAATCAAAAGTAATAAATCAAAACTTAATACAGAAGTACTTCATTCTATGTTCAGTAAAATACATTTTCTGAAACTGCCTTTACAATTTGAGTTTTAACAGTGTTCTCCTTTTCTTATGTCTACAGTTGACTACGGACTTGGTTTTAATAGGAGGTCATTTTGGGAGAAACAAAAAAAAAAAAAAATCACCTAACGCATGGAAGGGTCACCATCGCTGAAATGTTGACTTCTTTTCAGTACACTGAAAATTGTTGTGTACTCAAAACGGTGAAACTCCTTTTAACAGCAGCTATGCACACTGCAGCAAATAAAAGGAGGGACTGAAATAAGAGAAGAGAATATAGAAGGGGAAAATCCAAATTTATAAATAACCAACAGGAAGATCTTGTATGTGGAAGAAAATGGAAGTGTACTAGCACAAAACATTTGAAGTAACAGCAAAATACATCATAGTATGCCCAGCATCCCATTCTCGAGTAATAAGCTGCAACTGAAACTGAGATAGCAGTGCAATTATATTTTGGGGAAAAAATAAATAATAATAAAAAATAATCTCTTGGCCCTCAGCAATCAGCAAGAATCAGTTGTGGGGGAAGTCTGTTATATGAATTCTTTCCTTCCCATGGCCTACTCGCTCCTGAGAAAGACTCTAGTTTTGTAAGGGCGAAAAAATATAAAGAAATCTTTCTTGATACTTTTCTGACGTGAAATTAAAATAAGACACTATTTTGAGTGTGAGAAGATATAGAAAGAGAGCTCTTCAGTATCCTTCTGTTTAAGAGTGTCACGTTGAAAGTCAGTCTCCGGTATGTGCCTCAGTCATACAGCATCAGGGCCTGTCTCCCAGTGCACACAACTGCAGAAATTTCTAAACAAACATTCACCGGGGATGACAAGAGGCGCAGATGACTCTGAGGCCCTTCAGAATTGTTCTTATAGCTTCTGAAAGTCGATTACTGGAAAACATGAGATCTCTTAAGTTATCACAAGGATGTCTGTGGCATTCTTGAGAATATATTTGAATTTTAATAAAAGGTCAGAAAGCATCGAGTATTTTTGGAAAATAAGATTAAACTCTTTTCCTTTAGAGGACGATGTTCTTCATGAAGAGTGCCAAGTGGTACAAGTAGCTCCCAGCATGGCGTTTTCTGAAGCAATATTGTTTAACATTCTTTTTTTTAATCTTTTTTTTTTTTTAATTTTAATTCTCCAACAAGAATTTTGGAAACAAACATATAGGTCAGAAGAACAATACAACTGACAAAGTCATAGTTTAAAAAGGGCTTTATGAATTAAGAATAGCAAAAAAAAAATTTCTTGACCTAAATGTCAAGAAAATCTGGTGTAATATTCTTCAACACACATCTATGATTTTTAATTAAAATCTTTCTGCGATGTTAAACAGTTGAACTTTGTCTGTGGTGAATAAAACTTTGCTAAGCTAATTTATTTAAGGAGGAATAATGTGTGTTCATTTGGATAAGCTACCACTTAAGTTAGCCCATAAAAGCCAAATCAAATTCATGGTATGTTTTAATTTGGCTTAAATTAAAATAGCACCAGACTACAATAATTCACCATTTTGTACAGGTCTCAGGCTGGAAATGGATAGAGTGCATATCAGCACAGGTAAACTTTTTTTTTTTTTTCTTTTTTCCCTTAAAATCTGGCAAAAGGGACAGTATGGAGAGAATACAATTTTATGTTAACCACTACGCGGATGGCATGACATTCAGTGTACGAACAGGTGCAGTGCTTCACAGTCAGCAGGTTCTAAAAACCCTCAAAATCCAAGTATCAGTTAGGAACCTTGCTCCCTTTTCCCAAAGACCAGAGTACCCTTTTCCTCCTGTGGGCTGAACCCCAAATTTGGAATGGTGACTTGGGCTTGCCTTAGTTATGCCTGACGGGGGATTTCTCCAGTAGGTAGAGTATGCCTGCAATGGCTACAGTGCTCTAAAACGTTCTCCTTACCCCATTGGCCACCATATTTCATGCAGTGCAAGTTGTCACAATAAGTTCTGTTATTCACAGGAGAACTACACAGTCCAAACAGCTTACCATTTCTGGAAACATTTTGAAAAAGAAAGGCTTTTTAAATTAAAAAAAAAAAAAAAAAAAAATTGCAGGAAATTGATCTGCAGCACCTGAGAGACTGAATGTGCTCCTGGTTCAAACCCACTGTGACAAACTGTGTCACTCACCATGCATGACGTCATTGCGCCACAATGGTGCATTATCCATTTCTCCCTACACACAAGCGTTTCCCGAGCACAGAATAGGGCAGGAACGCAGACAGCAGCAGAGAGACTCCAAAAGGGAACCAGCAGACTAACGCCGAAACTGAGGTGTCACGGGCTTAGTCGCAACAAGGGGCAAACTCAAAGTTGAGCCTCAGAGGCAAAGGAAAGAGAAGGAGCTGCCCTGGAAGTACAGGGAGATATTGGAATGGAAATAGGTTTAAAAAGGTTTCAAATTTCATGAACTCTAGAGGCAGGGTTATCGTAGGTATTTCTTCAAGACTTTTATTTAACAACTTGCCCAACTTAACTTGAGTTTTCCCTGTTTAAAGGCTCACCTTGATCTAGTTGGGGTTTATATTCCAGGAAACTAACTAGTAGAGATTAGGAGCCACTTCAAAAATATGGAATGATGGATCTGTCTGAGTCGTGGTCCTGCCACATTCACACATGGACACAAAATTTCTCTGGCTTTAAAGCTATGCAAGCAGAATATTGCCTCCATGCTGCAAATTGCAACCTGGTTAACAAAGAGCTGCTCCTTTGCAAGCTCAAGACAGACTAGCAGACTGCCAAATAAATCCTCAACGCTTATATTCGACAGCATAGTATGGAATTTCTGCAAGCAGAATGACCAATACTCTTACCCTTTGGAGCACCTACAGAGAATCTTAATTAAGCTTGCCAAGAGCAGAGCATTACTCACCTTGACGTATCAACCCTTGGGGGTTCCCTCCTCATGCTCCAGAAAAAAAAAAAAATAGTACATACAGAACAAAAGTGAAATAAAGCTGGGCTGCTTACAGGTGAAATGCCCAGAGAGTGCACAGATCAAACCTGCAGTCAGCCCCAGATCTACCTCCCAGATGTTTAAAAGCAAATATATTCAGTGCAAGTCTGGAAACTGCAAACAATCCATACTAGAAGCTAAAACCAGCTCAGCCTAATTAGGTCAGCCTATTTCTCTTCCTTAGTAACCTAATTTACTTAGTTAAACGTGGTGTATGGTTCTGACACACCTACAGTGAACTCTGTTGTTGTTCAACTCATTGCCTTCTTGCCACCCAGAATGAACTAAGAGCTGTAACCCCCAAAAGAGACTGCTTTGTCTCTATACGTGCTATTCTCCTTCATAATAAAATCCCAGTATGAACTCCCTCAGACATGTCCTACTGCACTGGTAATTCCTGTTGGTCGTGTTATAACCAAATTCTACAGAAATCTCACTGACACACACCATGAAGAAGTTCCAAACCACCAAATTCTCCGTCATTTGTCCCATTACCTTCACACTACGGTTCTATTTGGCACCTCACTGACTGCTGCTATTAGTTTGGCACGTAATGCTCTGCTCAGCACTGCTACCCTGTAGGCAAAGCTCATATGCAGGAGCAGAATTCATGACTCTGTAAATTGACTTTTTTGACTTGTCCGAACTCTACTAAGAAAAGTCTTGACTAAACTCCAAACAACTAAACTCTATTAAATCATCATAGTGGGAAATTCTCAGACCAGTTTAGTACCTGGATAGACAAACAGATCAGTTTTTTCCATCTGTCTACAAGACCTCCCTGCCTTAAAAACTTCCATGGTTTTGCCAGACTCACTCAGGCTTAACTTGCTCAGAGATTGAAGGAAAAAAAGAAAAAAAAGATAAATCATGCAAATAGCCAGCTACTTGAAACAGCCTGCTTTCTGTTACGTTATGTACTCCCACAGAGCTAAATTGCTTTAAGATTGCACAGGGAACTGAGCAGATTCTGGACATCACTTTGCCAAATAAGTACTGATTATCACCCAGAATCCTAACTGGTTGAAATGGTATAAAACACTAATAGGATGGTTTTAATCATTTTGTCAAGCGTGGCTGATGCTACATTGTCAAGTGAAAAAAGTACTTTGTACAGCTCTGTATGAATTTTATTTCTTACTATGGCATCACAAAGGTAAAAGAAAAGGTGTGAATGAGTTAAAATTTTCTTGATTTTTTTTTTAGGCAACAAGCTGAAGGAAAATGTGCAAGTCCTGAACAGGTGAAATATTAAAATGACAATGGTCCTGCCCAGGGAAACCTGTCTTAAAATGAACCAGTACTCTGAATACCTTAACAGATTTCAAATGTCTATCTTAAACACAACACTCAGAGTGCCTCAAGGGGAGGAAAAACATTTCTGTCATTAAGTCTTCTGGTACAAAGTAGTGGTGCAGTAAGAGAGACCTAAATAGGTTTTCCATTGGTTACCTGAAATTGCATAAAACTTGACAGCTGTGGAAAGCATTGGTGCAGGAGGGAGGCACAACATCTATTTAAAAAACGGTAGCAAGAATGCATACTAGCAAGCCTGTATTAGGATTTCACAGTTTTGAGAAAATACAAGAGCAAACACACTGCAGTACCGTAGGCCAGATGGCACAGTACCACCAAGAAAAACACTTTCTACTTCGGCTGTGCTCAGAAACCATCACCTGGCTGCCACCCTTCCACAGCCCACTGAGAAGAGCTCGTGTGAGTGGTTTCCACTTCAGGGAAAGCAAGTTTGACTGATTACGGTTGATATTGATAGCTGTTCAAATATAAGTCAGCCGACCTCACACCGAAGAGGACGGGAAGATTTCACATCGTCCTTTCTCCTTTCGCAAATCAGGATGCGTACGTCGGTGCGTGCGTGTTGGTGCGTGAACGCAGGAGCGGGGACAGACGGAGGAGGACAACAGCATTGCTGGCTGCCACAGATCTTCCTGCAGCACTAATTTGACTGCTGTGCTTTGAAGGTGAACGACAATGCAGTAGTCCAAACAAGATTCTCTTTTCAACACCCCATATCTCAGCCTCAAGAATATGATAGTTTACCAGTAGACTTCTACGCACTAATTGTAAAAAGAAACCCACAAGCAAACAGAAAACCCCCACCCCACCGATCTCTCCAGCAAATGGAGCTGGAAGCACAAGTCAACTTGCTGAGCTAAGCAGCACATGGTGATAAATAAGGTCTCAGGTGCCAGTTATGAGACCATGGAACAGCCTCTTCCTCAGGCACAGTGGAAACTGTATTCCCTAGCAACAGTAAAACCAGCAAAACAAACAGGGATAGATTCTCCCACTGCCTTCTACTGACACCGCTAGATGCAAACTGATGGGAGACTGAGCGAGTACCGGCTTTCTGTGTGCTCAAAATGTAATTTAAGCTACTGTGTGAGGTGGAAGATAGGAGACTCACACCCACACCAAAGAAGAACAGAGACAGGCAAAGACACGTATTAATCATAAAATGCACAATATTAACATGGATTTGGGTGGCATATGGTGTGTTAGCATGCAAACATGTGCCTGAGTTGGGGGAAAAAAAAAAGTGTCGTATGTCTCCCCTAACCACAAAAGCTTATTCACTTCTTTAAGCTCAGCTTACAGAATTTTTCAACAGACATCAGTAAGAAGCAGATATGACAAAACAACTACACCTCCAGATTTCAGAACTCCTCATGCTTTCAATTCACTACGATAACAAAACTCTGTTGAGGGAAGGAAAACAGAAAATTTGTCCACTGCTTTCTTCATCATGTTTTAATCACTTCTGTGAATTTACTTTATTCATAAACTATGAACAGTGCGTGTTCAACCATAAGCATTAGAAACAAATAAGAACATAATTAATTAATTGAGATCACAATAGAAAACTAATTTAGAAAAATTAGACTACAAGAATTATTTGCAGTGTTACTTGGAGACATTATTTCTCAGGTTTCTATTTCAACATTCAAATCAACATGGAAAAGGCTTTTCAGTACTTAAGACTTGGTACATAGACCACTGAAAACCAACTTCTGAGCGCTCTCTGCTTCTGCTCTATACCACAACATACAGAAAACAGAGATTAGCTCACAGCTAGCAAAGAACTAGTTCTTCTTTTGACTAACTCCTGACAATTGAAGAGAGACTTTTTAGAGTCTCATTTTGGTAGTTTTTCAATTTGTTTCCACATTAACTCCATCAGGTGCATTATGAGTGACTTCATACTAGTCACCTCCATATTCCTCACCGAGCAGAAATAATTTATCTTATAATGCAATTCTTGTTTTATCACTGTCAGTGAATTTGCACACACACCTTGAAATGTCATTTAATAGTCTAGTTTGGGCTTTTCAAAAAAACATTTACCAGCATTAGTTCCTGTACTTTCTCATCTTCAGTAAATATTGGATAAGTTCTTAATTACAAATTCTTAGGGTCCAGCAAGTAGGATGCTATGGTTCTAAAGGCCATTTAATCAAAAGAATGTAAAACAATATAACAATCTTATGAAAGACCTATGTAAATTAATCTGATATGAAGTTTCAGTTCAGCAAAAGGACAAAAATTTTTTTCCAAGGAATCACATTTTTATAAGATATCTGCATTAAAAGTGACACAGAGATAGTTCCGGATTGTGCAAAAGAATGCAAACAGCACTGCTTTCTATTTAGAAATAATAAAACAGAAGTGATATTGGCACAGCTTTAATCTGTTATAAATAATTTAATTGCCTGCCATTTGCAAATAAGCCCCATTTTAAAACCTCACAGTTTCTATCAGCACTCCTATTAACATTACTCACTCTGGGACTTCAAAGTTTAAGAAAATGCTTATGATTCAGTAACGTCTTTAAAAAGATATCTCTTCTGCTTAACAAAAAAATGTTTATTTTGTGTGGGATGATTTTGTTTCCTTTTAATATAAACCACAAAAACAGGCATCAAGGACCTGAGTAGAAGATACCTTTTTTCCATCTGAACATCTAGACAGAGTAATTCTTCTAATTTAACTCAAATAATTTCCGGACACCTTTAGCAGAAAAGCAGAAGCGTACCTTGTCCAGATCATCTTGGGCCTGGCAGTCAAAAAACTCTTCTGAGTGACAGGACTGAATTACCTCCAGCTGAGAACAGACCCAAACATGAGGCTCTAAATATCAGCTAATGCTCTAAACACAAAGGTCAAAGTCAGCTACCCCTCCTTTTATGCTGAGGCCAACCCCTGCCAGCAAGTGCTTGTCAGACTAACCCTTTTTAGACTCAAATCTAAATGCAGTAACTCCTTGATGCCATTGATCCCTGAAGAAAGAGTTTGGTGATGTACAAACATAAAACCCTCTTTTGATGTCATTGATTGGTTCTGTGAGAAGCTAGCAGAGAATATTAGCTTGGAATTCAGTAAGTTACAGTAATCATTCAGGAACTCCTCAAAGTACAAAAAAGCAAAAGCTGAATGAGCTAGAGGGAACGTCAGGGCAATCCCACAAACTGCGGAGCCAAGTGGAAAAGGACAGAGGACAAGACTCCACCTTGCCAGATCTGTGAAAGACACAGCTTTCTCCTTCAGGGAAATTGTTGGAACAGCAAACTGAAGTGCTTTGCTCATAACTCATTTACCTAAGCTCAGCCAAGTCAAATTGCTATGTTTCTACACCGGAGGGCTGGGCTGCCCTTCAGTGGGACCTTGACAAGCCAAAGGTATGGGTTGACAGCACCCTCATGAATTTCATCAAGGCAAATCCAAAGTCTTGCACGTAGGAGAAAATAGGCCCACACAACAGTTTAGGCTGGGGATCCTCAAGCTAAGTAGCACTCTTTGGGAAAGCAAAGCGGGAGTCTGGTGAACAAGAAGTTGAACATGAGTCAGCATTCTAGTCATCATTGTTAAAGCTGCATTTCAAGTTGTGTGCTCATTTTTGAGCCTTCAGATACAAAAGAAATACTGATAAACAGGAGAGAATCCAAGGAGAGCCATTGAGATGGTGAGAACACACGATGCATGAGGAATGGCTGAGGAAGCTGGGCTCCTTCAGTGTGAGGAAGAGAAGGCTACCAGGGCCTGTAATTACAGTCTTCTAGTCCCTAATGGGGGGGAATACATATGGACCTAATGAACGAGGTCACAGTCTCAAGTTGCAGCAAGACAAATTCTGATTAAAGAGGCAAAAGGGCAAACAGTGACCAAGCACTGGAACAGGTTACCCAGAGAGCCTGGGAAGTTTTCAACACTGAACAGGACAAGGTCTGAGCAATCTGGTATGTCTTCAGGATCAGCCCTACTTTGAGCAGGATGTTGGACCAGATGACCTCCAGAGGTCATTTTCAATCAAAATTAAATTTATAATATTTCAATAGCAAGTAGCCACAAGAGCTGAAGAAAAACAAGAAAGGCAAAATCAGCCTCAAAACATCGTGTCCAGTCACAGCAGCCTCCAATGCAGCACTAATTCTAGCTAACCCAGAAGTAATTCCAGCATTGATGCAACAAAGTCCTCAAAATTTTGAGCGGCACCCGTGAGCTCTGAAAAAAAATAGGGCCTTCACCCCATTTTTGGGATGAAGCTGTGCAGTGAAAGACTGCAAGGTTTCTAGGCTAAAGCTTGTCTCACACCTTTCCACCATCCAAAGGAATCACTTTGCATTGGGAAAGTTGAAGATAACTTTGGCTAGCATTTACTTAAGACAGTGATAAAAACATATACAAAATGCTTGAGAAAGAATGGCATTGTTAATTTTCACAGAACAACAGCCTGACCTCTGGCTCTCATGTGAGATTGTATTTGAAGTCTTGTTTTTTGTTTTGCTTTTTTAAATTACATTTCCATCCTGATTCGTTCTCTGCTAGCATAAAGAGCATTATTTACAAATTGCTGTGGATAGTTAGACAATTGGTATCATCTGCTGTTTTCTTTGTACTAACATCAGACTGTTTTGCTGCAATTGTTCTAACTAGATGAATTTCAATTTGTCTAGTTAACTTTTTAACTGATGTTAAAAATCATGTTTTTAATGATGTTTTTTTGAAACATCATTTAGTCAAGAAAGTGATGTCTATGGTTTTTCTTTTTTTTTTTTTTTTTTTTTTTTTTTTTTTTTTTTTTTTACACACTTATCTCATGTTCACCCAGCAACTTCAAACAGGTGAGGAAAAATACACTATGACAATATTTAGTCCACAAACAGGGATGCATCACCTTTTGCTGAGGTCCTAGGATTACTCCTTGCAAGTCAGAGTTTGCAAAAGCTCAGTGAAAGTAATAGTAATTTTCCTTGTAATCATTTACATGAAATATTGAAATACTATAATCATTTAAGGTATTTATAACTTAATGTAATTACAACTTCCCCTAGAAAACACCAGATTGTCTAGGCTATATTCCTGGAAAGAAGGCATCTGCTAATCGTTGTAAACAGACCGGAAAAAGTAGGATCTGATTTAGATTAAACTTTCTTAATATCCATTCATTGCTTTTCTCGGGACTATTCCTTGAACTGGGACCAGCCCCAGAAGTGGCCAACAGATGATACACCCTGTGGAACCAAACCCCAGCTCCCCATCATGTCACTCCCCAGCTGCAGGGCACACAGCTTTTCACACTGGAGCTGCTACTGGTCAGGAGACATACAGAACCCTACAGCTACAAGGGAACAACATTTACATGTAATTAATGTGTTTCAGCATCAGGATCTTGTCTTTCAGGCAAGTAGTACACTCTGTAGATCTAGGAGGTGGAAAAATAGTATTGGGAAGATTTAGTTTGGGGTAACAAAATGGGTGGGAACAGACAGATGGTAAAATTAGGAAAGGTAAGGGGACCTGAAACAATCCTGGCAGACAAAAATGGCGCAGAGTGAATCTGCACTAAAATAATCTTGATCTAAATTGTGATTGTGAGCCCTTGTCCTTTAAGGACAGATCCCATTTGAATTACTTCCTTTAGGTAATCAAATAAAAAATTATTTTGATTTCCTACGATCTGATTAAAATAGGCAGGGAAACAGCAGATGACAGTTGTGTGTGCAAGAATGTATTATCACGCAGAGTTCCCATGTCTTCCCCAAGTACTCTGCAACCCTAGCACCACTTCTGCCCTGAGACATCCCAATTATTTTTACTCCCATCCTTCTCCTTCACGCTCTGTTGAAAATCTTCCCTCATTCATTCTTTCTGCATTCTCTTACCCCAGGGCTAGGCTTACTTACAGAGCCCAATTAAAAATAGGCATAATCATAATCTTTTTCTGCTAAAGAGTGACAGAAATAAGTGTCTGCCTACACAGCTTCTATATGCTTCCCTGTGTAGCCTATAATCTCCTGTGTATCCCAGCTCCACTAATACTTGATCCTGAGCTCAGACCTGTGTCGAACCCAACACTCCTGGGACCTTATCAATACATCTGTCCTGCATTCCCACCGACTACTGGCATCCCTCTTCAAACAGCAAACCTGAGATGTCTAAATAAAAGTACAAGATGCTGGGCATGCTACTGCAGCAGATGTACCTACAGCAAATATCCTCTGAGAAACCACTTCTGTGATGGACTTTTGAGAACTCACGAAATACTTTTATAAGCTAGAAATCCAAATCAGCAGTGTGGCAAGGCTAACAGACATCCAAGTTTTTTTTATGGAGCGTTCAGTATCATTTTCACTTGGGAGAACATCATGTATGTTGCCTCATTATTGTATGCTCTGTTATTCAGTGCAGTTTACACAAGGCTTTTCAGATCTAGCATTCTCAAATGCTGGCATTCAAATAGAAAGGAAATGGTCCAACACATTGCAGAACCAGTATGGAAAATTTATTTTTAAGGAAATTTGCATTTGAAGATTTTTTTAGTATAAGGAAATTAAAACAGGACATGCTATCCCTATGCTTTATATAGTACTATCAACATGATCTTTTCCTTTTTTTTTTTGTTTTCCAATAAACATGAATGAGATATAAGTCCCAAATATTAATGACATTAACATACTCTCTTGAGTGTAACATACCTGTATTGATTTGACTGATAAATTGCCCATGGAAGATAATTTAGGAGCTTCAAAAGAAGTATCTCATGCCTCCTCTTGCTTCTTCCTCATCTTTGTCCTAGCCCACTGACCACGAAAAGGGGATGCAAGCCCTTGCATCAGCAGACTAGTACAGAGCCGCTGTAATACGACGACCTTTAGGACTGTTACCAGACAATTACCTCAGCAGAGAACAGCAGCATGCAGCAGCCTTAACAGCTTCTGTACAATTCTTCCCCATCCCCCATAACGTTCAGCAAACAAGATAAGACCAGAGAGAGAGAGAAAATAACCAGCACTTTCTCACGTGTCAGGAATAACCAGCTTCCTATCACCCACCTTGTGCAGGCAGCACAAGTTAAAAAATTTAGATCTTTAAAAAATTTAATTAAAGGACAAGTAAGGAGTACAGCTACTCAGGTCGGGCAAGAAGAGTGCAGTAAGCCCACCATTAAAACTCAACCTGATAAACTGCCATGATGAATTCCTTTGCCTGAATTATTCTCTGCAACAGAGGAGGGGATATTGTTGTGTTCCTGATTCTCATATTGACCCATAGTTTGTCATTAGGCCATGCATTTTACTTCTGTATGGACTCTGAAATGGCTAAAATCCAGCCCTTGATTGCTGATGTGGTGGATTCAAGTTCCACAAAGTTACGTATAGGATCTTAATTCATTGCTGGACCCAATATTGTCATCAGCAGACACTAGAACAAACATTTCTACAGGTTCTAACATTTTTAGGGCATGGTAGTGATTAAACACTGGCAAAGTTAATCCATTTTCATACACAGAAGAAAATAGTTTACTTCTGCTTCCAGTTATTCTTAGTTCAGGAGGTAAAGATTTGTACTGTGCATTTTAAGTTTCTCTTTTCTAAACATGATGCTGTCTCTTGTCAGGAGCCTGCACTCTGAATTGTTCAAGGTAACAAAAAAAATCCATTTCAACCTATTGCACAACATTGTTTGAGAACAGTCAACAAACACTGGGAAGATTAGATGCATTCAATCCAATAAATCTACTGGTGCTATTCAAAGCCTACGCTAAAATCTTTTCTGGAAAAACAAAAGAGGGAATACAAGGGGAAGTTACACCAAAAAAAAATGATGCTTGAAGTCTAAGCGATGAACAGAGAATGAAAAAGGTGAATTACTGTCACTCATCACTCCATTTAGCCGTCTTTAAGCAGGATGCTGTGAGGGCAGATTGAGCAGCCGAAGGAACCCGACAGACTCAAAAAACTGAATCTCACTGTCAGAGCTACCACCTCTCCACGCACTGGAGGTGCACAAGGAGTGAGCTGGGGCTGGGACAGCCTCACCGGGCTGGGCAAGAACCAGAAAGCACCATCATGGGAAACAGACCTTCTCCGCCTTCTGTTAGATCAGGAACACCTGGGAAGCCGCATCTACGTTCCTGCTGTCCGGGGTTTGTTACCTTCTGCCACTTCAGTGTCTCGTGTCCAGCAATATTGTCCTCACAAGCACAAGACCTTTAATAAATCCACCATGAGCCTGTCCTCAAAAGGGCAATCTAGAAGCAGTTTGTCAGGTCACTAAGACCTCCTCTGAGGACAGTCTAAATGCCTGTACTCAGATGCGGGGAGAAATATTCTTTTTTAGGGCAAAAGTCATCTCCTGTGAAGGTAGAACCTTTGCTGCTTTTTTAAGCCCCTATTTAGAAGCCTTGGCGCTTACTGAAAAATACTGAAAAAGTCACAGCGAGCAGAAGAAGCCTAAAAGCTAAGTTGTCATAACAATCCACATGCATTTTCTCCACCCGTGCCCTTAACGCAGCTGAAGGTACGGCTTATCCCAATGCCTGAAGCTGAACTAACATCTTGCTGCTGACGAGGGCAAGAGGCCCTGACCACCTTCTGCTCCTGCCACCCTCTCCATAAATCTGGTCCTGACAGTCGGCCAATCCTACGGTGAATAGACTGAAACTATAAAAGAGCAGAAAAGTACACAGGTGATTTTTTTTTTTTTTCTCCACCTGATCAGTGGGTTAAATCAGCTTACCCTGAAAACAGGGGCAAGCCAGCGGTGGGGAGGTTCACACGCAGGGCAGGCACAAGCAGCCCTCCTTTCTGCAGCAGCAAGCCCGTAGCTGGGCTGGCCACACTGCAAGCGTGCTCTCGATGGTAACTGCAAAGCTGCCTCCCCAGTGTGTTTTGTCACAAAGGGCACGTCTTCGCGTCTACTAAGGCGATGCTCACACCTCTTCTCTTGTTCGTTTGATGATTTTCCATTCTTTCTGGCCTAGCTTTTTGGTTGGAGCGCTCACACACATGCATAGCCTTTCAACATAGGCCTTCAGGTTACAATTGTAATCAAAAATAAAAATTCCTTTTTAAAGGACAATGATCTGGCTTTACTAGGCATCCAGCTAACTTCCCACCACGTCTAGGTATCATTGTGAAGAAGGACATTTAATTCCATCTCTTAGTCAAACTAAATGTAAGTGATTAAACACGTAACTGTAATCAGACCCAAGATTGTGTACACATCAAATAGCCACTGATGCTATCAACAGTAATAGGGATTTCTTTTCCTTGCAGTATTTCTGCAAGTCTTGTCTTGTGGCCTAATTTTTAAGTAATTTCACTAATTTTCAATAGTTCCTTGTAAAAGCAGTTTCATGAAGGATTCTTCTGATATTATACATACATACCCAATCCTCCTCTTCCTTACAGCAGTTATTTGCTACAGTAATTTCACTATCTTCAGAGGACTTGGTTTTAACTACATTAATTTAAGTAAGTTCAAAAGTAGGCCATGGAAGCAAAATGAAGTATGGGCAAAGTGCAAAAACTCTTCAATAGTCTCATTTAATTTGACATATAAAATAAATATGGATTTTATTCAGGGGTGTATTGTCATCTTCAAAAGATTGCTAATCCTAGAAGTCATTTTATTGAGTCTTTGCTTGGTGATTTTTAAGCAATAATTTATTTCAATTAAATGACAGCATCTTTTTATCTCAAGGAAGTGACTTGGCAGAGAAGCAATTCTGTCTTTGGAGCTTTCATACATTTATTCATCCTCCTAAATCTCCTAAGAGTTTGGAGTTCAGATAAGTTTCATCCCGAATTAATGATTTGGGGAAAGCAATCTGATTTGCTGCAACACATAAGAAATGAAACAAGGTGAATGGTGGGGGGGGTGGGAGGAGGGGAGCAAGGGTGACGTGATAACTTCAGACCTGAAAAAAGCAGATGCAAACCCACTGTAATTGTTGGCCAGCACACCTCCATGTGCCAGAGTTAAAATTAGCCCACAATAGCTATGATTTTTATATCAATAAAACCATAGCTTTCCCCAAAAATGATACATACACAAAGCTGTTAGAGTCTTTCAAGGAAGCAAAGGTGTTAAACACTGCTGATACAGTTAAGAAGTATCCCTGTGCCTGGGAGATAATTTTAATGTCACTTAGTCGTAAAATCTGGCAAAATAATTCAACCTAGTTGTAGCACCAGACCTTGGCACTCACCGCGATCTGACCATCCCTGACGGGGTTTGAGAACACGCAAAGCTCCTTTCACTTACACCACGCTGTCGTGAATGACTGCGCCCTGCTATAATACTCCATTTTTGAAGTCTTTTTGCCTGCATATCACTGGAAAAGCCAATAACGCCTGAAGCTTTCTGATAATATTGGTTTTTTTCCTGTTGTATTTTGCTATTTGGAAAGAGCCCTAATAGCTCCGTTTTCTATAAATGGATGTTTTCATTTGGCAGAGGAACAGCCCTTAGACACCAGGGCACACTTTTTTTTTTGTTCTGGTGAAAATTGTTCAGCTGGAGTCCATCAGGAACCGTTGAAATCTCCTTACAGAGTTTATCACATTTGCTTCCTTCAGCCAGCAATGAAAATAAGTTATAAGTTAAAAAAACTAAGCCACCCACTCAGAAGTTTCACCACATTAGACCACATTGCTGTAATTATAAGAATTCCAGAAAACCACCAAATTTCTGGCCTCATTCTTTTCATATGTTATACCTACAGATTGTTGATCCAAACTAAGTTGTTGCTGCGTTACCTTGCCATCTCCCAAGAACATACTTAGGAAATACAAATAAATGGGTTTCAAAACGTGCAACAGCAACATCCATGAAATTGTTTAGCGTGCACTAAGACAGAAGCATTTAACAAGGCGCTCTGACCACAGCTCTTGTACTGAATCCACACATACACCTCCATACAACTTAGCCTCACAGTCTAGTTTCTATTCTGATCCACACATCTGTCACCAAAAAAAAGAAATTAAGCTAATCTACCATGAATTCTTCTCCTCTCTGAATCTGGGTTTTATCTCCAAGGTATGTGCAAAGCTGAGCACTGTACAACACTGAAATCCTGTAAAGCATCAGGTTCGTTACATAAAGAAATTAGAGGAGCAAGAAATAGGGACTTAAATTGCATGATACCTTGATGTTAGGATTTACAGATAAGGTATCTTAATCATGAAAAGAACCTGGTACCATATTATTAGCAACTCTTGTTACACCTAAATAAGCAGTGGGAAATGATCTAGGGGAAAACCGTATTTTTAAACTCGGGGTCCAACCGGTAGACAGTGCTATGATATTTTACCTTAGAAGAGAGGTTATGGTGCTATGGCACAGAGAAAGAGGAAAAAAAAAATACCCAACAAACCAAACACATAAACAACCAATAAAGAACAAAAAACCCCAAACAGTGATCACCTCGAAAAACTGCCATGGAGTCTGAAATCTAGAGAGATCTACAGCTGGTTTTACTACAGCTTCTTGCTGCTAGCAGAGAGGTGCAAAGCATCCTTCAAGCAGGATGAAATAGAGTTTGAATAGCCATTGGGATTCTCACTTTACACATGCATATCGGGCTGAACTAGACACTCCGGTACTGAATAATGAAAATAAACATTCTTATGGCTTTAACAGTCTTAGTATAATAACTGTGCTTATTTAGGCAGTGTGCTTGTAAACCCCAAGAGCTTTAACCTCTAGAATAACAGTCGTTTCCAGGTTCAGCTTGTAACATAGATCAGAAATTTAATTCTGTGCAACCCCAAACATTATCCTGATTCTTCTATGTTCACAACACTTTGCCGCACTGGCAGTGGGAGTATCTGGAAAATGTACACACTCATTGAGCAATGAGAACACTTAAAGGGTGTTTACCAGCATTGCCATCTGAATGGCACTGAAATAAATCAGGCCAAAGTTCAAAATTATTTTCTCAGCAAACACCGAGATACATCTTAAAATATAAACCAACTGTACGTCACGATTAATGGCTAACTTATTTGAAAGAGACAAAAGACAACAGCTGAAGGAGGCTGCGTCCATACTTTTTTCCCTTACTAAGTGTTTCTGTTGCCTTTATTTTGGGGTGAGATGCCTCTAAATTGTATATTAAAACATTTATGATAAATTGTATTTAGTATTGCATGCATTTGATATACACCTTTCTGTGTATTCCAGCATTTCATCATGAGAATATGAATATTTGGTAATATTCATTAGTATTCAATTAGTATTAATATTCATTAGTATTAATATTCAATAGTAAGTAGATCTCTTACTCTTTACAGTGTAAAATTGGCCATATTTCAACTTCTTTGATTTCCTAGCCATCAAAACTATGTAACTATCATATAGAACATTTTCTGACTATATAAATACACATGAATAATTGCAAACACTACAAATGATGAAGTTACATTTACTCATGTATCTTGACATTTAGAAATTCTTATGCATTCTAATTACTTTTCCCTCTGCACAATATTTAAACATCTCCAGAGATTTCACAATGATTATTTCCATGTATATCACATCATATTTAACAAATCTCAGTAACACAAAAAAAATCACCATCTCTGTGAGTAGCTCCAAATTCACAGTTTCAAATGTACTCAAACAGTAGCAAAAACACGTCTCCTGATTTTTTCCCAACAACAAATTACATTTGTTTTTGTACTCCTTTAGCCTAATACTAAACATGGATAACATCTTAACAAATAATTTCTTCAAGAGCACTCTGTCTCTCATTTCTGTCACTATGTAAGTCAATTCATCTCCCATAGAGAATGAAGCAATCACTTGGTTTCTCATCTGCTATTGCGTAGCACCCATGGGGCAATCACAGAAAAGGCTTATTTGTACATTAGCAGAATATTAGATTATTTCATCTGTGCTTCGACCGGGCATTTCAACTGGGGCATTCTTTTTGTTTTTCTTACATCTTTCCTAGCTCCTTAGTTTCCTTCAACTGGAGAAAAGCTGCAAATCAAACCCACACCATTGTTCCATACAAAACCCATGGGTGGCATATGTTCCAAAACACAAAGCACATAAGCGAAGCGTCAGTATAAAAGGAAATCACCAGAATTAGGCCTGTAGGGACCAATCTTCAACCGCTATCGATTCTTTTATATCCTAGCAAAGTAAGCTCGCACCAATAGTTTAGTTTACCCTTTAGCCATCCTAAACACCTTTAATTATTCAGTGAAAGATCATGCTTCATAACTGGCACTAATACTGTGCTCTTGGCCATCTTCCTTGAAGTCAATCTTTCTCAGCCTATTTTGCAGTTAGATCACAACTGCTCATTAAATAAATCTTAAATATTGTAGCCTGGTATTAAAAAAAAAAAAAAAAAAAAGTATTATTTACTTCTCTTGATTTAGTTAGAAAAATCTCTACTACTTGAGTTGCTCAGGAGATAAACTCTAAAGATAAATATTTTTTCTTGGACCATTAACTTAAGCTTTAAACCTCCCCTCCTCCAATTTCATTATTTTAACCTGAAGCTATAAACGTGACTGTGCAATATTTTGCATTAAAACTGCAGTGCATAGGATAGAGCGGTACCCATTAAAAAGTGTTTATGTTTGTGTGTTTCAAAAATGCAACAGACTGCTTCCGTGGCAGTACTGCGCACACATTACTACAGCAGTAGATCAAGACTTTGCCTCTGCAGAAGGCAAGAGAATTGTGCAATAGCAGGCGTGTAACTGCCTCATGGCACGCGACTGCCTACCACACCAGCTGTTGCTAATAAAACACGGAAGCAAAGAAGTGCCCTTCCCGAAGCTGCCACAATAGTTCTGTGCCTTTTAGCCATATTTACGTGGCAAGCTTTTATGAGCATGGTTATTTTCAATCCACTCTACCTACGCGAGAAATCTTTTCAAAGAAAATTTGGTCTTTTACAGCCATCAAAAAATCTATCCAGGAAAAAAAAAAAAAAAAAAATCACACTGTCTGTCATTTAATCCTATAAATGTAAAGCATTAAACCAGTTAGCTTATGGTTGATGCTGTACAAAATGAGGATGCAGTGTTACAACATGCTGAAGTTGATGGTCAGTATTTTATAAAACTAAACCTAAAGTGGTACTGATTAATGTCACACATTAATTCTACATTAATCTTTTGAGCAGGCCTAGACACCTATCTTTTAATCCTTAAAATTAAGGACAGAAACAAGGCAGTGTTTGAGACTGTGCGTGCCTCACTGCCAACAGCAGGCTCCTTCCCAGAGCAGTCCTCTGAGTTGCGCTGAGAAATACAGAACATTTTCACTGGAAAACTCCCAGGCTCAGCCCCAGCGTTCCCTGCGATAAGGGCTGTCTCAAACGCATTATTTTGCAGTTACATTTTGGATCTACTAAGTAAAACGGAGGATAACACTTTCCTTCTCCCAAAAGCCCCGTTGCCCCTTTCCCTAAGGCTCCCTACCTCTCCCACCCGGGCGATGCCTCAGCGTTGCCACGTGGCCCTCAAACGTACGGCTCCGGCACTTGGCTCTGGAGCCGCCACGCACACGTGGTGAAGCTAAAGTAGGTTAATGCTAGGAGAATACGGGAGTCGAATTATAATCTCAAATAGATTTAAGTGAGCAGAATTGATGAACTCCACTGTTTCTCTTCACAGCATTGCTCTGATCTTGTTTAAGCCCTTGAATGGATGCGCCGACCTCCGTGTGCCTGTTCAGCCGACCTGAAGGCAGCCACATGAATATATCCCTGAATGAAGGCTCTAGTTGCTTTGCACACAAGCGATAACCCTTTTTCTAATACAAGGAAAAGATACTTTGTTGCTGAAATTGATGCCTTTATGAGAATCTTAGCTACGTTGCCATTATTTCCATTTACTCCAAGTTATTTCTATTTATAAATAGCAACGTGAAACTCAGCTCCTCAGAGACAGGTGGAGGTAGACCACTGCAAACATTAGGAAAATGGGGCAGGGAAACAAACAACACATCTCTTTTGTTTGCCTGCTCTGTTTAGAAGTTTGTTGTAGAGTCACGTCTCTTTGTAGCAATGCTTAGATCCATCCGTGCCCCAGTGCAGGACAGTAACCCACAAAGAACAGAAGGTGAACAAGTTTTAAAACACTTCAGCTTTCAACACCCTCCTAAGACTGTGTTATAACAGAAACCATGTTTCACCGTCACAGCTTATTGGTTCATGTCCAAACTATATGAAGGTAGGTACGTACGTTCATAGTAAGGACTTTACGTAACAGCAAGCTAGAGGTTGGAAGCCGGCATAGATCTAGTGCTGCCAGTCCGAGGTCAGACAGGGAACCCAGGCGGCAAGGGAACTGGATGCCAAATATTCATCAAATGGAGCAAACCCACTACTTGTATCCTCGATCTATAGTTAAACACAGCACCGTTTAGCTGAAAAACATGTTCATGTTTGAGTCATGCCTGCTACTTCTGACTTGTGACTACTGCCCCGCTGCAATGCTCAGTTCCCGCTTCTCCTCTCCCATACGTTCATCCCAGCTCTCACTCCCCCAACAGAAGTGATCATGAGCTTATTAGTAATACATATCGACATGAGTTATTTCACTTTAAAACACCCAAAACTTCTCTCTTCATTCTCCTCACGACAGCATCGACTTTCTTTTACATATGGACTACAGGACACTCCAGGTTTGTTTTGAAAGTGCCGGGGCAGAAGCTTAGTTTTAAAGTGAAGTTTCCACTCTAAAAAATTTGAGTATGCACTTCTGGCGCTAGTCATCTAACAGCATGAATCTGTCCCATAGCTCCAGATTAATATTCCTACCACAAAAAATAAGAATAGCCAGAGAATCCAGGTACTGAAACAACAGATTAAGGGCTACAGCTAATTAAAAGAAATACATTTATTGAAGCTGAATCACACAGAGTTGCTTCAGAAAGAGAGGGGCAAAGAAATATCCTCCCATTATTGTTGCTTGTCACAAAAAGAATACTTTTCACTAAAAATAGTAACAATCAGATTTTTTTTAACTAAGAAATTCATGTAATTAATATTCACTTTGTATTTTCACCTTGTACTATGTTATTATACAAGATAACGCAATTAAACAGCTTTATTATAGTCGAGGATGTAATTTTTTTTTTTACATGTCTTCTCAATAAGATTAAGATCATCTCAGATCATTGCTCAGATTAAGATATCTTGATTTATAAAACTGAAAAAAATGGTCTTCAGTTCGCTTGCAGAAAGTGGTTCTGAGGTCATACTATGACAAAAGGTCACAGCCGCGCCAATGAATTGACATTAGGTAACAAAATGGAAAAGGGACAGAGTTCTTTTGTACGTTAAAACTATAGTGGCCATGTAAAAACTGACAAATGTACAAAGGGATGAGATAATTAACATCTCTTAGTTCTCTTTTTGGTCTCTAAATTACAACCTTCTTCCTCATGCTGGCACACTATTAAGAGTCATTTTGTTCCTGCAGCAAGTTAGACATCTCATGCAGCATTCCCAACTAGCGTAATTTACAACAACTGGAAACACTATAGATGTAAAAAAGACCCAGGTCAGTCAGGGTCAGTTAATATGTGAGATTGCACATTTGTAACACAGAAGAAGTTCTTGAAATCTTAACAATAACTGAAATGAGGTATGAACCTAAGGGCTTCCACAGAGTAGAAATGAGGGCTTTGCAGTTAGGCATTTTTAAAGTCTTCAAATCCACATTTTCAGAAGTATTAGAGATCTTGTTACCTCTGCATCTCCAACTTGACATATATAAGAGGACCCTGACCTTCAGCAGACTAGGACTATATATTATAGTTATGAAAAAAAATGCCCCACAATCCCTGAAAATTTCCAAACCGTCAGAAATCAAAACAAATGATAATTTGTAGAAATGTAAAGTTCGCATTTCTAAGTCACCCTCCATTCCCAGTTCCTACACTCAGCATTTGAAATCAGCAAGTCTCTGGTTCCACACGTAACACACCCAGTATCGCTCTTTCTTTCTGTCTCCATCTGCTTCTTGTTCTAGTTTTCTTGTTCCTCTATCACATTTCTGTTCCAAATAATGCGAATTCTAGTTTCCTGAAGACATGCTAGGATGGGCAAATATCCTTAGAGCAGAGGTACCGTGTGAGATAAGACACTGAGAGCATTAAACATATTAGATATCAGATACTGGACACATAAATATTAAGATTTAGGACTAGACAGTCTCCTGGTTCACTGACTGACAGGTGTGAATTTATCTCTGTTAATACATTAAGTTATGCTGCAGAGTTTAAATCTGACCTTAGGATTTTGACTCTTGCAACTAATTCTTCCTATCGGCGAAGCAAAATTAAGCAGAGGACTCTACTGTGCTTCTTGTACAACTATAAGAAAAATCTGGTATTTTTTTTTGTCCTCCGTCTCTTTACCTCTGTCCTGGTTTCAGCTGAGAGGATTGATTTTTCTTCACAGTAGCTAGTGTGGGGATATGTTTCGGATTTGTGCTGGAGACAGCATTGATAATATAGAGACGTTTTTGTTTTGTGGACCTATTGTTGAGCAGTGTTTACACGGGGCCAAGGCCTTTTCTGCTTCTTGCACTGCCCTGCCAGCGGGATGGCTGGGGGTGGACAAGAAGTTGGGAGGAGACACAGACAGGACAGGTGACCCAAACTGACCAAAGGGATATTCCATACTATATGACATCATGCTCAGTTTATAAGGAGCTTGGGGGAAGAGAGAGGGGGGGGGCGGCGGAGTTCGGAGTAATGGTGTTTGTCGTCCCAAGTAACTGTTACACGTGACAGAGCCCTGCTTTCCTGGAGATGGCTGAACACCTGCCTGCCCATGGGGAGTGGTGAGTGAATTCCTTGCTTTGCTTTGCTTGTGCGCGCGGCTTTTGCTTTACCTATTAAACTGTCTTTATCTCAACCCACGAGTTTTCTCACTTGAACTTTTCTAATTCTCTTCCCCATCCTGATGGGGGGGGGGGGGAGGGGGGAGTGAACGAGCAGCTGCATGGTGCTCAGCTGCTGGCTGGGGTAAAACCACGACAACCTCCTAAATAAATGCAAGAAAATGAATGTAAGAAAGCTAACATGGCAGGAGAAAGATCCTAAGAGAGCAATTTGGTTCTCCCATTGTTCTGAAGGAAGAAATGGGCCATGGGGGCAGACCACCCAGGCAAGCACCTCCTTTGGGATTGATGGTCAGGATTCCCCTACTTTGAAGACAAAACACATGCCCTGCAGCAAAGAGCTGGCTATATATGGGCTAGCTTCTATCAAATTAGCTTGCATAACAACAGTCGGGTCTGGTGCGGTCTTGTCTTTGTGCTGGGACTATGCATACTGGCTCAGCAGCTCATGCTTTTTGCCCCAGAGCGCCACTGACTTGTGCCCAGGCTAACTATACAGACCTGCTCAGACTGAGCTTAGAAGGATGCAAACACACTTCTGACTACAGCAGGCACCATAACGACATGGTTTGAGCCCAGAGCTAACAACTGGACTATATAACATACCTGTACGTGTTGCATAGTAGGTGAACAGTAATTCACTTAATCTGCAGAATCTACAGAGAATCCCAATAGCACAGACATGGGATACTCTGTATTTAGGCACACCAAAAAAAAGCTTTTCTTGAGGCTCCAGACTATCCGGGGAACTCTGTGCCATGCACAGATAGGTGCACACTATCTTATTTTAAAAGTGGTTTTAAAGGTGAGATAGCAGGTTTAGATACCAGTTAAGCTTTCTTCCTTGAGTTACAATATTGTTAACAGGTCCACTTCGCAGAAGGAAATACTAGGTTCTTTCAGTAATCACAATAATTTTTGCCTTCATCAGCACATATTCAGCCACATTCCTCCAGCTTAGGGTTTTCCTAAGCATGAAGAAGCACAATAAGAGAGGGTGAAGGTGGGTTGGGATTTTGTTTTGTCCTTTTTGAGTTTTACCCTTTAATGTTTCAGCTGACACCGATGAGGTTCCTGCCTGGACTCCATCACACAGACCAGCACCAGCCCAGCTCTAGGCAAAACTGTGGAGCAGAAGCTCTTATTGATTTTCTACCACACCATGTAATATAGCATATGTGTAAGTTTCCTTAACAAATTGAGCTGCCTTATTTCACTTATTTCAATAGTCTAGATATTCGCTAAAATATTACCGCTTTAAGGAAGAACATAACAAAACACTAAAATTTAGCAGAGCTAAATTTACCCACTTATAAATAGGTAAAACAGAACTACTCACTAAGTTTGGAGCTCACTGGTTGGAAACAGGGAAGAACATTTGAATTTAACAACTGATCACATTTAAGTGTGAAAACATCAAATGTAATTCTAAAAGTTATCTACCAAAATGTTTCCAGACATAGACGGTAACCCAAGAAAGACTACCATGTGCATATCAAATCATTACATTCAAGAATGATGAATTCATAATGCAATAGATGCAGAGAAAGGCTTCTAAAATAATAATGGGAATGGAAAGCCTATCTTAGGGGAAGGCTAAATGAGCTTCACTTATGTATCGCACAAAATAAAAGGAGCAGAAAGTAGTCCTGTTTCTCTGCCAACTACATCAAGATGGAATTAAGTGAGATTACGAACTTAAACACCTGATAATTTTTATTTCCACGTTCTGTTTTGAGCACGTTGAATATTTTGAATATTTCACCTTTGAAGAGAGTATGTTTATATCACAGCTAATGATTTGTGTTGCAACCCTGAAGATGGGAAATTACTTTCCTTTTTAAGCAATCATTCTGAAACATCTGTCAGAATATATAGATACATCAAGCAGATCAGACCTGGCCAGTATGTGAAAAGCATCACGCTTTCACATAAGGTAACAATAATAATTCTGAATCACGTCAAGCCGAAACCTAAAGTCAAAGACATTCAAGGAGACTAATATACTTGACACAAGAAGAGAGCATGAAATGGAAGAACTGGAGACTGAGAAGACAACATTGAAATGTAATTTTTTTTTTTTGTACTTACAGAACTAAAATACTATATCAATGCTAAAAAAAATGCTTGAACAGATTAATTTAATTTTAAGGATGACTTATTAAAACACTGTGTCCTTTATCTGAAAAAGCAATTTGTATATTTAAGTGATTTGTACGATTCAAATATGTGAAGATTTAAGCTCAACTCTTTCTTCCCAAAGAGAATAAGCACAATATACTACAAACACGAGATCACCCAAATCACTCAGCCTTCCCTTATGTACAAAATGTCAGTATTTTAATTGAGAATTTTTAGTGGGTGTTTTCCATATGGAGATCATATAGATGAATTACATACGTACAATATTAGGATTTATTTCATTTTACACTTACTATAGTTGTCATATAAATGTTTCCATGTGATGTGTTCTTATGGACACTGAAATCTCATTGAGGGAGGAAATATTTCTCTTATCTTGTCTTCTGGTAATAATCTACTACTAGAAAAACCTCATTTGTAACACCAGTCATGGGATTTTTTGGCTGAATAGACATGCTGTCATTATATAGCACACATTTCTCCTGCAAAGTGAGCTAATATTTATGAATGATTTCAGAAGGATTTGTAAATGGAGGGGGTCTTTCCCTAACCCTTCATCCAGGGAATGATATATGTGAGTTCTCTATCACAAAGCAGCTTCACAGAAGTATTTATTAATGAAGTATCAACATGGCAATCCTTGCAGAAGCAAACTCATGTTCTGTTTTAAATGCAGAATTACCTGGTATACACCCGATATTGGTTCTTTATACATACAGACAAAAAAACCAACAACCTTAAAAAACCCACCTTAAAATGTTTCATGATCATATCAAAATATAGCTGCAGTCAGAATCACAGAAACAATTTCAGTCACTGGAAAATTCATTTTAAAAAAATCCCTGCAGTTGTCATAGCTTAAAGTTTAATGAATTGGTTGTCTTCCTTTAATTTAAAATCAAGCACGAGATACATAATAAAATGGAGATGGTTATACATTTTATTGCTGCGTTAAGGTTAAGAAATAAATATGCAAATAAGGAATTTCAAATTGCTTTAGAGACCATGCAAGCAGGCAAGATTTACAAATATGAAAGGAAATCAGCCCTGGTGAAAACTCATGCAGCTCCACTGACATTCTTAATAAATGTGTATTTTTAGAAACACATTTATACCACTTCTGTTAACACTTTGGGATCTGTACAGTACTAATACACCTGTTTTCATATTCATTTTCTCCTAAATTCTGCCCTATCAACAGTTTTCAAGAGGTTCCTTCCTTCCAAGAAGGAAGCCCTGAGCTGTTGGTTGTGACTCTTCCTTTGACTTTAAGAGTGATTTAAAATTTACCACTATCTCAATGTGATGCATTTTCCTTTTAGTGCTGTTTATCCCTCCTCCACACCATTCATTGCTGCTGTTATTGTTTACAAATTCTGGCTTTGTGCTAGCTGCGACTGAAAACCAGAAAGGATCGTCCTGTTCCCAAAAAACGGCAAGGTCCAAATCCTGCCCTGAGGGTCAATCCGTCAATCCTTAGCAGGGACGTTAGCACAGATGTCCCCCCAGACTGAATGCACGATGCGTGGGGAGCATTTGTTTTACCTATAGCAAACCACCACGATGAGGAAAAGCTTTTTAATCCCCAGGCACTGAATTCTAAAGCTGCAAGGAACAACACGTCTCTCTATTTGCTTTTTTCACATCTTGAGTGACTTCCTAAACACACCAGTTGTTTTCAGCCCAGTTTTAGCCCATGCCTCCAGGAATTCATCCTCTCCTCCTACCCATCATCCTCCTCGCATAACTCTTCACCTTTCTGAAGTCCCAAAGGATTATTTTTAAGTTGGATGAAAACTAACAACCAAGTAACAGGAAGATGCAAAGCAGAGCGCTCTGATTTGTAAGGTGACACAGCACCACAAGCTCCGTCATCTGCCAAGCCGCCGGCACTTGGGCGCTGCCCGGCCACGCACAAACTCCGCATTAGCCACAGCTGCCTCTTCCCAAGGCGTTCGGGAACACGGGGTAGCTGGCAGCACTATAAAAGGCTGAACAGGGACAAAATCACAGTAGGCACAAAGAAAGCTTGAAATTATATTTGTCACAGTGTGTACGGAGATCAGGCAGAGGGACAGAAGACTCGTATCTCCAGGACACCAGGATTTATTAAATATTTTTTTCACAGAACAACTAATTTCTAATCGGATTCTACAGATTTAATGAAAAGTACACTGTGGCTACTCCTTTTCTCCACAATTATACTATCAGTTACTGAATGCCAGGGTCATTTTTTCCTGGAGGAAAAAAAAAAATTCCAGTGAAATTTAGGATATCTTCGAGTACTTGCTGAGCTTTTTCCATTATTTGCACCATGACTAGCTTACTAGCATCAAAATCCTGGACTGTATTACCTGGCTTTATAAAACAATAAAATAGTAAAATCACAGCTTTGCATTTCCAAGCAGACATACCTGCCCGTGTGGAAGGTGAAATCAACTTCTCTTAATTGATTTTGTGGAATCTCTTAAACCAGAAATAATAGAGAGGAAAATAATCATGGTGGGAGGCTAAGAAGTTTCCACAAAACTTTCCAAGAAGTTTCCAACTGTGAATCAGCACAAGGTAAGAATCTACAAAGCTAACATCCTATCCAAAAAACCCTGGTGGTCATGGTGATCTAGTGTGAAATTCCTTCCAGTTGCATTACTAGCCCTTCCTCGTGTAACTTTACAGATAGTTAACAACCAACCCTTTACACTATCCCCAAAGTAGCCTGGCCATTTTGCGTCAAACCACAACATTGAGTAAACTCAGAGTTTTTCACCACATCGTAACACTTAATTCATGATTTTCTGGAAAATAAAATTGAAAGGCAGCGATTTCTTAGCTTAGCTCTATTGTCAAAGCCTACTTACAGAAGCAAAGTTCAAGGATGATGAAAACTTCATCTTAAATGCTATCATACCCTGAGACAGTAAGAGTTATTTAGAAGTGGCATGCCAATTTACTGTATTTGTAAAGACTGTTGGACCAGAGATCACAAAGTATTTCCTCCCCTTCTTCCTCCTACACATACAGTTTTAATTCCCAAAGTCCTCCAAAATCCAGATCTCCTTGAAAACATGCGTATCAACTGAGATTGAGCTACAAGGAATCGGAACCATTCAGTGGACAGATTACCAAAATATTGAACATCACAATAAAAATATGCAAGATAAAGACAGACTAAGCTCTGCCTGAGATTTACTGATTGCAGATATATTTAGTCCAGGCAATATATTTACTCCAGAGCACATCATCTATGTTTTTTTCTTGTAAACGCTGTAGTGGTGACCATATGAAGGCTGGAAGCAGCACCTTTCGTATACCCCAATTATTCTTTTTCATGTGGACATGAATCTTGTGGAGCATCTGATGAGTTAAAATAAGGAATGTAAGACAAAAGAGTCATAGTAACAGGACCTGCACCAAGAAAGGTCAAAAAAACCCCTAGAGACAGTCATCACCACTGCAAGGCTTTCAGCATTAAGACACTCACCTGCTGTGGACTCACAGCAAGGAGCTTTTCTCCTTTCCATAATTGTCTAAAACAGGACAGATAGTAATTTAAGCACCACAAAAGAACACCTGGGGACCAAGCAACCATCTATCTTCCTTTCCACTTATGAAAATTGTTCACACCTCCTCTACTATCCCCACTTTTGCCCAAAGTCCTTAGGTATGTCAGTCAATGTTGCCTTCTGCATTGACAACTTGATATTAAATGGTACCTTAATTGGGCATTTTCAGATTTTTTGTTGGTTGTTCATATACACATATGAACATCTTCTAGGAAACTCCCAGCTACCAGCTTCTGTGCTCAGGAAGTACCTGGGACGCAGACGAGCAGATCCAACCTTTCAGTTTTGAGTAATGAGCTTGCCTTGGCTATACCATCAATCAAGTCATGCTTTGACACAAACAGTCTGCCAAATCTCAAACCTCTCTACTTTGATTAAGGTCATCAAGAAGGCAGACCCATTCCTGAAAGCAAATACAAAAAATCTCTGTTGATAAAGTTTGCAGCTGACAGGAAAGAAAGATTAAAAACCAGGTGAAGTGTTAACGATAACGGCTCTACACAGCTTTCTGGAGCATACAGATGGGCTGAAAAACATGAGTTTCAGTACTGCTAAACCAGCTTACACGCCACACAATCAGAAACGTACCCCACACTCAAGGGGAAGGATTGCACTTGAGACGTGCTAACTCAGGATCAAGCTTTGGGACTGCAGGGAGCATCCAGATGAGTGGGACCAATTGCTGCAGAAGACAGGCCCTGCTGGGGGAAGCTTCACCACACAGAAGACAATACTTCAGGAGTTCCTCACAAGCAAAACAAGCAGCAGACAAGAGCACTCAGTCTCATGAGAAGCAGCCTGCTCTGGAGTGCAGATGAGGAAGCCACATCCCAAAGCCTGCTGCCAGAGGGAGGGTGTGCAGAGGGGCCCTGGGATGCCACTCAAGCTGCTGGGCGCTGTGGGGTTTTGCAGTTTATAGGCTTTATGTACCACATCACACGATCAAAGCAAGGAAGTTGATGAAGCCAACTTTAAACAACTCGAGAAAGCCTCTGGATCAGACCCTTATTCTTATAGGGGACTATAACTGCTCTGACATCTATTGGAAGGGCAACACGGCAGGACACAAGTAGTTGAGAAGATTTTTGGAGGGTGCCAGAGATAACTTGCTGATATATAGGTACAGGATGGGCCAACCAGATATGATGCACAGCTGGATCTGCTGTTCACTAACAAGGGAAGAAGTAGGTGGTAGCATTGGCTGTCGTGACCCTGAAATAGGGCTCAAGATCCTGAAGGGAGTGAAAAAGCAAAGTACAGACCCCCATCATGGGAAAATAATGGAGTGAGTCCTCTTGGAACACATTTCTGGGTACATGGAGGAACAGATGACCGGGAAGAGTCAGCATGGGTTTACCAAGAGTAGATCCTGCTGGACCAACCTGATTGTCCAACCTCAGGACCCAAAGGAAGAGTGAATGGGTGAGCATAACACCAGGAACAGGACAAAACCCAAGCGGTTTGCATGTAACAATTTTAATGGCATTATTAGTTGTAGAAAAAGCAAGACTAATTAGACTCATAATATTTCAATTATATTAATAATAAATGCTTGGCTTTACTTGTATAAAATGCATGCTTATTTTCTTATTATATACATCCTCTTTGCCCATAAAGAGGATTTTCAGAATAACAGAAGGTCAAACTATTTCAGCTCCAGTCAACAGTGGCCACTGGGTCCATAGTATTTGTTTGGGCTGCTGGAGTTGTGGACTCCCATGTCCACCTTTGTGTGCCTTAGCTTTGTAGGAGGCACAAGTGGAATGTTTCCTGGGAGTTTTACCTTTTAAAGGCAAAAAATTTACCTGTTCTGTACAGGATCTTTTAGATACAGTACATGCGCCTTGCAGATGATAAATATGCACTGCATATTTATGTATGTATAATATAATTTCATGTAAATGAAAACCAGCCTTTCACATATTCGTGGAGAATCCTTCGGGCTCCCAGCTGAATAGGAATGCCTTGTGCCCAGGAACTGGGCCACCTGAGCTGCCACCTGCAAGGGCAAGGCAGGGCAGAGGGTAACCGAAGTCAAAAAGAAAAAGAACAACTTGAAAATCTGATGGAATAAGGTTCAGTCATACCCTCCACCCCTCCCACATCTAACTGCAAGAAGAAAGGGACAGAGATGGGACAGACGAGGAATTGAGGCAACAGGGGCACGTGCTGATACAACTGAAGCCAATTTGGGGTCCCAAGGTGGAAACCCCCGAGTCCGGCCTGCGCTGGTCTGCCCCTGTAAGCAAAGCTCCTTGTTTGCCATGCATGACTGCCCCCTCCCAGGCCCCCACAGAGTTTGCCCAGTTGCACCCTTTCCCCAAGAGCAGCGCAGTGTGCAGCCTGCGCTTCCAGCAGAAGGATCTTCTCCCTGGCTCAGAGTGCAGTAGCTGGCACCCAGGTCCAGTCCTGTCACTAGAAAATACCTTTTTTTTTTAAATTTTTCCTCCCCCCCCCCCCCCCTGCTTTAAAACACAAAACTGAAACCAAAGAATATTACATGATAATTTATCAGCATGAGAAATAGGTGGGTATCTTCTGAGTATACACTGATGACAAAAAAAGGCAGAGAAGCCTCCAATGCAGGTGGTTCACAGTCACCCAGTTTCAGAATACGCATGGACTACACCCAAAACCAGAAAGGATGCAATGTGCAGATTAGCCTTTTATCCAGGTGTCACAAGCCTCTGAATAATTCCACCTGATGCAGTAGGGGCTTACTCCTCATACAGGGCTTTCTGAATAGCTGACAGTCCCGTCAATAGAGCCACTGTCATTGTGAGACTGTACAAGTGCAAGCACAGATGCAGCTCTCCAAAAACACCCTTATCTATTCAGGTTTTGAGCAAAACAATTTCTCATAAGAATATGCTGGTTTATATATTTCAAGACTCTGAGCATTCTCCTCCTCCTGCCTGTTACCCAGGGAGACTATATGATGGCATGGTCGCCATAGAAACGGTGGACAAACTTAAGATGTTTTCATTGCTGTAGATAAAAGCCATCTGCATTATTTTTTCATTTCTGTTTCTCACACCACCAGCGCAGGCTCCCAAGCCAAACCGTAGCAGCTGCGGTGCTGCGTAGCAGCCAGGAAGCATGAACCGCTCCCAAAACGTGACCCCCACCACGTCCCCGCACCTGCGGGTGGGGAATGGGGCAAAACACCCACAGGTAATAACAAACTGTGACTGCAGCACCAGCAGCAGCCTGACCTCCTTCCTCTCCCAACTCCTAAGAGTCTACTTGGAAGATATTTTGCTGAAAATTTTCTGACCTCATTCCAATAGGGAAAAAGTACATAATTTGCCTGAACGCACACACAAAAAGAAAAGGGTTGGAGAGCGTTTGTGTAGGTTTATACAACTCAGATTTTGATTCCTTAACTGTGGTTCTGGGTAATTTAAAAAGAATTTTTTTCTCCCAGATTGATTCATTTCCATTCCCACACGTTCATTCAAAATGTAGCCCCTTACTGGCCTCACAAGCTTCCAAGTTTTACTTTCAAGGTCTTCTGTCACCAATGTGCTTTACTGTCCCAAAGAGGCCATCTTCTACACATCAGGGACAGATCTTACTCAAACGTACCCAATGCTCAATCAAATAATTTTAGTAACAGATATCACAAAGGAAAAAAATTGCCCACATAAACAGGGAACTCTGGACCTCTACCCTGATACAATTTGGGCTACAACGTATCTGTTCAGTTTTTACTAATAGAGCATTTTAAGGCTGAGACCCAGACTTAAAAATTCAGAGTGGAGTAATACTTTCAATTCAACTTTTTCTGATTTAGGAATCAGCAATCATCATGAGAGGTCTTGTTTATGGGTATTTGGCATTATCGATGCCACCTCTGTGTTTATGATGTATAGTTGATCAGAAATTTATAAATAATTCTTTTCAAAATATGCGAGGTGGAAATTCAGTGAGCGCTCCGGAAGCTGTGCTATTTCTCTGTGGCTAACAAATAAAAACATTTCTTTTTTTTCTCCCCAGTAGGCTGAGATCACTGAATACAACCAAAAAGATCTATTAATTAAGTATCAAATTAAGTTTCTGCAGTGTCTTCCAGACTGGATGTTCTATTACACATAATTTATTTGCTGGAGGTAGAGGTTTGGGTTGCTGTTGTTGCAGGTTTTTGTCCCTTATGAGAACCAGAACTTTAGGGAGTTTCTGTTTTCCTAATCATTACGCTGAATTTGTGACAGTGTTGCATGAACATACCCTTTCCATGTATCAAAAAAATTACATTACTGTTAAAAGCCAGTTTCTTCACAAAGGCATTTCAATTAAGGCGACAGACATCTCAGTGGATGCTTCTTCATTTCAGTAATCACTTATAATTCTGTTTTTATCTTTCAGTGGGTAGAAACGTACTGTTTAATGTTACATGCCTGTTACCCGCTTATGCTGTCTGTAGCCTATAAATCCTCTGACTCCTACTGAAACAACAGTACAAAGTAATTTTCTTACCAGATTTTGTTAAAGTTGGGAGTTTCCTACCAAATCAAGACCTGCCTGTAAGTTAAAGACAGTCACCGAGGGGGCAGCTGGTGGTTTGGACAGCAGGAGTTTCTTCCCGGCTTGTTTACAGCCAATTTTACCTTGCACAACAGACCCCCAACGCAATCCTGTCCCAGGTTGTGATCAGGTCACTTCTCAAGCAGCTCTTCAATAAAATAAATAGACTTCCCTTTTCTCTCATGTTAAGGTTATTTTTTCCAAATGCCACATCATTCTTACTGGGGGGGTTTTTGTTTGTTTTTCTCTCTGTATCTCTTCCAGCTTTTTTGCTGAATGGATCAACCAGAACTGAGTAAAGTCTTAAAGGGCTTAATGTTCAATTAAGAATAGCTATAAAATGTTCCTATTACCACTTGATACTCTCATACGCTCAAGAATCACAGCTGTTTGTTCAGCCATCAAGTGATCCCCAAATCCTTCTTCAAGTTGCTACATCCATCGTCATTATACCAAATATCTCACTGATATTGTACACAAAGCACGAATACAATTAGCTGTGGTAGCTCAGCACTCTGAATTAGGAGCATAAGTAAATTGCTATTAGTGAATTTCAGATCCCAACTTCACAACATAACTGATTTAAGTTTAAAATTTATCACTTTCAAATCAGTGAGACAGCCTGAAGTCAGTTGACAGAACTATCTAGCCTCAAGAAAAGTCAATATAAGCTAGAGAAAAGATAACCGAAATTGAAAAAATAATAATATTAAAATATATGGTTTGCAACCTTTCTGCCAAGATTTGCTATTTCCATATCCTTTTGTTTAAATAAATGGGGGCAAACAATGGAAAATTTAAAGCTCTAGTACAGTGGAGTGGCATTTTCATTCAGATAAAGAATTCATCAGTGGCAGATGCAGGACACTGGATGTTTTGTGTTTCCTTACCAGCCTCCTAAGAATGCAGCATTCAAAAAAAGATAGTAGTAGGACAATAGCTGCAAGGCATTAGCAGATTTTGGTCAGTGTGAGACTTTAGTATCTGCAGGATCCTGAAAGAGTGTGTCTGTCTTAAGTAGGCAGAGCTCCAAAAGAACAAAATCAGACTCTCCAGAAAATGTTATAGTAGTCTTTCCTCCAGAAAGTCTTCTAAAACAAGAGCTGTCCTTGAAAAGATCGGCCTTTCTGCAACATTTTGGATTGTTTTTTTTTTCTCCAGCATAGTAGCTGGAAGTAGGGACATTTATCGTCCGTTTTTGTGGACAAGCTACTATAATTATGACCATCCTCACTAATCCAACCTATAAACTTCTTAAGTGAATGTACCTGTACAGGCCACAGCAGGTGGTCATGCCTAATAAGTTTAAAGATCTCCTTCCATTTGTCTTATCAAAGATAAGAGGCATTTTGTCACAATTTGTAAGTGTCCATAGGGAAGAAAGGATTTCTTTTTAGAGACCAATCTACCAGCCAGAGTTTAACGAAATCTAATGGCTGCATGTTGTATAATAACATAATACAGAGCTTTTCCAGGCTCCCTTATATGCTGTATGGAGCTGTAGCAGACAACACACAAGCTTACGACTCCCTCAGTGCAGCAGAAGTGATATGAAGATTTGAAATTGAAGCATTTGTGATGAGATTTAGTTTGTGACTTGAACTCTATCTGTCATTTGAAGTATAATAATTTCCTCACTCTTCACTAAAACTTCTCTACCAATGTAGAGAGGAAGAACAATTTGTTTTACAAATATTCTTTGGGATATAGACTAAATCAAGGCAGCTAAATGCCTTCTCTCCTTAGTGAAAGTCAAAGCTGTATCTGGAAGGCCAGCTGTGGAGAAGCAGTGTATGGGAGGACTGATGCTACATTTTGGAGGTTTGGTGAGGTGCAGAGCAGGATGGGACGAGCACAGAGGTCAGGGGAAGGAGGTAAAAACAGATCAGTAAGAGGAAGGAGTATCTGAGGAACTATCTTTAAGAAAGGAGAGGTAAACCAGGCAACTGCAAAAGTCAAGGACACCTTAAGCAAGGAAGTCCAGGTAAGACGATGTTTATGGAAAGCACTGGAGGGCCTTGCAGCAGGGTGCTTGAGAAGAGCTGTGGCCAATGAAATGGCTGGATGAATGCTCTCCTTTAGTTAAAAAACGAGTCACAGGTCTGTTAAAGATGCTTTTGGACACAAAAGACATCCATCAACACCACAACTAATTCTGGGAAAGCAAAGGGCGAGGATGAGATAGAATGTTTCAGTAATATCACATACAACGTTAGGAACTAGCGAGAGATACATAAACATTAATACTACTTTGGCACTTAAGTACATATGCTAAACAGTTCTGGGGAAAAAAAAACATATTTGAGTGCCCTTTTCCACTTGAAACATACCTGTTTGTTGTCACCTTATTCTGATAGCAAAACTGAGTGCTTTTAGCAAACCAACAGGGTTTTTTTATGTTATCTTTTATCAGAGTGTATTTATTGTGGTACCTCAGACCAAGCAAGCCCCAAACCTACCTCCTCCCTTCTATTCTTCCCAAAGAGTTGGACTTCTCTGTTTATCTGCTGCCACACCCAACAGCAGGATCTGTTGAAATAGTTGATGGAAAAAATAAAGAAGGCTTTATAATTACAGCCTTGATCCCCAAAACCAGCACTCCTGGAGCTGCCCATGTCTCCACCAAAAACCCGATTCTCAGGATGATCTTTGTATCTATCTAGCTTACAAGCATGCTTGCAGAAGTCTTCTAAGGATAGATGGCTCTATGCATCTTGAAATACAGTGCCATTACTTTCAGTGATAATGCAGGCTTGTGACTTAAAAGGACAGTCAAGCCTTTAATCCTTTAAAATTACAAGATGAAAGAGAGGATTGAAGCAATATTTTCAAAAATGTCAAAGCGATTCCCATGTCTAGCTCTCTCCTGAAACTTTGAGAAGGTAGTTGTTAAGCAACTTTAAAGCCTTATTTTAAGGGACCCAAATCTCTAAATAACAATAAGTATGCCCCAATTATGTAAAAATGAAGTAAGAGAGCATGCTCAGAACCAATTCTTAAAAACATTTAGATTAAATAAATCAGAAGATAGAGTAACAGAAGTGATCAGATTTTTCCAAATCTCAGTAGAGAGCAGCACGTATGTATTTCTATCATTGGATCTCACACATCTAATAGAAATGTAAATTGTTTAGAAGCAAAAGGGTTTGCATTTTATATTTGGAATATATATATATTTGTTTATATTTGGAAAAATTATAAAGCTACTGTTAGAACCAAGTCAGCCCATTGCTGAAAACCAAATAACAAGGGAGATGGAGATGTCTAGAGAAACACCCCCCCACCCCCCAAAAAAAAACCCAACCAAAACATCAAAAAAAAGCACTTCATATTCTTTTGTAAAACTTCTTTCTGATGTTGATTTACTTGTCCCTCCTAAGGGAGTGGCAATCAGAATTTCAGATGGCAGGGCATATAGCCATCCCTCATGCCATCTGCAAGCTCCTATAGCCTAGCTCTCCTTTGAGCCATTATACAGGAGTTTTGCCTGTCACCCCAACACTCCTATTCCTGCCTGACACAGGAGACAGTCTGGTCAGTCTCTTAGAGACCTTCCCTTCCAATTGGCATGCAAGTATTTCTTTACTACACTAAATGTTACCCCCTGCGCTGGACCAGTCACGAAGCAACTCCTTGCTGCAATGAACACCAAAATTCTTCCTTCCCTTTTTGCCTTTTGGAGACTATTTGGCTTTATGCAGCAGCAAGGAACGCATCTTTCATTGAATCTGACAGTTTATATCACTGTAAATAAGAAAAAAAAAAAAAAAACAACAATGTGATACAAATATTTTAGCAGACTAAGCGTATGTAGTTTATCACCGGCTCTTGACCAAGACCAGATGTGACGGCAATCAGCCGCTTTGGGGTGCCAGCAGCATTGAGGCAATTGTAGATCTTCTACAGAAGACAGGAACTACTTAAGTGTTACCACTTGACTACAATCCACATAAAAACAAGGCTGAGAAGAAAGTAGTTTTTATCAGTTAGTTACCCTACATATTGCATTTTTTCCTTCTGTGTCTCAAGGGAAAGCTGTTCTTTCATATACAAAAGTCAAAAGTATATATACAGGTCTTTTCTCCCACACGTTCCTAGCTAGTCTAAGGATCTGGACAGCTCTTACCAGGTTGGCATCCAGGCTACCTCTCTATATGCCATAAAGCTTATTCCTATTAACTTCTGCAATTTACCTTCATTGGATCAAACAAAAAATTACTAGGTCTACAGGCCAGCTACCAGAAGAAATCACATCTTAGTGCTATGTGAAAGCCACGTGTGCTGGGAAGACATTTGCTTTGTATCTCTTACAAGAAATCAACAAAGATAATTAGGTAAATCACCATTGCTATTTAAACAAATTGAAAACAAAACCACCCCACCAATCTCATCCAATCCCCATAATTCTTAAATTCTAGTTTAGGACAGAATACTGAATTTTAATAGCTTTTATATTCAGTTAATTTTATAATCAAGAGAAATGTTGAAATAGATAAATTTAAAACTTTAACACAGAAAACATATTCTAGAACATACCTAACCTAGTTTAGAATTGCAGGACTAAAGGACCTCGTAAGATTATCTACTTAATCCCTAGCCAATGTATATTCTCAGCTTGATATATTTTCTTGCACAAATACAGAGAACTTAGAGGAATAAAAGGATCCCTATTTCATATATATGTGAACAAGCATGAGACAAGTCTATGTTAGTTTTGTCTTTTTTCCACCATTCTCTACAATGTAATTTAAAGCTTTTTGTCTGAGCTATTTTTAAGCGTTTCACTTCGTTGCTTCCACTTATTTCCATTAAGCAAAAATTTTCTTTACTCTGCTTAATCCAATTATTAAACAAATATTAATTTAAAAGGTTAGCCAGGGGATTAGGATGACAGAAAAAAAAAAGACTGTTCATGTTTTTTGTCTAAAGTTTCATTTGTATCACTTTTCTATCTATAAATATCACTGATTGCACATGTCACGTTAGGTTTAACTAAGGTAAGATTTCTGGGTTTTGGAACAAACAGGTATGCATTATTCCTGATTTTCACCAATTTTCTATTCCAAAAGCTACACCACTTTCTCAGGAGGAAGGCGCATCTCCTACGTTTGTAGGGTACCAGGTCAGCTGCCAGACTTCACACAGCGGTGGCAGATTCTTCTGCCTGGACTGTACAGGTTGGATCACGCCTGTCCTGAACACGAACAGCCAAGGAACAAGATTTCACCCAAACTCCAGACCTCAGCTTGGGCAAAGGAGCACAGCGAGAGAGCGGCGTGCCTAGCACACCGCGACGGCAGGGAGAGAGCACGGTTTCTGCTTGTTAACGCATCGGGCACCAAGTCATGCCAAGAGTAGAGGACCGGAGGGGCAGTAACTTGCCTCTGAAAGAGGGACATTAAGAACTGGAAAGTCACCACTGGAAATGAGAGTAGTCGTGCATTCTTACGGATCTTTTGGAGAAGTATACAGCTCCGTTCTACCCACAGTTTACTGCATGGGCTTAATTTAGCCTTACATAAATTACCATCTGCAAAATGCCCCTAAACATTTTTTTTTTTGGTCTTTGCAGCTTTCCACATATAGTTCACTCTGGGCAATGCACTGACTAGCTATGCAAACATTTTTCCATCACATTTATTAGCTGGTATTGTTTCAGAATCAGTGCTAGTTTGTTTTCCAAGTACATCATTGCACCACAGTGTGATTTAAGAGCTAAATTGTCATACTTGAGATCAAGATTTTAAATCCTAGCTCTGCTCCTGAGCTACTAAACTATTTTACACAAGTTGTTCAATTGCCAGTGCTTCTACTTCTCCACCTTAAATCCTCTTATCAGCAAGGTTGGACTCTCTCCCTAAGGCTATGAGATCCAGAGCCCAAAACTATGAGTCTTTCTAAAACCTTTGCAGATTCATATGTATTTTTTCTACTTAAAAATTGAACGTAGAGTTTAGTAAGGCAGATTAGGTGAGGAGAAAACTGAGCCATTGCCAGCCTCCCCCTATTCCCAGTTAAGTGCTTCATACATTTTGTTTTAGCCTCTTCTGCCCTGGCTCAGAGGTTCAAATAACCTCTTAGATGCTACATATATGAAGGACACAGGTGATAAGGGAAAGTCTGTTTCACTGCTTCAATAGGATCAGTTAAATGCGGGAATTATTTTCTAGAAGTTGGGGAAACGTGGAAGGAAGGAGATATTGCACAGAGATTTTCTTCACAGAAGTAGCTAATAAATTGCTTTATCAATGCTAAGAGGCTAACAAAAATTTTTAGTGCAGCAAAGATAAACACAAATGTAGAGAATAATTGTTTGTATAAGGAGTAATGAGTTTATTGGGAATACTACAGATTTTCTCATGTTCACTGCGAGTGATCCAAGAACCTCAGGTAGCACATCAGAGTCATCACCAGTAAAATCACTAAGGAAAGTCATAGACGCAAAAACCTTCAAGGTCTTTTGCATTTTTCTGTCTTTCTTTGCTTATGTAGTGGCTCAATGGGATTAAAGATGTCACTCGGTAAATAGCAACAAATAGCTGATCTCGGCCTTCTAGACAAAAAAACAATTTGTAATGTTATTTTTGAAATGCCACCCCACACATATGGAGGCACATTCTGTGAAAGAAAAAAAAAATCTATTAGACAATGAAGTAAAAAGATACATTATTTTGAAATACAGGTTATCAAGCTGTTTTCAGAAGTATTCCTTAAATTGCTAGTCTGAACTAAAGATACTTGTTGCTAAGATCTTGGCGTAGGCAGCCTAAAGTCAGTATTTGCAGATGACTTCTTGAATACCATATCCTAAATGTCACTCAGCTGGGTAACTGACTGTATGCACGGACTCAGTGGCAGGGCTTTGTTAACCAGTTCCAAAATTAAATAAAAGATTTAATCAGAAGATTTAAGCTGCAAGTGTATAACAGAGATAATTTCTGGTCTGAAGTAATACAGCCAACATATATGCACATGTTTTAAGTAGCCAATGAACAGATAGGTCTTCTCAGTCTGAAGGACATGACTGGGTTTCAGGAAGAGCTAGAAAGGACTAAGTAGTCTATTCCCTGCCTTATTACCATAAATACATCAAAAAAATCCATGTGCACTTGTACAGATATGAGTCTATGAATGCCATTTGTTTCACTGTGAAACTATCTGATGGCAGAGCCTTTGTAAGTCCTCCCCTGAATTATAGACTCCTGTCAAATATATTTTGAGTTGATCTTCTGACACTTCATCTTTAATAGGTTAGAAATAATATATAAGCCTAACACAACCAACAGCCAACTAATTGAAAATTAGCACTATTTTTCTTTGTTTTATGCAGAGGGAAAAAAAAATAATAATAAAAAGACAAGTAGTCCCCACTGAATAGCTTAGTTTGGCTAACCTTCTAGGGGCACCCATTATAATCACAGGTCTCTGTTTTAATTCAGTAAGAACATACACAAATTGTACATTTTCAGATCTATAGATGTAGGATAAATTACTATGCCAGGAAAAGAAAAAAGGGGCAGGTGCTGATCTCTTTTCAGCTGATGATGTATTGCATACATAATAAAAACAGCAAGCACCATACTGTAATATACAAGGAAAAGTATGGTCCGTAAGACAACCGGAGCAGTCCTTTTGCTATGTGTGGTTCTAGCAAGGTCTTTACCAGTTGTGGCTACTAAAACTAAAGAAATACCCAGACTCTCCACACAGCAAGTAATGGGACCAAGCAGAAAACTAAAGAATATAGCTCGTAAGGAAAGGTTAAAGGAGTTGTGACAGTTTGTCCTGGAAAGTGACAATTAGTAATCATTCATCAGAGTCTTCAAGTACGTAAGTGGTAAATTAAAGGAGCTTGGGTATCATTTTCTCCTCCACGTCTGCTGGCAGCAAAGCATGGGCTTGCATCACAGATTTAAGGTAGAAAAAGTTTCCTGTGCCTAACACTGGAAGATAGAATATACGACTAGAAGAGGATTTGAATCACCATCATAGCAGGTTTTTAAGAATAGGTTAGACAAACACTTATGAGCAGTGACAGTTACCATCGATCCATTTATATTTGGACAGGTATATGGAAAACACAGCCTCTCAAAGTCCCTTCCAGCTCTCTTCTCTCCAATTTGCCTGTCATCATCAGCATAACTTGAACATCTCACATTTTTCCCACACCACAGCCAGTTTGATGGCAAAGCATACGCAGCTTTCAAGAACTTATTACCCAGGCAAATTGGAGTAAGAGACAGTGAACAGCAGAACTAAGATTCACCAACAAAAGGAGCCGGCAGCAGGATTGTACCGCACCTTGTTTCACCACCCACAGTTTATAGTCCACAGCAAATTAGCTTATGAATCCAACAGTAACAAAAAGGTGAAGGAAAACATTTAAGATCTGCAAAGATGTGACAGGGTATTAAAAAGCTCCCTTCTTCACTGAATCCCAGCTGCCTGCCAACAGCACTGCAGGCAGATGTAGAAAAACATTGATGCAACGCTACAGGACCCCAGTAAGTGCTTTGAGCACAGGCCAGGACTGGAAACCAGTGAGAACTGTGAGGTTTAGTTTACCAGCAACTGGCCTTCAAACCTTGACAGATTTGGCCAGTGTGAAAGTCTTTTGGGAACAAACACCAACAGAAGCAGAAACAACAGGAATGAGAGCAGCCAGGATCTGAAGAAATTTTATAGGAAGAGGTGCAACAAGGATTCTTTATATTAAACAAAAAAAACAACCCAGCATGTAAAAAAGCCGTATGCTGACATAATGTTATACACATTTCTGAGCAAAGCAGTAGGCGTAATACAATATTTTTCTTAATCATTGTGTGTAGCTTCCTTTGCACAACCATTACAGCTACCAGAGAGCTGAGTAGCTTCTGATCAGATCAGGGCAGATGAACTTCTATTTTAATTTGAATTGGGTCAAACCAGATGAATTGACAGTGACTCATTTCAGAGAGTACAGCTTAGCAAAGTAATAAGAAAAGCTGGCAGAATTTATTCTCCCATCTGAGGCAGTATTATTACTAGGAGTTAGAAAGTCTCCTTCACTTGCACTTTAGTGAAAACACGCAATCTTTCTTGTGACTATGCTGTCCCAGTTTTCAGGTATTGTCATCCCGCTGCATGGGGCGATGCTTGGAATCGTTTCAAAGCTGAAATCCAGGGAAACAAAATCCTGGTTTTGAAAGGCTGAGTGGCAGGAAGACTCAGAATCATTACCCAGGGTTTACAGTGGCCTCTGCAGAAAACTGCTAAAGTATACCCAGTTTGCTGCTAATTAAAAAAGCTGATTAGCTTTTCAGAAACATACTGCCAATGTCAGAAATGGTTTACTTCACTGGTTTAAAGGTATCTATGTGTACATTCGTACTTTTTTTATTTTATCTGTGATGGACTAGATAACATTGAGTTTGACTTCTTAGATTGCAAAATCCTGCTGATGTTCAATATTTGAATTGTTTAGTCAGTAGCATGAAAAATTGTTCCGCTTTAGAAAGCATTCTCTAGACATCATAGTTATTAGTGTCCTGGTTTCAGCCAAGATAAGAGCTAATTTTCTTCCTAGTAGCTAGTATAGTGCTGTGTTTTGGATTTAGTATGAGAATAATGCTGATAACACACTGATGTTTTCGGTTGTTGCTGGGTAGCTGTAGTCTCTGTACCAAGTCAAGGCCTTTTCAGCTTCTTACGCCCTGCCAGGTGCAGAAGGAGCTGGGAGAGCACAGCCAGGACAGCTGGCCCAGGCTGGCCACAGGGATATTCCCTGCCATCGGACAGCATGCTCTGTGTGTAACTGGGGAAGCTAGCCAGGAGGCAGGATTGCTGCTCAGAAACAGACTGAGCATTGGGGTTTTTTTCACAGGTGGTGAGCAATTGCATTTGTGCATCACTTGCTTTATAAATATTATTATTCTCTTCCTTTGTTATCCTATTAAACTGTCTTTATCTCAACCCATGAGATTTTTCTTTCCATTCTCCTCCCCATCCCCTTAGGGGGAGTGAACTGCATGGTGCTCGGTTACCAGCTGGGGTTAAACCACAACAGTCACGCATCAGGTTCAGTAGGATCACTAAACCCACAGTGACTTTTGTACTGATAAAGTACGGAGATAAAGAAAGTCACTGCATCAATCTGCAGGCTGATATCACAGCAGTAACAAAACTTTAGGAATAGGGAAGGACGAGTGGGCAAGAGCTTTAAAAGTTAGCATGGGAGTCTGACCCTTGGGTACCAGTATGAGCACCAAACATGGTTGCTCTGCCCCCAGCTGGCCCTTAGCCAAGAGCTGAGGGCACAAGAGGCGAGCTTGCACTTCGGTCTACCATGGGTTAAGAAATGGAGAGGCTGAAACACAGATACTGGCCTCATTCTTCTGACTATAATGAAGATGGTAATTTCCAACAGCCAGGGGAAATCTTAAATCAGTACAAGCAGATTTATCAAAACTCACCTTCCAATTTCTAAATTAATTGCAATGCAAAACTGCCATAAAAATCCTAAGCACAAACAATCATAAACAGGCTGACTGCAATTAGATACATGGATACTAATCAGAATCAGCTACAGCATTTCTTACATCAGCCACAGCTATGCAGAAGAAAGTAAGCACAAAACTTTAAGGATTCCTTATCCTTTGCGAGGTCACTCTTCTCCTCTAACATTTTAACAAATAAAAGAAATCCAGCAGTTCAGGCACACAGTTGGTTTCTCCTCCTATCACAGGAGGTGACCTTATTAGATTGCCACATCAATGATTCTTTGATTCATCTCTGTCCCTACACTGTCCTGATAACAAAGCAAAAAACATCAGTAACCACAGAAGCTAGGGATAACCGCTATGCCGTGTTTTATATACTTATAGTACTGTTATTTATAAGCCACCACCGATTTCTGAAGCTAAGGCTTTGACTGAGATACTCACCTGGCGCTACTGCAGGCTCCTTGCATGAGAACTAATTGCTCATAATATTCTGTGTGCACTTAGAGACCACATTATGGGACATGACAGTATAGGGCCTCTCTTTGCACTGGAGTGAAGGACTTCATTCCTTCAAGATCTTTTCCTTCTCATTTACATCACAATGCAGCAGTAATTCAAGTGAGATGAGTGACACAACACAGAGAGACCGTACCTGACCTTACAGTTTCCAGTATATATTTAAACCATTTCATATGAATCTGAGACAAGACAGAGGGAAAAGAAAATGATAACTACTCTTTGTCCTGTCCTACTTGATTAAGCACACAACTCTTCTGTATTCTACTTCCATTAATTCTCTTTCTGTGAGCTCAAAGTGCGTTCATACCAAAAGCAATTAATTTCTTCTGTAATTCCTCTATAAGTTCAATATTACACCTACATGCTTTATATACTTTAATAAATCTGTTTTCACAACATACCTACAGCAAGAACAAACTACATCATCTTTAACATTAAAACAAGGCTCAGAGAGAAAAGTTAAAAAAAAAAAAAACCCACTGCACACACTTACTACTAATTCTGGGTGCTCAATCTGAAAATGCTGAAAACTGCTTTTTCAGAAGACTTGTTTCATGGTACTCTTCCATGTTTAAAGCCCAGCTACTATTAACTTCAGCTGCAGCTGCAAGTACTCAGTGCTTCTGCAAATCAAACGCTGAGGTCTCAAGTCAGCAACCCAGAAAATGAGAGCCACCTGTGAAAAGCTGTGTTTCTCTGCCGTGATTGGCACTGCATTAGCAGAAATGCGTCTTCACAGCTGTTCAGCTGTGACTAAGGCTAGGCAAGATAGCTGTTTGTTTTGTGGAGGGGTTTTTTATTTTATTTTTTTTAAAAGAAAAGAGGAAACTATTTACAAACTCAGGTTGAATTCCGTTAACGTAGAGCTTGACAAGTGGGAAAGCTCTACAGATTTCTTCCCCCTGAAGCAGCTCTGGCTGAGGGGTGGAGAAGTCCCTGGAGCAGCCAGCCCTGCTGCTGTGCGGGCATCAGCATTGCAGAGGCTTTGCCTGGCTTGCTTTCTGCGAGGAGCAATCACCTGCCATCTGCCCTTCCTTTCAATGAGGAAGCAGGTTGCAAAGATTGAATTCAAGCTCTTGGAAGTGATTCGTATTTCCTGCCTGGGAACAATCTCCCATTTCACTGCAAAGTAGCAGTGGTCTGAACTGGGGTGAGCCATGGAGCAGGAGCTTGGATAACCCTGTTGTCCACTTGCCTGCAGTATCTGGTGGGTGTTGGTCTCTTCCCCCAAGTAACAAGTGATAGGACAAGAAGAAATGGCCTCAAGTTATGCCAGGGGAGGTTTAGATTGGATATTAGGAAAAAATTTCTTCACTGAAAAGGTTGTCAATCATTGGAACAGGCTGCCCAGGGAAGTGGTGGAGTCACTGTCCCTGAAGGTATTTAAAAGATATGTAGATGTGGTGCTCAGGGACATGGTTTAGTGGTTGGACTTGATGATCTTAAAAGTCTTTTCCAAACAAAATGATTCTATGATCTAGGATCCGCTGTACTCAGCAGGATCTGTGCCAGCTTGCAGGTGCGTGGCTTTGCTTCAGCATAAAAAAATTGCACTTGGGCCACCCAAAAGTTGTGAGCTTCAAGAATTCAAGAGCCACAAAAACTCGTGTTCAACATATGGCAGTGACAAGCTAGTCTTTCCCAGTTAGCTGCTCACTGGGGGAGCTCCTGTGCTGATTCTCTCCCTACAAGGAGGAAAAAAAAATAATTTATATTAGTTGGATGTAAAGTCTATAGAGGTTTTTAGACCACTTTACAATTGACCCATGATTTTATTCCAGGTGACGTTCTTCATTTCATGATTGCCTTCAGGATACTTCTATGCTTTGATTTTTATTTTTCTGGCATCGTTTTTGGCAAGGCTCAGGTCTTTTTAGTAAGTAAACTATCCTCACAACCAGGCCATAGGAATAATTCAAATTGCTCCCTAAGGACAACAGTTTAGTGTTTATTCTTTCAGAATTATGGTTGTAGAGGTACATGACTTGCACTGCCATTATATATAACCTTGCTGCTACTCACTGTATTTATGTCCTGGCTACAAATCTCTTGTCTCTGTCATTAAGTGCTGGCAAGTGCCTCTGGCCACACACAATAAAGAATTACAGTAGTGAAGTTGGGCTTACTTCTGGCAACATGCTGAAAGTAAAATTTTCAGAGGAATTCTTTTCAGTTCAAGTAGCTATTTGAAGCTTACAAAACTACTTGATGCTGTGTTAACTTTGCCCTTTTTATTTCCAATCTCTTTATTAATTCCCTTTTAATTCATAGTTAGATATAACAAAATTTTATAAGTACCAATTGCATAAAACATTCAGGCTAAAGAACAGCAAAGCATTATTTTAGGCTAGTAGGCTTCTGTCCTTTACCTTAATTGCTTTCATAAAGGACATACTTACTATTTCTCACATTGCTTTCACTGGAATACAATGAAAATTTTTTTCAGTCGTAAATAAAAGGTTTACAGTTTGCCTTATTCAGCTTTTTATTGGCTCTTATTTTGCTACTTTTTTAACAATTTTTAGGTTGCTTCTCTCTCGGTAAGTTGTCTGGAATGATTTTATTGCCTTATCTTATCTTGGTCACCTTGTCTCAACCCGTATTGCTAGGTATCTGCTGAACCAGTCACCTGTACATTTGAATCTGTCACTTGTTCTTTGTTGCCGGAAACCGGTCTTGCACGTGTGTCTTCTTGTGCCCTTCACACCTTACCTCTGCTTTTAAATGTTAGTTGCATCCTTAGTTAGCAAGAATATTGGAAGTCCCAGGAATCTGGCTATTTCTGCATAGTACTATTTGATTTCCTACCACTGGCTTGATGCTTGCAATCACATTTTCAGCTGCTGCTGACTTCAAAGCTTCATTTGCCATAAACAAGATAGTCCATACACAATGTGACATGAGCCGTACTGGAAGGCTGCCTTTGCCTTCTGCTGGTGTTTTTCTCTAGTCTACTAATTTTTTCTACAGGCTTTGTTATTCTGATTTGCTCCCACTTACCTATCCCTCTCCATCTGGAGAAGGGAGGAAAAAAAAAAACAAACCCACAACAGAAAAACCCAAACAAACCCAAAGCCCAGGTTTTTGGCAGTCCTGAAATTTTTTTCTGCCTTATCGTGATGGAAGCTGTGCTGCAAAGGGGATTAGGTACGTTCAAGCTCATGACAAGAAAACTGAGGCCCATTAACTGCAATAACACTTGACACCTTCTGTTGTTCATTATGCTATCAGGTTGCAATCAAGAATTTCCTCAGCCAAACGTTACAGTGTCATCTGTGTTTGTATCTAACCCCCCCCGAGGCCTCGTGTAACTAAACTAATGTCATTGGCACTGCTATGGCACTAGGAAAAAAAGCAAAATGTCCTTCAAAGCTAGGTGTATCAGCCAAAAGGCATCCAGAAGGTCAAAAACAATTGTTTTCTTTCTAAACTGTTGCTTGAAAGCATTCTAAAGTGAAGCATCTAACAGTGAGTCTCCTGCCTGTGTGACTGCTAGCCTTTTAACAGTTTTCAGTTAGGAATAATTTAATATGAAGTGAAAAATCAGTGAGTCAGTAGCTATGAATTTACTTGTGTTTCTGTAAAAGTTATTACATTGTTGATTCCATCTGAAGATCGTATGATCTTATTTTAAAGCTTCTGCTTCCCCCAGGCTATCAATTTGGTTTGATTTCTTCTTCCAAAGACACTGCTGTTGTAATATTTCTGCAGGGGTGATCTCCAAATTGTATTTTCAAACAAATCACTTCAAGCCTTTGCCTAATGTATCCATTATTTTTTTTTATAAAGGACAACCTACATTACAGCATGAGGTCATAAATGTTTCTATATACAGCAGACATTCATCATTATTAAAGTCACAGGCCCGAATATGCCTCTAGTACCGCTATCGGACTGTTACCCCACTCATTCTTCTCCCTCCACACATTCTGGTAGATTTTAATTTCTTAACTCTGAAACTGGTGTACAGATCTTTATTTGTACAATTACTTTTTCTCCTTTGTTTCACAGCTCCACCCCAAGGAGTAAGAAGCTCATGTGAGTTGAATTCATTTCCCAAGTGGCGTACACTTCATGTTTGCTTCTGCTAGTAAGGGAATCGCTGCTTAATCCAGACACTGTACAAGCAGAGTTACGGAGATGTCATACAAGGGCTGGCCTTCTGAACAACAGGATTACCAGCAACCAGGATTGAGAAAGCAACATTTAAAAAAAAAAAACCAAACCCAGCACACACAAGTAAGACATTTTTAAATATCAGTAGTTGCTATTGCATTGAAAGCATCAGTGCTCTGAATCTGAAGATTTTTTTTCTATATTAATTGGCTGGTGTATTCAAATTCATCTAACTGGGCTGCATTGTCTGTCTTTTGGAGCAGGGGAAGGGGAAGATTAGCCTGAAAGCTACAGGGACTGCTACATCCCAGGCAGAATCCATAGCAAGCATGCAAAAAAGCCATTATTTTATACAGCAGAGAAAGGGATGATAGACATAATTTCCTGAGTACATATTTAAATGATTTTATTTTCATAACTAGCACTGGAAGTGTTAATACAACATACTGATTGTAGAATTATGTTCTGGAAAGAAATAATAGCCTGGCACAGATGCCTTCAGTCATTGGAAACCATCAAGATAGTTGAGAGAGCTGACTTCTGGGTCTGCTTCAATTTTATTGTTCTCACAACAGCAAATGTAGTCAGATCCTTGCTTCACAGCCTGGTCTTGGCCAACTCAGTGACCTTCCAAGTTGCAGCAAACTGTGCCCAGCCTCCTCTGTCTCTAGGAAATTTTTTCTGTCGTTTTTGCCACCAGCGCTTTGGTCCCTGCTCGTCCCCAGAGCCTCCTGGACACTCGTGCTGCTCCGCAGGCTCCTGCCTCCTGCTGCCCCCTCCCTCTGGGCACAGCTACCTCTGCCCACCTACCCCAACAGGAGCAGCATCCCGTCTCCACCGAGGTCCTGCCCAAACGACTCCTTCCAATTAAAGGACGAAGATATAGAAGTTAAACAAAACAACCAAAAAACCAACCCCAGCACTCTAATGAAATGTGCCATCAGTCGTGCCTCCCAGTCAGGTTTTATTCCGTCCCCTTCTCGCCTGCTACTTTTTCAGTCTGTCCGTGCCACTGAGATAGTTGTTTTTATCGATCCCTCCACCTCATCTACCTGATCCAGAAATTCAACCTTAACTTATCCCTTCCTCTCTCCTTCTCTAACTCTTACCTCTTCATCTTTCTACTCTTTCCTTACCCTACAGCTTGTTTTATTCAATATGACTCTAAACACAGCCTTCTCTTCTTCCTAAACAAACTCTTTCTTCGGCTTGGCCATTCAGTTACTCTAAGATTTTATGTCATGTTGAATTTTGCAGGATGTGAGATTGACTGGAGTATTCTGTCACATCATAGTCAGATAAATAAAATATCAGTAATGTAAAAGAATCCATTTTTTGTCTTCCAGAAAATTATGTTTTTGATCTGTATTAGGGGGAGATTTTTCCCTGTAAAAATGGACATTTTTACTTTTTGTTCTGAGTCCAGAGGGTAAAAAAAGTCTAAAGTACAATTTCTCCTTCCACCCTCCTCTCATCAACAATGTTTTTCTTTAGTTTTTATTTTTATTATTATGGCTAGCTCCTGTTCTCACTGTTACTCATGTTACCTTATTCACTATATAAAACATGGGGCTGAGGGGTTCCCCCTTTAGTGCTGTTACAGTTTATAATTCTCCAAATAATTCAATATACTGTTAATGCATCAAGTCTTGGCTTCTCCCTGTCAACAACAGCAGCTTTTTATGCTCAGTTGTCATCTTCCCTACAAAAAATCTTCATACTTCCATGTGTTATGTGACAGAAAAACATCTATGCACAAAAATATATTCTTTCAAATACTTCCTTTAACAGGGCACTTACAAATCCTTACGCACCTGTCAATGTATTTTAACATTTTTTCTTACACTGATTGCTTGTGCTTTTCTACCACGTTGGCTACATGCCACTGTTATCATACATCTTGTACCAAGAGAACAAGATTTCTGGGATAGGAACATCTTTTTTGCTTACTGAAGTTACACCATATGAAAAAGCACTCTTTTCAGGATCCTTCTTGTTATTCTAACATTAAAAAAAAAAATAAGCATTTTAGACACTCAGTCCTAAACTGTTTTGTAATTACAAGCAGATTTGACCCTGCCTCTTTGTGCCAAGTTGTATTTCATTTAAACCCCAGTTCTGATCTGGTTGCTCACAAGGAATACATTTCTAAAGGAAACCAGTATCTCCTTTAAAGTTGAACTGAAAGAAAAAAAACAAGCAAAACAGGAAATATGTTTCCACTTTTTTATTAAAATGATGAGAGCTCTTGTAAATGTCAAACTGGACAAAGGACTACAAAGTCAAGAGGTTAGAAGCACTTATAGAAGAGATTCTGCTCAAATATAATTTATACATAGAAGCTTACACATGACTTACAGGTGAAGTTTGTGATAGGATGCATCTAGTGTTTTCTTAAAAATTATAATAATTATTATAATTCCTTAAAAATCATAATGTGTACTGTATGGAATTAAGATGGGTTCTGCAGTTACTATTTTTTTGATAATTAATCATCTCTGCTTTAAAAATATAGTTTTTAAATAATTGTTACAATTTCATTAGGCAACTAAAATGGATGTCAAAAGTAGTAGTGAAGCAAATCCCTCATATCATCTCCCAATACCTTTGTGGAGACTAGCAACACCTGTTTTGGAAGAGACGGAAGGCATTCTGCATGCACAGAGATATCACAGATCTGCCTTGTGCTGTCCTCCCCACAAACGCCAGTGCAAGACGTGTATGTTGTGGATACTCGCAAGTCCACAGCCCGAAAGCAAAGATGACGCTAGCCTGCAACCACCTCCCACGTTCCCTTCCTTCTGCAGCTTCATCAAGTGTGAACTTCAACTTCAGTGTGAGGAAAATCAGTCTTGCATCTTAAAGTCATTTTTTACGAATATGATAAAGATGACTCCTGCATTGATTTCTCAGATCTACATAGTACTGTTTATGTTGGCAAGACTTCTTGAAAGCATACCCCATTTTTTGTGGAACTTGTAAGAACAGCATTATTTTAGAAAATATCTTACTGTATTTCTCAAATATTTCTCAAACACTATGACATGATGCAATTAGCCTGTAATGTAATTAGATGTAATTAGACTACAAGAGGGAAGATATTATTCTCTTCTGTTTGGCACTGTATCATCTGGAATACTTTATCTAGCTTTGGGTCTCCAGCAAAAGTCCAGTTAACAGGTTGGTCAGCAGCCTGGAGCACATGGCCCAGCACGGGGAGGCTGAGGGAGCTGGGCTTGTTTAGTTTGCAGGAGAGCAGCCCGAGTGGCAACATGGCAGTCCTTGAAGAGGGCTACAAAGACAGCAGTCACGGCGGATGATGTAACAGCACGCAACAGCTACGAACGGCAGCCTGGGAGATTCGGCTGGACATGAGGAATAACATTTTCACTAGAGCAGCACCGGGGCAGGTGGCTCCAAGTCTCCACGCTGGAGGCTTCTGAAGTTTGGCTCATCGCACCGTGGCTGGCCCACTGCAGTGTGGGCAAGAGCACTACTTGGAGCAGGGACTTAGGCTAGATGGCCTCCAGAGGTGCCTTCAAACCAACATGTCTCCCATTCTAATGAAGTATACGCCCAACTGGACAGAGCCCACGCTACCATATTTTAAAACAGACTCCTACCTAAAAGTTAAGTAAACTAAAAATACCTATTTGCAAATATGTTAGAAAGGCCGGTGAAAATGTCTCCCAAAGTATTTTGCTTTGAAGATGTTTTAGTATCTTCTGTACTTATCTGCCAGTTTAACCATTTTGCCGTAGTCATTTCAGCTTTTGTTTGAATTTTTCATCTAATGGCACATGGTAGGAAGGGACCCAAGAGAATATTTAAATCCATAAAAGGTGCTATAGAGCTTGACTAGTAGTTACATCTGAAATATAACTGTACCTTACCTTTGACCAACCCTAAAGATGTACTTTGAAATGGGAGCACTATCTAACTTTAATAACTCTGTTTAAAATTAAAATGGAATAAAATTGTTCTGAACTGAAACTGGAGTGATACACCTCCTCACACTGATCTTCATTCAGAAAGAATTAAAACATATTTATAGCTTTCCATGGTAGTACTTTCTCTGAAGACTGATTCAGAGATTTACATAAGCAAGTCTACTCACACACTTAAAGCCAGTTCTCATTTGTGTTTTCTACCCTCAACTGCTTTAATTTTCATTCTTCTTTTAACGGGGTGCGTGTGTGGGAGACATGAATTATATTTCATTCCAGTCGCATCATGATGTTGCCATCTATATGCTATTCAGATTTTAAAATAAAACAAAAAACCAGAACAACCTACTTGCATAAATCTGAACAATATGCATTTGCTATTGATAAAAAAGGCTAGGGAAAATAAGAAGCACGTGCAAGTTCCTGGAGAAGCAAGGAAAAGGTCCATCCTTTTCACGTATATTAACCATGTGCCACCCCCTGAAACAAAACAAAGCAGAAGTACACAACAAAAACCTTCATGACAACAGTACTACAGGTTTAAGAAAGTGTATTTCAGAACCCTCTCTGGTTAATATCTGTTATCTCCCCCACTCCTCCTGAGCTTGCTGCTTCTTCTCCAGATCACTTAGCCTCTCTATGAATTATTTGAGGGTCCAGGCCACCCAGGGGTTTTGATGTCATAGTACATCTAAAGGAGTAGTGTTAATACACATGTAAATACTCTTTTGAGGGGGGGAAGGAAAGAATCTGCTCATCTCGGGAGATCTAGCAAGGTCACCATTTCAAGGGATCTGAAGGAAACCATATCCACACCTGATGGACACTGTTTTATAACTTCTGGACTGTTTTTTTTTTCTTTCCAGCATTTCAGACTCAGAAGAGAAATGTCGAGGGAACTGACCATTTTATGAGAAGCATGAGTAAAACTGAACAAAAAGCGGTCCTAGGAGAGGGAGCTGATCCTGTGTATATCATCAGAGCTGGGTAAGTTGTTGGGAGCTGTCAGTAATGACGATGTACTGGGGGCTCCCTGCCTTACTGAGCGTCATTACCATGGATACAGAAAATAATTCAAGTTTCTTGGCAGATACTCACACAATCACATGTTGCATGTAAATGCTCCCTTTTCCATACATTTCTATATATTTATTTTTCAAATATTGCAATTTTAACCTGAATTATTTCAATGACAAGTTTGACATTCTCTTCCTTGCCAGGGAGCAACTCCTTTCAGTACTTTCTGGTAGCATGCACTAATTAAAAGTTTAAAAAATGTTTATATAGTAAATATATAACACATAACTAATATGTTACATATATATTTATTCTATGTATCTTCTGTAATGATCTGGAGCCTTATCTCCCCAAGATACACCTTTGCCAGTGCCAAACAATGATCAGCTCTTCTGTGTGTGCATATGTATACATATTTTAGCAAAAACACCAACGGGAACACTTTTTTATTGTATACATCACTTCAGAAATGCAAAATGAGATATCCACTTGGACGATGCAGGAGCTGGGGTACAATCCACTTAATGCTACATTTTATCGCAGTGTAATTTTTCTCCCCAAATTAATCTGATGGGCAATTCTAGTACAGAACGGGAATGCAGTAAATTATCCCACGTCCATCTTACAGATAATGGTGCAAATCATTACCCACTGTAACTGAGTTTTAATTTGTTACAGCGGAAGAAGACAATTACAGGTCAACCTGTCAATGGAGTAATTTGAGCAAGTAAAACTAGTTGACCTTTCTTGTACGCCGTTCCAGGACCAGAATCGCTCCCCTGCTAAGCAGCAACAGATGGCCAGAGCTGCGTAGTTCTGCTTCTCGGTGAAAAGTAATTTGCTTTTCAGGATTGTTAGGTATGTAAAGAGATGCCTGTAAGATGCAGGCAAGCACTTATTTAAGAATCCCAGCGCATCCACAAAAGGGGCAAGCGAAGTGGCTGGCTGCTTGGGGTTTGGCTTAACCGCGTTCACCGGCGACTCACGCGGCTGCTCGGGCTCCTGCGTTAGCGTTAGCCTGGAGCGACCACGTTGACCAGAGCTACCCAGAAACGCTCATCAGAGCATGCTGCACCCCAGAAACGGCACGCACCAGTGTTGCAGCACGAGAACGAAAAGGGTGGAAAAGAACATCATGGTCGAAAAATATAGCAGCAGAAAAACGTGAAGAGGGAAGAAGCATGAAGTGGAGAAGATGAAAACATTACAGGAAAAAAGAAAATTTTGTTTCTTAACAATGACAAAAAATGAATTTTTAAAACAAAACCTGAGGTTGTGGAAGAATGAAAAAAAATCTCTTAAGCTTGGCTAAATAGTGTTCTCTTACACATTGTGGATTCAAAATAGGAACTCTGGAAGAAAACCCTGCAGTAAGAGTGTTACTGGTCAATTCCCAAAAGCCAAGGAACAAAAAAAATGTTTTACCTCTGTCCTCATATATTAAAATACAGGATCTGATTCACCCCAGTATTAGTCTGGTTTTATTCTGTTCAAAATTCTTTTCGTTTTGCCAGCATGAAAAAGGAATAACACTGGTGTATTAGAGGAAGCTTTTACAGAGGAACACTTATGCTATCCCAAATAACTGAATCTTTTTTTTCCCCTAATATTGTTAAGGCATGTGGTCTTCAATATCAGTAAAATGATTTGCTGACTGCCTTAAATATGACTTTTCTGGAATGTTTATGTAGTATATTAAACACAGAATGACAGTGCATGGTAGTATGTACTTGTATCTTAGGTTGCCCAAAAAGTAACTGATGCTAAGAAAAGATTCATTTTTGACAGTAACTTTTCAGAAGTCTATAGTTACTAATAATCTAGATATTTTCTTCTTTAAGCATTCTGCATTTTTCTTTAATGTGAGATGAAGTTATGCTGCCATTTGGGCAAATAGCATTTTGTTAATATGGCTGTTGAATATTTTTTGAAGTCAAGCAGAGCAGGTTCCCTAAAATAACTTGTTTAAAAAGAATTTGTATTCAACAGTGCTCATAAATAAACAGAGCTTAAAAAAAAATCCACTCATTAGTGGTGAGTGGGAAGCCACTAATTCCCTGTTGTAGGTCCTAAGCCAACAATTCCTGATAGTTTTAAGCTTTCATTTTTAAAGCTATTAAGATTAATCCTTCTGAAGCAAATAAAGCATTTCAAATGAATGTATGAAAACCAAAAGAGCGAGTTCTTGATTCTGCAAAGAGCTTATGCACTACTCACGGTTTTACCAAAAAATTAAAGTTTCTGATCAATTTTGCTGCTAATCGCTTGAAGATATCCAAATAAAAAACTAATTATCAATACTCCTAATGTTCCTTAGACACACACACCTGATGTGCATACAACAGGAGATTAGGTAGGAAAGAGGCAAAGAAATAGAGGTCTTATATTTGAACCTCTTAGCTCTGATGCACGACCTACAGGCGAGCATTAAGTCCCTTGTTTACACTTAGCCATCCATGTAAGAGGCTAATCTGGCTCTTCCCAGGCAGATGAATGGATTTTCCAGAAGGAAGTGTTAACCAAACATTTATGATCTGCCAGCGATACTTACTGGGTCAAAAGTCCAAAAAGTTTTGCTTGTTGGAATGATGCATCAGCTTAAATTTACACTAAAAAATCTTACTACCATTGACTTCGTAACGCATTGTGACCCAAATTATTGCTGTATGTTGAATCCCCTGCAGAGTGCTCACAGACACTAATCTCACTAATTCCTCTTGTGCATGCATAAGACTTTACGTAGTGTAGTTCAAAAAAGCCTATCTGTATTAAATTAAATTTGTAAAGCAAATGTCCAGGACAAAATGATCAAGCTTAATATACATTACATCTGATCCTAATAATATAAGACAGAAATTGGCTATAACATAAATTTAACCCACTCTATGGTTAGCAAATGTGGCTTTTGGGGAAAAAAAATACTGTCAAGCATCTGGGAAGTTTGTAAGCATGTATATGTGTACATACACATATATGTATATGACTACACATACACACACAGATGAAGTGCTTGATCTGAAAATTAGTTACCCAAGAATTATGCAGGAGGTTCATGTTGCTTTAATTAAAAACTTTTGCCACACAGGTAGCAATTGGAAGAGTCTGTTTCAGGTCTTCACTTTAAGAAAATTCAGAAATATTGCAATTGAAGAGCATTACATACAGTCTTTGTTCTCTAACTTAGTTTTCTTTGCACATATGAGCCATCTGCTTGGAGGAAAATGGGAAAATGTCATTTTTAATAAACATACAATGCCTGTGGCAAATTAAGATTGTATTTGACAATCCTACAAAAGTACAGAGGAGGCAAGTTTGTTAATGCTGATTATCTTCCAGATCTTCAATAGATTTTCAACAGCCGTTAAAATACGCATCTTCAAAGAACTTGTCAGCGGAAAAGTAAAATATGGTTATGTGGAACAAATTCCTTCATACAAAGATTCTTTCTACATGGTTTCCTACCCAGGATCATCAGTCTTTCTGCAAGAAGAGAATGTTTGGGATCACATTTCCAATTGCATTTGAAATTATAATTGCTTAATTTTGTGACAGTATTCTCTTAATTGTCATACATTACATGTCATTTTGCATTTCTTATTGCCTGAGCAAACCCACTAAAACTTTGTATTTTTAATCATCCATCTTGAAAGCAAAAGCATACATGGACTTTAACAGACTGCAAATACAAATTTGCGCCGGAATCCAGTAACATATAATGAAATTACTATTAATGGGTCAATTTAAAAAAAACTCAGCACAAAAATTGTGCTTGTTTGTTGTTAAATAACTTATGCCTTGAGAACAGAGCATGGGACATAATGAATCTGTGAGGTCTCCTTATGCTACAGTGTCTGCCAAAACCACTCTTCCATCTTCTACCAAAACCTTTGATCTAAGTTTTATTATCATTTCCACTTTACATAAGAATGTAACTTTCTTATACATTTCTTACTACATTTACTAAGGTTGCATTAAACCAAAATAGCAGGATGAGAAAAATGTTGAAAACCAACTCTAGTTCCGCATCATCTGTGTGCCTGGACTTAGATACCTGCAATCCAGCCAGCAGCCAGCAAACTGCTGCGCAGCAGCCTGCGGAAAGGACAACTTCTGCCCACCGTACACCTCGCTTGCACTGAAATTGCTCCCAAAACAGCAGAGAGCACCTGGGGAAAAGATTTCCCTTTGGCAAAGAGCTTGGCTGAAAACACTTCAATTTTAAAACCACACTGAACTGCTCAGAAAATATTCTCAGCTCAAAATCAAAACCTTACAGTCTCATTAAAGACATCCTGGACATTTCTAAAATAGAAAGATAATGGACAAGTTTTCTGTTGCTGGCAGATGAATTGGTGCAAGAGCCTAACGCTGCAACCTGCTGATGCAATTGCTCTTCTAGCAACTCAGTGAGCTTATACTTCTGATGCCAAAAGATCCAGGTTCAGCCTCCCAAACAGACCTGAAGGAAGCTGCACAAGAAGCTGCCAAGGAGAACCCCACTGCCCCCACAGGCAGGAGAAGGCATAAAGTGTTCCTGGAAAGATTTTAACTTGTAAGAGGGCACAACGATGCAGACACTTTTGGATGCTGCTGGTACTGTCAAACTTGCCTTCTGTTTTCATGAGTTTTTGGGCTTTGTTTTTTTACATCCTTTCTGATAAACCAATGGATTATCCATGTCCTTCCCATTCTCCTTCCATCATCAGCTCACCCCAGTGACTGAGAAATTAGGAGTTTCCCCTTAGCGCTAAATAAACTCCTATTTTCACTTTCTAATACCTGTCTTCAAAATTACGAGATTTTGGAGATCATACCTGCTTCAAAATACAGCAGTCTAACTGCATACAAAAGGAAACCTAGTTCTGGTCAAAAATAGAATCGTAACCACCTCTGAGCCATCCTTCTGTATTAGCTCATATACACATCCAGAAAGAAAAAAATACTTTAAACAAGTTCCTTAAAGGTGCTTGAAGGTCTGAAGCCATCTCTGACACTATTATTTTATATTAATATTATTTTATTTTATAATAAATGCTAAAATATAGTACACTATATATGTTGTATATACCATATTATTATTATATATTCTGACATATCAATATATTAGTGAGAAGACAATACACTATTAAGAGTGCATTACAAATGACAAAAATGTTCATGAGAGCAATGTAGCAAATGCCTGTGCAGAAACCCCTGGCTGCCATATCTACTCTCTGCCCATTACTTCAGTCTTAGGGGTAAAGAAACACTTGGACTTTCTAAGCAGCTATCTGGCAACGCTCTGTATTTTTAATTAGAGAACACTTTCCATGATTTTCCATGATAAAAGCCATTTCTATGGAGATGTAGGACTCTAAAAGGTGTGAAGTTAGCCCCTGAGGAAGAGAAGTGTCCTTTGTTGTATAAATCTTCATATAAAAATCGATAGAGATTAAGCCAATCTATGCAGATCAGATTATAAAAAATAATTTGCTGTTTCACACCGGAAAAAAAACCACCTTGGGTTTGAGGCTTCAGTTCCTCCATCATTGACTAGCACAGCATACGAATGATACTCATGCACCATAAAACGTAAACTTTCAGCAGGAAGAAAGCAGTTGCCTCTTTCAATGAGGCGAGAGGCAAGGCATAGATGACTTCTTTCTTTCTTGCTGGTTTCAGGAGGTTTTTGGTTTGCTTTGTTTTAACCAGTGTTTCTCACTGTCCATTCCTCAATAACACCATGAGGACACATGCTACCCTGTGCAAGACACTATGAAGCACTGTTCAGGAGCAGTAACACAAAGAAACCCCTTGAATAAGGTTTGTTTGGGACCGAGTCTTCATTACCTACAGGGACAGAGAAGGAAGGTCTCTCCTTTCTCCTGTTCTGCCACGGATTTGGGGCTGAGAAGGAGGAAAGCTTTGGGGAAGGAGGCCCTGGCCAGAGATGTTTTTACATGGCTAAGAACAGTGAGATGGACTGGGGACAAATTACATTTGTGGAGCATCATATGCTAGACTAACAAATGGGAACAGATATGAAAAAATATGCAAAAGCAGAGTAAATGAGAACTAGAAACTTACCCTAGGTCCTAACTTGGGATCATCATTCCCCTCTAGCTCCCTCACCTCTGCTAGCCCACAGCTTAGACTTCTCTGGACAGAAATAGAGCCTTGTCTTTTGGCTTGAGGAGGTGGGAGTTCACTACTCGCAGCTGGGAAGCAAGAACGGTGATTGCTCCCTATGCAGTCAGACCATATTTTCTGTTTGAGTATTATGTTGTTCTGGTCCTCTTCTCCACAGAGAAGAAGGGACAATCAGTCTAGCAGGACTTTTCTGCTCGACAAAGAGTTTTGTTCATGATTCCTAAAAAGATCTAGAACCTCATTAGAGGGGCAAATGAATGCAACAGGCACTGCTTGACAGACATACGGAATTTGCAGGTATCACGTAGCAGCAAAGTTGTACAGGATAAGTGCATGTATGTATGCAAAACTTGGGAACAGAACTGCGTGCAACACAAATCAGAGTAGATGCAGAGAATCTCAGAAGAAATTAAGTGGAAAGGGAAAGAGAGTAGAGATAAAAGCATTTATATGTATTTACATAGATTAAGCTAGGCAAATTGACAATAAGCCAATATATGCTTATGGAAGTGGCTGGTGACAACTGATTACGGGAAAAGGAGGGGAGGAAAATCAGAAATTTGCAAGTGCTTCTAGGATATATGCGTCCATGTAACAAGATGGAACAGCTGAAGAGAAGAAAGTGATTTTCCTAAACCACAAAGAAAATCTCTTTAGGAGAACATGACTTGTTTGGCCCCAGGGAGAACAGAAGTTAGATTACACGTACATGCTCTAGCCTATGCAATGTGGAGAATATAGCACTAAAGAAGTGGAAAACTGACTTCAGCTCTGTGGAACATAGAAGCTATTTTTTTACTGTAATTTTCTCACACATAAAACTAAAATACGCTAAAATAAAAATTTTTGTTTTCAGTCCTCGCTACTGTTAAATAAACTTTATTTAAGAACTGCTTTCCATGGAGACTTCACCTACTCTTCTGAAGAAAAGCACTTAGGCTTACAGATTAAAGTGGTTTGAAACCCATTCTTGTATCTGCCCAAGTGGCCATAGTCTGACAATCTGGCTCTGCTGCGACTTGGCTACTTGGGCAGGTCACTCCTCAGCCCACACCCTCTGATGTTCTTGTTATCAGCCCTCTTCAGAAACCTAGGAATAACATCTCTACACAGACCCATCAGCACTACTTCTAAATACCATGGTGAAACCCTTCTTGAGGCTCTTTCCAATCATATGAGCCATGGCATGGCTCTTACTTGACTGGCGTGCTTAATCAGAAACCTACCCTGGAAAGTTCTGAAGAAAAAAATTGATTTACACATCCTTTATTCTGGCTAACATTTCCAGACCTACCCAGGCACATCTCAGAGGTCCCCGTTCTTGCAAAGCGGCCCCTAGCAGCATGCCAGACCTTCTTCTTTCTTAGGGCAAACCCCCACAGTCAGGACAGCCTTCTGTAATCAAGCTTTTGTCTCAACGTTGTACCTCTCTACGGTTTGTTTTTCTTTTAATGCCACTGCAGCAATGCCCAAGAACTGGTTTTGTGTTCCCCTCCAGAGGCAGCAGTCTAGACTCATATTAACCTGTCAGCCACTGCAAGGGTTACACCCCTTAATAAGGGTTACTTATTTATTTAGTGCATTTATTTCTCAAAAACAACTGTATGAAAGAAACAAGAAAAAAAGTACTTATGCTATAGATAATTAGGGTGTAACTCTGAAGAAAAAGAACAAACTTGCTGGTCAAAATGTCATCTTTGGTCTACTCCTCACTCTGATGCACTCTCTCAATTTAAAAGTACGCTGTTGATTATGAAGTTATTTATACTAGTGTCTTGTTACACCTATGAAGATAAACAAATATATTTGTTAATGTATGTAGACTTCACTGATCCACACATTTTGTACCATAAAAAGCTAGCAGCTGGATAGATCACTGCAGCACTAATGGAAGCACACTGTTCCTCCCTCCTCCCAGTTTCTTACTTCTAGCAGGAATCTCTCATTTGACCTTGGGCAAGGCATTTAAATTCTCTGCGCCTGTGTCTTCTCGTCTGTAAAATTAAGGCTATAATGCCTACCTACTTCACAAGAGGGACAGTGTTAAATTTAATGTATTAATGTTTTAAAGTGTTTTCAGACAGCTGGATCAAAACCGCTACAGAATGTAAGTTATTATTAAATTATGCTTCACTGAGTTAATGCTGTTGCATTACAGTATCTGATTAAATAAGGAAAAAATATTCAAGTGACACCTCCTGGATTCTTTTTTTTCCAGAGGATGGAACTGATGTTCTTTCACCAGCCTACAGATGGACTTGAAGGCTTATTTTGGAGAAAGAAAGAAGGCGAGGAAATGTAGTAGTCAATGGAAGTGAAAGAATCCTGCGGAGCGGATGATTACGAGGGCATTTAAAGCAATTGCGACATAGAGCAGAAGGCAACTGCGCCTTGTGCCCCACTGTGACACATCAGTCTCTGGTAGCAATGCGGTCCCCGTTCATCTCCATGCCAGTGGGACAGGAACACCCCCTCCGTACCATCACATTAACTGCGGCATTTGGCCTCCGCTCAGAGTAATGAAGTGCAAGATCTGTAGCCTGGAGTCGCTTTCCTGGTGGAGCCGACCAGCTCTCAGGCACAGTTGAGATGAGATATACTTTGAGTCTGTTCAGTCACGGCAGCTAATCCGTCTATGATGAACGTGGCACATAAAAATGTCAGTTATGAAAAGGGGGATTTATCACAGGAGTGTTGTTCATACCTGATGCCTCTCCTACATCTCCTCTTGACCTGATGCGCAGATGCCTGGTCTTGTCCTGTGATCTCACATCAGGATCTTGTTGTGTGGGGGGAAGGGGAAGGAGTGTTTGGAGCAAGAGCTGCAGGAAGATGAGAAGGGTTTTTGACAGCATGTTGAGTTGGATGTTGTACTGGTGTTGATGCCGCTGGTCCCAATGCCATCAAGGCATTTCTTGTGGATGACAAGGAATCTAGGAAAGTAGTGATTAACATGCATATCAGTGTGATTGACAAGCTACGTTGTCTGCTTTGTGCTAATGTATTGCATGGACAACACCTATTCTAGGCATATCAGAATCAGCATATAGATTTAGAGTACAGATTTAAATCAGAAATATTTAGCATCTTTCCCAATAAATAAAGAAAAAATGTTTGATGGATCTATCTGCTCAATAGACCATGGAGATCAGATTCTGTCTGGTGGGGGAACGTTTTCGCCTCACAGGGTACAAATGGATAGTAGGCAACATTCTTTCAGATTGCAGAAAGGCCAATTCATTTGCTTTCCCATTACTCCATCCCCAATTTATCACTCCAAAGGCAAGAAAAAAATAAGTACAACATAAGGTTTGATAACCTTCTGATAGTAGTGTGCTATTAAATATACACAAATCAGGGAGCTTGAAAAAATATAAGCAGGGAGCATATTGTCTACTTTCCAAATCTGCCAAGAAGACTGAAATGGAGGTTGCAAAGTCTAAGGTTGTATATATTTTAGGTCTTTTCTGACACCATGCTGCATACATCAAAGTATCCATTCTCTTTTTTTCCTTTTCTTATCAGATCTGCAGAGAGGCTACACTACATGTTTTATTACTATACCAGTCAAAGATCACACAGCTTTCTAAACAACAGTGATGCTACTTCAATTTCTTGAGAAAAATCTGTGGGACATGAAAACTTACCACAAAAGCAGTGATGCCACTTTGGTTTGGTTGAATCCCTGTAGAACTGCTGCTGTGTAAAACAACATGTGCGGTAGTTCCTAGGATTAACTGTGTAAGTTTACTTTCTGTTGGTATTACATACAAACACTCCTTCTCAATTTTCCTCTCTTCACCAAGGCATATGTAAGCCCTTCACAATGACTTTGCCTTTTTTTAATCCACCTCATATTTTATAAAATCTAAGTCAAGTGCCTGGAGATGATTTCATAACGACATCTGTTTTATTTATTTGCCTATTTGGCTGGCTGGTAATTTTTAAGTCCCTGGTATAACTCTAACACATAATCATCCAGAATCAGCCTCCTGCTGCCAAAAATTATCTGTGTCCTTTGATTGAAAGATCAGCTGCTTCCTTTGGCATTTCTATGCCAAATGTTAAGTCTGGATCCTCTATCACCAGCAAAGAGGTAACATTTTGCAGTCTGTCACACACGGAATGGGCTACCTCTGCACGTACCTTCTATCAGATAATTAAACGTAAGGATCTGAACAACCACATTCCTGAGCAGTAGGCATGAAAATGTATTGTCAGAATATCCTCAACTAGGACATCACCACCTGATCACTACTGCAGCAAAACAGTTTTCTTCTACCTCTAATTTCAGTGATGCCGTATTTACAACACTACCCTACAATATCTGGTTTGTGCCTCCCAGTGAGGCTGGCTGGAGGAACAATGTGATTTATGTGTGAAAGCCATTTACCCAAAATAAACTACAGTAAAATAAAGTATGCTCAAAAGTATACTTTAAGACTACCATTGTCGTGAGAAGATAAAGTACGAAAATTTGTATTTCATTTAGGAATAGTGCAGCAATCAATGTTTCCAGTAAAATCTCGAGTGACTGATTCAGCAGGCTGTTGCAGGGCAGTGGGGCTTTTCAAGTAGCAAGCTAATTTCCTGATATTATTTTTATGCACAGAATATAATACCTTTTAGATAATCATTTGGCTAATTATAAGGGCAAGGTGAAATGGCACTGTGTGTGAAAGAAAAGGTGTAGAGAAGGAAAGCAAGAACTAGACAGAACAATTAAGCAGATACAGTGAAAAGTAAGATGCCAAGTCATGAGCAGAGTGTGAACGCAGGGGGTTGTCGTCAGAGGCGAAAGGAACACGAGGAGGTACAGAAAAGATGATCACCCTCTAAACAGGTAAAAGCATAGCCCCCTATGGTGGCTTTTTTTTAATGATCTAGAAATGATCTGATTCAAGAGGTTTCCACATTTCAATGCTCCTGACACAATAAAAAACCCACTATACTTAATACTTTTAAGTTCCACAGGTTGAAAGGTCTGTTCCATAGTTTTTCATCTTCTTACTAGCTGTTTCACAACGAAAAAGGAGAGTGAATGTGGGGTTGTTTGTTCTGTGTGATGCAGCAAGTACATTTATACCCCTGGCATTTCCCTTCCTTTGGCAGCTCCCCCACAGAACGCCCCGCGCGTGGAAAATATAGAAGCAGCAGGACAGAACATCACAGCAATCACAAACCTCCTGTGTATCTGAAGCTGAGGTAATATCTCCAGCACTGAAGCTAAGAAACAATTTGAGTGACATCTGGCAGAATTTGCCAGATGTTAATATGTTAATTCATGCATGGTAAGACAGGAAGAAATGCATATCTTCAGTGAATGAGCTATACAACATTGAAGAACTGAGAAAAAGTGGCAGAAACGACTCATAAAAGAGATAAGCAAAGAAAAAATAGTAGGTCCTTCATATGATAATTTCTCAAGCATACTTTAGATTTAAGTGAACATTGTTATAGGTCTTTGTTCTTATCAGATGACCACTTCTTGTAAGATTTTGATGCATTTAATGTAAGAGATGTTAACTATATATAAAATAAATAAAAAGATATATTAATGAAGATTTAGGGATCTCTGGGTAGCTAATGTGTTACAGCCAATGTAAATATGTGACAATTGGTGTAGAAAGAATTGATGGTCCTAAACGTTCTCTAATCATCTTTTTGTTAAAATATGTCCCCTTGTCAGCAATGAACAGAGGTGTATTTAACCCTTTATCTAAAACTGAGGAAAACTGCCAAATTAAGTCACATGCATCAAAGACATAAAGACTAGTAAAGAAAGTATTTATTAACTTTGTCTATTGCTAAAGCTGGAACTCTGCACTTGTCTGTATTGAATTATACCTACTTTTTCCAGATTGTTTTGCCAATTCATCAAGATCATACTCATTTTTAATTCCATCCCCCAGCTAACACCAAAGAAAAAAACATCAATGCAAATCTCCAGATCGTGCCATGCACTTCTGTACAGATGTCAGATTGGAAGAACATGTTGCATTTTTATTTTTAGACTCCAACAGAAATGTTCACAGGTTATGACCTCAAGTTTGCCTGCTTCTGACTGTCAGAAGGATTAAAAATATATTACTGTAAACTACTCAGTTCACTTCAATAGCTATGGAAGTCCTACCACAAAGGCAACTTGAAGCTACCGGATACCATCAAAAGTCAGACACCAGACCTGTTACGTATGGAGTCTTCAATAAACAAACGAAGCAGCCGCTGTTCCTACAGACTGTTTGTTTTGGACCGGGCATTCACCGGACAGGATACATCTATAGGTTTTCAGGCTCTGCTCACCTGGCAGAATTTCCTTCACACAATTTTGTGTTTGTTTTGTGCCTGATGCATATATCCATTTCACTCCCCAAGCGCTGCCCACGCAGGCTCCTACCAAACTTGTGTAAACCCATTATTCAGTTCTCACCCTGCAGTGCCCCACAAAAGAAGAGTGTCAGATCCCACCTCGGATTATCCTTGATGATGGTACCACCAGTGCCACATGGGAAGCGCTGTATGACTCTGCGGACTTCTGTGGCTTATGAGAAAGCCCACCACAGTGTTCACCCAAGCCACTGCTGGCAAATCGACGCGTGCCGGCATTGCAGGCTCCCCTGTACACAGGAACTGAACAGTACTCACCCGATGATTCAGGATGATGGGGACTTTGACAGCTGCTTCTCCCCAGGACTACATGTTGGGTGAGAATATACTACTACTACTACAACTACTCCTACTACTGCTATTACTGCTAGAAACAATAAATATGTAATAATGATCTCCCTTTATACTGAAATGCCATTCTTTCAGATTTAAAAAACCCCTGAATTCCAGATTGGAGACTCTTTCATAATAACAAAAAATATAATTTTTTTCCTATTTTTTTCCTTTATTATTTCCAAATAATAAAGCTTTTCCACATTTTGTTTTCATGATGTATCTTAAAAATTCCACCCTAAAAACATTTGGAGTCTCATGATGAGTAACTGTGGTTCTACCCCTGTTAATCTTACATATAGATTGACATTTGAGTCAGGTTTAATATAATAGATGAACCCAACTGCTGACTGGTTCCAGTTATGTTAAGATGTTCAGTGACTTGTAAAAGTTGCAAAAAAAATTACTTCTCTGGCAGGCTGAGGAATTAACAGCATACTGAAACACAGAACTCTTCTCAGGTTGTTTGCTTCGTTGGGGAGATCTTTTCATCCATCTGTTATTAATAAAACTGGTTTATCTGCCAGATGACTGTTGCAACATGAAGTGCAGGAGCAGTGAACAATTCACTCATTTACTTCACTGTGCTTTTGCAGAATATTTATGGCAAAATGCAGGTTTGCTCATAACTGATTAACTTCCATCCATTTTCATTTCTACTGTTCTTACAGAATTCAAGTTATGTATGGATTATAAGAATGTAATGTCCCTCCTTGCATTCCTTTCACTATGCACTTTTCTCCCTTGTCTTGCCATTTGTTTAGGTGTTGGGTTTTTTTAAGCTCTACTATTTCATGTTACTAAGACTTTGTAAATTTTAACCTGGAAAGGGAGTGGAGTAACATGCATAACTTTGACTCTTTAACATGCTTAAGTGAAATATTCACTCCTTAGCAATTCCAATTATCTTTCAGGTTTCCTATTAAATAGTAAATCTAGGTAACCTCATACTTAGTTGTTGTACAGTGATTTTCACCATGGACAAAGCAGGAAATTATCGGTCTGCCAATACTTCAGATACCTAGATATTCTTGAAATTCCTTCAATGCTTCCCAGTCAGGCTCAACTTAGCTCACCTTGCTGGACAATCACAGAATCACAGAATGGATGATGTTGAAAGGGACCTATGGGGATCACCTAATCCAACGCCCCTTCTCAGAGCAGGGTCAGAAAAAAACAAGTTGTCCAGGACTGTGTCCAGTTGTGTTTTGATTATGTCCAAAGATGGAGACTATACATCTCTGGGCAGCCTGTTACAGTGTTCAACCACTCTCACAGTAAAAAAAAAACAAAACAACCAAATAATTTCTTATATTCACATAGAATTTTCTGTGTTTCAGTTTATGCCCATTGCCTCTTGTCTTCTCAATGGGCACAAATGAGAAGAGTCTACCTGTTTCTTCTTTACACCCTCCCATCAGACATTTATGAACATGGATAGGTTTTCCCTTGACCCATCTCTTCTGCAGGCTAAATAACCCCAGCTCCCTCAGCCTCTCCACATATGAGAGATGCTCATCATCCTTGTAGCCCTTGGCTGGACTTGCTGCAGTAAGTCCATACCTGTGTTGTACCAGGGTGCTCAGAACTGACACCCCAGATGTGGCCTCACCAGTGCTGGATCACCTCCCTCGACCTGTTGGCAACACTCTTCCTAACGTAGCCAGCCCAGGAAGCTGTTGGCCTTCTCTGTCATAAAGGCACATTGCTAGCTCATGGTCAGCTTGTCCACCAGGACCTCTAAAGCCTTTTCTGGAAAGCTGCTTTCCAACTGGTCAGCCCCAGCGTGTACTGATGCCTGGGGTTATTCTCTCTGGGGGTAGGACTTCACACTTCCCTTTGCCAAACTTCCTAAGGTTCCTGCCTGCCCATTTCTCCAGCCTGTCAAGATCCCTCTAGCACACCCACCTGGTATGTCAGCCATTTCTCCCAGTTTTGTATCATCTGCAAACTTGCCGAGGGTACAGTCTGCCCCATCATCCTGATCCTTAGTTAAGAGCTTAAGCAATGCTGGCTCCAGTATTGATGCCTGGGGTACACCACTAGTGACCAGCTAGACTTTGTGCCGCTGATCACTACACTTTGAGCCTGCCAGTTCAGACAGCTTTCAGTCCACCTCACTGTCCACTTCACTAGCTCATACTTCATCAGCTTGTGAGCTCCTCGATCACTTGTATAGTTAGGCAGTTATCACCAATGCCCTTCAGAAACATCCTGAGCTGCTTGTGCCCTTCTGTCTTGTCCCTCCAGCTGGCATGAGAGTGGCACAATTCACCCATGAGATGAAGAGATGAGAGCTCAATACGGTAATTGCACTTTACCTTCATACTAGTGATTCACCAAATATCATCTGGTTTGCCTTCCCTAGCATATAGTATTTCAAAATTAAATTTTAAACTAAATTTTGTACATCACGCACTCCAAAACATTTACCCATCTTGGTAACACTCTGCTTGACTCACACAATTATGTCAATGTCTTATACCCAAGAGACCCAGATATTGGTTCCTTTCAACCCAATCTTGTTGAGTTCCCTCTGTATAGAGCCCTGCCTCCAGTCACCAACCACTCCTCCAATCTGGTGTCATTGACAAACTTGCTAAGGGTGCACTCCATCCCATCCTCCAGGTCAATAATATAGGTGTTACACAACATCAGCTCCAGTGCTGGACGACCTCTGAAGGACACCACTGCCAACTTCCCAGTCTTTAGGAGGAATATGTTTAGTTAGAGGCATAAGTTCTAAAAGTGACATGTTTAAGAACTGAAAATGAGTATGTAAAATTTGTTTTTCTGTTTACAGATCTTTGTATTTTTACTGACCCATAAAATCCATTCACTATAGCAAAGTTTAAGTATTATTACACTACATTTCTGTTTTCAGAAATTTTGAGGACTCTGATAAATTTTATTCTTTATGAATTACTTGCTCTGTTATACACACAATTTTAACTCATATCTCTGCTTTAGCACAATCAGACCTCCATGAATTGCACACTGTTACCAGAGGTAAATTTAAAAGCCTCTGAAGAAATATATGCTCAGTTTCTTACCATTATAAAGAAGAAACCCAAAATAAAGTTTCAGATAGATAAACTATGTTCATTAATGAAGTTGTTAACAAGGTAGATTTCTTCAAAGTAAGTCAAATGGAACAATATAAAGAAGACATCTAGTCTGCACAGGAAAAGAAGGCAAGTATTTAAGTTTCACTGCAAAAGGGCTGACAGGTACTATGCTCCTTACTTGGATGCTACACATTATGAATCTCTCATATTTTTCTAGTATCATCCATTACAGATACTCAAAAGTCATGAGTCAGGCTCCAAGATATCATGAAACTGAACCTACTCATACTAAATTTTTATTGCTTATTTGCCTTTTGATTTCTGAATGCATTCTTATTACCTTTTCAAGTTTTACTCTGCAACCACACAGGAGACTGCAAGTCTATTTTTAAATGAAAGCATTAGAGTGGCTTCCTGACCATTCATCGCACCACCTTCCTCACCGCTTCCAACACTCACTTCAGAGCTCTCTCCTACTTGTTTTTTTCTTGCTTGCTGTCTCCAAGACAGCAGCTTAATTTCATGGACTCAGAGTTTTCCCACATTTCCTTATGCTCTAAAAAAGCCGTGTTCGGGCAATCCTGAGTCAAAAGAAGGAAAGGATGATCTGGGGCAACCTTTACATGAAATAATAATGGAAGTAGCAATTTTATATATCAGTTCAAATTAGAGGCACTGGTACAGGACAGAACTGTCTGGGTGTGACTCACCTGTGCATTATGCATTAGGCAATATAAAAAGTGGACTGGCTAACACTCAAATAAGACAGGTAATATCAAGAATCTATGTGGATACTCCAGTGAAGCCAGGAAACACAGTCATGGGGTTCTACTTCTGATGTCTGGGCCAATGAATATTTAATTAACCCAAGTAAAATGCAACAGTAAAGTGGAGGTAAAGAGAAAACATATTAGGTAACATAGGCAGATGCTGGGAGGTAGCAGTCTCTCAGGTGTAAAGATGTATTTCCATTAGTGGGTTTAATTCTCAGACACTTAAATGCATGGTCTCTCATGTAAAAACCTAGGTGGTATCCAGGCACTCCATTACCATGCACACAGACTCAAAGGTATTGCCTGGATTAAGAGAAGATGAGTTCATCTATAAACGCACAACTTTGCAAAGCAGCTGGTCAACAAGCTAATGATCGTCATGTATCCGAACAGTACAAACAACAAATCCCTATCTCTATGCCCAGATACGTGGTGTGATTCATTTGATCAAAGTTATGCTAAATATTCTAGGTTAGTTTTATAGACAGTGGAAAGAAACAAACTCTTCTAGGACAGGATTCATCTCATCCTAAAGCAGACATCTAAATGTCTCAACTATAAAGGCTGACCAGACACACATATCTAAAAATAAGTGTGATGAATCAGACATCATCTTTGTATCCATCATCACTTATCTCAGTTCCTTTCAGCTTTGATGGGTCCTATCCATACATACGGATCCTGGTTTTGGTCAGGAAGATCCATACATATGGATCCTGGTCTTAAGAAGGAAGAGGAAGTATTTAGGAACTTTATAAAGCTAAACTCGCAGTACTTAGAAAAAAGTAAGACTCAAAGTACTCTTGATAACTATAAAGGCATAAAGCCCTACAAGTTAAATGTATTAAAAAGTAGTTGTTCAAACAAAAAGTAAGTAATGGGAACTTTAGAATTACCATCATTTCAAATTAGTTAATTTTATTAGTAGTTCTCTTCCAGAGATTTAAAGCATTGTCAATAAAGCATAAGAGCTCTCATACAGGAGAGATGAAACCCAAAGCAAGAAAACAGTCATTTGGGTTTTGTATTCAGAACTAGCCATAATCCCATGTCATTTCCTATAGTACTACAGAGGTACACATATTTACACATAAGCTTAAAGTCAAAGTACGCGACATGTCTGTCGTATCATTTCTGTTGAGAAAACTGCATATTTATATATGCAATGTTCTGTAAATTAAGATTAATAATCTTTCACTGGTATGTGAAACACTGTAAAATCTTAAAATATCCTCAGTTTCTCATGCTAATGAGGTTTTTTGTCATCAGGGAGATGGGTTTCAAATTTCTCTCAAGCAGAAAAGGTCACACTGTGGTCCTGTCTATCAAGAAAATTCGGGCTGAAACAATTACAGTTTAAACTCCTTATACTTTATGAAGCCAGCCTGTATCTCAGCATTATTCCAAGAAGGGAGAGTGAAGTGCTCTCTATATGCTGACAACTCAAGGACATGTCAAAGTTTCTAGAGACATTTTTAACTTCACATACAATTTAAAAATAAATAGGCCTCTTTTCCTAGATCAGATTTGTATCTCTCTTGTTCTTTGGACCTCAGCACATCAGTAGGAACAGCAGAGCCAATTGCTATGGGAACCATGCTTCTACAGCGTGAGGGTGAAGTAGGAGTCAAGTAGAGGAATGGAGAACGGTGATAGTCTTCTGTTCTCTCTCTAGAAAGCTAACTCAATGAATGATGTAACAACGCCTAGAAATTCTCCCTTGCAGCAAGAAAATAAAAGCACTCTGTCTGTTTATCACAGCTGATAGCAGTAAAATGAACATAATCCACAATCAGTATACACAGAGGACAGTATGATCTTAAATCTAACACAAATGGCATTATATATTACAACTGAAATATGAAATCAGCAAAGTTTAAGCAGAAATAACATGTGAAATTGCCTATTGGTACAACTTTGCAAAAGATGCAGTAAATTCTTCACCCTTGGAAGACTGAATAAAAATCGCACATCTTTCAAAGAGATAAATTACAGTTCTGAGGGAGACTGGTGAATCTGATGTAGGAATGGATAGACTAAGTGGTCCATGGAAGTTCAGGCTAATGAAGTCAAGATTACCGTATTTTGCAAATTAATCTACTGGTAGGTTTTGACCAAGTTAGGACAGATGGCAGTAACAATAAAAATTAGAAACAAAGAACTAGCAGTTCTTGTTATAAGCACACCATACTCAGCCTGCTAGTACTTCTGCCACCATGCCCATCATCACCAAGACTACTGTATCAAAACTATTATTGATATACCAATATCTACACGCAAGTATCCCTTGCAAGGCCTACATGTTTTGTTTTGCTTTTCAGTCATCTGGTTTTCTCTGATATTTGGTATGTAGGTTGTGCTACAAAGGAGAGGCTTTCCAACATTCCCGCCAGTTCCTCTTATGTTTTCCCACATAGAAATCTCTCCACACAACCTCCTAATAAATAGATCTTAGTCCCAAGGATAAAGGCTTGGAACTTCACCTGGCTTAAAAGCATGCCTGTATTATAGAACTTTGACTGCAGCTGCTAGCACACCAAACTTAAGACAAACGACTCTCTGACTTTTATATCTTTGCATTTCTACCCATCCCACAGGTTACATGTCTTACTTTATTAATACTGTTTTTCAAGTTTTGTGGAAAGAAGTTTACACTGAAGGTCATTCTTCTGGCTGTGGCTGTGGTTTCTGTCTATGTAGACTTAAAGATCAGATCTTTTTAAGGCACCTTTACCTTGTCAGGATTCAGTAAAACAGTTCTTTGTGTCAATGAGAATCAGATCAAGACTATTTTTCCCATTGTAATACAAGTATCTACATGATTGCTTGTGTCAGTAAGGTTTTAATAATTTAATAGGTATCACATAAATATTATAAACCAATTCCAGCTACCTGCCAGATCTTCATGTGAGTTTTCTTATGTATTGAGGAATTCTTATTTCTGTTAGTGTCGGTTTGGAGCTGAAACATCATTGGAACAAAATGGTGAATGCAATTCAACATCCCTGCAATGCAATGTTCATTGTAAAAATGAACAAATATTTAATTGAACACCATTTAATCACAAAAACCTCATGATTTTCCTTAAATGATGCATTTAACATCATTTTCAGAAAATTTTCAGTTCCAGCCTGCAATATATGAAATATACCCGGTAAAGTACTGCAGCAATAGATGGATCCACTCAGCAACAAGAAGCCAATTCCAAACAAAAACGTGAATAAAAATGCATTTCTCTCTTCTTCCTGTTGCTAAATACCTCTGGAATTAAGATCCCTCACTACAGCTTCAAACCCCACTTCTTCAAATACAGCACTCTGTTCACAACATTTGGGTCTTTGAACTTCTTATGGTTTAGACGGTACCAAGCCATGCACTCCTGAAGGATCCCTCTGCTTGGAAATTGCTGCTAAGGTATTGGGGTGACAGTTTTTCCTGTTCCTTCCCTTTTTAAAACCCTGTGAAACGCCTACTTCCTCATCACAACATTTCATCAGCCTCCTGTTGATGACTCCTCTCTCTTGGATCCCTGCCTCTCCCACTTACTGTGGGCAGATGAGAAATCACAGGGTGCTCAGAGTCAGCGGTCATGGCCAGGAGAAAGGAGCTCTGGAGCAATAATGATGTAAGCCCAGATAACGCATATGCTAACCGCGAGCAAGAAGGCCCCTGCAGCAGGAAATGAGGATAAGAGGCCCAAAAAGAGGAAATGGACAGCAGGACTGAGCACTTTGACTATGATGGATAGAAGATCTGGAGAATAACCAGAAGAACTGGGTATGAACAGCCTCAGGGAGCAGTGCTTCATTCCTTTTTTATTCCAGATTCCTTTTGCATGTTTAAAATATTAACTGCGCCTCTGTGTCAAACAAGAAAATGCTTCAAATGGCATGGTATCAGTTGGTATCTGAAATGGATAGATGGTACCTAAAAGTGAAAGACATTTTTAAAAGATTGCCTATGCAAAAAAATTAATAAACTTCAATTGTGATGCAAAACCAAACTGTTTAATCTTTCAGTGGAACTACTCAAATCCATCAAGTGGTCTGACCACCTCTTACTTTGAAAGAAACCCTAGTTTACCTGTGCTGACACTGTATTAGTTGTCCAGCAGTTTTTCATTCTTGGAGCAGTTTGTGAGGCTGACACACTGCAGCATTAGCCTAGCTGCAAATGATCCAGAACTTCACAATTTTTATTTTAATTCCTTGCCTTTGGAAGCAAAACAAGTCCCTGCATTGTTTTATCTCTGCTTTACAGTGAAAGGTAAGAAAATTGCAAGATGTGTCTGAGAATGACAGCAGAATGAAGACATCACTGGTGGTATTTCTTCAGAGGCTGACTGTACAAGTCACAAATAAAAATAATGTAAATTGCTCCAAGAGCAAAAGTATTCACCAGAGACTTGGATTCATTCAAACACAACACACCAGCATAAAAACTTTTGCTGCAGTTGCCCTAAACAAAATGTACTTAAATGCACTAATTCTTCCAGAATCTGATTATTCTGACGGATCTCCATTTTCATTTTAGAATCCGAAAAGACACATTTTATGAAACTTTTACAATAAAGATTACAAAAGATATATCTGTGTAGAATTTTACACGAGCAAAACATCCCCGAGAAGACATGACCAGGGAGGTGCAGACCAGGAGCAAGTGATTTTGTGAAGAATTTTGCAAGGGGTTTTCATAGAATCATAAAATGGTGTGGATTGGAAAGGACCTCAAAGATCATCTAGTTCCAACCCCCCCGCTGCGGGCAGGGACACCCTCCACTAGACCACGTTGCCCAAAGCCCCATCCGACCTGGTCTTAAACACTTCCAGGGATGGGGCATATTCATATTATTAGAAACAGTAAATCCCAAACATTGAATTTCTTCACAAAAGAGAATTCTGCAGATAATCCATTTTGTGTTGACTGAAGTGTGTGATTTTCATCAAAACAGTAATTTAAATTTTGACTTTTTTTATTTTGAATTTTAATGTGCAATATAGTTCAAAACTCTCTACCATCTCAATTGAAATTAATTTTGAAAGGAAAATATAATCTCACGCAAATTCAAAAATTATGTCAAGTCTTTCTAAACTATCCTTACTTTGGATTTTGAAATTAAGGTTTGGTGATAGTAATGTGATTTCACAGTCCTTGTGATTTTGAAAGAAATTGCACTCTACTTGAATAGTTCACAATTTTCTCCTTATGCAAGAGTTAAAAGCAAGACCAGAGCGCAGGATATGTTTCCCCAGCATCACAAAATTTCATCTATGATGAAGCTATAAATGGGGAGGCATACCCGTGCCACAGCCATGCCCTGTGTGGCAGCAGCAAGCCACCTGGGTGCCCACAGGGGTGGCATGGAGCAGCTTCCTGGTCTTCAGCACTGCTGCCACCACCCTGGTTCCCAGCACACGATATGGCTTTGCTGACCTGGTTTCCAGGTTTTCTGCCTGGACATGAGAGACCAAAGAAGGATTTTTTTGTAACCGATAAAGATGAGGGTGGTGGGAAGTGAGTTCTTTGGACTGTCTGCTGAAATCCCACAGACAGCCGGAGGTGATGGAAATGCATTGTTACTGCAGCTTTTTACATTAAAATTCCCACAGACATCTAGGGTCGGCTCTAGCTAACGCAATACAGATCTCCACATAGGAGACATCTACATCTATACTAGCCAGCTGAGGCTGCCTTTATACTTCAGAGAGAGAAATAAACTTTCTCTAGGATGCAATTCTTTTTATCTTAAAATAGTCACCTAAAATAGGTCAGATGAATCTTTCCACATAGAAGTGCCTACTCCTTGACGGTATAGGAAAACCCACCACACTAGTTGAAGGGAGATATCCCCAGCCCAGACCTCCAAAGCCAGGTCAGATGAAGCCCAGTCCTAGCAGAGCCCTTCTGCCCCGGATGTGCCTGGATGTGCCCCAGCTTCGCAGCACCAAACCCCTCTCCTGGGTTGTCAGCCCTCGCTGGATCCACCAACCAACTCCTCTGCTCAGATTCCTTCTGGCTCGGAAGCCGTAACGGGAAAACAAAAAATGCCAAGCCCAAATAATTTTTCTCACACCATATGCCTGCATATACACTATTGAGATATGTAAGGTATGTTATACCAAGGAACTACAAAGGCCTGATATAAATGAAGGGTGACACTGAGAAAACAGACTAAAAAGACAGAATCACATGAATGAATAAGAGACCGAGTCCTTTAGGGTCAAAAGGTAGGAAAGGCTACGCTTCTTTTCGCTGTATGAGAATTAGCTCCAGTAACATTTAGAAAGGGTTAACGTAAGGCAACTGTTGTGTACCCTTTGTACATGTCTGAACCTCTGCTGCACTGAAAAGTGAATTAAAATAAAACTGAAACTGGATACTTTTCATGGCAGTTCAGAAGAATAGCTTATAAGAAATATAGCCAGGCTGATCTCCTTACTCTTTTTCTTAAATGTATGATTTAGAAAACAAAGAGCTATTGCTAGGAGTAATAATAAAGACTTTTTTTGGGGGAAAAAAATACAGATAACAGAACACCTTTTCTCCTTGTTTTCAATTAGACAGTTCTAATAATAGGCATAGTGATATGGCAGTTTAGGAAAGCTAAAATTAGCATTTGTCAAGTATTTTATGGTTCACAATTTTCATGCCTACGACAATGTATTGAGAAACTGTATTCTCTAAGACGCAAAATACAATACCTTGCTCATGTGAATGTTAGATGTCAAGAACTGTTTTATCGAACACATGGTCTTCTAATAACTTCACAGGACACCAATTTACAAAAGTTTTCCAAAATGTCTTGTCAAGTCTTTATCAAACATGGACTTTTTGAATGACAAGATGCTTTTGTTTCCTATGCCTGCCCTGGCAGATGGTTTCATAGAGCATCTCAGAAGGCACGAATGTACAAGGTGGAGTTACAGATCATATGCAATGAGTTGCGCACATGAAAACCAATAGCTATTTTTTCTTGTTTATTAAATAATACTCAAATTAATAAGTGTTGTACATTAATGCCATTGCAAAATGTCTATTTTTTTACTTGCTTTTAAGTAGAAATTCCTGTATATATACAATCCAAAAAGCTTAGCACGACGCTTCAGTTTACTGCATCTTGAGCCTGAAGCAGAATTTTTTTTCTTATTTAGGTAGGATAAGAAAACAAGCACACCTTGAAATTTTCACTGTAGAAGTAATTTGCTTATCAATGTCACATTCAGTGACTGTTCCATTGCTGTTCGGTTTTGGGTTTTTTTGAATAAGCACATAAAGGTATGCCTTAAACAAGCTGACACACAGCTATCATGTTATTGTGTCATTCCATTACAAAGGAACCAGTTTATTACCCAAGTAAAGACAACCAGCCTTTAAGTCAGATGGGGACATGTTGTATCATCCCTGTCAGACACAATATACATTAGGATAGACTCAGCCAAGTGTCAACAAGCAATCTGAGTGCAAATCAGCACTCCTCAGAAAACCCCAGTGATAGAGTTAAGTCTATTTGTATGCTCAAGCCATGTCCCGGTTATGGCATGTGAACATTTCCTGTTAACATCATCACTAATCAAAGCACTGGCTTCACAGTCCTTGTATTGGCTACTAGCTCACAGAAAACTAGTTAAGAACAGAAGAGTAACTTTGAAGGACTAAAATACTGTTCTTTATCCACCAATAAAACTAGTTTTAGATTTGCCTAAGCCTGTAAGAACCCACCAGCCTGGTCACCCTAAGGATGGCATAGAAGGAGAGCCTCCAGATGTCAGCCATACGGTGAAATGCAGAGACAAAGTTATATGCAGCCAGCTCAATTACGCTTACCTGCCCACCCCCACGGGTAAAAATCTCAAGGGCACAAATTCCCCTACTATGCTAAAAATCTCAAGGGCACAAATTCCCCTACTATGCTAAAAAGCTGCTCCATGGTTGGATTCACAAAAAAGGCAGTTTTTCTGCCTTCCCACATCTTTTGTCCAACACTTCAGGGATTAAGGCTCTCCACACAACCCAAGTTCAGCCCTGGTTCAGTTAGAAAGGGGAAACACATCACACCCCTCTCCAAGATGCCCCTGCTTGGGGTGGCTGGAAAAGAGGGAAATATCAGTCCTGTTAACACTGTCCTTCTGCTATAAATAAATAAACAAACATTGCAGACATTGATGTACCATTTGAGGGATAAGCAGCCATCTACCAAACCAGAAGATCATTTTCACTCGCTTGCTCTTCATTCTCAGTGAATATTTAAGCATTTTTTTACATGGAAGTGCTAAATCATGAGTGTTCAAGGGTTTCCCACTTCCAAGGAATTGACAACATGGTAATTAGGAAACACACGTTAAATTATAGGAGACCTGAAAGAAATCAGTCAAAGAATGCATTCAGTTCTCAGCTCAGTGCCAAAGCCACCAGGCTATAAAGTACTCTGCTGAAGAAAGTTTTCTCAAAGACTCCTGCTGAAACAGCTTCATTTAATACAAAGAATTCAGACAGTTCTTGCAAGAGTGTTCTCTTTGCCTCAGAGTTACCATTCGCATTCTGGAATAGTGACAACTTAATTAGTTGAAATAAAACAGCAGGAAAGCAAAAGACTGAGAACCCTCCCCAAAACACCCTACCGTGCAGTAGGGCAGAGCTCTCTCACGGGAGGCAGAGGACGTGGATTCAAGGCCCCTGAGGCCCAGCACGGAGGTCAACCCTGCTCCCCTGTGCTCATGAATGAAGCTACAACGCTGTTTAAGCCCTGTGCAACATCACATCTCAGGTGACGTGATCTCTTTTACATTTCCTAGTTCAGCAAAAGCAATACAAATATATTTTGATGTAACTTTTCTCTCTTCCGAGTTAACTATGCCAAAAAGTCAATTATCTGTCCCACTCCTGAAAAATCTCACATCCAAAGAGCCAAGCATCTATATTTTCTACCTAAAAGAAAGTTAATTGAAAGGTTGTATAAGGTCATGTATGGCAGATCTGAGCTCACAACATTAACAAACAGAAACAGCTCTCTTGCACCTATACTGCCCCTGAGAAATTATTAAATCCAAGGACCTCTGTGGCTTGTCTGTAATCAGTACTTAAAACTCAAGACTGTGCTCTCTGCTCTCAGAACCAGGAACTAAAATCAGAAATCTTAAAGCCGCACATCTGGTTAATCTCTTACAAGTCATCATGACATGTCTTTTTCCAGGGGTTGACACAAAAAGATAATTACAGATTACTTTGATATTAAAATTAAAATTGTAGAGGTCAGTGCAACAGAGCTGAAGTTCTGCAATTCAACTCTATTGAAAGTTTATGTGTGGAAAAAATATTTTGGAGTTGCTTCTAGAATTGGAAACAATGTAAACACAATTAACAAATAAACATCCACCTACATCCCCCCAGCCCCAATGGAATAGTATTAAAAGCACTGAATCTGAGCAAATACCAGTAGGTTTTAATTGCTGCCCACTTAAACTCACATCCACACTTTCCAGTTAAGCTGAAACGTGACAGCTCTCTTCATCTTTTTACATGACAAACTAAGACGTACACATTTTTCAGGGCTGCATATCTATAATTACATTTCCAGTAGGAACTTATAAACAAATAAATAAAACAGCGAACTGTATTGAAAGCAATTTACAAGACAGACATTTTCTTAGTGAGTATATGCATTTGATGGATTTGTGTTACATTATTCAACATGGAAGCCATCCTCAACTAACTTTATAGCATATGGAATCACGTTTGTTATATGTTAAGCACTTCAAAAATTACACGAGTGCTTATGAACCAAATGCACAATTAAAATTACATTAGAATTTCTACCTTGGATTATTTTCTAGAGCTTCAAAAGAAGACATATAATACCTTCTTCCCATTATATAATGCAAGTGCAACTGTTATTGGTGTAATAATGTCAAATTTTTATAGCTTAATCATAACAGTATAGTCCATGGTTAAAGGTTTATAGATAAGCAAATATGTTTAGATGCACTATTTTGCAACTTCCAAGTATTAAGTAGTTTACTACTGTATACAGAGTGTGTATCCACATATGCATGTACGCGTGTATGAGTCTGAGGGCATCAGCTCCACAACGCACCTCAGATGCGGGAGACAGAAGTTCAAATCAGTGAAAATCTCCCTAAGAACAGGTTTACAGTCCCAGATCACCCTGACATGTGAGTCTCTCCTCTTGATTTTGTCACACTTGTCTTGGCCAGCCTAAAAGACAGGCCTTAGAAATTAATTCTCTTGATTAAATTTCTGCACAGAAGACACAGAGATATCTCAGTCCTAGAAGAAAAGGTGAAAAGCACAGCTTTTCTCAAATTTGAAAGTATTAGGATGACAGATATCACCTCAATACTCTTTATACCTAGCTCCTCAGAACCTTCACCTTTTGATCAGCCCTTAATTTTTCCCCAAACCAGCAAGCAAGGCTTTACAGAGGCAAACGCTCTGCTCCGATGGCACAGCACAGACTTCTCTCCTGCTCACACCGAGGGAGAAATAAAAGGCGGCGATCTATAGAGCTGTCACTGGAGAAGGCAGGAAGAGCAAGGCACAGCAGACAGTGCAGAGGAACAGAGCAACTCAGCAAGCCATGGATTTGGGGAATACTTCCTGGGTACCCGTGAAACACCTGAAGAGCCATAGATGTTTGCTGTCCCTCCTAATTCACGTGCTCTTTAGTCCTGCTTCTAGGACCAGCAGGGCACGACTGCACTGCAAGATCCCCGTCATAGCCAAGCATCCACCTAACAGCCCAAACTTTTCCGGCCAGCCACGTTTGCCGTATTTCCCAGGAAGGGATTCGCTCGCAAGCTTTCCAAAGCACGCTCATCATGGAGGAGGCTCAAACGTTACACAACTCTACAACTACGTCCATTTACCTGTGTGTCGTGGAACGATACCTGGAGTTCATAATTCTTCAGCATCCACGAATGCCTGTATAAATGCTTCAAGGCTAAATGGACAGCAGGCAGCACGCCTGCCGTTAGGTTTCTCCGATCAATCAGGCAGCTGGTGGGCAAAAGCCCAAGAAGAGAGAGGCGAGTGCGATCCAGTTCCTCAGAGCACCTGATTATTAGTAACATAAACAGCACCAGCACGACTAGTTTCCAGTTCCAGAAAACCATCTTTCTTGGTGTTTTTCTTTTTTTTCCTTCCCTTCCCCTGCAGCCCACATCCCTGAAGAACAGGCCTTAGATTCCCCGGTTGCCCGACATTTTGCAGCTTTCCTTTGCTTCAGTCAGCTGTGTCCCTCTAAGAAAGGAGCTAATTGTTATTAAAGGATAAAGACCTCTCTACGGCTGGCTTTTCCAATTTGGACAGTAATCCAGCTCACAGCAGTGCTGTGAATCAATACTTCACAAGAATAATCTCTAGGCAAAGTGCTCTGCCAAGTCTAATTTTAAACGTGTCATTTTAAACATTTCTGTAGCAGAAATATTCATCCATAGGTGACAAATCAATAAACAAACTAGTATGATTCCTTTGAAAATGGATATTGTAGGGATTGATCGAAGTGGTTGCATACTGAACTCATATTTGCAGCAATCTGTACAGCACTGGGTTGGAAGATTGCTTCAGTTTGTTTTATCTTGCACGTATCACATTTTCAATTGGCTTCATACAGACCAAACAAAGAATATTCAGTCTTGAGTATTGACAATATTTTCTATACTGCTAGCGCAAAAGCTACATCAGCTCAAAGATGTATATCCTCCGCCTGATTCCGCTTTGCTCAGAAACCCTGTGCTTCCCTTTAATCAGTGTGAGTTCTGAGCATATACAGAATTCAGGGCCGTTCCTCCCATGTACAGTCACATAGCTTTTGACAGGCATTTCACATATTGTCGTAGCTAGCTAAGTAATTTCATCACACTATTTGCAGTTTTCCGAGTAATACACCAGGCTACGGAATGGAATGGATGCTGTGCATGCAGAAGTGCAGAGAAAATAGTAATGCTGAAGAAAATCTTCTTCACTGCAGGATAACAAAACTCACCAGGGTGAGAAGGGAATGTGTATGGGACCACCGCACCAGAGAAGAACCTACACCTCTGTCCCCCAGCGCTCACAGCCTACCTCACCCCGCAGGCAAGCACCATCCTCCCTGTCCCCTTCACAGCAGCAGTGCCACTCTACTCCAGTGTAAGCAGCCACCCTCAGTGGGTTGGGTTCTTCCTTCCTTCCATTCAAGCAGCCAGCTCTCCCCATGCACAGAAAGCCCCCCACACCTACTGGGATGCTGTCATAGGCAAGGGAGGGAAATGGAAGAGCCAAGCCCAGGGGCAGGGAGGGAAGAACATCTGGCCTGGGAGATGCTTGTTTGTCCAAGAAGGAAAAAAGCTCTGATTTTCAGCGCAGTGTCATTATACACACAGCTGAATAGCAAATTGTTTTGCCATCTTGTGGAAATTCAAGATTTCAAAAGAAATGCCCTGTGCCAAGCTGGGATGGAAACCCAAAACCTCAAAGGTTTTCATGACTCAACAATCTGAAAGAAAAACAAATGGAAGGGCTCACAGGCAGAAGTTTGATATGGTATAAATCAAATTTGAAATTATATGTTCAGAGCTTGGCAATTTATTTTGTGAATAGTTGAAATTTCAAAACAAAGTATTAGCTTGCTGCAGAAAGTAAGTGTGGGGGGTTTTTTAATTTTAATTTTCAAAACACAGTGTTCCAGGTCAATAAATTATTTTGAAATTGACGTGCAACTAAAAAGCTTCTACAGAAAATCTCCAAATAAAGTCTAATTATAAATACTCTCATTTGTAATTACAATCTATATATTGCATGACACGAGGGCATGGAAGTAAATAGATAAATAAAAGTAAAAAGAGCAAAGTAATATTCAATAAAGAAGCAATAAATGTCTGCCTTGGGCCCAGGAAATAGCCCCAAGCAGGAGCTACGCTCGATTTATTACTAACTGTCCGCAGCGACTCTTCTGCCAACTCACTTGTACAACTGGATGGACAAGAAAAGAGCCTAATCTATTATTATGCCCCTCCATGCATTCTTGGACACAAACATGAGGTGAAATAGAAATATCTGATGCATAACTCTTGCTTTTCTTGGTCATCGTTGCCTATAGTCAGAAAGCAGCAAGGCTGTACGGAGCCCTTCGTGCGGGGACGGAGCTACTGCTTTTCTTCCTGTGCAAGGCTATGCCCAAATCAAATACAGCAGGGTCAAAATTTATTATGGGAATTCCCTAAATGGAGAAATTTAGCACATTAGCTGGGCACAACACTAAGTAGGAAGCACACTCTGGTAGCACAGTCCAGCATTGCAGCAATTTAACACAATGACTTCACAGGTATTTTCTGTTGCTTAGTCTTATGATTCTATAACGTGATTATTGAAAACATAATTTTTAAACATTTTTTAAACTCAGGATGAAATTCTTCCCTGAGCAGAGGGCCAGTGCAGGCCAAGATGTTGCTTAAATCCCATTTAATACCTTTCTTAGAGGCTTAAACAGGATTTTGTTGGTGAATAGTGTTTGGACCAGCCTTCTTTACCAGCATTATTTCAGCATTGACTACACTAAGGAAAAGGAGGGGAGGAAAACGGGAGGCATTCATGCTGGTGGACCACAGCAGCTAAGGTGCTCTGAAGTGCTCTCTTCCTATGCCTAAATCTTATCACCAACTAAGTGGGAACATGGGGCTCCATGAGTCAGAGCTTTGGCTCATATTTAGGTAACAGAAGTGTGGTTTGAATATCCCATGTTCAAAAACCAGATCTGCCACAACACCTCATTCAAGCCCAGTTGCCCAACCAATGGCTTTAAATTCATGAGAGCACAATGGTGTGTCAGAGGCTATGAAATAATTTTCAGTACCATGTGGTACTGAGGGACCATCACCTCATTCTACAGATACATGACTGGTTTCAACCTAGACCAGTCTTTTCTGCTCCTTGTGCTACTTTTGGGTCTCCTCAGCAATGCTGCGTTTAACCCATGCCTCGCAAAGGAACAAACAAGATCATGTACTAGTGCAGCCTCGTCTTACTTGCTTCCTTAAAATCTGCTTCCTGACAGAAACATTTAATATCTAACCAGATATAGTATTTTTATTGCTAATTAAACCTGCAACACTTGTGTCAAAACGTGCCCATATGTTTTCATTTTGACAAAAAAAAACTTGCCATGTTTGCCATGCACATGATTGATCATACAGGTATAATTTTCAGGTTTAGAGTAACATCTTCTGAGGCTTAATACCTACAAAAGCACATTGTTATGCCCCTGTCACACATATGAAGATAGAATCTTTCAACTGAGTTTACTCAACACCCTCAGAATTTACTACCAAAACATAACAACTGTGGAATCTTCATCTGCTAAATCAACTCACTGCATCTTACATGCATTTCTCAAATGTGAAGCTGAATTTCCACAATTATTTGAAACAGTAATAATTTTGACACTTGATTTCAGTTTCAGAAAATTTCATTTCATTTTAAACCCTGCCTTCCCCACTATTTTGGGAGGCTTTAGCAAAGGTAAATAATTGTTCTTCAGCATGGTAAGGATCAGTATAGCTTTTGCAAGAGCGAGCTGAAAGCCTTAGGACAGAACTGGTGACCAGATGACTCACTGTCGGCATCTCCTTTGCGAGATCTGCACAAACTGAGTAATTTTCAGAGAGGGAAACTGTAGGAGGAAATTGTGCTCCCTTGTAGGAGAACAGTCCCTGAGAATTTAAAAAAAAAAAACAAACTTGAACACCTGGCATAAATGTATTGCCTATAGCCAATACTTTCCAAAGGCAAAAGGAGAAATCTTTCCTGTGTTGTCATCCTTACCACATTATCCTCTGCCTTTATAGCATTTTAAATTGAGTTCTCAATCCCCTGATCTGTATTTCTGAACTGTAAATCACTTAAAGAGTTATTAGTTCATGTAAAAGGTTGACTATAGACTGTATTAACTGTGTTAAAGGCTGGCTATATATTTAAGCTATATGTCACCTCATGCCTCCCACACAGAACATCCTCCCCCTTGAGTAACACCCATTAACATTTATAGGATGTTCTAATCCCATCCTCAAATGTTAGTTTTTTCAAAGTAGGTTATCATTCACCCCTCTTGTCCCATGTGTCTCCGATCTTGCTGCTTAATCGCTCAGTGTAATTAGAGTACAGAACACTCACACATTCTAAGAAATCTTGGTAATGCATTAGAAACCATTACGATTTATTTTGGATGGCAACTTCTCTCCTTACATCAAGACCAAGCCTCCACCTATGCCAAGAGCAGCTTCAATATCGAGACACTATTATCTGCTCTAACATGTCCCAGCTTTTTAAGTAGCCGGCTGTTCAGATAAAATTATTTACCTCCCACAGCATTACCCAAGTGACCAGGCTATCTACCTCCAACTGCTCTACCAATACTGACCGGATTTGCTTGTAGCTAGCAAGAATCTTCCGGAGAAGGCAAATGAAAATTTATTTTTGCCACAAATCCTACTGTCTCACTCCTTATATGTAGCCTGCAAATCTCATCTCTGCTTCCTTTCCCTCTTCCCCGGCATTGCAGCACAAAGATCAAATTCATTTCCTCCATTCCGAACAGAAGGCTTGAAGAAAAGAGATAAAATTACTAGTATATACAGCATCAGGGAGATTATTCCTGAAGTAATAGATCAAATTCTAGTGGCAGCACTTTGAGAATGAAGATGACAAACTGTAAAAGATTCAGAAGAAAGCCACAGGAATGCATAAAAAGCTGGGGGAAAAAATGGAAGAAGCTCAGTCTGTCTAGTTTAATATTCAGAGGCAGCTTAATCTGTAACTTGCTCTATAATGGATGCAAAAAGGCTTTCTAAGAATTCCAAAGTTTCGAACTCATTGGTCAAGGAAAACATACTTTCTGCCCTTCTGTAAACTATCCCCTTTAAATGAAATAACCTTTATTAGATCAGTTTAAAAGAGCTGTTTGCTGCTGTAACGGCACTAAGGGCTTCTGCTGACACTGAGATAACACCTCCTGATACCCACCAGTGACATCATTGTGCCAGCCCTATAGACCTGCCTTGAGTAACAAGGCCCTAGGGACATAGTACTCCCACTGTGACACTCCTTTGGTTTACATTGTACAAGCTGTTATTTTTGCCAAGGTCAAGCATACCATTTCCAGATACATGGTAATTACAAAAATTACTATTTTTTAAATGACTAGTTTAAATACCTGTACCTTGCACATTTCTCAGCTACAAGATCTTTGAGATGCAATGATCTAATTCTAAAATATATTTAATTCTGATAATACTGACACCGATCCTGAAAGGATCTGCACCCCAAAGGCTGAACGAAATCACCATTTTATTCCACTAGGCAATTTGAAAGTTTAAAGCAAGTAACTATGAATGCCTTTGTTCTTAATTAAAAGTGGCAATTCTAGGTCTCCTCCTCATAGAAGCATGTTGCATTTTCATAGGTGGGCTGGCTTTCTAAACTGCTGAGCATCCAGCAATTCCCACTGATGTTGACAGAAAATGCAAATCATTCGGTGCTTTTGGAAAGCAAATGTTCAGTTCAAGGACCTAACTTGAAACTCTTTTTAAAAAAAAAAAAAAAAAAAACAAAACCCCAAACCAACAAAAAAAGAAGCAATCTGGAGCTGATACCATTAACATTCTTCACAGCAAGAAATGAGGACCAGAGGGGAGCTTGGCTAAGTTTAAAGATCTGGAATGCAAAACTTTTTGTAACACTTTCTCTATGTAGTGGTAGCTATTGCTATTTAATTTCTTTTACTGCATTGCATAAAGTCTTCCTGCTACTAGCACATTCCTCCAAATTAGATTCTCACCAACAACATGGAATTTACTTCTGCTTATCATTTTTAGAAAGGGAGAAAGGGAAAGGGGAAAAAAGAGAGAGTCAGCTCTCTATCTCGGTCAACCTCCTGTAAATTATTAATATTTAGGGCTCTCTGAATTCACAAGGGAGAGGGGAAAGCAAAACCCCAGGTGCTTTTACAGAACTTTAAAATTATATGGAACACCCCACAGAAATGCAGAGTTTAATAATTTTATAATACATGTGTATACTAAAATATCTCTAGATGATGCTATTAAGATACAGAGGAGTGCATGTCTGATAATCACAATGCTTGAAAAATGTTATGTGTTATATTTTGTACCACACTAAGTGTTAATCTGTCAAAAACTGTCACTTTATATAGAGTAAAAATTGTAAAGAAACATATGTGTTCTTTGCCAGAAAAACATTAAATTCCCTGTGAAAGCAGGAGCAGTAAACAGTGGAAAGGAAGTTAATTAACATCCCAAAAGGGGCCTCTCACTACTTCTCCCTGGAGGTTTTGGATGTAAAATGGTTACTTAGACACCTATTGTGTGTATGAATCCACAGTAGAAGCTGTGGCCTACCATAGGTAAATGGTAAATTAAAATACATAACTACTTTAAGGAAAGAAAAGATTGAACAAATATATTCTTTTAAAGATATATGGTAGTGATTCTTTAATCAAATTAAAATTAGATTCTGGAAGTAACTTCATCAGGCAGACAGGATGAGTTCCTCTAATGGGGATTGTGGCAAAATGGTCTTGCAAAAAAAGTGGATGCAGAGAAGAAAATGGGGTTCAGACAAGAATTCAAAAAATATTCTGCAGAAGCAGCCACTCAGTGAAGGAGCACATGAATCCGGCAGACCCAGCTTGCCAAAGAAGCAAGCTCACAAGGTCTTCACATACGGACTGTGCAGAAGGGAAGAAGACTTCCATTCCAGCAGGATCTAATCCATCAGAGCCTTTCATACAAGGCTGGATCCCCTGGATAGCCACAAAAAAAAAAAATCAGAAAGCCTTGGAGCCCCTGCACAGCCCGCCTTGCTGGTGATCTCCCAGCTCCGTAGCCGGGAAGGGGTTGCAGGGAGAGCAGCGCACACAAAAGCCAGGAGCTGCCGCTCTCGCAGCATCAGCGGTTACAGGGTCAGCAGGGTTTAAGCTGGAAACAGCAACAGACTTTTAAAGGGATTTCAAGCAAATCACAGAGAAAAGTTTTCCAGAGAGGAGGATTTTGGGGGATCCCGAAGACAAGATTGAAGGACTTTCTAAAATACATATTCTAGTTCACAGTGGAGCAGGCAGAAATCCCCAAGTGAAATATATGGCCTATATTGTAAGAGCTGGATAATCCTAATGGTCGTCTGATCTTAGAACTCGCTAATTATTTAAGAGAAGTACCATGGCCATAGTAGGAAACCTAAGTTTTCTAAGCCTATTCCTCAAACTCATGATGTTCACTTTAAAGCAATTAGTCTGTTATCTGGGCCTTCATCTCTCAGGAGCCTCAGTAACAACAATTTGGACAGCCCTGCTGAATGAGCCCTTATATTCTTTGTTCTTTGTGACTATGATTTTCAGAGAGCAGGTGGATATTTGCCTTTAATTTGTTAGGTTTCATTTTCACATTTGAGAATGCTTATTTGGAAAATACTATGGATAAAATTGTGAGAACTAAAGGCTGATGATAATGAAAAACTAATGGCACAGAAATTAGACATCAGTCACTGACTTGGCAATGAGATTACATGGTTATTCCATCACGAGGAGAAAAAAAAATTTAAAAAAAAAGTGTTTGCCAGTCAGCATGTCCCATTTCCACTCAGCAGGCAGTATCAAGTGGCCCTCAAATCCAGCAGATCTTACCCACAGAAAAATCCTCTGCAAATACAGGAATCCCTGTCCAGCAAAGAAGACATCCCACAAGTGTCAGTGATAAGGCAAGAGGAGACACAACATGACTGAAAATACATTCCAGCTCTTCTTAGGGGCACTGCCTCTCTAAGTCGGTGCGATGCTGTGGCTGAACCAGTTTGCTTCAGGAATCAGGCTACTGGTCCATTAATGCTGGAGCCAGGGGACCACAAAAGTACTGCAAATCTCATTTCTAGCTCAGCTAGACCTACAAATCAGAGAAGAGTGCAGCTGACTCCTGAAAAGCTTCAGGATCTTTCACTGATTTAGTTCCAGGATTCCTAGTACAAGAATAAATTCAAACCAATGTGATGTATATGCACTGTACCCTCTCAGTTTGGAATCCCACAATCTGAAATAGAGCTCCTGGGATATATGGGGCTGCTGCGTATCCAGTCACTTCTCCATAGGACTGAGTCACACCCATGCTGACTGGCCTCAATGTACCTCTCTGCTAGCCCCAGCTGCTCCAAAAATTATTCGAGCCTTTCCTGTGATAGCAATGGCCTCCACCTGAGTTTCATGAAAGATCTGTTTGGCTCCCAGCCCCTGCAGTTTGCTCAACTGCACTGTTCTTCCACCATATGCCATGAAAATGTCCCTAAAGCAATGAAACTGAAAGCAGAGAACGAAGCTTGAGACACACATGCATCGTCATGCTCAGATCATTCATATGAGATGGTGTTTTGTAGCCTTGACATGCGATGCTATTTATGCTGTCATCCCAAATAGTTATGTGTATTTAATTAAAACAATATAAATATTGCATTGACAACGTTTTGTATTAGTGCTGTCATTAAATCTCTCTCTTCTAGCTCCTTTCTCTCCCTTTTCCTATCACAAATGTTTTCTTCACAGTTATCGCCAGGACATTACACCCCATCTTTTCCACAAACGTTAGTAATTCACTCTGGTCGATAACCTTATCAGAGGATAGGGCCTTCCCCCTCTTTCTTCAAATGTAAATAGAAACTTCTGTTTGGATTTATTAAAAAAATAATTTTTCCCTGCTGACGGAGCGTGTTTGGCATTTGAATCAAAAGATTCCATAACAGTGTGTTTTGCAGCATGCATAGGATAAGTTATACATGAAATTGCAAGACATATGCCAGAAAATGATACATTGGCTTTAATCTCTTTGCAGAGATATTTAGAGGATATACATTCTGCAGGTCTGGGATCCGCACCCGGAGGAGTGGGTGCAGTGAATACATGATTTCTCTCCTCTCCCCACCCACATCTTAGCATCAGCAGAGAAGCCAGCATAGCATTAACATAAACACTTAACTTTTAGATTATTCCGTCCAAGTTTACAAAACTCTAAAGGAAAAAGAGGTCATGTTGCAAATGGAGCCATATTATGTGAAAGTCAAAAGGGACACTGACTATTTAAAGAAATACATCCCTTCCAAGCAGAATGTCACCAGCAGAGTAGACAGTGATCGTCATCCATACACGTAGTGTTTTGCATTTTAATGCTACACTTTTTGCATATATCAGACAGCACAAGTACTTAGTAATATTTAAAGGTAAGAAATTACCCAACTACTTCAACATATGCCAGACACAAGCTCATCTGACGATACAAGAACAAATGTCTGCCAGCTCAGTCTGCTGTAAACGGGGACCCTCTTTTAGACCCCGACATCTCCTCTGTATTCAGCTGACTGTTTCTCTCAGATGACCACGACAACACCTTATCTGTCCCATTCTGAGCACCACTTTACAAATGAAAGTAAGGCTCCAGACAATTTAGTACTCAGAGCACTCACAAGCGTTGTCAGGGCTCACCCCCAGAGTCCCAGCTTGGCTTTGGTACACCATACTTCCCCGCGCAAATCCAGCTGCTGTCGGAGTGACTTGAATCTATGCCTCCTTAGATCAAGGGTAGAACCAACACATCCGGTGCGCTTCTCTCTTGGGGGGGGGGGGGGGCCTTGCTCCATTCTGTTAGGGCAGAGTTTGTCAGATGGCAACCGGTAGCTAGCTGTTTGTACCTCTCTGGGGACCGTCAGGTGCTATTAAACACTGAGAGGAGTTTACTGAAAATACTTTTTTTTTTTTTTTTTAGTAAAAGAAGAACATAAACATAAGGTCTACTTATACTACACCTAGACTGTAACTTCTTGTCAGATAAATTAGGCAAGGCACTTTCTACTTAATTACAGAATAGGAGAAGGCAAATATGTATTAAATGTCAATAGGTTCACATTTTCCTTTGGATCTTGCGGAGTCCTGTGCATTTTCCAGAGCTCACCCTTCTATGTTAACCTGCTATTTAAAGGTATTAGAGTGCATTACTACACAAAGATGAGATTATATCAGGATTACCACAAATTATCTGTAGTAGTTAGAGAAAATGAAATAATCTCATCCCCACAGGATGAATATTCTTCCCTCTTTGTGATAACATACCCCACTTACTTCTGGAAGATTTTTTTTTCAGCTTGTCAAGACTCGCTTTGATCTTCAGAAACAAGTGACAGAATTCTAACTTGCATGCACAGCTTTCTTGACTATACGTGTTTAGATTCAAAACAAATCCAGCCTGCCTGTGCACCACTTGCAGCACTGCTCCTACAAGAAATCAGAAAATATATTCCATATTCGAGGGAAGATGTCCAGATGTAGAAGGGCAGATATCCAACTTCCATTAAAGCCCTTGTCTTCTTCCACTATGCCTCTTCCTCTAGTTTCTGCATGGTCAGTTTTTGCCTGATGCAAATTAAATAGTGTTGAAATTGATAATATTGTCTACTAGAATGTTTAATTCCTTTATTTTAGGATTATTCTGCTTTTTTCCCTGTAACAGATGTGTGTAGGGGTGCTTAAGCAGAAATCATCTTTCCTGATTTACATGAAGTTGTGAACTACATCTAGCATATGTAGAGCTTTTTATTTCATTATTTTGCAAAACATTTATTTGCATTTTCAACCAACTAAAGTTAGAATCACAGGGACAAGAAAAAGAAGAAATACTATATCATGGTTATTGATCCAAAGCCATAAACTATTAAGCACCCTTAACTTCTAGGACCTGGTCCAAGGGCCACTGGAATCAGTGAATTACTGCCAGTAATTTCAATGGGTTTTGGATGACACTCCTTAAGAGATGATCCCTTTATAAATTCTCTAGTTTCTAAAATATCATCACTACAAAATTTTGCCTAAGAGTCTCATCTAGAGTTTGCTCCCGCTCTCTTTGAAAAGAAAAGCACAAATTAAAGTCTCTTAGACTAGAGTTCTGCAAACGCCACGACCTGAGCTTTGTTTTATTGACTGAGCCTATGTAGGAATGCCCAAATAGATAAAGACGTGCCCATGGGGTAGAAAAACAGAGTTCAGCAAACTGGATCAGGATTGCACCCCAAATGCATTTATTTAACCATCAGAAATACTCAAGAGAGAAGCCTCTGCATTTTTATGTAATTGCTGTAACCTGTGGTCATGTTTTACAACAAAGATGTAATTCACACAATCATCACAACTGGTTGAGACATAGACTAAGGATTGTACTTAAGTGCTTAATTCAGTTTAAATGCTTTGAAAAACAATAGGGCTGCTGCTCATGTGCTCAAAGGTTAGCGCGTTCAAGTGCTGACTAACAACAGTCAAACTCAGAAGGCACACTGCAATTCTTCAGATGGTTGGTCAGAAAGTAAAGGCATTATAATGCTTCGATACACAAACCAGAAATATCAAGCAAACTAAAATACTCAGTTCAATCCTGACAGAAAACTACCTGAATGCATAATAATAATTTTTTAAAAAAATCCAATTTGCTTTTTTTCATTATTATTTTTCATGAGCTTTTTGTTAAAGCATTACGCAAAATTGCAATGCAAACATCAGATCGCAACAATGGGAGATTTTGGAAAGACATGAGGGAAATATATGAGTTTCTGAATCACTGCCATACATAGGAAAATATATGAGTTTCTGAATCACTGCCATACATTTCCTAAGCATTATAAATATACTACAATTATTTCTCAAGCTATTAAAAAAAAAATCCCATGTGTTCAAGGCTCCACATTATCTTTTCAAGAGCCGACAATGTCACAAGCACCTGCGAAGCTCTGAGAGGGAGAACTACTCCCTGGTCTGTGATTATGTAATAGTAAGGATCCAGGCCCTTCAGGCATATCTATTTATTGGCGACCTCAGAAAACAGGCTGAGGACCAAGTGGGCATGATGAGCCATTTACCCTTCTGCTTACCATAAGTGCACTAAAGGAATAAGGTAATGTCTGAACCGAGTGAAAAAGTTTGCGCTGCCATTATGTATTTAATGGCTACTCCAGCCATTAGTCTATTCCGTTTTGATGCGGTCAATCTAGCGCTCTTTGTGAACACTAAGATATTTACTTGTCACTGTTAAGCATGCAATAATGATCCAACTATACTGCAAATATATATGTTCACCTGACTTAGCATTCCATAACCATCCATTTATTAATTGCTTAAAAGCATTCAAAGCTACACAGCAAGCTGGCAACATGACCCTGATTCTTTATGTCCCTAGAGTACAAATCAGTAAAAATACAGTTTTTAAGAAACTGATACTCATTCCAAAACAAAGAGGGCATTTTTTTCCCCCCTGAATATTTTAATGCTAACTTCCTAGTTCAGAACCCAAAATCTGTATTAAGAACTTCAAAATATTTTGACTGCAATGAAGTGCAGCACCTTATTGATTATGATGTTACTGTATGAAGAAGGAAGATCTTGCCTAGGCTTCTATATTTCCTATGCATGTGTTATTTTTGTAACAATTCCATCCACGGGAAAGATTCAAATAGAATAATGTAATGAAAACAGGATTAGGAGAACTGTGGTTTTTTTCTAACATGTACCTCACTTTATGAAACAGGTAATGCCATTCAGAAAATCCCCCATAATTCTTTTCATTACGATTGCAGAGTTCCCTGAGATTTTTTTTTTTTTTTTTTAAGGAAACAAACAGCTACTCCAGGCTGATCTTGCCTGTATTCACTTTCAATATCTCGGTCTTGTTCACACAACACAACAGGATGCTGCCTCCTAAATAATATCTTCAGCAATATTGCCCTCCATGCATTTCTGCTCAGATATCTGAACAAATACTATGAGAAATTTATGTCAATAAGAAGCAGCCACCCTAGGAGGAGAGGTTTTTGTACTAATTTTGGGGACGGAGACACTATCACGAAGCAGTACAGCCTGTCATTGCTGCTCTCAGCTTGCTCCCCCCGGATCCTGAGAATCGAAGGGGAGAAGACAGAGGCTTCCTTAAATTTACATCCAGGAAGATTTTCAGTAGTCACTTGCTTTACCGGGGGTTGTCTTGGAAATGAGCACTCGACGCTGGCATTACACAAGAAACGAGTGCCATCTTCAGGAAAGCCTCGATACTGAATCGGCACGTACCCTCCGCAAACACACGGTTATTGAAGTTGTGACCAAAACCAAATGCAGTTGGGGGTGGTTGGTGGTGGGAACCAACTTAATAAAGCCCTTCGCCTCGCTCCCTGCCTCTCTCTCTCTCTCTGCCAGGTGAAGGAAAGATGTTTCCCAGCACAGCACCGCGCAGGGCTCCTCTCCCAGCCCAGCCCGCCCGCCGGCCGGCCCCAGGGCAGCGGTCCGGAGCCGGGCACCCCTCAGGCATCCCGCCGCGCTGCCGGGCGCTCCGGGGGGGGAGAGGGACTGCAAATTTAACTCTTTCCGAGGAGCGCCTCCGCCCCCCGCCGCCGCCCGCCCGCCGCGCACCCCCCCCCCGCCCCGGACGGGCACCCAGCCGCTCCCGCCGAGCCAGCCAAAGGAGCAGGGAGGTAGGGAGGGAGAGAGAGAGACCCGGCGAAACCCTGCGAGAGCCTCCCCGCCACCTCCTCAAGCTACGGCTGCGGCCGTTGCCCTTCGCGTCCCGGCGCTGCGTGGGATAAACGGGGATGGCAGCGTGTGCCCGTTGGCGGAGAGGGGGAGTAAAGCGGCCGGCGTGCATCTGTTGCTGAACGGGTAGCGGCTGGGAGAGGGATGCGGCCGCAGCTTTGCTGGGCGAGGGAGCGCCAGCGAGAGGCAGCCTTCCTCCCACCGGTGTACGTGCGTGCCAAGGGCAGCGGATCCCAGCCACCACCGAGACACCCCCGCCACCCGAGCAGCCGCCCGGGCCCACCCCCCGCGCTGCAAGCGCCCTCCGTCGCGCCGGGCAGGGGCGCCCCCGGGGCGACGGGGCGAGCAGCGGGGCGAGCCCCAGGTGCCTGGGGAGCCGCTCCGGATATGCAGAACGAGCAGGATACGGCCCGCCGGCTCCACTTCCTCTCCCTCCACATCTGCCAGCGGCTTGCGGGGCCGGGCGGGCAGGGCGGGCTCGGAGGCGCCGCGCACGGCCCCGCCGGCAGCCGCAGCCCCGGCCCGGGCGTCCCCGCTGCCCTTGCGCCCCGGCACCCGCAGCGCCCCGGGACTGGGCGGCGGCGCCTCCCCCTGCGCCGGGCGGCGCGGGGCCCGCGGCGGTCCCTACCTCCGTGTCGTAAAGCCGCAGGTCCAGGAAATAGGGGTTGAGCAGGGACTCGTTGCGGATCTGATCCATGGCCAGCTGCACGGCGGGCAGCACTCCCCGGCCGATCTTGCTCTTCTGGTCCTCCTCGGACTGGCTGAGCGGCATCAAGCCCATGATGGAGATCGGCGTGGTGGCGTTGGGGGGCAGCCCGGCCGCCCCCCGGGAGCTGCCCCGCGGCCAGCCCCAGCCCGGCGGCGCCCAGCCCAGGCACAGGAGCAGCAGTAGCATGGCAGGGTTGGAGGTGGCAGCGGCCGGTCTCCGCTGAGAGGGATGCATGCTGCTGGATGGGGGGGGAGGAGGAGGAGGAGAAGGACTGGGAGGGGGGGGACGGGGACGGACAGAGCGGCGGAAGGGAGCCGAGCCCCTCTCAGTCCGGGCGCATCCCCCAGCGGCAGAAGCCAAAGCGGGAGGAAAAGAGCCGCCTCTCTCTGCTTCCCCGGGAGCCTCGGGGTCTCCTCTCTCTTCCCCCCCTCCCCTCCCTTGGCAATAATCCTTCTGGCAATGGCGCCTACTCCTTCCCAGGTCTGCCAGCTGCAACCACCAGGAGCAATAAATAAATAAATAAACCCCACCACCACGCACACACAGACACACTCCCCACCAGCCTCCTCCTCTCTCCCCGGCGGCAGAGCAAAGGAGCGGGACCTGCCTCTGCCTCCCCGGCTGCTCTCCCCCCTCTTCGCTCAGGGAGGGACAGCACCTCTCAGGCGCGGAGGGGGGGCCCGAGCAGCCCTCATTGAACACCTCCCTCCTTCCCCCCTCCTCCTCCTCCAAGAGAGGGGGGAAAAAAAAAAAAAAAAAAAAAAAAAAAAGGATGCTCCGGCAGAAAACGCCGAAGAGGAAAAAGCTCCCCCGTAGAGCCGGGGAGGCGGAGGAGGGGAGCGGTGCCGAGCCGGGGCGGGGGTGCTAGTGCCGCATTCCCCGGGAGCTGGGGCAGCGCAGCGGTCGCGGGCGGCCCGCGGGCCGGGCAGCCCCCGCCGCCGGCGGGAGGTGCCGCCTGCTCCCGACCTTCGGGTCGGGCAGAGCCGCCGAGCAGGATGCAGAGCCCGGGGCCGGGGGGTAGAGCAAAGTGTGCGGCGGCGGGGCCGGTCCGGGCCGAGCTTCCCTCACGGCATCAGCATTCAGTGCCCGTGGGTCGGGCACCTTCTCCAGGTGGCGCCTGAACGCCAGCGCAAATGGCCGCGGGGGCGCGGCGGGGTGTTTCTGTGGCCGCTGCCCATCCGCAGGCACGGGGCGGCCGGAGAGTGCCGCGGCTGCCTCCGGGCGGCGGGTGCCGCACGCCCCGGCCCGCACTCTCCCCGCGCGGACGCGCAGTTGCCCCACGCGCGACCCGGCGCGCGCGCGCGCACACACACACACACACACATACACTGGCGCGCACACGGACCCGCTCACACGCGCTGCCCTGTGCAGGCGGGCAGGGGGCGGGCGGGCTCCGCGCACACTCCCCGTCACAGCCCTCCCTCCCTCCCCCACGCACACGCGGCACGCAAACACGTTCCCACTCCGGTTTGGCACCTCCGCCAGCCCCGCGCGCACACACGCACACGCACGGCCCGGGCCGTGGCAACTCTGCGGCACGCGGGAGTCGGGCGTTTTGCAAAAGCAGAAGTCGGGGGTTTTAAACTCTTTTCCCTGCAGAATTGACGGTTTTCTGGAGCCTGGCACCGCTCGTGGCTACACAAAAAAATTAATTAAATAAATAAATTAAGGCTGCAGCAGGACTCCGAGTTCCCCGGAGGGCTCCCACAGCTCTGCGAGTAGCCTGGGGGAGGTGAGCCCTCTCCACACCTGTTCTCCCAACTTCCACGCAGCTCCTCAGCGGCCGTGGGGCACACCACACATACTCCCCGAGGCTTTCTGCCTTGCTCCCAGCGTGTGCCCCCCACCCTGGGGAACACGTTCACCCTGCCCACCCTCGACCGTGGTTTTGCAGCGTCCCTGATTAGCGAGGCGCTAATTTGCAGCCTATTGAGAAGCCCCAGAAGGTGAGGCAGGTCACTGTGTTTCAAGGCAGGTGGATCCCACATGGGAGGCGTTACTGGCAAAATGCGGAACTTTTCTTAACCCTGCCTTAGGCACCTCACTTTTTATACATATTCATCATTTTCCTGAAGTCACTCACGGCAAACCTTTGAAGATCAATCTAATACATCTAATTTATATCACATACGTGACGGTGGCATCTGTGCGATAAATTGGAAAGAATCTTCATGGATTAATAAATTCTAAGATCATTGCGATCTGACCTCAGGCTAAAAAAGCCTCAACCAGTGATGTCGTTACACTCACTGCTTCACAGCCTTTCCCTTGGAATGACATCCAGCAGTGTTGACTTAAAGACAACAGTAATGAAGAGTCCACCGCATCTCTTGATAAATCATTTCAATCATGAATTAGTTTGCTAAGAGGTGTATCTCACATTCAGTAACAATTTGTCTTATTCCAGCTTCCAACCACTGGTTCTCATCACGCCTTTAATCAGCTTAAGGGGACGTAGTGATCTTCTCCCATGCACGTGCTGTAAGACCAATCATTGCATTTTACTTTTGTAAAATCATAGAATCATAGAATCATAGAATGGTTTGGGTTGGAAGGGACCTTAAAGGTCATCTAGTTCCAACCCCCCTGCCACGGGCAGGGACACCCTCCACGAGACCACGTTGCCCAAAGCCCCATCCAGCCTGGCCTTGAACACTTCCAGGGATGGGGCAGCCACAGCCTCTCTGGGCAACCTGTTCCAGTGCCTCACCACCCTCACAGTAAAGAATTTCTTCCTTATATCTAACCTAAATCTACCGTCTTTCAGTGTAAACCCATTACCCCTTGTTCTATCACTACATGCCCTTGTAAACAGTCTCTCTCCATCTTTCCTGTAGGCCCCTTCAGGTACTGGAAGGCCACAATTAGATCTCCCTGGAGCCTTCTCCAGGCTGAACAACCCCAACTCTCTCAGCCTGTCTTCTCACAGGAGAGGTGCTCCAGCCCTCTGATCAGCTTCGTGGCCCTCCTCTGGACTCGCTCCAACAGCTCCATGTCTCTCCTGTACAGGAGACCCCAGAGCTGGACACAGTACTCCAGGTGGGGTCTCAGCAGAGCGGAGTAGAGGGCCAGGATCACCTCCCTCGACCTGCTGGTCACGCCTCTTTTGATGCAGCCCGTTCCTGTAAAATAATTAGACCGACTTTCCCTCACCTCGGGAATTATTCTCGGAGGCATTTCCAAGGCGCCTCTCCTTTTTCCACTGGATGTGTGAATTGGCCCTTCTGACTCCGTAACCTGCCAGCACTGGGCCACCAGCGGCAACCTCAGCAGCTCCCTGGGCACCAGCCGCTTCCGAGGGCCGGGCAGGTCGGGAGAACTAATCCCCATAGGAAAACCAGCCAGTTTGTTCTCCTCGTGCCGCTGCCTCTTTATGGAATACTCTACACCGTGTTTTGGGTCTGTTCTGCCTAAAAACATGACTTAGTTCTTTGCTCCTGTGCATCGGATCCTGCATTAGGATAAATGTGCTTTATTTGTACAAAAGTGACCTGTCCGGCAGTTTCTTTGTCACCTGCAAACTTACCGGTAACTTATTTTCCTCCAGAAAATTGCTTATCATGACACCAGAAATAGATTCCTAGGATGGCAACAGGAATAGGTGCCATATTGATTTTGTTTAATGCAATTTTTAATCAGAATTTCATATGCTAAATGATGTTTCACCATGCTCAACCTGATCTGCAATAGATATCAAGTTTGTCAAAATCTGTTTCACAGAAAATCATTCTTCACTGCTTCTTTCTATCCTGTATCTTCTCTGGTACTTGGCTACCAGGACTACAGGTATTTGGGTTATCATTTTACAATATTGGCACTATATTAACACATGGACTCACACTGTATCTGGAATGTCATCAGCTTTCTAAGCTTTTTTTTTTTTTAAAAGCAATTTCCCAGTTTTTGAGAACTCAGTCTTTCTGAAAGAAAGCTTGAGTCCAAGTTACGTGGTTCAACAGAATTAATACCTTGAATATTATTAGCAACTGCTTGACATCCTTCTTTGTTAATGATGCAGCAGCAAACGACCCTTTCTTACTTTAAGAATCAAATGCATCTCCTCGCTCCTCTCCAAACGTGGGTCGGAAAGAGTTCTGTTCAGCGTAAAGCTGGAGGCTTGCCCTGCCATGGGAGGCAGAGCCCGGCCACCGGTGGTGGCCACACAGTGCCCCGGGAAGTCCGACGCTGGGGACGCAGGTCAAAGAAACACACCTGGGAAGTGCTGTGTCAACAGAGCTAATGCTTACCATGGAGCACAAATACTGTTCCAAAAGGAGGCAAAAGCAAGATTTTACCCCTATTTGCCCAGAAACCTAAGGCAGATTTTTCAGAGGTAGTCTCTGATGATACCTTCCTCATTTTCGGGGCGCTTGGCAGGAGATCCTTTCTGTACATCATTCTGTGCATCATTTTGTGCTTAATGGGAACCCTGGGGTGACAGTTCATCTGTATGCGCGTTTCTGGTTTGAAGGTGACCACCTTTGGTCAAATGAATCCCAGCTCCTGTGTCTGAACTGCAGAAGTCTGGAGTATTGCTGCCTATCATTTAAACCAAGCAAAACTACAAATTAGAGTATTTAATAATGTGGTACTTCTGACCTTCATCTTTTTGCCACTGCATTCCATGTCAGTAAAACAGGGGTGCTCTTCCCTCATGGCAATACTGTGAAGATAGAGTAATAAATATTTGGGCAGCACTAAAACACTGTAACATTGAAGTTCCATAAAAAAAAGCAAAGAAAATAACCTTTATTTTTCAGGCTAGGGATTTACTATGGGGAAGTAAATAAGGCCATATATTGAACAATGAGGATTAGGCAAAGTAAGCCTCTCAAAATCCTTCCTGTATAGTCAGCGAGGCATGAAAAAGAGTTTCCACATCTTTTGTAAAAAAACCTAGGGAACATAATGCAAGAAAATCATGTAATTAAAGACAATTGTGTAATAGATGCACTGAGGCTAAATTTAGATTTAACAAAGAACTTTATTTCTGACATTTTTAAATATTTAATTTGCATGCCTATCAAAAACTTACATGTTGTTCACATATAAGTTTTCAACACGATGTATACATATATTTTGTAAACCCTGCTTCTTTCAAATTCTCAGCACTGAGAAATTTTGTCTTTCATAGGTACTATCCTTTGTTTATGCATAACAGATGCCCAGGTAACAGGTCATTTTAAATAAAAGGAGGCCTAAAGTGGAATTGCACCAAACTGCTTATTAAAGATTGTGTCAGACACAGCCGCCCGCCCAGCTGCCTTTTTTTTTTTTTTCCCCCCCCTGGAAATCCCCAGAATGTTTTGTACCGTGAAATCGGTGAAGTGCATCCCCTAGGATGAAATCCTCTAAAGTAGCACACATCCTTTATCTGTTATGCAAAAAGGCTTTATATTCTTATTTGGTGGTCTACACCAGACACCCTCTGTATCTGTTTATTCCTTGTTGGCTAAAATACCAGTTCACAAGAACTGTAAATCCTGTTCTTTGCTCAAAAATCAAATGTCAGTTTCTTCCCGGCATGTTACTCGGTCACTTTAGCATTTCAATTATGTGAATCCTTCAATTATATTCCAGTAAAAACAGTTATGTCCAATATCTTCCTGCTAATGATCATTTCCAATTTATCTCAGTTCTTACTAAATCTTCTCATAGTGTACACACAGTTAACGCTTTTGTTCTTTATATATTCTTGATATTTGCTCATCACAGAGTACCTAATTCATGAATTTCAGGTCCAAGTGTCTGTACTGGTACGACTCCCTTGACCACTTTTTCTTCAGCTGCAAGTTAAATACCTTCAGAGCATGGGTAAGTTCAAGAAATCCAGAAAACTGATTTTTTTCCCTTACCACCAAGAAAGAAATTGGATCTGCTGCAAGTCCTCTCCCACTCTGGGAGATGGTCTGATGCTACATGAAACATGTCATGCTACCTATCAGGCCAGTGACTCACTTCCTGCATCTTCCATCTTCTTTCTTCTTGCTTTTGGAGTTAAGAGAATTCATGGGGAAGGTCCTGTCCTGTTTTTGTCTCCAACTCCCTTTGGAAATCCTGGAAGCCTCAAAAAGTATGTCATCTACAGCCACGTTATTCCTGTCGGTGCTGACTACAACTGGTCTAAACAGGCTTTGTCTATTCATATAAATGTCAGTGAGTAATGGATTGAAAAAAAGATTGAAAACTGTTGATCTAAGCATAGTAATTTTAGCACTGCCTATACATACATAATTGTTTCCCTCTGTAAATGGGAAGTGGAAGAATACTGCAATGCTCCAGTTCAAACCCAGCTATTGCTGTTGCAGTCAACTGCTTGCACCCTGACAGAATGGGGGGAGCTCTGCTATCCCTCTCCTCCCTCCTTCCCAAGGACTTTCCCACCTACCTCAGCTAGCACAGTCAAAATTTTGTCTTTGTCACAAGCCTATAGAGCATTCTCAAACACTGCCAGAAAACCCCACAGCTGCAAATGTATATACACAACTGCATGATCCTAACCCTATAGTCTCTCTAGACATCTTGATTGCTACATCTTTGTATCAGGGTATCAGAACAAAGCTCAACTTTAAATTAATCTCCCACTCTAAAGGCTTTAAGAGAGCCAAATGAAATTAAAGGAGTATCAGATTTTGAATTACTAACTCAGTAGTATCACTGTGTAACCACCCATGTTTTCATACACAGAGAACAGGAGCACAATCCCATTGGTCCTGGTGCTACCATTTCCCCTTTCAATAAATCTTATCACTTCCTATAAATATAACAAAAATTGAACACAGTTTGGGTCTTTGTTTCAGCAGAGCTAGCAAGAAAGAGTGCTTCCAATTCATGTTGACTGATGCGTATACAATGATGACTCTTGTTCCTGGGTGTTCGTGCAAGCTCTGACAATCCTCCATCATAATGGTTCAGTCAAGACTGCACATACAGAGGTTTTAGTGATTTATTTCTTAGAAGGAAGGTTCATATACTGTCTTCTGTTGAAATGAAAATCCAGTAAGTTCTACCTCATGTCAAAGACTCAAAATGTTTAAATGAAAGGAGAATGGTGGACAAGTAAAAACAAACAGCAAAATAGTTACCTGATGAGTTCAAAGAAATGTGACAAAGAACTAGGCACCAGACTGCAATCTGGATTGCAAATTTTTTTTTTTATAAAGGAATACAAAGACTAAGAAATAAAAAATTTTAATGACTTTTTTTTTAAATTAAAAAAAACCCAGCCAGTTCAGTCAGTACTTACAACCCAAAATTCTCATTTTGAGGATACCATCAGGTAATTTATTAAAGGTTAAAGACTCTTTGCATGTTACTATTCCTCTAACAAGGTATATTCAAGCATAGGATATGAAAAATTGGAAAAACATTTTGCACAGTTTAGTCTTGTGAAATACTTCTCCTGGCTTGATCTTCTGTGCCTCAACCATGCCAAATATGCCCCATACCTAGGGACATCAAAGGAACATCAGCCAAGGGGAAGGGAAGGAACCTGGGAGAACACAGAATCATGCTGATCCAGTATAATGCCTAAAAAAGGGCAGTAAACATGGGCGGGGAGGGTTGTATTCACAGCTAGGCAATGAAGAAGAAATCAAATCCATTTGGAAGACAGATTTCTTTATCTCTGTCCTAGAATTTTATACGTCATATTGTGTGCTGAGACGACACCTTCTTAGGACAATTTGTTCAGTCAGTCTCTATATTTCAAAAATGTCCTTTCTAGTTTTGAACAGTGACGGTATAAAATGTAAGAAGGACCTTTGAGATTTCCCAGTTTGCACTGCCAGCATCCCATTATTTTAATCTAAGGTGCATCTAGGGAAAAGAAACACGCGGCTCTAAGTATAAAAAGAAGATTAATACTAAGAAAGGGGGGGACCTACTGGCTCTTGATTTGGACCATGTAGGAAGCATTCTTCTCTCTCTCTTTTTTAGAGAGCGCCCTAGGAGGCCAGAACCAGATGAAGTATCGATTTGTGACTGAAGTCCTCCAATTTTTCCATGTCTGAGAGGCATCCAGCCCCTTGTCTGCTGAGGAAAAGCCAAAGTCCACAGTCCATTTCCCAGCAGGTAGCTCTGACCTCCCACAAAAGGATGTTTGAAGATGTGCCTTAGGACTCGGACACTCGATGGAGTCCTTCACCCTCCAAATCTGAAGCCAGATATTAATACAATTCCAGTGAGCTGAGAAGCAAAGGATATCAAGGAGAAAAATTGTAAGTAGATAGACTAAAAGGCCAACACAGGGGGAGCAAGCTGGTGACGTTGCCACATTCAGTGTCTGCTTTTGAACTCAATGTAAGCGTGTTTGCCTAGCAAATACTCAACCCAGGCTAGCTGGTATATGAGAAAACAGCTCAGCTACATGTAAGTAGAAACCCACAACATCAATACTTCCCTCTAAACAAGTGCAGAGTGGGAAGATGTATGGAAAATAATTTCCAATTACTAAGTTTCACTTGCATACCACCACCTGCTGATGAAATCTTGATGTCCCAAACCCAAGAAAACCTCATTGACCATGGAGGTCGATGAGAGTTTTGTCTACAATTGTAATAGCTAGGCTCTCATTAACTTACTAATGTAATTCCATCAACAGTCAAGAAGGCAAAGCAGAAACGAACAGAAAAGCCTCGCTGTGTTGCTGGGGTTCTCACAGTTCTCTCATGCAGTCACCCAGTTTTGATTTGTGGCTCCACAAAGTGCACACCGCCACTGCTAGCAGGTAAATAGAAGCATTACTGCATTCAGGAAAGGGAACTTGAGAGACCATAAAATAAAGCTGTCTTCTCCCAAGTGCTGCAGGGATCAGAGCCTAAGAGATCAGCAAAATGCTTAAAATAAAACCAGTGACCATAAGAAAAACAAAATCCCATAGTTGTAAAGACAGTTCCCACTCTACTGAATCACAAAATATTTTATTAATTCTAACATCAATTTCATCAGTCCAGCCCACAGACACAAAACTTTAAAGGTGCTCACAAAAACATTGGATCTACATGGGTTTAGAAAGACCTACATGGAAGAACTTACATACGCATTTCCTACAGGCAGAAACCCTCCCCCCACACCCTCATCGTATAAATAGATATGCCAAAATGACATGAGCTTATGAGGACTCAAAGAAAGGGCTGTACCTTTTTTAAAGACAACATGAACAAAGGCAAATAATGGTAGAAATCTAAAACTAAATGAAACAGATGCCAAAACTTCTGGGGGAAAAAGGTTGAAATCTTCATGCTTCTATATATAAGCATACCTCCAGCTGATACAGAAAGAAACTTTCCTTGGGAGCTCAAACCCTTTTAATCAACTTTGTAATGATAATGGTCAATGACCCAATACATTGCTACGCACTACTTGTCTGATTAAGGCAGATCCCACGCACCACAGCAGAAAACATCTTGTACTGGCGCAGACTAAATCCCATGTTTTCCATAGGACTGTACGTGCTGACATGAACAACTTATCAGAAAAGGAGTTCCCAGACAAAATGCAAGTTATACCTGAAAGACAATTCTTTTTGTATTAATATCAGCTGCATATCATGTCAATTAGTTGCAAACCCATTTTTGTTTATACAATCAGTTTTTGTAAGAACCATGTAAACATTTACAATTTAATGAAAGACATAATTTCTTAGATTCATTTTCTCAAACTCTAATTTTGAAATTTGTCAAAAGAATTATTGCTAGGTCTGATCTTGCAAGTTTTATGCCTATTGAAAATCCACATAATGTTAAAGTAAGTTGTGCGGTCTGGGACACAGCTGCATAGCTAGATCCATGTGAATCTAAATAGCTTTTCCCAGAGCATCGCCTTTAAATATTGTTGCCTTATTTCTTTAAGAAAAATGAGAATATCCCCATTTGACTCCAAAACCAGACTTAAGCATGATTAGAAATTCATCAGGAGCCATGAGCATCTAAAATTGTCCCAACATTTAACGTATAGTATTGACAAGCATGTGCAATCTGTACGCATCTACATTGTTCTTTGTGCAAAAACATGCAGACCTACTCTGCCTTCATGTGCAAATCCACACTGTCTTCAGTGAGGGTTTTGTGGTAGTCACTTAGGGCAGAATCTGGCCTACATTTACCTTCTTGGTATTTAAAAGACAAGAAGAATTATTAACTACTATCTGCTAAAAGGCCCAACCACAGAATGTTTTAGTAGAAAAATAAACATTTTAAGTTATTGGCAGATAACATTAGTGCAATTATTTTGACTGCCTTACTTTCACACAGTAGATTAAAAAAATATATTGTCACTGTGAAAAGAACCTAAGACACTTCAGAAGCAGTCATGTAGCTGCCAAATAAAGAGAAAAGAGGAACAAATTCTGTGGCATGATATAACCACCACACTTACTTTACGTAGCTCAATGCTTAGTGCCTTTTAATGCTCCAGAAACAACATCGAAGGCTTGTAAACTAATTACAGTTCTTTCCATACAAAAATAAATCACTTGTGATTTTCAAAAGGCTGACTAACTGCTGACTAGAAAGAAAACATTTTCATATTCGGCTATATCCTAGATGACATCTGGATCAACTTCTTTCTTTGAAGAACCATTTTTGGTAGTCCGAGTTGGTACACGGTCGTAATAACGGTGCTGGGTTACCATTGTAAGCGTTTGACTCTGCTTGTATGCACTTCTGGGTGTGTAGATGAAACAAAGTACCGTCCTACAAAAGACAGAAATAATTTTTGTTTTCAGGTCTTAAAAATCACAGGCATATCACTGTGTTTTAAAAGTAACAGAAGACATTCATAACAAGTAAATATCACACATATCCTTCTCATGGGGCCATGCAGTGAAGCCAAAATGCCTAACTTGAGGATCTCTGAAACTTTATCAAAAGACCCTGCTTTTAAACTTACATTAACATTGCTTTAGAGTGATTGGTGCCTGTAAAGGATGTGCTAACTTCATTCACTTTTGTTACTGCACCAATACGGGCAGAGAAAACCAAAGCCACGTACAGGCATTACCCAAATTCACCAACTTATCACGCATCTTGCAAGTAAAATGTAAATGTTGTTAGGTAAGCGTAGATGTTGGATATATTTTTTAGCAAAAAATCTTGCCCTTTTCTTCACAGGGCATATTTTTAGTATAAAAGGCAAAATAATCTAAGCATGCCCCTTGCCTGCAGATGTGTGTGGAGTTAGCTTGCTTTGCTGGAGAGCAGCACAGCTGCCTCAGAGGTGTAAGGTCTGACAAGCCCCCACAATCAGATTCCCCAGAGAACGTATTTTGAGGTCTCAGGCTGTCCTATTATGGGAGTCTAAAGGAACATTTCATCTCCAGTTCATGCAGCTTACTGGAGAACTGCCCTGCTCCAAGACCCTTCCTTTGGCCCAGGTGACGTTCCCACGCGTAACCATTTCGAAAGCCTCTGATAGCCTCAAAAGAAATATGCCAACACCCTGTTTCTGAGCATAAGCCTGACTCCTCTGAAATTCTGCCCTTCCCTCATCAGGAATGTCGCCCTAATTGCGCCTCGAGCCGCAGCCACCGATGCCCAGCAGTGTGCACTTGCTCATGGGCTTGCTGACAGACTTAGCTGCTGAATGACTTTCCTGTTTCCATCTGTGATAATTCAAATTTTTGAGTGGACTAATCAATATATGCCTCACTCATTTTTGACTCAGTGGCCGTAAGAACTTCATTCTCGTGAGGCTGCTGGGAAGGCTGTTCAAATCTTTTGATTATGCTACATCTCTAAGGACAGCTTTTCCAGTGTCTGACACTTCTCCACACAAAGCAGGAGAAAAGCGGTACTGACGCCTCACCCATCACTTGCCTTGAAAGGCGGGGACTGGTGATTTTGATTTAATGCAATAGACGAGTAATCAGAGCAGAGCAGTACATTCAAGTCACACACGGGCACAAACTGATCACAAGAAGGAAAGAGGATTTAGCATCTGAACCTTAGGAATTGTTTTAAAAGTTAATGGTTAGGAATGAAGCAGAAACAGATGTATTCCAAAACTGTGTTTTCTCAATTATTTCCAGAAGTGACTGAAGTTCATTCAATATATGTAATCTTGGGGATTAATGCCTATGACCTTGAAAAAATTTGTTAAAAGTCAGCATTAAAAATGAAATGTCATTTATAACATCAGATTTTAAAATATTTTGTTTTACTCTAATATCACCGTGAGCTTCAGTCTGGACTAGATTTAGTGAATGGGCAGTAGTTGTCATATTTTTCTTTAGAATTTACTCTGCCACGTATCACTGGTGGTAGCATCTAAGCAGGAAATTTGTCAGCCATGGAGCCTGTAGAGTTTAGATGTATTATGCAGACACATTATGTAAATATACCATTTTGATATATTATGTGACCTTTTCCCTTAGCCAAATAATAACACTCCAGAACCTGACCAAGGCCATCATTTTTCATCCAATTTATTTTCTCTCAGGCACCCAGGAACTCCTTGAGATTAAAAACTAAACACAAGCTTTTCTAAGATCACACATTATGCTTATTAATATACTCCATACGTCCTAGTATTTCTCCCCATTGGGAGTAGGCGTTAAGGTCGAGGAAGAGAGATACAGATTTGCTGAGTCCCCACAGCCGGTAAGATGTGTCCTGGGTAGGGGTAGGGATAGAGCAGAAGGTATTTTGTGATGGTGCATCAAATTACACAACTGCGCATTACATTGCGGAAAAGCTCAGGGAGCACTTCTGGTGCTCACGGGGAGGGTCAAGAGAGATGGCTCGCAGAGGAGAAGCAGCTGCTCAAAAGCAGAGAAGAGTGTAGAGTAATGGTGGTATGTGAAGTAGCAGGGATATCTGGTGGCATAAATACTGGGAAGTCAGTCAATGAAAGGAGAGCAGAAGTAGGCCAGCCGTGAGACTGGCTGGGGAGGGGGTATATGGAGGCACCTCAGTTCTCAGAAGATGCCAGTAAGGGTGAGATGCAAGAGAGAACTGAACAGCCCACAGAAAGCACTAGATGTGGGCAGGGCAAGGAGACGCGGCCAACCTTCCCAACTCCTTTGAGGTTACGAAGGGTGCCTTCCTTCCTCTCATCTTCCTATTCTTTATGACTGGCATACTCTTCACCTGAGCGCTGCTGCAACTCTGGTTCTATGTTCAGATATTAAAAACTAAGATAGCATATGTCTCCCAGAGATCTATGCCAATGTTGTGGCCTGCATGATGTGTAGGCAGTAAGATAAAAAGAAAAAAACTCAACAATTCTCCTTCCATGCGCTCCCCCCAAAAAAAAAACCCAAAACGAAGCAGGCACACTTACCTCTCTGAAAACGAACTTCTGGTTTTCAGGAATATTGTGGATGTTTTCTTGACACAAGTACATTGTCAAGTAGTCAGTCCCTGAATCAACTGCTGCACAGACTTCTGGCTGTCGGGTGTTGTAACGTATTTCATAATGGGATGTGTACTCAAAAAACTACAAACCCAAAAGAAGAAACAAAGGATAACAGTCATTTCACATGTACACAAGAAAGTATTTATAAGGAGAATATACTAAGATACTATAATTGAGTTCACATATTAAAGTTGTTATTGTGGAGAGAAATTCTGCCAAAAATATTCAAGAAGCTTTAACTGCTGCTGTTTGCTTACTATTTTACAGAGAATCAATCTCACCACAGCACTGCTTTACTCTGGTAGCACTTAAAATGTATGAAATGCTGACTAAATGCCCTGGAAAACAGACATTCCAGCATTAAAGAACATTTGACTGTAATATTCTACTTTCACATTCTAGATCACCCTTAAAAATAGGATGGAAACCAGTTTATAGCCTGACATTATGTTGCCTTAATTCAGTTGCCACAAAACAATGTTAGTTTTAATTAAGGAGTTGCTCACTGCATAGTTCAAATGCAGTTTGGTCAAGGTTCATTTCCAGTTACAAAGTACTCAGGATGCATGGTGATGAGCATTTTATTTTATGAACATTTTAAGATATTATTTGGAGCAAATCAGCCACAGCTGCATTTAAACGTGAACAGAACTTTATTAAAGAATATTTACTGGCTTTGCTTGTTGTACAATATTCTACAGAAGTGTTCTGAACATGGTCTAAAACATCTTGGCTTTTGTAGCAACTATGGCTGAAGACTTCCTTAAAATTTTTATATTTATCATGGACACTTGCCAATTTTTGGATTGCATTAAAGAGCGGCAGAGTTTGAGAGTTGTTTGTATTTAGCACACTTGTAAATAATTTAGATTACTATAGTGCACGGATATGTGTTTAGATCGTATTTGGATTACACTCAGTAGGGTAGAGGAGAGTTTTATACACATCAGAAAACTGCTTGTTACCAGTACTATAGCTGCATTAGTGGAAAGCAATAAAAGGATGAGAGAGAAGGAATCCTCTTTTGTTTGCTTTCACCCCTGGAGAAAGAGACTGTAAGGCTTTATGAAGGGGGCTGTACTAATTCAGAAATGTTGTATATACTTGAACTTACCACAAAACCATCCTTAATAACCACAAAGGTTCATTAACCTTGAAAGAAAAACTGGAAGTGGAGTTTTAATGTAAACAGGACTATGTGATTATAAAGTCTGCAGTCATCCATTTCCAAGTGTAAGAGCTCTGACCTGGACTACAATGATGGCAGTTGTTTCATGAGATCTCCTCTGCCCCTCCTTTTATCACAATCAGGAATTTCTCTGCCAAGGTGGCTGTTGCAGCTGTACACAGACCAATGCTGTCCCCTGTATCAGCTTGTGGAGGCAGCGATGCAAGTGACCACCCCAGAATTAACCTGGTTTTGCCATCATTCATTTGTGATGCCGCAAAGGGAAGTGAGTGTTTCGAGAAAGCGACTTCAAGTTTGAAGTCTACCTGCTGACATAACACCCAGGAGACTCTGATTTCCCCTGGAAATCTATTGGTAGAACCTGTTCCTATGATGTAGGCTGCACTGCCCTTACGACATTCTGGCTTTATGCCAAAAATGCTCATCATCAAAAAAAGTCAAACATGATAATATTGGCCCAATTTTTTTAATTATTTTTTTACTCTAACAGTCTGGCCTTCAGACTTTAGTTCCCAGGTTCAGTATGTGATTGGCACATGGAAAGCCTGCTACTTTGGGCACCACAGTGAGCTGTAAGGGCACTCATTTTAAGCCTATGACTTGTAAATAAAGAAAAAGCTTCATTCCTGCTCATTTGTGTCTGCATGGACACTTTTTCACAGCTGCCACTTTTACAAGGCCACATTTAGAGCCTTGCTCATTACTGGATTTATAAGATATAATAACTCTTTTTAGCAATTTGTATTCAGTATCAGTGAAAGCCTGCAAGCTGCTGATTGTACCAGATGCATCAAGAGTAGATTGAGCAGCTACTAGTCAGAGCACTCCTTACTACTGACATCTTTCCTGAACGACCTCTCAAGGACTTGCATCAGATTTGGGAGGAGAACGAGAAGTAAAATGGTTACTTTTAACACAGGAAGTTCCATCTGAATATGAGGAAAAACTTCTTCACTTTGAGGGTGACAAAGCACTGGAACAGGCTGCCCAGGGACGTTGTGGAGTCTCCTTCTCTGGAGATATTCCAAACCTACCAGGATGTGATCCTGTGCAACCTGCTCTAGTGGGGGGTGGGGGGGTGGACTAGATGATCTCCAGAGGTCCCTTCCAACCCCTACCATTGTGTGATTCTGTGACTTTCTGGATAACATTAAGGATTGGGGTTATAGTAATAGCAACCAAGCACTCCTGCTTCCTTGCCCAATGAACATTATACAGTTCTTTACCCTATACTGCTTCAAATAGAATGAATACTTTAGCTTTTCAGCTTTTTCAAGTTCCAGTAATACATGAGATAAATCTCTTCCTCCTCAAAAGGTGAAGAGTGTTTTAGTGCTCTTTCCTTGTCCAGCGGGTTCTATGGGCAGAAAGGAAGCACTTTCAAACTGATCCATGGCCCAGTAACTAATAGCCTTACTGCATTTCTTTCCTTCAGAGAGCCAGTAGATTCCCTTAAGTGCTACTTGGAAACTTGATGAGCCCTTTTGCCTAGTGTCTACCACTCTGAGGCAGCCGATGGAATATACCCCAGCTGCATCAGAGCTCTGTGGTACAACGGACAGAGGCAGATTTTGGCTTCCTCACCAGACCCTGAAACACACTCTCATCCCTCTCTGTGCTTGGGGACTGCTCTTCTGCATGCAGGAAGAAGTTTGCACTTGACGGACAGAACCAGCAGCGAGGTTACCAGGTCTGATACACTTTTGCAGAAAACCCAAGGGCTTTGCTAAGCTCTTTGTTTGCCTCTCCCTATTTGCTTCAAATCTATCAGCTGAAAACGGGAATATTGGGGGAGTACTATCAGACAAAGCAGGATGCTCAGAGGTGTCTCATCCTCTTATCACGTCAAGTTGGCTTCCTGCCCTTACACGTTGGTGCCCACCGTACTGCTTCCCAGCCATACCGAGAAGGGCAATGGGCTTTATTGGCATTGAATTCCAAAGCTTTTCCAAAACATCAGCAGCCTGAGGTGCAAGCACCGAGTACCCAGTGGTTTGCGTATTTTCTGCCTCTCTTCTATATACACTCAGCTCCTGTCACTGCAGTTGTATCCTCACCTGCTTGCTATAATGAACATGCTAATTTTAAACAACCCACTGTCAGCTTTCTTGCTGCTTACGCAAAAGCAATTCAAAAGGACTAAAGGGAACCCTCTCGCTTAGGCCATGGATTCAAGGCAAAATAGCAACAAATTACCAGGGATTTCAGTTTTCTAAGAGTGGTTTTACTTACTGAGACCTAAAATGGGAGCAGGTGCTGGACTTTATAAATAATGGAGAGCACAGAGCTCTCTCCTCTCAGCACAGTGCACACAGATATTCAGAGGTCACTTTAAGTGGAGAATTGCTTCCAGTGAAAAGAGCTCTTGCAGTTGTCCCCCACATAAACAGCCACCCACCACTAGCATATCATGCCAGAGGATGGGGGTGCTGGAGTGTAAGACACATATGGCTGACCAGGTTAACCTTCATTAATGTTAAATCCTATCAAGATGTTTTGGAGAATAACTTTACTGAGCCGTACTCTGGAGAATAAACTTCATTCCTTTATACCTTGTCCTTTACGAGACAGTGTGAATGCGCAGCAAGGAGTACTATTTGAGGAAGAAAAAGATGAATGGTGAAACAAACTCTGCAACTGGAGGAAGGGATAAGACAACGACTGAGATTTAAAAATGGGAGCTAGCCAGGAAAGAAGAAAGGCATGTGAAAAGGAGCAAAACGTGACCTACTGTGGGTAGTAACTGGTGGGAGGAATAAGTGAAGGGAGAGACAGAGCAAGGGTGGTAGAGAAAGACTGGGAGTCAGCATGGAAAAGAAAGTGTTAAATAGCATGAAATGGAGAAACTGGAGCTTTCTGTGACGTGCAGTGCAGGGCAGGAGACTGGAGTGAAGCTTTGTAAGCTTTGTAATGAGGGTTTGCTGCTAAAGCTGTATATAGGTAATGAGTGGAGTGAGGGGAGCAGACCAGAGAGCAGGCAGAAGAGCTTAGGGTTAGGATGGCAGATTCGCTTTCAAGGACAAAACAGAAGTTAAGGGCTGCCTGTCGTAAGCAAACATCTGTGAAACTCTGTGGTGAAGTGCCTTTCACTCCTTAGTGTTGATACTGCTAGAAGACGACCAACCTTGTCGCCATTGGTTCCATCAGCTGACAGCGGTAGATGTACATGTGGAAAATGTGACTGTTTTGGTCCTGTCACTGTCACCTGCCAACTGAGCTAAGGAATTCACACCACCAGGAGCAGCTTGTTACCTTTTAAGAACAACTGTCAAATTGGTGGTGGGACAGGGAAGAAACGGAGAGAAATGTCCTGCTGGTAGCTTTCATGGCTATTTGTGAGTCAGAAAAAGGAGGTGCAAGTTCAGCAATTCTGACTTCCATTTCCCACCTCACTTGTGCTTCTATGTCTTGTCTTATCTTAGCCTCCCTCTGTTCCCCCACCCGCAGCTCTTCCTGCTGTCCACTTTTTCTCTTGCAACTACTACTTGTCACCCCCACTCGTGCCCCCATTTGCCATCAGGTATCTCTGCTCCCACATTCAGTCCCCCTGCCACTAAAGGGATCTCCAGTGATTCTGCTTGTTTCACGCTCTCTCCTTGTAGCTCCTAACTACTCCTTCCTCTGTCACACATGCCCTGCTCCTCGCCTGTTGCCCTACCTCTGTCCCAAACTACTTCTGCCCTCTGTCACCTTGGCCCCCTTTTTTCCCTGCTTCCTGTCAGCCCTCCCATGCCTTGTGCCCATTTCACTAATATTGTTTTGCCCCCTTCCTGTGTTTGGCCTTCCCTCCTGAGGCTCTGCAATTCTCTTGTGTGATCTCATATTTTCTTTTATCGGCTTATATTGCAGTCAGGGAGTTTCTCCATTTCTCCTTCCTCCCTGGATGCCAGCAGAGGGAGCAGGAATTGCACTGCTGCTCTCAGCCTGACGCCTGCTATTGCAGCTACATGGATGCATTGCACCATCAGCAGAGACGCAATAGCATTAACATCCAGTCGTGCGCTATCTTTGCAGAAAATTCACTTAATCTTTTAATACTAGCTAAACAAAAGATAACTTTAAGAATGTCATCTCATAATAACTATTTTCCTATGAATTATATCTCTCTCTTGCTTTCACCTTTTACCCTATGCCTGACCTCAAGAGACAATATTAAAAGCATCCAGTGCGAGAATCAAAATTAGATTTAAGATCATCTCACTGTGGTAATATATTCTCTAAGCCGTACTGCAATGCTTTTTGCTATACGTTTTACATTACAACCACAGCGTTAGTCAAAATGAAAATAAACCATGAATCTTACCTGATTTTGTCCCATGCCATGACATGGGTACAGTATGATCCTCTGTCCAGTGACTTGATGTTCATTTGTAGGGTTATAATCAAAACAGAAGTTTGCCATTCCTCTATTCTTCAGCTAATCAAAACAAAATAATATTTTATAGTATTACTCTAAAGTAAGGAAGGTATGTTGTAGTCACATCACACCCACCCTACTGGGCTGTGAGGTTTATATCCCAGAGCTGGTTCAAACTAATTGGAATACATCAAATGGATCCAATGGCAACATCACTCTCAGACTAATGTGAAACAAAACTGTTGGGACTGTCTTGACTTTGGGCATCAAAGCAGCCAGATATGATGGCTTCCCCTAGGAATGACACTGTGTTCCAGTGCATTTGCAAATGAAGCAGGTAGAAATTATGAAAAGCTGTGTTGAAACCCAACAAGCTAGCAACTCATGCAAAACAAAAATGTCTGCAAGTGTCTTTCCCCCACCCCAGGAGCCACTTGTTCAGTTTTCTTATGAAAAGACAACTACATACTTTTCTTGGATTCTCAAATGGGAGATGTTAGAAGGATTTGTTCTCAAAAAGACTCCAGTACCCACTTGAGCTTGAACAAGAAGTCAGATTTTAAGACCAGAAATCATGAAATTCGGTAAGATCTATCTTTGGAAAGAAACACTAGATATGATTTTAGAAGTTCTTTACTAGTGTTGCTGATCTCTGTCACAATAGTTGCATAACTTTTAGCTTAAATTTTAAAATACTAAATTACATGATTACAAAAAAATCAGGCTAATTAACAAGGATTTGCATTTAAGTATTCAGGAGGCAAAAGTAACTAAGTTAAGCAATGCCACAACAATTACTGACTACTAGTATTAACCACTTAACCAAATTTAAGATTACACAGAGCAAAACAAGTTCTGTAAACATAGGTTCAAGCTGAATGCCCCTGTTACCAAGTGTAATTATACTGCAGACAAAAAGAATAAGCAGAGTAAATCTCAGAACAGTTACTTCAGCGAGGTGTAATTTCACCGCTCTTCTCTAGCCATGATAATTGTATCCTCAGTTCCTAACGTGGAGAATGAATGGACACGAAGGGATTGCAGAAGGCTAAAGCCAACCAAGACAAACCCCACAGGACCCAAACCCACCACAGAGCAAACCACACAAGTTGGAAAATTAAATATTTGTGTTCTACATATATTTTGCTTTCCCAACTTCTACATTTATTGCTGCCTGACGTCTTCTTTCCACTGCTTTGGGCCCACTCGTGCTGAAAGGCAGCCAAGCTCTGGGCGCTCTGCAAGCCTGGGCTGCGGGCCCAAGCCAACGGTGATACGTTGGGGGGCTGGGAAGGACCACCGAGCCACCACAGCTTGGGGCCCTGGCAGGGCTGCTGGGGCTGTGAGGTTCTCCTGTCGGAGCCAAACGTAGAAGTGTAGGACTGAAGCCCTACCCTTACAGGCTTTGCCTCTTAATTCCTCGCTGAACGCGTTTCCGCTATGCATTTGGTGTGATTTTTCAGTAAAGGATAAACTAACATCCAAATATGGTGTATGATAAAATTCAACCTTAGTTTTAGTGTCCAAGTTTACCAGAAGCAAAAGAACACCCCCCCCGGGCATCCTTTCTACAGAAAACGTTGCTCAGTTTGATGGGAACACACTAGGCCGCTGCACCCCTCCCTGAGCTGTCAGAAGACGACATGTTGTTTACCTTCATAACACTAGGCAAGAATTACACTTACAAAAACAGGAAAGAAAAGTGTCTTTTACAGATGATTCTTAACACTACCATGGAACTACATAAACCAAACAATAAGCTTCTCATGTTTCTACATCAAGAATGTCAACTTAAAGTCATAACCACTTAAAAAAGGTAATCGTATCTCTAAAAGCATAAATTGGTTTCAATTGATGTCAGCGGCTGTCCTCAGGATCAGAGGGTCTCTCATCAGTATGACTTTGACTGTCTACTGGCTCCAAGGGAAGATAAACATAGCAAAGCACTTTTCTGTGGTGCCCTTCCAGACAACCCAACGCCTTTGCTACCGCTCTGTGCACGCACCCTTCGCTGTCAGTCCCCAACACGTGCTTGAGCACATGCTCCATTTTGTGGCCTGGAATTTTAAATAACCTACTTTAAAATGCCACGCACCACCAGAACTACTGTAACTCTCCTACGCACATTATACAATGACCAAATACAGACAACAAAAACTGTGTAAAAGATTACTAACTTAAGCTTCATTTCAGATGGTTTAAAACTGAGCCATTACTCCCAGGATGCTACCACGTATGTTCTCTCCTTTTTCTCTTTCATGCATAAATGCTTGTGATATGCGTGGACATATTCCTAAACATACACGGTCCATATTTCAACCTGGATCTTTAGTTTGTTTTGTCAGACATGTGTAAATGCTCTTTTACTCCCGTAATAGATATTCAAGACTTAATTTGGGGGAACAGTGCATACTAAGCTGTTAAATGACTTGATCTGAAGTGACAAATATTTGAAAATTATCAAATTTGAAAGCCTGATCACAGGACCATTTATGCAAACAAAAATAATAAAATCCAACCTCTGTTCCAAGGCAGAAAAAAGTATGAGAGAATTCATGAAAGTAGTATTTTTCTCTTGTCAAATGAGAAGTTCCTTTTACATACAACAGCTCTATCAAAACAGTAATCATCCATTCATGTTATCTTTTTTCCTATAACCACAATAAACAAGTCATGCAATAAGAACAAAATTTTCTCCGTGACTTACCTTAATTCTTTTGCAGAATGCTGCATTAGAGAAACAGAAGCAAGAAAAATGTTGATCACCTTGCCATTAAAACACATAACTCAGTTCTAAAAAGTTCTGCCCATGCAGGATTACTGGCTGCATCTTTCTACAACTTTTGCCTCCTATTGAAGCATTACAGGTGCACTCTGCTGTGCCATTTAGTTACCATTCTGCTTGAAGGCTGGGACAGGTACTAAACAGCAACTACTGAGATATTCACCTCAGACCTTCACCCCTTACTTCTTGAAGAAATTTAAATCTGTTGTTTCCTAACATCTGGACACTTGCATAAAACAACACAATACAGAGGGCATTCTGTAAGTAATTCTTTGATTATTTTTTTTTGAGATAAAATCCATTTCATATAACTGTAAGCAAAGCATCAATAACATATTTTTGACATTAAAACTTCATTACATTATTTAATAAAGACAGCCAGTCGAGCACAGCCAACCTTTCTCTTCATTCACAAAACAGATCAGAATCCTCTTTATTCCACCACAATGGCATTGCTGCTGATGCATTAATGGTATGGTCAGATGATACTGCGGGACACAGCAAGATGTGAATTTGTAGCAAGCCAACAGCTTCATGGTACTGACTAGGTGTAAGCTTTCATCTCAGAGGTAATCCAAGCAGTCACAGGGAATGATTTTACTGAATGTATGCCATTTTCATATCACCCTTTTTGGAAAAAAGATTGTGAATATCCTCAGACTTCTGTTAACTTCTTATGGTCAATGCTGAAATGGGTGTGCAATCTTGATGACTAAGACCCTCGGAAGAAATTGATGATGAATCACTGCTGATGGAATTCAGTTACTGACCCCAGCAAATCCAGATCTCGAGAGGCTCAAGAACATACAAGAACATGTCTCAAGTGATGGTGTGTTCACTTGAGATTAATATCAAACAAACACTTTAATTTCTGCAACTTTCTCTAAAAACATCTGTCTCAAGCTTTCAGAGGCTGTACACCCAATGAAGTGGTGCATATTTTCCTGTGATGGGCATCAGATCTCCAGGTCTAGTCTGCCATAACCTTGGGTACCAATTCAATCTCAAGTGGCAGCTCTACCAATTGTATTCTAATACAGTTTTAGAGGTATACCCTAGAGGAGGCTGGTTTGGAGCCTGACACCTCTGAGAACTTGTAACACCAGACATGCGATAGTCTTTTTTATTACATAACTCAAGCCACATAGCTAAGATCTCTTCTTCCGTAAGCCTGTCCATATGTATCATGCTATTTAGATAATTTGCAAAATGGTCTCTTTCATGTCACCGCAAAACAAAATTCTTCACAGTTTTAAAGGCTTAAAATCTTTCTTCCTGGGGTTTTGTTTTTTTTTTTAAGGGTTCTATCTGGTCTCAGTTAAAAGAAAATTATGACTAAGCATTTGGAAATTCACTGAAGACAAGATGGTCTTGGGGGAAGGAAGCCTCTAATAGAAAAATTCAAGTTTTTGATCTCCCAAATGATTCAGTCAGTTGCAGATGCCTTTAAGGATAGGTGGTGTAAAGAGCCATCAGCTAGATAGTCACAACGGACATCTATCAGCTTAGCTGCTTCACATTCAGCTGGAACAAAGATCAGCTAGAAACTGAAAAGAACAAAGAAAAACTTCTCATATCACAATATGGTCTTGCTGCCAAGTGACCAAACTTACAGAAAAGGAGAGATGAAATCCTGATTTTTTTGTGTCAACACCATTTTTAAAAGCAATCCAGATGCCAAGTTCAAAGCCAAACTCACTGATTGACCATGATCTTTATCCTTCAGATACGCACCCTGAATGCCAGCTATACTTAGTACACCTTAGAGGTGAGAGGAACCCTAACTATTCCCTTGCTTTGCAGCCATGCGTTTCCCCAGCCACCAGTAACACGAAGAGATCGCAGCGCTGCCTGGTTCCCCTCTCTTCACCTAGCTGCACAATGCAACAATCTCATGGTACTAATATTCAACACAAGATGGCTCAAAGTGCTCAGTGGTGCTCACACCATCCCTCCCCAGGGCAGCTAAGATCTGTCTGGGCTATCCAGGTGGGCAATCTACACAGTGCACAGACCTGGGGGTCAGGCCTTTTTAAGATTTCAAACCCGCTGAAGCACAAGTACGGCATGCTGGTAAGTGCATAGTCAAGGATGGACAAATCAGATGGTAGACCAGAAAGAGAGGCATCGGTGCTCTACACAGGAACCTAAAAGGAATTATCAGCCTTTCCAGAAACACTGACATCTTATTACTTTAAGCTACCAAGTGCCTACCAGCTTCACTCCCACCAAAAAAACCCCTAACAAACAAACAAAATAAAAATCAAAGTAAAAATGTTCTGCTCCTGTCCCACACAAAGTTCCAAAGGTGCATGGAGCCCGAGGACCAGAAACACACTGCTTGTACAGCTGCCCATGGCTTAAAAATGGCAGCTGCCTGAACCAAGCAAGGAGATAAAATCATACAACCACAGAATGGTTTGGGCTGGAAGGGACCTTTAAAAACCATCTAGACCAACCCCCCTGCCACAGGCAGGGACATCTTCCATGAGATCAGGTTGCTCAAAGTCCCATCCAACCTGACTTTGAGCACCTGTTCCAGAGCCTTACCATCCTCATCGTAAAAAAATTCTTCCTTATATGTATATATAGATTTAAGATAGGCCATGCCTATGCCCCTACCCTGGCTGCTGAAGTCCCCTGAGAAGACGTTTAATGCACTCTCATTCAGAGCTCTAGGAGCTTCTAGTTCACCTTGCTTTGATACGCTACTGCACACAACAATACTGGGGTCTCAGATGGGAAGTCAGATTAACCTCTCCAAATTTTTATTTGATCTTCCATTAAAATAGTGAATAGGGACTTACAATGTGCTCCTACAACGATGCTGTGCAAAAGAGGGAATAGCCCTTGAAGTTGTGGCAATTTATTAAGTTGTTCATGCAGTTATTTTTCTATCTAATGCTGCTAACTCATTCAGCAAATTAAATATTTTCCAAAACTACATCTCATAATGGCCTCTGTAGCCTTAATGTTTGAAATTTTATGTTTCGAACTTCACTCCACTGTTCTAGCACTGGAACTTTTATGGAAAAATCTGACTTTAAAAAAAAATTATGAATGAGAACACTCATAATATTGATAGTACCTCTTTTCAGTACTTGTTCAGAGTACTGAGTAAAATCAGCATTGTGGCATTCCAGATTTATTGATGGTATATGATTTGGTATAAAGTGTACTAATTTTACAAGTAAGGAGATGCATTTTCCTCATTTCTAGGTCTCAGGCAGCTTATAAGAATGCAAACATAGCTCAGGCAAAAAATATTCAAAATTCTGTATGTTTAAATAAAGTTTTAGGCAGCTAACCTTTTAGACAACCAAGCTTAGTACAAACAGTAAAAATTTATGTTATGTATCAGGAGAAAAATTTTAGCACAAGTGTTTAATTGTCCGTCCACAGCACTGAGTGCTGCTCAATAATTCTTGCATTTATTTCAATAACATATGGCTGACTTACGGGCAATCTTAGCAAGATTTTTCAACTTCAGTGCAAAGATTTTCAAGGGAGGTAGAAAACCCCATATCCCTTTGCAATCTCTTTGAACAATTAAATAACCTCACACTCAGCTGAGCTGTTAACAAAGCCGATGCTTTTAAACACGGTATTTTTGTGAACCAGAAAAGCACTATACAGCTATGGCAGGAGTAAAGAACACGATCAATGATTCATTGAAGTTAGCAGATGGGACTCAATATCCACAAATCAGTTGAATCAGTAGGTGTCATTTTTGCACTGTCACTTTCTTAGAGTATAACTCTACTTTAATCACATTTTAAATTCTTCCTGCCAAAAAAAATGCTGTATTCTTATTATGCTCACAAGTAGATGACAGCATTTAAGAATTGTTTTTAGAGAAATATATAGAGCACACCTAAATTACACTGTAGGTACCTCAAGCAGCTCTGAACAAGAATTATTATTTCTAGGTATTGTCAACACCTTTCTTGAGGATGACATGTGCAGTTAAATCATGAAAGAAACTGCACACATCCCTTCCCCTCCCTAGGAGGCTGAAGCACTATTACCACCACCAGCCTAGGCTTGCTTTTGGAGGGTGAAGGATGGAGGTGGAGGGGAGGATAAGGTTACTGAAATGCTCCTGGAAGGTAAGTCTTATAATTTCTTATTTCTTCAACTGTCTCTGACCTTGTCAGTGGCGATCCAGCACAAAACAACAAAAAACGAACCCATGTTGTACCAGGGTCTGTTCAAGGTACTGGATAATGGTGGTATTACCCTTCACGCCAGCGATCACACAGAGGTACCAACTCAAGCACAAGCTCCATGACAAACGGAGCAAGGTGGCTACTCTCTCAGAGGCTCCCAAGGGCTTTGCTGCCAACTGATGTGCTTCCTATGGGAGCTCCTACAGCTCCCCGTGGGAAATACGGCTCCCTACAGGTAACAGCAGCGTTTCTACATTAGGATCTTTTTCATTAACAGGTAACAAAGCTATGAGGGAAGACTGCAGGGAGATTTGGTTCCTGTATGTTTTGTACACCCACAGTGATCAGGTTTTTTCCTCCACTGAAGGAGATTCAGCAGAGACTGAGTAACTGAAGCGCAGATGGCAGCAAGACAAGACTGTTGTGATACAGGCTGGATGCGATGCAGCAGTGTGGGAATGCAGCTTAGCTAGATCTGCAGAGTGATCGAGTTACCAGCTAAAATACTTCTAAGTCAATGTGGCATTTGTAATCAGGAAGGTATTTTATACATTTTTGCCTGGCAGAAAAGGTGCAGTCTTGTCTTCCTAATAAGACACGCAGCAGACACCTGCTGATTTTTCAGAGGAAGCAGGTATTTGCTGCATTGTATCTGCCTTCATCCCCTCCAAATGAGATTACAGTAATGTGATGTACATGGAGCTGTAGTTTCTATGTATTTGTAAGCTGCAAATAGCATAGAAAGTTGTCAACTCTTAAAAAATGGAGAAGAGGATTCTGATACTGAACCAATGAACATTGCTTGTGAAACTGTGCTGGTCTAAATTGGCCTCCAGATTAAAAATTAACATGTTGGTTTTGACATGCAGAATCCTATATGATGTAGGAGCACACAGCACAGCTCTCCTGTCATCAAAGCATCATAGCCTTCATCAGATAAGACGTGCAAACATGTGTTTCAAAGCACACTCTTTCCATTTTCAAGCTGACAACTAAAACCCAGAACACTTTGGTGCTCTTCTTTTTTTTGCTATGTGACATTTTAATAAATTAAGAAGTCATCCTTTGCTGCTTTAACACTCTCAAGATGTCACTCGGAAGGTGTAATTCATGGCAACATTACTTGTTCTCCTACCCCCTCACAGAACTCCTTTATAAACAGCATCCCCTAGAATAAAGATTCTGAGAGAACCCACATTTTAAAGCCTACCAACTCTAACTGAATTCTATCAAAATCCCAAACTGTTTTTGGCGTAAAAATACCTTCACACTGAGTTAGTAGGAGAGCTCAGAGAATCATGAGGAGGCCCCTTCTCAGCAGCCACGTACCATTCCAAAGAAGCCCGGTCTGTCCTCAGGTACATGGAGCTCTGGGTACACGTTCTCCAAGAACCATTTGAAGTCCTTACATTTCAGCTTCTCTCGAAGAAGTCTCCTTTCTGTGACATCCCCATATGGTTCCTGAAAGAAAAGAAAAAGAAAAAAAAACCCTATTAAAAAAAACCCCCACCAACCAGAACAGATGCTCTGTTTTAAATTATCTGTATACTTTATTAGGAACCGTATGCTAAAGTGATGAGTAGGACTTTTAGCCAGGAAAAATCCCCATGTTTGGGTGCTGGATTTGATTTCATTATCTTCCTTACATTTGTTTGCACGTAAAACTTTAAAATATTCTAGAAGGCAGTTTGTCTGAGAAAACTCCCCAAATCTGCAAGTAAGGAAGTCCTTGAATACAGACTGCTGGGACCTGAGAAGACATATTGGAAAATTAAACTTCTTTTAGCTGGATAATTGAAAACCTCAAAAGCAGTGAAGGAATCTTGAGAATTTTAGATTATTCCACCATCCGTTTGCAAATTATCTGTACAGACAGTTTTACACTTAACTGATGAAATTTGTAAAATCTGCTAATGTTTCCTTTGAACTTCATAGTTTTGGGGGGGTGGGGAGTGCAAAATCTTAAAACTCCAGAGAAAAGCTTTTATTGCGGATAATCTCTGTAGATTGGAGTAAAGTTCACATCTTTTCATGTCCATCCTCAAAAATCTATCTTTATATTGCCTAGGGACTTCAGACAGTCAGGCATGAGATACCATTTGCAGCCCCCAGATTTTTACAGGTCACTTGACACGTTCTTTCATCAAACCACAAATATATTTGCATTTCTCAAAGCTGTGGAAATACCACTGAAAACACAAAGCAGATGTAAAACAGAGGCAGAGATGCCTGCTGGAATAAACGAACAGCATGACGTATTAGCTCTGAGGTCTGAACATTAATCTTGAAGCGAAACTTTATGGAACCAAATTCTGCAGCCATAGCATCAATCATTTTTCCATTATGCTATGGAACTGGATATTTGGGTTAAATGAAGTAAAAAGGTCTGAAGTCAACCACCGCAACAAGCGGTGCGGAGAGTATTACGGAAACCAGAGTGCATTGGCAGCAGCTTTGATACATGCAAAAAAACTGCTCGAGTCTCAGCTTACATCCACTGTGCTACAATAAGCCGGTATGCAAAACTTCCAATATTAACAAACAAATATCCTGTAAAATTAAAGTTCTGTCATCACAGACATCAGATGCCCAGAACTTTACAAGAAAAAATGTCAGCATTTACTGCTGCTTTCTCTTTGCACATGACAAGTAGAATCAGCCTGGCATTGCCTGTGAGCTCCCATCTTCAGATACACAAACCCCGTACTTCTCTCAAAGTCAGCCTCTAATAATAAAACCTAAATGGCTTTTATGATGTTAAAGTAAAACAATTATTACAAATGCATGGACTATAGTAATCTAATTAGCCAGTTTAATCCAAAGGAACACGAGATGGAAGCTAACCAAATTCAGCTTCCCCAGTGTCCGCCAGCATATCTTTTAAAAGCGTAATGGTTTCAAGAGCATTTTTTCCCCGGCATGTCTATTGGGGTAGGCCACCCAAATGTCGGCAGGGGGGAGCTCCCCGTCGCCCTGCCTGGTCCCTAAGCCCTGGTCCGGCGCAGGCAGGGGTGGGTGCCAGCAGCCCACCGCAGGGCAGGTCTCCCCAGGCACAAAACCAGCAAACCGGCCCTTAGAAAACTTTCCATGCAAAGAGAAGTGCCTGGGGAGATTAAACACCTCCAGAAACAGGCAACAGCAGAGAGTGATTTCTTTTAGGTCTGAATTTTGGCCTTTGTGCCAGAGGTTCATATAAGCCATTTCTAGACATTGTGAGGATATTTCAGTGCTGTAGTCTTCCAGCCTACAGGCCCCTCATGATAAATCTATCCAAGCTATGAAATTGCACACTGCTTTACTGTTCTGACCTACTCAATTTTCATAGTCTTTATCTCCCGAAAAATTTTGCAAACAAATGATCTGGTATTTCTTTCTCACGGGAAATAATTTTAATTTAAAAAAAAAAACAAACAAAAAACCCCAGAACTGATACTTCAAACATTTTATTAGGAACATTTTCATCTGAGTTCCCAGGATTGATTTGAATCAATATTGCAAAGATTAAATTAATTTTTTTTTTTTTTTAAATCAAATGTTGTGCAGCAGTAAATCAAAGAAAAAAACCTCCATTTTATCTTACATCAGTCCAAAGTTTTACAATTATCACAGGACAGGTAATTCTGCTAAAGATTATTACCATTCTGTTCACTTAAAGATCTAGTGTCCATTGAACTTTGTTGATTAGCATTTGTTAATTGTGTGTCTCTTCTGTAATTCTTTACTGACAGAATCTTGTATAAGCTGTTTCACAGAAGCACACATTTCAGGCTAGACAGCTCCTCCTTACTTGGGTCACCTGGCTTAACTTTATTCTTTCATTTATTCATTCATTCGTTTAATATTGACACAGATTTGGCCTTCTAGTCTTACTGAATTTCTGATTTTTTCCAAGGAATTAAAAATTAACTATACATACACTTATTCTGTGTTTGGGAAAAAGTTTCAGAAGAAATAAGAAATAAATGTAAAAAGCACTTCGTGTTAAATATTAGCTAAATTAATAGCTATTTCATTGAAAACAAATTCTATTGAAATTGCAAGAACAATGAACTTGAACTCACCAGGCGAGCGTGTGGGTTTCGGTGGTAATAAAGTTCTTTATATTCATCCATCCACACTTCAGCTGCACGCACACTGTTTGCTAAAGCTTTCGACCGTGAGTACGGAGCTTGTTTGGGGAAAACGTGACCTACGTGTGAGCATGGGTGGATCTCAAGACTTCCTCCACACTGCCATATCTGAACAAAGAATTGACATTGTGCATCATTAATTTGACTCTTTGCAAGCAGAAGGATACAGTAACAATAAGCCTTTGTAAGGATAATACCTTCTCAAGAATACCACGGCATACTATAAGCAACACATACAATAATTTTGTGCCTTTTTTGATGAATAAGCTGGATATAATGATGGCCTTGTGAACTCAAGAGAAAATCACCTGGAGTAACAAAGAGGTAACCCCATCTCTGGTTTTATCTGGTTTGCAATAATCCATTTCTTAGCTTCACTTTCTCCAAAGGCATGATAAGAAATGGTCCACAATATTTGTGCAGGTCTAACTGTGGTCTACAATTCCAGTTACACGGGCATTATTGGGGGGCAGGAAGAAAAAGAAAAAAAACAACCCCTTTGCCCATATTCTACTGGAAAGCTGACCGGACAAAACAGGTAAGCTTGTCATATCATTGGAGAATGATATGTTGCGTTACCACTTCTAGACTCATCATTTCAGAAGAGAGGCATGGGTGCCTGGTCATAAAAATATAACTAACCATTTTCATTAGAAAGCTGGGAAAAGAACCCCAGACTCAATGCATGAAAAGAAAAAGCAAAGTAATTCTGTAAGTAACTCATGCTGGTCCAACCAACATTAGTGAAACAATCTCTGCTACCTAAAGCGATATTCCTACTCGCTGTCAAGGAAAGTACTTGCACTTGAATGTGGAATTGGCAGAACTCTGCCCTTGTCCTCATCCTCCTGCCTCTGGCTCTCCAGGTCAGGAAATGTACGGCCCTGGAGATAAAGTCCATAAATGACCACCAAGTGGATACACTAGCCTCAGCACTCTGTGCAAATATTTCTAATTACACACTTCTGCTTTGAAAACCACGGACATTTGGCAGCTCATCTGCACAGCCGCTTTCCCACCATCCGTTCTGATCTCAAGCTAGATATAGGGAAAGGAAAGCACAGCTAAGTATTTCCCATTTAATATTGTGCGTGACCACAACGTGGCAGACACCTTGTTTCTGAAGGGTGCCTGAAACAAGGTTCCTGAAAATTATTCAGATGGGAGTAGGACACGTTGCTGCACTTGAACAAACTTGAGGCTTTCACCAATGGCTCCGATGGACTTTCTGTAACAGTTTTGGTTTTTGTTTTTTTTTTTTTTTTTAAGAACTGGCACTGCAGTGAGCTAATTCTCCTCGTGTGTTCAACCATGCATAGGTGGCAGCTCATCTTTCCTTTGTAAATGGAGGACAAGGGAAATTAGCTGAGATATGTTTCAGGGGTAGAGAGGTTTGCTCCCTGACAACCTTCTTGTCTAGCGCATGCATTTTAATTACACGTTATTCAAACTAACACAGCAGGAGTGAAAGCTATGAGGTAGCAAATAATAACAATGACAACAGATCAGTGATAGGACTTTTCCCATCTCTCTCCCTGGGACTTTTAGGGATCTTGAAAGTCACCTCAGATGAAGGCTTTAAGCATATACAAGATGGATGTTGTCTTCAGATTGTTATTTTTTTCAAGTTACTTCTGATTTCTCTCAGATTTCTTAATTTAGAAATCAATGACTGCTGTCTCCATTGATTTGGTTTTGGATAATGACATCAGACCTTCACATGTGGCACAATACTGTGCTTAATTAAAAAAACCCAAAACAAAGCATAAGCACTCTAATACATATGTTCACTTTTAAAACAAACAGTTTCCTTAAAGGTATAGGTAATTCATTATTCAACTATAGGGAGCACTGGATAATCTGTACTTGCTGGATTTAAAATTTTAATTTCTTGTTTTTCATGAGAAGTTTCTTTCTTCTTTTTTGTTGCTTTTTGGACAAGTAGTCTATTTGTCATGTGAATAGAAAGATGAATAAAAGACATATACAATAAATCTAGAATTCTGTACTGATCTTTTTAACAATTTGCATATTTTTGCATGTAAGTTACACTACTGTCATTTTGAAAGTTGCTAAGAAAGCAGCTATCCACTTTCACTTTAAGATCTCCTTTTTTTGAGATTTGTTCCTTGCATTACTATTTCTATATCCAAGACTACTTTTTTAAAGTTGAAATTTATCATGCAAGATTTGTCAGCAAATATTAAATGCCATTAAATTTATTAAAGTTTAACAATTTCCATATTTATTATATTCCATATAAGCATTTTTTAATTAATCATTACTGTTTTGATCAGTCTGTTTTTAAACAAGATATGAGGAACAGACCATAAAGACTACAGAAGTAAAAGTGTACAGTTAAAAAGGAAGCATATTCTTCTACTCTTCCGTGCCAAAGTCTGATTTAAATGGAGTAAAACAGACTCACCATATCTCTGCAAAATTGCTGCCAGAAAGAGAATTCCACAGCAGCTGATTTTTCACTAATTAACATTATTAATTTCTCTAAAAAATACCTGTAGGTTGCTAAGCAATGCTCATTAAATTCTGCTTCCTTTATTAAAACAGTTCAAAACTTCTCTTCCTATTACAAAAAAAACCCCAAGTATATTTCAGCTAACAATTCCTCAAAAGGTTTATTTATTTTTTTGAACAGAAAACACATTTTGACCTCTATATAATATCAGGTACAAATGAAGAGCAAGGTAAAGAGAAAGAAAGCAAGAAATTCACTAGAGAAACCAAAGTTGACTACTAAATGCTAAATAAGTGACTCTGGAGAAGGTTCTCCTCTAAAACTATTTGCACCTCCTTTAACAGAGAAGCATGTTAGATTTCATGTGTATTTTGCATGCTCTCATGCATGAAAATATGTTTCTTGATCTGTCTAGCTTACAGCTCATTATAAAAGTGTACTTTTTTTCTGCAGCACAAAAACAAGGTGACATTCATTTTTACTTTCATTTTCATCTTGATGCATGCAGATGACAGATGGTGGCATTACAAAAGGCTACAGTAAAAGTACAGATCTCACCTGGGGATCCCCATCCCTACCAGGGTCTTTGGACAACTTAGTTGCTGGGTCAATGAACTCTAAATAAGAAAAGCTCTATAAGCTCTACCACCTCCATTCTAACATTTTAGGTGACTCTGGAAGACCTTAAAAAAAAAAAATACAAAAAGGATGCTACCTCCTGAACAAAGCCAAACTGCAGAAAATACTCTGTTTCTGCCCCTCTCTGCTGCAATTTCGCTTGCTGGATGGTGGCTGATCCCCCCTGCATGGTGCTGAGGCACGATCTGCTGGGAGCTGAGTGGGCGCAGGGGCCTCCCCAGTCCCATGAGCCCATCCCGGCTGCTCCAACTGCAAGACAGATTTCCAGATCCGGACAGAAAGAAATAATGCCAAAAAGATCAAAAAAGAGAAGACCCCAGGCAATCGGAAGCGTGTCATCCTGGCCTGTGGGCAATGAAATTGCCAACAGAATACAGGACTTATCAGTAGGTAATTTTGCCTTTTTGCACATGCATGGTTTTCTCTCATGTCTTGATGAAGAGTTGAAAGGCAAACCGCAGGCATATCAAGCAGCAGTCCCCAGAAACAACCTTACATTGCAGTGCTGCTAGCAGGACCAAGAGCAGAGAGCAGGGCTAGGAGGGAAAGCTGCAACTAGGTTCCCCTCGCTCCATGTACAGGAGCGGGAAGATGAAAGGTACGTTTTGCATCCCTCAGAAAGAGGAGTTTCAATGTCCACTATGCCCACGAAGTGAAATTTTATCCAGCCAAATAGCATTAAGCAATTCGAAATCAAGGCACGTTGACTCGGATCCTGCCTTCAGCACGCAGCCTCCATCTCTCTTAGTCATCGTGCTTTTAGCCAAAGCCTTGTCCTTGCTGCACCTCTCAGAACCACAGAGAATTTCTTCAGTTTAGAATAATCAAAGTACGAGAAAGAGGTAGGTTGAGGACAAGTCCTTTCATGTCATCAGGAAAGGCCAGTGTTTTCAGAGACAAGAAGAGCAATTAATTAATTTACAGTGTTTTTCAGTATCCCTGTTCCTAATTTTCAGGTCTAGCAGGTCTAGAAACCACACAGACAACAGAATTAACACTGATTTATCCCTCTTGACCTTCTTCAGAACTGTGGGCAGCCAGAAGAACAGTTAAGCAACATCATAGCGCTCTGCTCTCTTCCACAAAAACCCTCACCACGGGAAGCACGAGTACAAGGGCCTGAAATCAAATAGAGGAAAGCATGGCATGTTGTGCACAATTTCGATCCAAACGCCTAGGTTCTACTGGCAATCTGCACTAGTAAAATTAACACACCCAGGCACGTTCGCTGGCCATTGCACTGTCCGTCTTGCAAAACCATTGGCCTCCCAGAAGAGAGCTGCTTGATCCACCTGCAGGGACCCCACACCAGCCTCTCCATCCACTTCGTCATTTAAGCACCTCTCTTACCCGCCACGAGCCACGTCCCCGCTCTCAGCCTGGTGTGTGACACACTGCGTACCTGCAGCCCTAACTCCTACTGGTGTGGGGACAACTATTTTGATGCCACCAAATCTGCGGCAGCCAGGGTCACAGAAGACTGCAGACATTTCAACAACATGAAGTGGATCCTGTAATGTCCAGTTCTGTCAACTGTGGCTGTTGTTTCCAAGCTTGCTGCTTTGGGAGAGGAGCAAATTTCTGCTAAGAGGCAGAGCATATAGTACTACTTTCAAAAGCAGCATCCTCTCTACCTCACGGGTGCTCAGTCTGGGTGCATGTGCACTAGCAGACACAAACAAGTGCCTACAAGAGTGAGTCTTGCTCAGGAGATGCACATACCCAATGTGCTTGCTACTGTTATACTACGGTTATGGGAGATAGCGAGTGTCATGCTCTCTGATGCAGCTTGCTGCTAAACTGGCAATCTCCCGTCTCTGCTTATTTGTCTGCTACAATACATCATAACTAAGAAAGTAAGAGACACAGCAAGCCCCAGGTCAGCAAGCATCTGTACCCAAAAATGCATGACTCCCTCATTGTCATCACCCCTTCCAATCCCTCAGGAAGCAAGAAAAACAATTTTGCCTTGCCAGAGTTAACTGGGGATGGTGTCCACCACCAGGCTGCTTTCCTGCTTAGCCTACCTGGGGTTGTGACTGATAATGAGCACAATCATTTCTTTGGGCCCCCAAGAACGAACCCAATCTATTGCTACCCCAGCTCCCTAAGCAGCCTCTCAAAAGGAGGCATAAAAATAATTTAATGAGGAGCTATTTCATACTTCCTGACCCCATAACTGAGCATTTATCTCACAGAAAAGAAATCCCTTCCAGTGGAAAGAGGAGATCACACAGCAACATGGGCTACACCGCAACTGGAGACAGTTGGGAGACTCCTGCTTCAGAAGCTCACAGAGCTGATGGACGTGGGTTATCTTCTTTGAGTTTCAGGTGGAGGCCTGCTGAATTTACTGACCAAGACAAGTAGGCCGTGTGTTTGGACTTAAGTGCCAGAAATTTTTCCCTGTGTGAGCAAGGAGGTGGTCATGAATTCAGATCAAACAGCAATCCCAGCTGAGAAATCCCCCTCCAGAGAAAATCCATGTCAACTCTAGGTCTGTGTTTATTATCCTCCCTGATCCTTCTCTTTCCTTATTTTTGTGTCCTCTTTGCTAGGATTTCTGCACTACTGGCAGCAGAAGACAGGAACAGCAGCCAGGAAGACTCCATGCTTCTCTGGTTAACAGGCAGACATCAAGTGAGACAGTCCACTGATGCCTCCTTTCTCGAGAAAGTGGTTTTGTAACATTAAAATATGATTTATCCCCGAAATCTGCTGTCATCTGGTAAAAAACAAAACAAAAGGCATCAACCCTCCTGCCCAATAATCCAGTGACCCACAGAAATGCAAACATGACCATAAAACATACCTGATGATGAGCAGCAAAACGAAGGGAAATCCAGGATACTAAGTTGTGAACTTCCTGCAAGCCAAAAATGGCCCTGCACTGTCGCTCTTACACCAGCGCTGGATTGCTTCACCAAGCTAATCGTGATACAGGGCAAACCACAGGCAGCCAGTGCTCAGCAGGAATCAGCAGCAGCACAGGTAACAGCAGAGTGGAGGAGAACAGGACTATTTCGCTCATCAGTCTGGACCATCTCGTATCTCCTCCCTCTTCCTCTGCCTGAAATCCTTTTCATTCCAGCTATTTATCTGGTCTACCCTCTGGTGGGGTACAGCTCTACAGCTCCTGGAGGTTTTCCCCATCACCTTTTATAACCTTTATACAAATTTTTTCCTCAAGTGAAACAGAATAAAGCCTTAAAGAAGTGCAGGGGCTAGCTTGTATTGCCCCACTGGTAACTGCCACCAGCTGCCTCCCGCTTGCTCCCACCAACTGCCATGAGAGCTCCGAGTCACATTAGAGAATTATAAATGTTTATTTCCAACAATCCTCTTCAAGCCACAGGATGTAAACTTCATTTGCTAATACCACACCCCTACTTACATTTTATACTAGCATTCAGAACAAAGACATGTTTTTAAAAATTGTTTTTAAGTGGCTATTCGGAAGGAAAATACAGCCATAATGAAGTGTACGAACAAGGAAAAGAGATTCATATAAACATCTCCCCAAATACTCTCTTAACACTTGCTTACATTACCACCATTTCACTAAATAAAGGGATGTGAAGAAAGAAGTAAGAAACTTGGTTTTATTCTCAGGGAAAACACCTTTCAATTGAGCCACTCACCCTAAATGAAAATTCAAGGTTTTCTCCTCCCCAGACTTCCATTCCCGTGTCATATGAACCAAGATAATCAAAATACTTCTTGCTCACAGAAAACAATCCACCTGCCATGGTCGGAGACCTATAAAAGAGAACAGTAACTCTGAATTGAATAAAAAGCAAAAATATATAAATTATCAAACTAATGCAATGGATAAAAAAATAGACTGTATTTTTATTTTCCATTTTCTCAGTCTTTTCTGGATACAAATTGTCAGCCACTGAACGGTTATCATTAGGCCATTTAAATTTAATTTTGTATGAAAAACTGTATCTGAAACAAGCTCCAGAATGTATTAAAATAAAAATAACAATGAAATCAGAGAAGATAAACATTGTGTTAATATAAATTTTTGCAATCACAGTGTCTATGTGAGCAACAATAAATGATTTGTCTCTTACCTTCACATAGTAGAACATAAGCTTTTTTGTGGCAGAATTGTATTGGTCAGCGCTGAAATTATTAGTGCAGTATCCTTATATATTTTACTTAAGTAGTAAGTAAACAAATATTTGTGCTTTAATAATTAATAACAACATTCCTGATTCCATTAATATCAAGTGGAAAAACTCTCAGACATCAATTGAGCAGAATTAAGTAAATATAGCCCCTCAAGAGATTTTTTTTCTTTCTAAGATCTGCCCATCTTTTCTTCCCCCCCCTTACTTTTTACTAGTTACACTACCAAGTTTGGGAAAAGAAAATCAGGGGTCAAGACCAGACCCTCATCAAAGACCACAAGGCACAGAGCAACAGTGCACTTAAGGGATGTACTTTCAGCAGGGCAGTGTGTGCACATATACATAAACTTGTATTTGTTCAATATTGCTCCTAATTGTTTACAGTCTTAGAAAAATCACCCTCTTTAAAGCGCCAAGCATATAATGCTGATTAGAACTAAGTTCAGTTGACACGTTATGAATTTTACTAAATTGCTGTTGAGGTAAATATTAACAAATGCTAGCTGCAGCAATCAGTTACTCTTAATCTCCCAAAACTAATTTTACCAGCCATCTTTTTGAAGCAACACTGTCTTACACTGTCATACACTGTCATAAGTTGTTTCAAAGAATGGAATGAGATGACGTGAGACAGAAGGAAAAAAACCAAAACCAAAAACCCAAACAAACTCCATAACCAGTCAAGCTCTTCTGTCTCACTCCAGATCTCGTTTTTCCAAGCGCAGCTGTGGGTGACACTGCTCTCAGCACTGCTGCTTTCTCCAGACACTTGCCAAGTTCACAGTCTTTGGGCTACCATAGAGCTTTACCCCTCATTGTTTTCCCCTTGGCATGCCAAAAACAATTCTTCTTGTCATGGAGAAGAAAAGCATCGTATTTAAACTAAAAGCTTTAAAAACATTTATTCTATTTTGAAACTTTTTTTTAAGGAGGGCTAATATATGCTGAGAAGGACTAAATTACTGCCTCACTTTTCCTATTTAAAAAAAAAAGTTCTCTCAGTTGAGGATAAAGTTCATTAATATTTGTTAAGTATTCGGTATTATTATCATAATAAGCGACCTAGAAAAGACTGAGAAAAATTAATCATTCTGTATTTGTTGTAGTCTGTAAGACAACAGATTATAAATAAAAGGACTAATAAAATCGTGATGTTAAAAATGCCAAACAGCTGCTTCATTTCTTACAATACGCTGCTGAAATACATCAACTTCCAAGTTGAACATCACAGACCCTCAGCTGTCAGGATTTTGTCTATAGTGTCTATTTTCCAGATGCATTGTTTGTACTCTTACCTTACCTCTCCTAAAAATACAGCATGGAGTGACAAATAATACCAACTGACTGCAACTTGTCTTAAAATAAAACAAAACTAAAACACACAAGGAAGGCATCCACACAAGCTCCTGTGAGTTAGCTCTTCACAGAAACTACGGTGGGTAGAGCTCTATCATTTCATGCCAATGAAGAACTGGCAAACTGGTTCACCTTTGAAAACACCGCAAGGAACCACCAACTATGGCTACAGCACAGATAAAGTCTTCAAAACTACTTTTGCCTTCTTACTGGTTGATGATTTTTTTCCCCCCCTTTTTCATCGTTAACCATGATACATTTTTTTACAAGGCGGATCTCTTTGCTTTCGCACAGAGGATATCCTTCAGTATTAGTTAATCAGTTACAACCTTTCCGTGCGCTGATAAGCATCTATGGGAGTTTGCCTGCAGGAATCAAGAGACTACTTGTGCAATAAGGATTCTATATGGAAGACTACATGGGAATTTCAGCTTTTAGAGCAGTATTTTTCCAGGAGCACAGTGAGCAGGAGCTATTTTGGAAAAAAAGGGGAACTAAACAAAATATGCAATTTTTAGTAGTATGCTCATTTGTCACATATTTTTCAGCACCTGGCATTTCCAAGTGAAATCAAACACACTTATAAGAATCACAGTTTCATAAGATGCGTAAGAATTAACCTGATGACATCGGTCTTGGACTTCCTCCGTTTTTGTTCTCTTTCAGGGGTACTATGCCAAGTGAAGACCAGCCTCCAGTCAAATCCACCAATCTGTGGCTCACCAGCATTTCCCAAGTACTCAAATGTATTCCAGTCAATAACATCAATAACAGGGCAGACGACAGCTGATTCTTCTTCTGCAATCCTAATATGTTTCAAAAAGAAAAGGGTGACTTCCATTAGAAACTTCTCTCAAAAAACTAGAACTGTCAAGAACAGAGAATGCTTCCAGATATCAAACATGAAGTTTTGTTCCTTTGCAATTCATGCTGCAACATAAGGAAATAATGGCCACAAAAATAACCACCGATTTCTTGCTGAGGATGCATCAGGATGGAGTCAGCTGTAGGTACCTGACAAGCATCAATCTTCCTGGACAGTGGAAGCGAGGTGGGCCAGAGATAACACATGTAGCATCTGGCTTGGCTACCACGGCCAGCACCACATTCTCAACAAAAATGTCTATTTTGTTTTGTACAGGTAGCTGTGTTTAAGATATTAAGAGAGCAGCATGATTGTATAGTTCTGCAAGGATGAATAATAAATTAGCTAGACTTTTGGCCCTTAAAGTCATCCTTGTTCTTGTAACTGGGATCACCTGCAAAAAGTTATACTGAGCACTACAACAGTAACTCAAAAAGAAGCCATGAGCTTAAACAAGAAAAACGTGCAACATGGTAATTGGGTTTCCAACAGTGAAACACACTTGAAGGAGACCTCCAGAAAGCCCAGCAACATAGGAGATAAAAAGGAGAAACAAGATAGTACTGCAGAATGACATACCTATCAGCAAGGCTGATCTAAAGATAGTTAAGATCTTTATCATACTCAGAATACATCAGAGCTGATGACATTTCTTGCACATCTACTTCTGCAAAGAGATAAACCTTTTTCTCCCATTTCTCAACACTCACGCAGGGTTTTCTGGATTCCTTTCCAAAAGCATTACAAAAGGCAGTGGGACCCTTTGCCTTCACCTCAACTTCTGGAAAGGCCATTCTCAGTACTAGGAGAGATCAACTTCAAGCATGCAAGCTCAAGCTAAGGTCTTTCTCTTAAATCACTCTTTAGCAATCTTCTCTACACTAGTCTTGGACATCTCTTGTCAGTTCAGTGAAACAAAGTGACTTGTTTGACTTTAAGATGCTGGTACTTGTTTTAGCCCTGCATCTTCTGATTTCCAGAGGAGAAGGAAAACTGAATGTGTTATATTGCCAAACAAGGAAGAGATGTGATGTATCTGTCATTCAAGTTCCTCATGGATTAAGCTTAAAACCCACAGCCTGACCAAGGGGCTCTGACTCTGAAATTAGAGCAGCTTGTGGTGGTTAAACGCAGCAGAGAACAGCAGCAGTTCCAAAGAAGTATTGTCTGAGCTGAGAAAGACTGCCTTCAGTATGAAACAGTCTCTTGTTGCTGGAGGGACGATGCGACACAGCTGTTTTCTTCTTTATGATCTCCCCTTGAAATCCTGTTTGGCAGAGCACACAAAAGGGCTTATACAAATATTGCTATCTCCTGTCTCGCTTGCATAAAACTTACGTACAAAGTAATGAGAATGATATGTACCTAGAGGAAAAAAAATCCCAACAAAATGTAAAAATTGATTTGTTGCTCCTGTAAAGGAAAAGAAGTAAAAATTAGGTAGCTGGCACGTGATTGCAGTTATAATAGGAATCAGGTAAGTGAAAAGCCATCACCTTTTCTGTAAGTTAAGAATTAACTAGATGGTTCAATGCACAGGCAACTTACAAATACAACTGTGTTTGCACTGCAAAATGCGAACACTGTTGTACTGCTCCCATAAATTTCGGTCAGATATGCCATGCAAACATCACCTTAGAGATGTACATCTGTATCTGCAGCAAGAAAGGCAAAAATTCCAAGACACATCCAGGGCTAACTTTTTACAGAAGATGATTTAGTACACTTAATATTATCCCAATCCTTCCTCAAGATTGCCATCTAGTGGTTTGCTAAAGTAGTGAAGAAATTACAGAATCGCCTCCACGCTGCATGTACTGTTTCTTTAGAGGACAGTCATTAAAACCACACTTATTCTTTGATTTTTTTACCGCTTTCCCTTTCTTCACACTATCTATACTGTTCATAGTTAACCCACAGTTATCTGGAATATACTAGGTGTGAAATTTAGAAATAAGTGAAATGACAATTTTAAGAAAAAAAGACAGTAAAACATTATTCCAGATACAATTTCAAATGGACATGGGGAGTTTAAGAACACAAGTTCCGCTAGGAATCAGGAAGACTTGCACGCCTCAAGACAGCACGCGCTTTTGGAAGTCTCTCTGCAGTCTGCATAGGGCTGGTTTTTCTGGTCCTTCTGTGAAGTCTACGTTACCTGGTGGGAATCTTTATAGGATGCAAATCAAACCACTGACCTTGCGGAAAGGATTTTTTTGTAATTCTATTTTAAAGAGAGCTGGCTTTCTACACACAATATCCAGCAGGTCTGATTCAGGTACTGTATCTATCAGTGTCCGCTAATGGCATCCAAGGGGGTAAAGACATAAGCTGTCAGCAAGAGGGGCAAATGCAATACAGCCTCCTGCATGCGACGTGGGGGCGGCAGGGTGCTGCCGTGAGGTGTACCGGTGGCTGAACCAACTGTAGGAAAAAGTGCATGTATGGCTGCTGGCTACACGTAGGTGAGGCTTCAAGAATATCATAGAATATTCTAAGCTGTAACAGAGAGCTAGTATTTTGGGTTTTAGGGAGTTTGGGGGTATTTTTGATTTTTTTTTTTTTAGTTAATGGATGTTTTCTGAACTGCCCAACAGATGTGCAGTATAGATGAAAAACTACATAGCTGTAAAGTACAGTGTCCCAGAACAGATGGTGTCCAAGGAAAAGTCAGTGTTGACATAACATTAACTCCTCCCTATCCTTTAGATCAGAACCACTTTGGAAAGATGGACTCGCTCAAGACAAGGAAGATGGAGTTTATTGACTTCTATTCCAATCTGCTTATGTGCATATTGCCCTGCAATAGGGATGTCTCAGGGCACGCACCTTTCCAGACCTTCTTCTCATCCACCACCCAGCCTGACAGAAAACACCTTTGCCAAGGCAGTTTCAAAGCTGGGGGTAGGGTTCCTCTTCCTGAAAACAAAACTTTCCCTTCCTCTGAAGAAAAAGAGCAGCTTGGTCCTCGGGAGAAAACAAAAATCCACCTCCTGTTCTTCCACACTTCATTCGCTACCCCACCACCAGGAGACAAACACCCACAGTGCCTCACGGACCAGACTGCAGTAACCTTCAGTAAACATCTGCAAAGAGTGATTTTTCCACTACAGAAGCATGCCAAACTGCCTCTTCTCCTTCTGCAATGAGACAGAAAACCAGCCCGGAGCATAACCTCACCTCGCCAGCAGCGGCTCCAGCCATCCCTCGTGGCATTCGCAGTGGCAGTCCAGGAACGTCAGGATGTCGCCTTTCGCCACAGACGCCCCCAGCAGCCGGGCTCGAACCAGCCCCTCGCGCTTATTTGCACGGATGAGACGAACCTTGCGTAAGCCAGCCACGTAGTTTTCCAAAGCCTCCTTTAAATGTTCTGTAACAAAGAAAGAAAGAAAGGAAGAATATAGTTCTGGAACAATTGGTTCACGTCATGGTACAGAAAGCTCTTTTTTCAGTGGCATATTACTTACAACAGTGCCTTAAAGATACTGGCATTTTGAACTCTGGTCCTGTGTTCAGAAAGGACAAGGAAAAAGCACAGAACTTGGATGGACACAAGTTAAGATTACTTTTAAGAAATGGAATGCTTCATGTTTGCCTCTGCAATTCATTTCCAAATTGTTAATTGAGTCTCAAATGTTACGTAAAGCTTTTTCCATGTAAAAGTTTTATTCTTAACACGATTCACGTGTGGTGGAAAATGCCAGCATTGTTTTGTGTCCCATAAGTCAAATGAAAACAGATAACCAGGTAGTTCCTTACTATACCTTACACCAGTGAAACATTAGAGCAATCAAAACTTTCTCAAATTAGGAAACCTGAAATGCTTCAACCAGACCGGGGTCATCTATGTATGCAAGCACTCGTGTTACACCACAGCAAATGTGCTCTCCCATTCTAAACTAAATTTGGTCCAGAACTCAAAATTTTCACTGGCACACTACGAGAAAACCCATTTTCCAATCAGATGCCCATCTTGTACAATTTTATAGCACATCACCCAAACAGCATATCTTTTGCTCCTGTGACTGGCTGACCAGAAAACCCCAACAACAATCAACATTATTTAGAATTATTCTTCCTACCTTTGTCACTGTAATCATCTACAAGGATAATTTCTTCCAAAAGTATATCTGGAGATGTCTCAAGAACACTATGAACAGTTCGCAGAAGTGTTGACCAAGCCTCATTATAAAAAGCTATCACAACGGAGGTTTTCGGCAGGTTGTAGTAATCGTACTTCTTCTCTCTGCATCTGTTAAGGAGGGGATTACATTTAGTACAAGTGCAAAAGCCTTTGTTAACTTTCAGAAAACCATTCTCAAATAAAGAGTTCATATGCTACTTAGTAACTGTAAACAAGAATATATAAAGGATCTTAAAGAAACTGTATGCACATGGAAAAGTCACCCAAACACTTTCAGGAAGCTGGTCTTCCAGAAGACCCATTTCCACAGCAGCATTATGACTAAAATTCTGCAACCCCCAGAAAGGTCTAAAAAGAAAAATAATAGGAGGTATTCTGGGCTGGTGTATGTGCAGCAGCTGTCTTTGCACAAAATTACCCCAAGTAGAGGAACAAGCAATGGACAAAACATGCCTCATATTTGAGAAAGAAAAGAAGAAAAAAAAAAAAAAATGAAATATAAAACCTCAGTGCAGTAAAAACAGTAGCATAAATTACTGATAACTTGTGCTTTGGAAAATAAAACAAGTGCTAGACAGTAAAAATATAACTGTGAAGGAACAGCAACATATAAAGTGGAAAAAAAACCGGCAACAGAACTGAGACATATGTACACTGAAGTAGAATTTGGGAAGACCACAGAACTGCCAAGATATAATAGTGAAATCCACAAAAAACACAGACATAGAAAAGCATGGGTTTGGCTCTACAGAGAGCCAGGAAGTTTGCAAACCTTTGGATTAAACTCCAGAATGTATCTCCTATAAATACATAAATGAACTTTCCTGAATGAACATAAGGATACCAGGAAACTTCTAGCTGAGCCAAATGTGTAAATTGTTAAAGATTCCCCTGGTCTGAAAGAATTCTAAAATAATAACGGTATTTATTATTATTTCTCCCCTTTTCTTAGGGCATTCTGTACAAGCAGTTTTGTTAAAAACCAACAGAAATGGTTTAGAGATGTTTGGATTTCCTTATGCCTCCAGCTTACTGCCTGGAGTCACCAAGGCTTGTACAGGGCAGAAGGACATACTTCAGCTTCTCCAGACTACTACATCATGAAAGATGCTGAAGCGGGTAGGACATCACTCCTACCAGAACAGAAGCGAGTCCTCCAAAACCTATGCTACGGGGAGCTGAAGAGGCAAACCAGAACTGATCAGTAGAAAACATGACAGTAAAATCCCTTAGGTCAATTTAGGGGCACCAAAATTCCCCAAAACACCCAGAAAATGACATTAAAAGAAAACTGCTTACCTCTAGCACGTTGAGAATATATTTACTGACTATTTAATGCTGCTGTGCTTGCAATTAAAAAAAGATTTCTTCAAAGTTTCTTTAAAGATTACACAGTATCTTTTAAGATCTGTGGTACAGAAAGGAAAAAAAAAAGTCTGAATCTGAATATGCCTAAAATTAAAATTCTTAGGACAAAAAAAAAGCCTGTAGAGTACTTTCATAATAAATACCTGCAAATGAGGAAGCAATGAAGAGAAATGACACTTGGGCAGAGGAAGCACACAGAAGGCTGCTTCTTAAACATGAAAGGAATGCTACGCAACGACACTCATCGTATATGATGCATACACATGCATGCACACCTGCAGATATACATCGATAGGTAGATACACACGCACTTAGACAGTGAAGTACAAAAATGCCCGTCCCTCCAGGCTGTAACTTGTCCTGAGGCAAAGAGGGGCATTCACACAGAGAACTGCCTCACACCGATGGCTGGTGACAGAAGTGACTTATTTTGCCAAATGTTCATGTATTAACACATGAAAAAAGGAGTGACATTTTAATTGACTTCTTTTTATTAAACACAGAAAAACCTACTCTATGAATCCAATTTTAGAAATGCATATTTACTTTAGTCTACTGAAAAACATTTATGCTCAGTACTGCCAGGAAAAAATTATTCTTGATATATCACAGTCACTTGTACCAGGTAATTTCAGTTCATTTCTTGATGGAAATGGGATCTTTACCTACCCATTTCAGAAAACTGAAGGAAAAAAGAAACAAATGGAAAACGTGCAGGAAAGCTTTCTCTGGAAAATGTGTCAGAAAGATTCATGGAATAATAATGTTGTATTCCATTATTTTAAAAAGGAAATCCAAAAGGTCTAAAGAAGCTCATGAGCCTAATTACAGATTAAAGAATTCAATGGATTTGCCTGAAAATTACATGCTGAAGACAGGAAACATAATTTGGCACAGAGCAAGGCAATCCCCAAACTGTTTTGTGATTCACTGTGCATTGCTGCCTCCTTCAATGAGCATACCCTACACCGCGGGAAAAGGTCAGCCTCTCACGGGGCATACCAGAACACATGTTCCTTCGGTTTCTGAAGTCAAGAAAGAGGCCAAAAGTAAAAAGGGCAGTTTATTTACTAGCTCCGTGGTGGAAGGCAGCAGGCGAGCGCAGAGAAGTGACTCGGCAGGGCAGGCTGCTGGCTGGCACCCGGGTCCCCTGCAGCACGCTTCCCCCCAAAAAGGCCGGCTGGACAAGGCTGGCAACCCGCTGAAGAAAGAAACCGCCTCTCACCTTGCATATTGAAACACACAGAGCACGACCAAAAGCTTAGCTTTAAGTACTTTAAGCTGACTTCGGCGAAAATTAATCATCACATTTCGACCAAGTAAAAATTCAAAACTTTTAAGAAATTAGGGGAAAAAAAAAAATCAAAGTTCTTCAACTTTTATGCAGATTTGCATGTTTATCTCAGAAATTATTTCAAAAACATATATCCCTTCCTAGATTATTACAAGATATTATTACAAGATCTCAGCTGCTCACAGTCTCAAATATTGTTTGTAAAGTGAAGCATAATTTTCCTCATCTTTCTGTTTTGCAAGAAATTTCAGAGAGTTTTGCCTAGCCTTAAAAAATAATCCCACTGGGGATATTAAAAACCTAAAGTGTTTAAACCCTGGAAAAACAATAGTGTAAGAAAATCTTTAAAAAAACAAAAAAAAAACCCCAAACAAACAACACAAATCCCTGAAATGGAAATGCTTACAAGTGTGGCTCATAACAATTAAGCAACATGCATATGGACACTAAACATTACCACTTCACAAGATACACAAGCTTCAAAAAAACCCCTCACAACACATATAAAACCTGACTTAAAGCCTAGTGGCTGTAACTCAGCTTTTCCATTTCCCAACTCCTATTTACAACAGAATCACCTTAGCAGTGCATCTTCTGGATTCACCTTTGCAAACTTCAGGATGTATTTTTATGCTCTGTGTCACCCACGTATCCAAGCTCCTACTTTCCAAGTGAATCATTTCACTCCTACTTCGAGTTATTCAGAAAAACAAATGCGTATCAGTTACAATATGTCATTAATATGACAGGGAGGATACAAACTGGTGACAGCAGTCCAAAAACGGGGGTTTTGCAGATGTGTATTTATAATGCCTATACTGCAAGATGCTCTCAGCTTCTGACTAAGGTGCTCTCCAGTGCCACCCTCAAACACGTAACACTGCCTTTTCCCAATATAGGGGATCATGTCAAGACAGGATTAATTGCAACTCACGTTAGCCATCTGAAAGCAAGGTGCTATCTTTGAGCTAATCTGTCCATAAAGACAAATCCAGAGGCGATACACCTCACCCTCCTTAGGACTCTTACCTAGCAAAGCCAGTCTTCCCCCCTTGTCTGTAGAGGTTTAACTACAGAGCAGACGCTTAACTTTTCTACGGCTGAAGTTAAACAACAGGAAACTACCTACAGTCCCTACTATTGGCTGCCTGATGCATCACCTTGAACCTAGTTATCGTAACTATCGTAACAGTTCATAAAAACAGAACATAGACACGAGGAAATGAGATGCCTGTAAACGTGACATTTCCAAACACAGACAATAAATGCAGGAGCCCTGTCATTTGTAGTCTAACGTATTTCTTCGCTACTCTCATTACCTTATTCAACCACAGGAATTTTACTATTTATATAAATAATAATTACATATATTTAAAAAACCCACAACACTTAAGTTAAAAGTGTGTGCATGTTGAGTGGGATCGTTTCTTTCTGAAAAGTACACGTATCTCTAGTCAAGCTGACTTTGGGAAAAGTTACCAGATACCGGGATCAGTCACTGAGAAAAAAAAAAAAAAAAAATCCATTGCCAGCACATGCGAGCAGCTTTTTCGAAACCAACAAAACAAAGGCGTGCTTTAAATAGCACTTGGATTTCACTGAAAAAACACTGATATATAATGGATAACAACGGTAACGGGTAACGCGATGCAAAGGAGCAACATCATCTCAGCCTCTGCCCTCCGATGGCTCCTGTTCTCTGCAGCCCCACTAGAAAATCTACGAGCAGAGTCGTCGTGCACAGCGGAGGTGTACCCAGAGACAAGGCAGCCAGGACTGCCCCTTGCCACGTCCCAGGGAGTGGGGCTGGGACACTGCCCTGCTCCAGCAGCAGCAGCCGCTGCCGCCTGCTCCTTCTGCACCCTCCTTGCTTTCCCTCTCTGCCACGCTGGGTGGATGGATGTCCCAGGAATCCTCCTGCTTGATCACTGCGGCTTAAGAGACAGGTATAAAACAAGAAATGCCAAAACACAGCTTCTGTTTATCAATTCATAATAAAGTAAACATCTACATTTTAAAAATTCTAATTGTATTCAGCCATGAATATTTAAATTCCTAGATGGGAGGAGAGAAAGAATAACACTGTGCCTGAACACGAAACCAAGTTCCCTACGTAGCATCTTTCCTGGATCTTTCACTACAGCACCTACCTAAATGTCTACGTCCACAAAATGCAAACTGAAGCAAAGCACGTAAAGGTGTATCATCATACATCCACATTCCTGTGGCTTTTTGGTTTTTACCTTTTTACACAGAATTTCTAAGTCACAGTCTAAGCGAGCCTATACAGCTGACAAGTTTAATAATTTAACCTTGAAATCTACTACACTACAAAATCTTCTGTTAGCAAGTTTTACAACAGGTTATTTATTAGAAACTAAGGAGACATCAGTCAGGAAATGCCTAAACAAAATTAAATGGGCTATTTTAGACAACATTTGTGTCAATTAATGTAATCACTCTATTTATTTCATTGTAAGGAACTGTTTCTCTCAGACATGCGTATCTATACACGGGGAGAGAGAGCACGAATGTGTGCACACCGGGCATGCTGCCATGAGTTAATTAGGAATGGTTGCTGACATACTTTTATGCAAGACTTTCACCACAACTGCAACAATGATACGGTAAGAGAAAATACATTTTTAATCTCCAAATTTTACGTTTTATATGCCAAGTTATTAATATTTTAAGAAAAAAAGTATGAAATGTTCTGTCAGTTTTCAAAGATTTGTTACGAGTACAATTGGCTCAAATTATTTCATGCTTTCTAAAGGTATACTTCTCTTTTAGAAATAACATACTAGAACATTTTTAATGGAAAAAAGCCTGTATTTAAAATCAAGATGTTAAAATTATTCTCAGCAATCAAAAAAAATGTTCTAGACTGCTGAAATTTTTAAGTTTTGCTTTTGAAGTTTCATTATGAATGCCTGAAGGTACAGAAAGTTCAAGATTCAGCAGCTTCTCTAGGGAAGTTCCAAACAGCATATGTCACTGCTATATCTGATTTAACATGAGTCTTACCTACTCCAGGCTGAACGCGTGTTTTCGATTGCTGCTCCTTACCCCTCCTTGGGGGAGAGCAACCTATGGATAAAATCCAGTGTGTGAGCAAAAGCGACGCAGCCCTACTACATCAAAACCTGGGACACAGAAGTGCAACACTTCCAGTGGAATTAAAGGATATGATAAATCAGATTATTCTTATCTCTTTCAAACACTACCCAACTTTTCATGCTGATTTATTTTCTCACATAAAACCACCTTGAACCAACTGTCAGTTCTGGGTTTGATTTGGTTTTGGTTTTGTTTGGGCTTTTTGTTGGTTTTTTTCTTAAAAAAAAAAAGAAAAAAAAGAAAAGTCTTATCTGAGCACAGAAAGGCTGCACCTGGTTTTGCACACCTACATACCCCACGTGTCTTTGGATATTACCGAAAAAGGCGCTGACGTTTATGGAAGGTGTGTCTCGGTCCGATTAGCAAAGCAGATAGCAGCAAGGTGCTGATAACTGCCAGAATGGCCAAATTATTCGGGGCAAGGCTGATACACGTAAGCAGCACAAATTAAAGTGATGCTGGCCCACACTTCCCCACCATCCGCTCCCAGCCCAGCAGCCCGGGTAAATGCTCCCCAAACCTCATTAGAAAAGAGCCCCCCAGTTCAGTCTACAACACTGTGATATGGTCAAGTCTTTGAAAACAGTGGCTAGCTAGATTCTGAAATGGTTTTCCAGATTATTTAATGTTTTAAAGAATAATTCTCCCAGTGGCAATAAGGTCTCGAAAAGACAGACTGCCAACCACTGCTTTAAGATTTCAGGTAATAAAGGGCCGCGCTGGCTAGCATAAAAACATTGTGAGAAGCAAAGAAGAAAGCTATGAAGTCTGATATAGAAGAAAATATTTGCAAAGAACTTTGGGGGAGGGGAAAGAAAAGCAAGTCTGTTTAAGGCAGACTAAAATACATTAAGACAAAAATTGTCTAGAAAGCCCATTTATGAGGGTGGACTAAATCTATATCCTAAAATCCACAAACTTAAGAAATCTATAGATCCTCCTAATTCCAAATTGTTAGAAAAAGGCAACAGAAGTTCCTATCTAGCCCTATCTAGATTCTGGATGTGCAGACGAGAAGGCATTTCTGCATGTGTCCATGAGGAAAAAAACAAATTTATTTTGCTGATTTGAAACAGTGGTTTCAGTTTGCTCAAATGGTTGCCTGTGTTTGCAATTTTCTCCCAAGGTAGTGAGACACACTTAACACTTGCACAGAGCCATACAATTTCCTACACTTACATTCAGAAACTTACTTTGATGCGAGTAATTTGACTCAGGACAAGGAAAACATTTTGCAAAGAAAGACAAAAAATGAAAGAAGTTGTTGTAACCATCGCTAATAGTAGGATGTGAATGCACCCGGTCCTTACAGTCACGTACAGTAAAAGCACTATTTGAATTAAAAAAAAATAAAAAAATCATGATTTGTAGTTACTATCACTGATCTGGGAACTTTGTCAGGTTAAAAATGAAATCAACAGAAACCAAACACTCATCTAGACATCAGAGGAAGCTGAGGATCTCTACCAGAAGCTGTAAAGAAAAACGGTCAAAAAAATAATCATGTGAGCTCTTCTGGAAAATGTCTGCAGTTGACTATTAAATGAGATCATAATGACAAAGAAAACTGATGCATTTTTATAGATGATAGGAAACAAAAAATAGTAAAATATCAAAATGCTTGTGGAAGCATTGGTATATTCTGTACGGCTATAAAATGCAAGCCTACTTATTTAAAAAAAGAATACCAATGCTGCAAATGTATTACTCCCACAATTAACTGTACAGGGGAGGAACGAGATGTCCCAGAGACACACTGCTTTGCAGGTCTAAAGCCTGTTTATAAATGCAAGAAATCCTGCCAACTAACAATAAAGTAATGCCTAAAACGTATTAAGATTAACGTAGTTACCAGTAACCAATTATCCATTCCAGAAAAGCTCAGAAAACAAACAAAACAAAAAACCCAACCCCAAACCAGTGACCACAGCGTTACAAAACTACTACAGCAAATACGTGTTTTACGCAAAGCATTTGCTCCTCAGCAGAAGAGTGTTGTGTCTTCTGAACTCTGATCGGATGTAAAGCACGGGAACACCTACGGCACAGCAAGCCCTGGGCGCAGGGCGTGCAACCAGCTGCGCGCACGGAGGGAAGGGACGGGACGCGCCGGCGCGGTCAAGCTGCTGCAGATAAGCTCTTCTAGGAGTTCGCTTTTACTACACGCGCTGCAAAAAAGGTCACTGAAGTTATTTTTTCACCTTTAGGTAACGGATGAAAGAGAAACTTTTGGGTGAAGTCAGGCAGTTGCGGTGGGCTGGGGAGGAAACACCCGGCTGCTGCGCCATTTCCTGGAACAGGGTCAGGTTAAAACTCCTGGCAGGAGCAATGGGCCCATCAAAACTGGATGCTGCAATTTTTGGAGTAGAAGAAGGACCAAAACCTAATCTCGAGGATTATGCTGGGAATTTGCTAGCGAGATACTACCAGGTGAGCAGCCTGCTTAATTTGGTATTTGCAACCCAGTTAACAAAACATGGTAGCAAGCGAGGTTGTAAGAGAATCACACACAAATCTGGGAACAGACGGAAAAAGCGGTTTTGAAAGGCAGAAAAATCTTAGTCCAAGATTGTTACTCTAAATTCAAACATCCCAAAAAATAAATAATACTATAGGCATAAATGATAGAGACAGCGGAAATTGAGAATTTGTGTATATCTATCACCCTATATATACACAGACACTTAAATATATATATATACAGCTACTTAAATATATCCATTAAAACATACCTATATATAAAACATGTATAAAGAAACCCTCTCTCCAAAACACAGAAAATTATCTAGAACTGAAGAACAAATATCTAAAACTTCTTTTATAGCTGCTAATTATTATGCAGACCACATTCAAACTTTGCTGGGCTTTTGTGGCTACTCAAAATCATTTGCCAGGTAAGGAAGACAGGAAAGACTTAACAAATCCATTTGCTTGTGAGGACGAGTGAGACGCCCAAGAGCTGATTCAGGCTTCTACCATCAAAGAGACAACATAAAATGCTGAGTTGGCACAAAAATGCCTATCCCTGCCTTGTTCTTTTTGTAACAAGAGTTGACCAGAAGAAAGCTGGTGTGATTTTACAGAAACCATCCCTGAAATAAATAAATATGCAATACACTCCTACTGTCAGAAATAAGGGGGGGGGGGAGGAAGGTAGAATGCCTAAAATCAGGAACAATGCTTGAGAACAGTCCTTAATCTAAAAGAACCCAAGCAGAAAAACTGGAAATGTACTTCTTACAGAGTGTAATAAACTCTAAAAGGCTGTTTAAGAGGCCTGACCAGTTGCCTGCCTGATCCTGCAGTCCCATAAAACAAGCACAGGACGGGACGCGGCCGTGCCGGTGCGCAGGGGGAAGGCAGAGCAGCAGCGGCCAAACGCTCGGCCCAGAGCCCACTGCGCTGCACTTACAGGGCATCAGCCCCAACACAGCCCTCAGCAGGTCAATGTCTGACGGAGGACACTTGCTCGTCTTAAGCCTACTGTAACGGTTGCTTCCCGTAGGCGCGTGAACTCAAGAAACGAAGGATGCACATTGGGAAGACAACGTGGGCCATCTAGACAAATTTTTGGGGAAAAAAATTTTACTGAGGCAGTGGTGTAGCCTTGAAAGAGGTGCCCAGAGAAGCTGTTGAATCTCCATCCTTGGAGGCTTTTCAAATTTGACAGGACAAGGATGGCCTTTAGCAAGACATGCCGACACTAAAGTTGCCCTGCTTCAAGCAGGGGGTTGGACTAGAGACCCCAGAGGTTCCTTCCAAACTCTGTCATTCTCTGACCCCATGGCATATTTCACTTCTAGCCCTCGTGTACCACCATTTAGTAATTTCCTTACATTCTTATGCATAAGATTCTACCAAAAGAACACTTTTTATAGTTTATATATATGTTTAATTTGTCTATACATATGTTTAGATATATTGATGTATACATTTATGTATACATACAGGTACATATATATACACATACAGCCCATTCTAGCCACCAGTAAAACTAAAGAGTTTCTGTGTGATGAAACACAGCGTTATCAGCTGCTGACCACGAGCGCAGACAGTTAAAGGAGGCAGGAACTGTCTAAAGGAAACAACAGAAGTTGTCGAGTTCTCCAAGTCTGTGTTTCAACAGAAACAGGATCAGTTCTCAGAAAAAACAGGTTACAGCGGTCTGTGAAAACAAGAATGAATAAAGGTCTTTCAAATATTTAAATTGGCAGGAATATATTAGTAGAAGAAACACCTAAAGTTGAAGTAACTTTGCTGTAAAGTAAATAACATCTGTATAGGATTCATAGTCAAATATTGTCAAACAATACATTATTTCGGGGAGTAATCTCAGTCAAACTATTCTCCTTCTCTTCCTGCACAGTATTACCAGACATAAGTTTTAGCAAATAACTATTGCCACATTTCTGGTTTGATAGCAGGTCTAGGACGTACAACAGGTAGCAGTGAAAAAAGTTTTGTCATCAGTTTCTGATAAAGCAAGAGCTTGTATATGTAATTTTGCAGACCAGGTTTAAAGGCTTACTGGTTCAGATATTCTCAATCTTATTAGCAAAATCCTAGTTTTCACTAGATTCACATGTTTGTGATTTTCACAAATTCACACCGAAAGAGCGGGTTCACTGCTGAGTGGGGGAGGACATTAAGATTAAAAGGAGAAGAGGGGCATCCAGGTGGTGGGGATGTTGCCTGTCTTTATTCCCCTTTCTTTCATCCTCCCTTTCTCCTGGGATCTAAAGTTTCCAGACTTACTTCCACACACGTAAGAATATGCTGAAAACAGGCCAAAAGTCCATAGCCCAGAATAAAGTCTCCAAGCATAATATCTACTAATAACTCATGTATGCTTCACAGTAAATGGATTTTTGGAACGAGGAGGTAACAGAATTTGTTATATCCACTTCATGCATCGACCTAGTATCGCAGCGGGTCAGGAAGAGGCACCCTCTGTTTTTCAGGCTGAAGACCTGTAAATTAGTCACTTCTTTATGGAATCCATGCCATAAGTTGAACAGCATTGCATCCAACACACATTTCTGTGGGACTTTTCATAAAAATCATAGAATGGTTTGGGTTGGAAGGGACCTTAAAGACCATCTAGTTCCAAGCCCCCTGCTGTGGGCAGGGACACCCTCCACTAGACCACATTGCCCAAAGCCTCATCCAACCTAGTCTTAAACACTTCCAGCGATGGGGCCTCCACAACCTCTCTGGACAACCTGTTGCAGTGACCTGTTTTCCAGTGACCCTCCACTATTAAAAAAAAAAAAAAAAGAAAAAAGAAAAGAAAAAAAAGAAAGAAAGCAAACAAGTGTTTCCCAGCTTTTATCCAGTTATTTATAAATGTAGGAATTTCTACCTTACTTCATAGCTGTTTAAGGAACTCATCAAAAGCCTCTGGAAATAACAACACACTTCCTTATCTATAGAATTATGACCTTCAAAGAACTCCAATAGGTTTGTGAGACACATCATCCTTGACAAAAGCCAAGCTGACTCTTTCTCAATAGACCACACCTATCTATCTGCTACTAATTGTTCTCCTTACCACAATTTGTAAATAATATGCCTGGAAAAGATCCAAGGCTTGCCAGCACACAGTTCTCTGGTTCTCTTCCAGTACTCCTCTAAAAAAAAAAAAAAAAAAAAAAAAAAAAAAAAAGGTGTGTTCGTCACCTTCTGGTCTTCAAGTACCAAAATTGTTTCATTGATCACATCTGAAAATTTAGCCTTTGCATCATTTTTGTGGATGGCTGAAGTCTAGTTAAAGTCTACCGTTACTACTTATTTCCTACTATTGTAGCCTCACCCATCACCCAAATGTTCATTAAAGATCATAAATGATCAAGCATTACCAACCTTAAAATAATAATAATTAAAAAAAGATCACTTTTTTTTTCCTAGACTTGACATTTCAACCTGTACAGCCATCTTACACTGAAGTGCAATGAATTTTCTATCACTGGAGGGTCGGTGATACTTTTTTCAATACTTTTTTTTTTTAAACTTCCATCTCCTATACGGTCTTCCTTCTTAAGAGACGTAGTTAACAACTTTATTTCAAAATTGTCTTTGGGGAAGATTGGCGGGGGGGGGGGGGGGGTTTGGTTGGGTTTCTTTACATTTGCTGTGTGAGTTGGATAAATGTTCTATGATGTTTCTGCCATAATTTAGACTTAACTGCGTGGAAAGGCATGAAGCACATGCCAGCAGATACTACAGCAGTACAACAGAGCCCCAGCCTCAGAAGGCAATTATCTCTGATACTATGTCACTGACACTTTGCAATCCTTTTGGTTTGGATACATTTTATCATTTTGACATCCAAATATACAAATAAAAAATGGTATCATATCAAAATCCATCTGCCTGCTTATATTATTTATGTTTCAAGAATCTCTCCCCCTCCCCCCCCATAATGTCCCCTGCTCAACTGTGATCTCCCATTTCCTCCAACATCCTGTCTGGGAGAAATGGCAGGAGTCCAAAATAATTCATTGAAATGATTTAAATTCTTCCTGTAGAAATGCTACTAAAACAGTCCTTTTTAGCCTATGGCCTACAGACTGCTTCTAAGGGAAGAATAAAAGATAACTAAGAACAAGTGTACCGTCAGGATAAAAAGACCTTGCACTTGCATTGCAGTTTTTTTTAAGAGCTATCATAGGATTCATGTTTTAGATTCAGAACTTAAAACTAGAGTTGGGTGAACTACCAGACAGGACACATCAATGTAAAGCGAACGCACGGTAGAGACAGAGCTCTGCTTTTTCCACAGCTCTCTGCTACCATAACGCACCACACAAACCTGCCGCAACGAAATAAACTGGCTGAAGCCAAGCCCAGGTGAAAGAGAGGAAAGCACCCTGGAGCCATGGCTCTGTCCTGACCCCTTTGGCTGCAGGCACACACCCGTGACGGGTCAGCCCATTCCCCTCACCAGCTCGCTCACGGGACAGCCCACGCTGAGGTGAAACGCTCGGCTACGCTAACGCGATTTGCGTTAGGCCAGAACGGAGCGTACAGTCGGACCCGCTGTGCGGCGCTGACTTCACGACCGCGCTGAACTGTTGCCTACGTGCCAGAATCATCTCCTCAAACAGTACCTAATCCTTAGTTTACAATTGGCATTAGCGTCACAGTTGCAAGTATAATTTGTAAATATAAATTATCCCAGAAGTATCCAGAAACAACCAAAGTCCCAGTTTACAAGAACATTATCCATCTCTGTGAGCGTTTCTACAGTTGCTCCCGGTAAATCTGATGATAAAACAGCCTGCTTTATACTGCGTGGCACCAGACACGTGAACACAACGCAAAGCTGAAGTCTGGGAAGCACAACATTTGTAAAGCTGGGAGTGACTGGAAAGGTACGCTGCTGCCTACAGTGACCTACGCAGGGGACCGCAGCGGGAGAAACGCGGCGGCATGCCACAGCTTCAGGGCTGAAACCACACTGCCAGGGCTACCAGAGGAAAACAACCTCTCCCGAGTTGCACACGCACCAACATGCTACTTGTTCTGCTTTGTGGAGGATGGGGAGCCAGGCAAAATCATCGACGGTTTTAACTTCGTGAGCAAGCGCAGCAATTTGAAAGTGTTTCGGAGGGAAAGAAAGTTTTAAAAGCCTCCACGTTTCGGAGTGAGGTGCAGCTGAGACACGATTATCCCGCGCTGACCGCTGCCACCCAACATTCCTCTGCTTGGAAGAGCCGCACCACGGGCAACCCCGGCTCGGGGGCCCCCGTCCCCACCTGCCCTCGGGGTCACTCGGAGCCCGGGGGCGGCAGGTGGAGCGGCGGGTACTCACAGCGGGTGCCAGCGCTCGGGCAGGCGGCGGTGCAGCGAGATGCGGTCGCTCAGGTAGATGTTGATCTGGTGCCGGCGGATGCTCTCCTCCTGGCGGCGCTTCTCGGCCGGGCTCAGCTCCAGCCGCACCGCCCGGCCCAGCTCGCCCAGCGCCCCCGGGTCCAGGGCCGGTTTCGCGTACACTGGCTTCCGCAGCAGGTCGACGTCGGCGGGCGGTGGCGGCGGGGCGCGACGGGCGGCGTGGCGGGGCGGCGGGCCGTGCCGCCAGGCGAGGAAGCAGACGGCGGCCAGCAGCCCCAGGGCCAGCAGCGCGCCCCCGCCCCGGCAGCCCCGGCCCCGCTTGCCCCAGCACATCCCGCGGCCGAGGCGGCCGGCCATGCCGAGCAGGCGGCGGGCCGCTGGCAGCCTCTCCCGGACACGGACACGAAAACTTCTCCGCCCTGGGAGGACTCGGCGAAGTTCTCACGGACCTGCCCACGCCGCGCTACACGCCCGCCGCCAGGAAACCCGCCCGGCTTCTCCGCCGGCGGCTCCTCCCTCCTCCCCGCCCCACCGCCGGCCAGCCCGGAGGGGCGCGGCGCGGAAGAGCCGCTCACGGGAGCTGCCGCAGGGCGGGAAGCGGCTCCTGGCGGCCCCCCCCGGGCGGGGAAAGCGCCACGCGTGTCAGTGAGGGGGAGGCTACGCCCCTCTCGCTCCCCAGCCGGCTCCCCGGGAGCCATGCTCCTCGGTTTCACGGTGGTCGGCAAGGCTGCTCGGCCCCGAGGGCCCCAGTACCCCAGTACCCCGGGCTCTCGCTGTGGACACAACCAGTGGAGTCAGTAATGGTCCCGACCCAGCCCTGGGCGTTTGTCCCGCAGCTCCCGGGGCAGTGAGGGAGCGGAGCGGGTCCGGCCCAGTGCTGCTGGGTCGTGCACCGGTGGGATGTGGGGAGGAGGGAGGAAGGCATGTCACCCTTCAAGGAAGAGGTGATCCTGTCACCCTGAAGCTTGAGGGACCTTCCTGAACCTGGTAGCAGCTGTGTGGCAGGTGCACACAGATACTCCCAGCAAGGGAAAGTTTGGCAGGCACAGGGCTGACATGGCCACTGTAAGCTGCATTTGGCCCCAGGGCTTGACAGAGGTATCCAGGGCTCCAGGAGGACAGCCACGAAGGGACTAGGAAGAGCTTTGGGGCTCAAGGAACAAGTCAGCAGGAAACCAGGTGTCATCCATCCTGCTGCCTCTAGAATAGCATGTGCTTTAGAAGTAACCAGAACATGGGCCAAGATGCCATTGGAGTTAATGACAAACCCTTTCACTGAAGAAAGCAGCGTTCTTGGTTGAAAAAAAAGTCCACCAATGTGGCCTCATAGATAGCAATGCAGAAGACAAGTGAAAATCCCAAATTTATTATCCAGCTAATGGTCAGTCCATTTCATGGCTTGATTGAATTACAGGGGAAAAAAGCAACCTGGCATTTAGTCAAAACTTTCTGATTTGTTTCATACTCAGCAACACATCCATGTTGCTTTTTCCCTTCACCCCCTAACAGGATGCAGCCCTGTCTTGTCTAAACTTATGATCCTGAGGCCATGAGATTACATGAGCATTTGTGGTTTTGCTTTTGAAAAAAACATAACATAACTGATACTGGTTATCTCTCAAGTTCACCAGGGAGCTGAAAATCAGGTTTTGAGGTGTCAGTTGCTCTGTGCATTTTACAAAGAGACTGTTTACCGCGCTATCCTCTGCTGTTGGAGGCCTGTCAGGATCAACCCAGCAGAGGACTCTGGCCATCCCCATGGAGGGACTTCAGGCTGGTAAGCAGTATTGGGCGGTGCTCACCAGCATTGCTGAGGAGTGCATGAAAACACCTCCGACACTAAGTAAGGGGAAGAACCTTGTCACTACCAGACAGGGTCACAGCACACAGCTATGAGCTCTTTCTGATTTTAGATGCTAATAAATACTGTATGTGACAACACATACAGAGGCCGTCAACTGCTGTGGAGGCCTTGCTCTGGACAGAAGGATGCTGAATAATGAGCTATCCTGATACTGGCAAACTGGCATAAATCAAGTAGTGTAGGTGTATTTGCAGATGAGTGTGTGTGTGTTTAGATATAATTTCATTATTTCTTATTGAGCTATACAGTTATCTATCACAGATAATTACATATGCATAAAATCTAGTTTCAAAGCATATGTACAAGCTGGAATAACAAGCATAATAGTGGTTAAGTATGTGTGTGTAAACATGGTGTGCAGACAACTATTAAATGCCAATATGCCAGGCATAAGAATATACGCTGTATATAAAGGAAGCTGTGTCTAGCAAGCTTGGGGTGTGAAGAGTTAGGTGGCACTAGTAATTGCATGCCCAGTGATTGCGTTGTCAGCTTGCTCACCATCCTTCCTGAAAAAAAGAAGCCCAACTGATGTCATTGGTATTGAGTTTATAGCAGGGGTTCCCTAGTTTCTGGCTGGTGGAGGGGCAACATTTCTGAAACATGCTGCTGGTTTAGATCTGGTTGTCTGGAACAAATCGTCTTGGGTTTTTCCCTTTGTGTAAGGTTGCAAATTACTTAGAAGAGGGTAACAGAAATGTTAAGCATGGGGAGCCCAACAAGGACTTCCTAGAATGAATTAATGGAGAAGGAGATCCTCCTGGACTGCCAAAAGAAATTATTGGGGGAGACTGGGAAGATGTGAAGAACAAAATGTAGGACTGAGTATTAACTAAGAACAATGAGAAAGAAAATAGTAGAGTTCTGCTGCAAGGGTTCTTAAGGATTAGAAGAATAAGTATTTTATTTAAGTGTTTTAAGTATTAGAGCAATATGGCAAAAACACAAGAATATGATCACATGACTAAAACAAGTTTTGAGATTAAAAAAACGGGAAACTGAGAGCAGAGTGTGGTGGGACTGCAGGAGGCACGCTGCAATCAGTGGCAGACAGGGTAAGAACAGACAAGACTGCTGAAGAAGAAAACCAAGATAGCTACCTCAGATTTTAAAAAGGAAGAAAGGGCTTGGAGAAGAGGTAGGAGAGCATCAGGTTGCTTCCACAGAAGCAGGAAAAGTTGCAGCTGGTGGGAAATAAGGGAGGCATGCTGCCCTGCCTCCGAGGCAGCTCTCAGTAGTAATAGTGCCCTTAGAGCAAAGTAGCTGGGGAGGTTTTCTGTGATCGTTATCGCAGTGAGGATTGAAAGTAATACTAGTCAATGGTAGTTCCTCCGGGGATCATGTCCAAGCACATAAATCTAAGGAAATTCAGCAAGGGAAAGTATAATAATGGTGTTCATGCAAAAATCATAAAGAATAAATCAGTTGCATTGACAAATAAGTTTGGACAAGATGTAAAGAATGTGAAGTCAAAGACACTTTTTCTTACACCTTTTTAAAAGTTTGTGGAGTTTAATTAAGATGGAAAAACTGAAATTTCCGAGCTGAAATACTTAAACTCTAAAGACTTCTGTTCTAAATGTGAAAATAATTCCCAGAGAAAAAAATCTCCAATTAATAAGGCAAACGAGTTTCCTGCTATCCATAAAGCTTGTAGCACTGTTTTAATGGAAAAGTTCTTTTTAAGCAATTCTATTGGGTTTTTTTCAGGTCTAGTAACAATAGACATTAAAACAAATGGTTTTGAGATTTTTTTTAAAAAGATTAGTAAGAATGTTTAATGAGCTATAAATTCAGTTGCTTTGGGATTTTCAGTCAGAAATAAAAATATGTAGACTAACCGGCCAAGACATATAAACCCTATAGTTACTTATCTAGGAAGATCTGTCATGCCCTAAGTTGTCAAAATTAAACCAGAAGATCCGTGGACTAATTAATATATTTGAAGAGTTTATTTTAAAAAAGTGAAATTGTATTTGTTCACCAAAACAAGAGAAGAAATAAAATACTAACCTTTCAAAATGCACTAAGACGACTAAACACAACAATATATAATTGTCCATAAGGACTTACATTATAGTGAGTCTAATAGCTGAAATTAAGAGTATATCTGTTGCTCACTGAAATATCCGTTTGAATTGCAGGCAATATTTAGTTTACCTAAAATACATGAGCTCATTGAAGGAATTGGTCTACAGACAAAGAAAATTTAAAGTGGTAAGTTAAGATGAACTATTTTACACTTCTATTATTATTAAAAGTTATTCTTTTTTTTTGTAGTGATGACATATACATTACAGAAGAAAACAGAAGTATTAAATTTTGCAAAAGCTTTAAAATTTACCTAATCCAACTTTTTTTGTGTGGGGTTTTTTTTGGTAGATCTGAACTTTCAGTCAAAATGAAGCAAAATTCTAAAATGGAAACAGGGTGTGGAGAAGTATCAGCTGATACAGACTGCATTTTTAATAACCCCAAAGTTCAAATAGCTTCCTAAATTCATATTTGCAGGGGAAGAGAAAGTACTGAATACTGTGTTCCAGAATAATGTTCCTAGTTTTAGTAACAGCCAACACTTACGTATTCTAAAAAAAAGAAAAAGAAAAATTATCAGAGGAACATGGTGTGCAAATACATTGCAGATAGATAGGAAATTTGTTCAAGGAGAAGAAGATTCACCCAAGTTATAAAACATACCTTCTGGAGATAGCTTTGGACCTATGGGTCATTGCTCACCACTGCTTTAATTGGGCATAAAATAGCATTGCCCTGCAAAGAAACAGCCCCCAGCCCCAAGTCCCACCTTGGCTGCTCTTTCTCTTCTTTGTCAGCACAAGCATACCCGTATTTATTTTTTTAAAATATTATTATTCAGCCTATTGTCCTACCAGTGCCAAGGATTTTTTAATTAATGTGTTTGTGTTGAAAGTGTCTTTATTTGAGACAGCTGCGTAGAATGTGCCCCACTTTCCCAGCTGCAGGTCTGCGCTGAAGGGTGGGTGTTGAGGTCCTCAGTGCTTCAGCAGGGACCCTGTTTTATAGGGTAGGCTTTGGGTCAAGGGTGAAGCTGGGTGCACAGCGCAGAGGCAGAGCATAGCAGGAATTTAGATGAGAGGAAGAACAGTGGGTATGGAAGCCTAAAAATAAAATAGATTAGAAACACAGACTTTATGAGTGAGAGAGAAACTGTCAGCTATTTCAAGGATCTTCTCTCAGACTGATGAATGCTGTGTAATTCTCATACTGACATGCCAGTAAAACCAGACTGCATTCACTGGACGCTACTTGGGCAAGACCTAACTTGTACTGGTTTGCAGATCTCTGTAATGCATGTATGTGCACAGGCACATGTATATGTCTACATACGTATACGTATACACGTACAAAATTTCTTGTTCAAGAGGTGTTGTGGTTTAACCCAGCAGGCAGCTAAAACAACCACACAGCCGTTCGCTCACTCCCCACCCCACAACAGGATGGGGGAGAGAATCAGGAAAAAACACTAGAAGTTGTGGGTTAAGATAAAGACAGTTTAACAGGACAAGAAAGGAAGATGATGACGATAATGATAATAATAACAACAACAACAAAATATTATACAAAACAAGTGATGCACAGCACAATTGCTCTCCAAGCACTGACCGATGCCCAGCTGTTTCCCGAGCCACAGTTGCACCTCTGGGCAGCTTCCCCTAAGTTATATACTGAGTATGACGTCATATGGTACGGAATATCCCTTTGGCCAGTTTGGGTCAGCTGTCCTGGCTGTGTCCCCTCCCAGCTTCTTGTGCACCCTCAGCCTCCTCGCTGGCAGGCCAGTATGAGAAGCTGAAAAGTCCTTGACTGCTTGGCAACAACTGAAATATCAGTGTGTTACCAACATTATTCTCATCCTAAATCCAGAACAGAGCACTATACCAGCTGCTAAGAAGAAAATTAACTCTATCCCTGCCGAAACCAGGACAAGAGGTCGTAGGCAAGACAGGATAGCTTAAAGGTAGTAAGGATGTGCATGCCAAAGGCATTGATCGGTATATTTGCTTGCTACAGGTATGTATTGTTGATATAAAAATGTTCTCTTTAGCTAAATAGCAAGCATGAACCACAGGCAGTAGAGATACCATACATAAAGCAAGCCATAGCTAGCAAGTTTAGCTGTCAAAAATTATTGGAACAAAACTGCAGTTCTGTGCAAGGAATACAGTATGATGTGATGCGTTACTGAAGGGACGGTTCAAGGTCTGTTATGTTGGAAACCTGACTGATTTTTCATACGTTCTTATGCAGACACAGTGAACTGAAATACTGAGCTGCAAATATTTTTTTAAAGTTTGATCAAAATTATGGCATATTCAGAAACATATAAATGAAATCATTTCATCACAAAGTTATAGCAGCTGGCTATAGTAGACAAAGAAGAGACCTGCTATATACAACATGATTAAAATTCTGAACCAAGAAGTCAAGGTGATATTACGTGGTGGAATTAATCTCAGCCATCCTATTCTGTAGGCACTTACCACCACTTTTTTCTAGTCATTTTTCAGGGTTATTTCTTTTTCTATGCCTGAAAGGACCAAAGTATGAGTCTGATGATACTGGAGAAACATCTGCTTTTATCTGATGGTATGTCTAATATATGTGTCTATGTATGGGTTTCATTAAGATAGAGGTAAGAGTCTTCATACAAAACACATGCTAAAACTTTCAGTTTTCTTTTTCTCAAAAGTACGACTTCCTTGTGATTCACATCAGTAAGGTTTTACAGTAGAAAATAAGCCCTTTACCCCTTGAATTGCTGTGAAAAAAATGCCATCATATTTGGGGATTTGAGATGCTTAGACTTTCATAATGAAGACTATGACTGAGTCAGCTGTCTCTAGTTTTCTGGATTTCTTTGGAACAGATTACTTGACTACTTAAGTTTTTCCCTTTCTGAGATGCTTTTGGTTATGATGGTGATTTTATAGTCTTCCATATTATCTGACCCTGAATTATATATGGGCTAGAAATTTGCTCATGTGTCATGGTATGAGGATATGTCCAAATGTATTACAGCCTATTACTACTGTAAGAGCAACAGAATTTCTTGTCATGTTACCTGGCCGATTTTTAGTTCTACATCACTGCACATTTGCCATACTATACTCACTTTACTAGCTCCACTAGCCCTAATGGTTTCCTAGGCTTTGTTTTGCAAATGATGAGTTCTGTCTCTTGCAGAACGACAGCCCTAAGTTTATCTCCTTTATGTTGTCTTGCATTATGAATAGCTTTAATAAAGCTTACATTGGCCCATTTATTTCCCTGCTGGTGTTTTGATATCTTTTGCAGAGGAGACTTCTGTTAGAAAAGTTTCACAAATGTTGGCTTCACATGTTTGCTCTTCTCTTATCTGTTCTGCTTTTTTTGTTGGGCCTGTTCTGTTCGTTGCACTTCTCTCATCTCCTTTAGTCTAACATCATTTTTTCATTCACCAGGTTTTTCTCCATCATTTTAAATTATTTTAACCTCAGAGCAATCCAACATTGACCTATACAAATTAGCAGATCAGTGACGTGAAGGAATTTCTTGTCAAAAGCAATTTGTTTTTCACTGACTGGACAAGCCAAATGCAGTTTGGACAAACCTTCCGAATGACTAATACACAATCTGCACTTGAGAATTGTGGTTTTATTTTCTCCTGTATTATCTTCCAACCTAAGCTTTCCCCATATCTTAACCTAATGAACAGTTTGAAAGGCTTAGGTTGTTCTTTCATTGGTGAAGAAATCAAGTCCTATATTTTCTGGAGAGCTTGGTACTGCATCACCATAAGAATATTCTATAGCACTTTATTTGTTTCAGAAGAGATCTGATTATTTTTCCCTTGGCTCATGATATTTTGATTCTGTATCAGTGATAGAAATCACTGAGTGATCAGATCCATATAAATGTCTAGCATGCTGACTGAAGACAGTAATGACCATCAGATGACAGCAGCAGAATTTAGCACAAATAATTTCCTCTCATTTTGTAAACCGCAACAAATATTTCCTGTGGTTTACTTACGAGTTTCTTAAAATAAGAGTCGCATCTTTTGCTGCTAGGTTCCTAATTACATTCATGATATCTTTGTCCTGAGTTTCAAACCATTAGTAGAATTTGATAGCGTAATCATCAGGTACATAACGTAAATTTGTATGAGCAACATGCTCAGTAGCTTATCTCAAAGATAAATTGGAGTGATCGTGTCACTAATTTGACTATATCCAAGCACGCACTTTGATATTGTAAGTATGACCCAGTTTTCTTGAATCATGAATAATGTATTGCATTAATCACTCTTGCCATTCCCTCCTTCCAAGCTCTGAGATCTTACACAAAGTGAATTGCACCATCCAGCTTTATTGATAATGGTGAGCTCCTCGTAGTCTTGTAACATAAGAATGGTTGACTGGCTAGACCAAAAGCCTACCTATCTTGCCTCTGATGATGACGACTATACGTATCTTTATGCTTAAGGAAATTATGTAACATAAGTACATACTTTATATATTTACATATTTTACATGATTTAATACATGGTATCTGTAATGGAGGAAGCATCACTGAATGTTTACCCTGTCTGGGAATTTGTTCTTTCTGTAATAATAAATTTGAAAAGGTGTAAGTAATTATTTTTTTTTTCTTTGCTGTGAACAGTAGTTTCCCAGATGACTGGTTTAAGCGGCCATAAACGCAGCCAGGACTCGTTTGCTGGCATCTTTCTCCAAGTGTAACTTGTTTGGCCTTTTGCCATTATGGTCTGGCAATCCGGATTTGCAAGTGGATCAGAGGCAGAAAGCCATATGACTTGTAAAGATATGGATGGCACTGCCTAAAACTGGGGGATGGCTTCCTTTTAGTGGCATTTGGTGGTTTCAGTACACTCCCCATAGCGTCTCCTAGTCCTCTTGTCCCCAAACCCTCCACCACTGCAGTGCGTGCCATGTGCTGACACTGAAGTCACTGATCTTAATAAAGAACGACCTGCCCAAGCTTATTGGGACACAACACAATATCCTTAAGTGACTGGTCAGCTGCAGTTCGGGAGTTATTTCATCAGTGCTGTAATTTTTTTCTCACTTTGTAAATCAATATAACCCAGAAAAGGTTGCACGTTATCTGGGAGGCTCAAGCTAGGGAGAAGATACTTAGAAAGGCTACAAGAAATCACAGTTTTATGCTCAAACTCCTTAGACCAAAAGCCTAACAGATTGGCGCTATCAGGGGGCAGGAAATTTGTTTTTTGGGTAGTGACTCAACTGTGAATCCTGTATTTCAGTGAGAAAAAGACTGGTTTTGAGCTAAAGGGAAAAACTAAGTAGGAAGGTGCAAGTAAAGGCTGAAGAATCACATAAGCGGAGTGGAGCTGACAGAGAGCGCCAGGCTGTAGAAGTCTCACATGGAAGCAGGAAAAAGGGGTTTGTTGTGTCCGGTGAGAGCGAATAATCTCCATCGCGAAGCCTTACTGCCACGACCCCGGGCAGAAAGACGCGGAGACGTTTCATTGTATGGGAGTCAGTAATGGTAGCAGGAAGGTGGCATGGAAAGCGGCAGCAGCCCAGATGTGGATGACAGAAAACACCTGGGGAAGTGGGCAGGAGCCGCGGTGACCTAGGCGCTGGCTGGGGCGAGGAGAGGTGTCACCGAGGGCAGGGGAGGGGGGCACGGCGGGGACAGGCGCCGAGGCTCCGCGCCCAGAGGGGGGAAGCCCCTTACCCTCTCCGAGGAGCGCGGTGTCCGGCCCAGCCCGGCTTCCCCTCCCCGCGGTGCGAGAGCAGTCGGGTCGCTGCGGCCGCCTTCGGCCGGCCTCCTCCCGCCGGCGGAGTCCCCTCCTCCCCGTTGCCTTCCCGGCGGCCGGCCGAGCCGCCGGCGGCGGGGGCGGTCGCGGGCGGCCGAGCTGCTTGGGGCTTGCCGGCGCTGCCCATGGGGGAGTGCGGGGTTCCCCCCCAGGTCCAGCTCTTCCTCCGCGCCTGCGAGCAGGGCGACTGCGAGACCGCACAGCGCCTCTTGGGGTTGCCCGGAGGCGGCACTGCCGACCCGGCGGCCCCCTCCTCCTGCGGTACCGAGGAGGCGGTGGCAGAGCCCCGCGGCGAAGCCTCTGCCCCGCCGGCCCCCGCCGTGCCCGTGGACTGTACCGACGAGGCCGGCAACACGGGGCTGCAGTTCGCCGCGGCGGGGGGCCACGAGCAGCTGGTGCGGTTCCTGCTGCGGAAGGGGGCCTCGGTACAGAGCAGGAACCACTACGGATGGAGCCCCCTGATGCAAGCGGCCAGGTAAGGAGGGGGGGATCGAGGTGAGGGGGGTTCTCCAGCTGCCGCCCTGCCTCACCGCGGGGTACTGGCCTAGTCAGCGGCGGGGCGGCTACCGCGCCGGCGGCAGCCCCGGGGCGGGGAAGGGAGGGCCGCCGAGGCCGAGGGCTCAGCCTCGGCGGCCCTCCCTTCCCCGCCCCGGGGCTGCCGCCGGCGCTCGGCCCCTTCGCCCTCGAAATCCAGCTCTCCAGGCTGAGGGAGGGCGCCCGGGAGCACCCGGGGGTTCCAGGCGGGTCAGCGTGTGTGAGCGCGGGCGGGCAGGCGCCATGTTGTAGGCCGCGGTAGCTCGTTGCCGGTGTAGGGGCTGTTATCCCGGGGTGGGGGTGTGTGTAACCTGTTGCCTTCCCCGGGGGTGGGTGAGGAGAGGTTGTCGAGTTTAAGTTTTTATAAGTATTACACTGGGTTGCTAAGTTTTTCCTTTCCTTAATAGTTAAGGGGATTGAAGCTGTGCATGCTATTTCTTGGGTAAAGCCAGGGCAGAATTGCAGTTCAGAGGTAACCTGAACATGAAAACAGTGCTCCCTGCTTTCCTTCTGTGGAAATAAGGCATGTGCACAACCTTACTTAATTTTCTCTTAGTTTTTTTTTCAGTATGTGTGTGTTTTACCTACCTGTTGAAAAGTCATCTCTGACATAAAGCATACTAAGCAAACAGAAATAGTTCATTTCACTTGGCTTTTCTATATTTTTCCTAAATGGCTCACTGGAGGATGTGGAAAAGCATTGCTTAGGTTTTTAATGACAAAACTGGATTGCTTTCTGCATCAATGATGCTGTGGTTCGTGTAACTCACTGCTGGGTTGTGGGAGGTTCCCGTATTGCTAATGCTTGTATCTGTGCTTATCTTTAAATATACAAGTACATATACATGTTTACAGAGGTGTTTTGTGAGGTTTTCCTGTAATAATAGAATGTTTAATTGAGAAGATAAATGTTTCTTGGGTTTGGTTTCTTTCTTGTTTCATAACAGATTAAAATACTTGGAAGAAAAGAGTCTGTTTCAAAGTCAACATTTCTCTTTTCAATTAAAGCCCATAGAAAGTTCCCAAAGAATGAGTCACACAGCTGGTTTCCCAGTAAGAACAAGGAAGACAAGGTTTAACAATTTTGTTATTTTATGAAGGTTAAAAAAAGGAAAAAAGTTGCAGAAACATTCTTAGATTTTTTTCTCTTAATGAAAACCATACGCTCATTCTCTAAAAACAATAAACTCGAGTCACTGTAACCCTCTCACTGTGTTAAAGCAATGACTTGCTTCCATTTGAAAAGTACTGTAGATATCATTGAAATCTGTGGAGAAGGCTTAAAGTGGAAGAGCATATTTCTTTTTTCTTTTTAATGGATAACCAAAAAGGAAACATAGTGTTTGTACAAACATAGGTTTCAAACTGAGTACATGTTTAATTTTCTGTCTGTGGTAAGTCCTGTTGAGATTGGACAGGAGATAGCATATATGCATAAAATTAATCATGTGTACAGTGGTTGCAGGCTCTACTGAGGTGACGCAGTGAAGGCTACCAGGATAGACCTAAGGACTAGACAGGCCCTGGAGGCTTCCTTCTGCGACTATGTACTTTCTGAAAGGAAAGTAGGGAGTTTTCGTCCCTTGTCTGCTGTTAGTGGTTAGTAGCAGTCTTTGGGTTTTCCTTAACTAATATTTGCTTTGCTGCAGTGTACAAAGGCTGCTTTCAGAATCAAAGCTCGATTGTGTTAAACACTGCACAAGCATATAGTAATGCATGATATGTGCAATGAGAGCACAAAGTACACATCTTGTCATAGAATCACAGAATGATTTGAGTTGGAAGAGACCTTAAAGACCATCTAGTTCCAACCCCCCTGCTATGGGCAGGGACACCCTCCATTAGACCAGCTTGCCCAAAGGCCTGTCCAACCTGGCCTTGAACACTTCCAGGGAGGGGGCATCCACAACCTCTCTGGGCAACCTGTTCCAGTACCTCACCACCCTGACAGCGAAGAATTTTTTTCCTATTAGCTAATCTAAATCTACCCTCTCTCAGCTTAAAGCCATTGCCCCTTGTTCTGTCACTCCATGCCCTTGTAAACAGTCCCTCTCCAGCCTTCCTGTAGGCCCTCTTTAGGTACTGGAAGGCTGCTATAAGGTCTCCCCGGAGCCTTCTCTTCTCCAGGCTGAACAACCCCAACTCTCTCAGCCTGTCCTCACAGGAGAGGTGCTCCAGCCCTCTGATCAGCTTCGTAGCCCTCCTCTGGACTCGCTCCAACAGCTCCATGTCTCTCCTGTACTGGGGCCCCCAGAGCTGGATGCAGTACTCCAGGTGGGGTCTCACAAGAGCAGAGTAGAGGGACAGAATCACCTCTCTCGGCCTGCTGGTCACACTTTTCGTGCAGCCCAGGATGTAATTAGCTTTCTGGGCTGCAAGTGCATGTTGCTGGCTCATGTTGAGTTTCTCATCCACCAACACCCTTAAGTCCTTCTCAGGGCTGCTCTCAGTCCATTCTCTGCCCAGCCTGTATTGTATTATGTTTATTAAAATGTGGGATTCCTGAGCTGAGGAATGGTAAAGGGTTTTAATTTTCTCATGGTTGACCAGCTGGTTGGGTGTATGGCATGCATGATTGTCTTTTGCTTAATGGCAAACTACCAGAGCCTCTGATAGTCAAGTGGTATCAAAGCAGGGTTACTGGTGAAAGTGCCATCCGAGTTCAGTACTCTGACCAAGTTCTTTTAGATATCCCAAGTTTCCTTATTGGACAATATTTGATGTTATACAGGATTTTGATTTGGCCCGGTGATACAGCAGTCTCCTGAAAACATAACACAAACCTAACATAGCAACTGCAACACACAGTTGAACCACAAAACAAACAGCACGCCCATTACCGGTCCCCGTACGTTCAGCATCATGATGCTGGATGTCCACAGTTGCTGGGAAGGACTATGTTGCTGGAAGCCAGCTCAAGCCCCTTGCTCTCTTCAAAATTTGATTCGTTGATTGCTCAGTTTCGGTGCTCTGTTGGGCTGAGCTGCATAGACACTTCCCCCATGCTGGTCTGGCTGAGTCGGGAAGATAGTACTTTCTATTGATTGTTTTAGGGAAGGCCAGTCACGCAGCCAGTTGTCCCACTCTGCTGGTAGAGCTGTTTCTCTAAAACAAGGGACACTGTCTGGTTTCCCTTTGTGTTGAGAGAAGTTTAGCTTTCTTTACAACAGCTGTGGCCATTCTCTGTGTTCTTCCCTGAGCTTCATGAGCACATGCCTGTCTTCTCTGAGCCTTCTTCCATTGTGGGGGTTGGTTGATGGTTCACAACTGGAAAGCAAGGGATGATGCAAATATGAAAGATTGGCTATCCAGTTCATAAAACGGTCTTTTTCTTTCCTTTGGCATTGACTCTCTGAAGTTTTTACTCATTCAATAGTAATGAGGGTACTTAATTAAGATCTCTGCAAACAAACCGGTTTTGATTCCTAAATGATACAGGCTTGGAAATAAGAGGATGAAAGTGACTCTCTGGTTTATGGAAGTTATGTGTTGATGTCATGCAGTTGAAAATGGGGCTAGCACATTGCTGCTTGGGCCAGAACATGCTCTTAAATCAGTGCCTGGTTTATGAGCATGGTCGCTGGTACATGCGGAATGGTTTAGTTTACAGTCCTCAGCTGTTGATCGCTCCCCTCCAGTAAGGTCACCACAGTCACATTCAGTGGTGCGTGTATGATCCCACATAGCATATTAGTCAATAGACCAATTTGGTAACCAAGTTTTCTGCATTGAGAGTATGTCACTTTTCTTTGAGAAGCCTCTGCTATCCAAGGTGTTAATTCTCCTCCTTATCTCTTTCTCTCAAGGTTTGGACATCTAAGTGTGGCTCACATCTTGCTGGAGAATGGTGCTGATCTCAATGCACAGAATAAGTTGGGAGCCAGTGTCCTCACAATGGCCTCCAGAGGTGGCCACGTCAGCATGGTGAAATTGTTGCTGGAATCTGGAGCTTTTGTAGATAATTATGACCATTTTAGCGCAAGTGTACTTAGCAGCAGCAGAGATGACCTTCCTGACATCACTCCACTAATGGCAGCTGCTCAACATGGACATGAGGCAGTAGTACATCTGTTGTTAGACTGGGGAGCTGATTGTAATTACACTGTGAAGACTATGGGCTGGAGCCCTTTAATGCTGGCAGCTGTTAGTGGAAAGGTGAGCTTGGCACAGCAGCTCATGGAGAAGGGTGCCAATCCCGATCACCTGAATGTTCTACATAAGACACCTTTTGAAATCTCTGTTGGCTTCAAACACAAAGACATGAAAGACTACCTGGAATCTCTTACAACGATCAGACCTCAGGCAGGTATGGAGCATTAGTTTTTTGTTTCGTTTTCTTCAAGTTTTGATTGCATATTTAGAAATCAAAGGGGTTATTTTGTATGTACATGTTGTTCCTTATAATTTGTGACTAGACTTTTTTTAAAATTTTGGAGTAGGTACACCTACCTCAGGTGAGGCAGGAATGCCCAACTTCTGGAGATTTGCTCCACGTTAGCATGACAAGATTCCTGTCTTGCAATAAAAATCATGTGAAACATTTTAAAATGTTTTAATATTTTAAATGATTTTTGCTTTTAAACACACGATCCAGGTGCTCATTTAGGAAGAAAATTGCAAAGGCCTACTTGAAATGGCACTAAAGAAGAGACATAAAAAACAGAACAGGATATCAAAGAAAAGATGTTGCAGGCTCAAAGGAAACCTAAAAGATAAAAAAATCTAGAAAATCTGCCCTGTAAGGAGAGGCTGAAGAAGTTCAATCTGTCTAATTTGATGAGGATGTGGTTAAGAGGTGTGATTAATAAAGTGTCCACATTAAGGACAGGAAGTCCAGTACTGGAGGGCCCTTTTATATGGCAGCCAAAGAAAAAAACCTGTGAGTTTAAAGTTAGAAGAATTTGAATGGGAAATAAGCCACTATGCTTTGTGGTGAGGCGTAGACCTGGAGTGACTTAGTAGAGGTGTGCAATCTCTGCAATCAAGGTTAAATGCCTTTCTAAAACTCATCATCGGATTGCCTTCACTGGGTGATGCGTACAAGGCCTGTGACATGCAGAAAGCCAGATGAGATTAACCTCATGGTTTCTTCTAGCACTCTTTGAATATATAAAACCTCCTCAAAGTCCTTTGATAGTGGACTATGTATTCTGAGAAAATCAAATATTAATGTGGATGAATAACGAGTTGGCATGTCCCCTACTTTTCTGTTCCCTGCAGGAGAGGGGAATACTTAATTAACTTCAGGGTTTCATAAAATTTATAAGCAACCTCTTCTCCTCAAATGTGAATATGCCTATGTGCGCACACACGCAGATAGGCACGCACACTGTGCTCACGTGTGTACAAAACTAGATTAAAATAACATTATTTCAGTGCAAATCTCAAGTAAAATGTAAGAAATGCTACTTTTATGGTTTTTTAATTCTACCCTATAATGCATTTATTATGTGCACTGATTAGACAAAAGAATTGATAAACATTTTGTGACCATGTAATTAAAGAATGTGTGGTAGTCATATAGCTTTAGCCATGAGTGTGGAAGGATATAAGAAATCCAGGATTTCATAGAGAGAAGCAATATCTTGTACTAGGTGATCTGAAGGCTTAGGGAAGATGTGAGCAAAGTTAGACTACATCATTTTTCCTTCAGTCTTAACCAGTGTATCTAGTACTGCACACTCAGCCAAAAGGACAGAACAGTATATTGTGTGTCTTTACCAGTAATTTTCCAAGTTTTTTTTTAAATTACTAGGCAAATTTATATTCTGTTGACAGTTTGTTATATTTTTATATTCCTAGAATTTTTATTTTTATTGAAGATGAAGGTTAAACCTACTTGCTGTCACCTGTCAGTTTGAAATGTTAATGAATTTAGTTTTTTAAAAAAAAATTACTGTGGGTATCTCTTCCAGATATCTTTCCAAATTAGCTTTTCTTTCTAGCTGGTGATGTTATGAATGTCTTATGTTAGTTTTGTTACAGTATTGTGGATTTGCTTCTTTTTCCTTCTCCAGAAGTTTGTTTATGCTAACAGAAATGCATTAAATTTGTTCCTGAAATCAGACAGTTTGGTTTGGACATTGCGTTGGACATTTGAATGTCAGTAAGTCATTTCAGAGATTGGGACCTTATTCTGTATGTGGCTGTTTGGGGACATTTGTCAAGGTATTTGTGCTTTATGATGCAGGGTTTGGAAGAGCAGCATCTGGATTTCTCAGTTTTGGAGTACTTTCTATGAAATCAAAGGATGTGGCTAGCCCTAGAAAGAACCTTTTCCAGGTGCTGCCACCTATCCAGCTGTGGTGGCAGAAAGCCTGTAGGGTAGGATAGTCCACTCCAAGGTCTCTGCCACTTGTGATACCCAAATAGGCTTATTGAAATCTTACCTATTTATGTGTATTATTACACTACCATGTGGACGTGTCCACAATCACCCAAATTGTTAATTTTTATTTAAATGTGGTGTCATTCCAAGGGTCAAGCTTCCCTTGTACTTTAAGAATCTAGGACAAAAATCTGACATTTTTCTGCTTCAGAGAAAATGTTAATGTAGTCGGATGTTGACTCATAGGTTAAGTTGGAGCTAGGGCTTTCATACAGCCACACTACCAGACAGAACCGGTTGACGGTAGGCGTTTGCTCATGACCGTTCTCTGAGAAATACACATCAGTTGGTTACAGTACACAGAGAGAATCAGGCATCTGTGGGATTCAGTAGTGCAGCGCATTATACCTTGCCCATGCATTTGCACATACACAGAACATACGTGCAAGTAGAGTTGGTCTGATGAGTCTTGAAGGGCTTCTGTAGTCGTACACTTAAAGTATTGAAGAAGTCTCTTTAAGCTTTAAGAGTGGACTTGTGTTAAAGCAGGTGAGTGTTCCTGTCACCTCTGCTGAGGAGGAGTTTCCAGGGGCAGAGGGGGTGTGTGTGTAAAAATGTTAAGCTTCCACACGAATTTCTGCATTGGTTTTTGACCATTGCTTTGGTCTCCTCGTAGCACTGAAATCTTGTATATCCTGGGAAGAAAAAAGATCCTTTCCCTCATACAGAAGGCAGCAGAAAAGGAACTTGTCTTCTCATCCATTGCCATAGATAGGGCAAATTGCCTCCCTGAAGAAAGCAACTCTCTTCTCAGGGCTGTTTTCAGTAAAAAATTCAAAACCACCTGAAATGGCCTGGGTGTTGCCTGTGTTGTGTCCCTGTCCTTGCTTCGGCTTACCCTGACAACAGTCCTTCCTTCTGGCTTCTCCTCGTGGTCTCCTGCTCCCTGAAGCTGCCTCTCTTCGAGGCTTTTTACGTGCCAAGTACGGAGTCTGGTCCTTTTCTAAACTATTCTTTTGAAATCTGTTTTCCAATGGTGAGCTCATACACAGTTTCTTCTAATAAGAGCAGTTTCTGTACCACGAGAAAATGTCGGACCCACAGCTTGCTGTCCCAGTCTTAAGAGTTTCTCATGTTTTCAGGGGCTTTCCAGCAATTGCTTTTGTTCAGCATTTTCAAATGACTTCCTTTGGAGTAAAGCTATGAACATTAACCTTTCTGTATTATCATTAAAATGGCAGAATCAAGCTTGGGAAATCTCTCAACATCTCCTTGTTTTCCTTAAATTTTTTTTAGCCCATTGGTTCTGTAGTGTCAGTAATGCTTTGGAAGATGGAGGAGGATATATTTTTCTGGCTTGAGTGGAAGGTGCAAAATGTGTCACTTTTTTTCCTTCATCTTACGTAGTGTCAGCAGTTCCAAGGCACTTTGAAGGCATTTTGAAGGAAAGATCCTTCACTCGAAATACTAAAATTGGTAATAATTACAGTTTTTATTATGGGGATGATGATCTGGGAGCTGAAAGATATCTATTAATGCACAAATAGCAATAGTGTAGTTAAATCATCACTGTTATTTTTGTGACCCTCACAAATTAACCTGGCAACACTCAGGAGGAAATAAAAATGGGATGCCTTGTAAAACTCTTTTTGAGTCACCTTTCAAAACAATCCTGTACTATTTGAGTGTTTGCTGTTGTACAGAGGTTTGCTCCAGACCACAGAACTATACTGTGGTTCTTTAATTGATATTTTAGTCTTCCAGGCAGGAAACACAGAAGTTTCCAAATACAATTTCCTGATAGAGAATGGAAGTTGAAAGGCAAAAGACTTTATTATAGTTTGTAGCTTTAACTCTGCACAGACAACAATACAGGTGAGCCATTCTTCCCAAAGGGAATATAAAGGTAATCAGTGCTTTCTTTATTCTTATTAAATGTATGTCAAAAATACTTCTATGTAAATTTTTTCATCATAGAATACCAAGTTGGAAGGAACCACAAGGATCATCTGGTCCAACCTTTCTTGGCAAAAGCATGGTCTAGACAATATAGGTTTTGCTAGAAAATTTCTACTAGAATTTTTGCTTTTTAAATGATTGATAATAGGAATATTTATATTTCTTCCAGATACAGAAAAGAGGCAACCTGATGTCTTTCATGCTTTGAAATTGGGTAAGTACTGACAGGATTCTTCTACCATGTCTGATTCTTGTAAATTCTGAGCATGTTTGTTTGCTAACATTGGAAACCGATATGTGTTCTGTTTTTACACGTGACTTTTGGGTTTTTTTCCTTATTTTCTTTTCATTTTAAAAATACATTTATTTCTGTTCACATTCCAATATGAGAAAATCTTTATGAGCCCCTGGTTGTGCCCTTCATGCCAAAATGATGTGATTTAGTAGTTACAGTTAGTCCAAGACCATGTTACCTTTAATAGCATTTTTTTCCTTCCTGATAAACTTGAAGCATGAAGACAAAAGTACTGATTGGTGCAAAAAATATACTGGTCTCTACTCCATATGAGCATTGTAATTGCTCTTCAAAGTTGCTTCAAGAAAAGAATAAATGTCTCGGATCTTGCATGTTGTCTCATGAGCAAGAGTGACTTTCATGAGCACACAACTGGTAAAACTGTTCCATGGCAAACAGAAAGAGGCAGTGCCGTCCTGTTGATTTAAATTTGGCCCTGGCTCTGATGGGTTGCACCCATGGTGGATGGCAAACTGCTTTCTGGTTACCTATTTTCCTGGATCTTCCAGCATAGGAAAAAGTGCTGAAATGATGGGTTTGGCCTGAGGTTTGCTATCTCATGGCTTTGGCATGGAAAACAGGACTGTTCACTTTCTGCTGAGGTTCCTGATAATGTCACAGGTGAGAAAGCTCTGCTCTGTTTGCAATCTCTTTGACAGGTTAGAGAGATTCAGTTTTTGAACTGTATCTGATTACTGCTCTTACAATTGGTATTTTGCCATTTAAATATGTTTTCAGCTATATGATAGCATGTTTAGCCTGTTGCCAACAATCCTAGCTATATAGACGGAAAAAAAAGTTCCTCAGCAGTAAAGGTCCTGATGGATCTTTTTTTTTTTTCTTTTATTGGAAGATGTCATTCTTATTTAAGATTATATCTTATGTCCAGTGAAGTCATGAGGGGTGTCCCATGAGACTTAAGAGATTTGTTTTTTCTCCAGTCAGCCTGCCCTTACTTGGGACTAAGATGCCCCAGACAATGAGGAAACATTGGTAATACAGCCTTGTATGTGGAGTGGACCTAATAGTCCTTACTGGGGCTGTGCTGTCTGTGGCATAGAAAATCTGATCATAGCACACTAAAAGCTGACTCTACCCCTCCTGACTGTGATATGTACATACAGAGCAAGTGAGCACAACTGCCTCTCATTTCAGCATTTTTGTCCATGTACCCGCTTCTGACTGTTAACATAATCATAAAGCCTTTGGTGTGCTTCACCTTCTTGCTTTCAATAGGGAGCTGGAACCTGAAAAGAGATCTGAGTTAGCAAATTTCGTAGTTTCCAAATGATTGTTATTATTATCAGTAGTAGTAAATGAGTGATTTTTGTGAAGGAAAATACCATTTTTTCTCAACATCTGTCTAAATGGATTTCAGCAATGCATCTTTAAATCAACAATTATCTTCCAAGTTTTATTGTCACTGCATTCCTATTGGAAAGTTAGAGGTGTGTTTTAAATGGTCAAGCCTGGCCTTAAGAGTTCAGATCTTATCCTGGGTTTGGCAAAACAGTTTAACAGCTGCTTTTTAATTAACCATCATAAGTCACTGTCTCAGGAACTTTATGGCTTTTCAGGCTGCCAGAACTGGAAGTGGGCAGATGGAATAGTGGAGAAGAAAGAGGTAGCAGGTAGCAGTACCCAGAGCTGTCTTTTAAATGTTGATTCTTCACATGCAAACTACCAAAACCTCTTCCTGGGAAAGCCTCAGGTCTGTTAGATTTTAGAGGCCCTTCTTGTACCCCTGTGACTTTTAGTTTGAGATTTATAAACACTAGTGCTGGGTTGGAAGGAGTCTTAGGAGGGGGAGACAAATTAATACTGGTCAGCATACTCCTCTTGTTTTTTTCTGAAATACTTGGCTATGGATGGCAGCACTCTTAAAAAGCCGACTCACTAGGTTAAGAAGTGTCCAGAGTTCAAAGTCAATGCTGGAGTATCTGTTGGTTCCAGGATTTCTGTTTAACAAAGTCTGTGATGTGGGTCTGTGTTAAAAAAACTACCTGCTGTTTTTTACTAAATTAGGACATAAAAAAAGTAGTTCTGTGGTTTTGTATCTTTCCTGTTCCACGAAATTAGCTGAGTGGCATGGGTGGGTGTTGGTTTCAGTGAGTGCATCCAAGTGCCTGCAGGGGTTGTCTGGGATTCAGACTGGCTTTCCAAGGAAAATGTTCGTGCCAGTGATTGAGTTGAAGGCAGCTCATGTCATGAAGCAGTTTACCATCTGAAGATTTTTTTTAAAGGTGAGATTTTTTTCCATTTGCATGGCAGTTGATGATTTGCTGCTTGCCTCTGTTCCTACAGTGTTACATACTGAGTCACAGAGATCTTTTTTTTCCTTTTAGCTTCTTCCCTTTTGCCTGCTGTATGTCATCAAAAAAATATGGGAGCAGGGTGAGCTTAAGCTCTTTGCTTAAGATGACCCTGACTATCTCATACATTTTTAAATGTAGATATACAAGAATTCAGTGACTACCAGCCTCTTTATATGGAAACGTGAACGTTAGGTTCACTTTCAAAGAACTAGAAAGATGACAGGAATAATACATTACTTTTGAGCAAGGAGTAGGGAAGTTTTGCATTGGAGATTTAGTTTAAATATTGGAGGCAGAATTAAAAAAAAAACCAACGCTTTCAGAACATAATAAAGTTGAGCACTGGAATAGATTAATTCCTTGGGAGGTTGTGGAATTGTATCAGTAGAAGTTTTGAGAATCAGTGAACCTCTTAAAAGTAAGAGGAACTTATGGGTCAGTGTGACATAGGGCATTGTTCTATATGCTTAAGGTAAGGGATGGCCTCCATCACCTTTCAGAGTGCCTTTGTACCCACTCTCTTTGGTTCTAAAATTCCTGCTTGCTGTGATTTCAGCTTATGGAAATGCAACAGGGATCTTTGTCCTGCTGAAGGACAAATCATGATGTCTCAGCATCATCAGTTTTCCTTGCATGACATCACCTTATGACAATTTAATAAAAATATTCCCTACTTGTGTCTTCACATGTGGGATGCACTGCAGTTTGTACAACCTTTATAGCTTAGTTGTTAATTACAGGAAATGGTTCATGTAATGGGATTGTACTATAAGTGTACAGATAGGGAAAATGAGGAAAAACAGTGCCTTGTGCTTATGCTGCAATTTTATGTAGCCTGGGAAGAGCAAAGATCAGTCCAAATGCTTAGCTTTAGTGTTGCAGTTGCTCTAGTACTTTATTTTTTTCTGTTTTGATTCCACTAAATGTGGACCAATGTCAGCAAATCAAAATACATATGAATCCAGTGGCTAAGCAGTTCTCTGTTGCTCACGTAGATTATGTTTTATCACTGTTTTACAGGAAACTTTCAGCTGGTTAAAGAGATTGTTGATGAAGACTCAAGTCAGGTCAATATTACCAATGTTGATGGCGCATCTCCATTAATGATTGCGGCTGTAACTGGACAGCTGCCCCTTGTTCAGCTCCTTGTAGAGAAAAATGCTGATATTGACAAACAGGATAATGTTCATGGCTGGACAGCACTAATGCAGGCCACATACCACGGGTAAGATACATGCTCTCTTCGGGTCTAGCAGTAAAGAAGTGTCATTCTTCTTGCATCCCAATAGAAAGCAATCTTTTTGATACTGACTCTGGAAGCAGAGGGGTCTTACAAGAAATTGAGAGACTTGCAGCCTCAGTTTTCCATGCCTCTTGCACTGCCCCCAGCTTTTCAGAGCAGGCCTGAATGCTGTTTGGATTTCAGAATGAGTGGCACATTTGGGAACTTGAATCTTGCTCAGTACGTGCTGGGAACATGGTGCTCCAGGCAGGCATTAGGAACTTTAGCGCAGATTCCAAGTTCCATCCTTTGATGTTTTTTAGTGTTTTGTGAGATAGTATCACCCCCTGCCAGGGTTGTAGGCTTACATCAAGTTGGGAAGCTTCAAGGCAATCACCCTTTTACGTACCATATTTTCCAGTCTTACGTTCCCCTATTCATACTTTAGTTTTCATCGAGTTTTCTGAAATGCAACCACTGGAGAACTGATTGTCATTTCCTCTAAAGCTACGATATAAATGCACTTAGGGATTTCAGAGTCAGACCCCAGAAACTGGCCTGGTACTTCACATGTACACTCTGTAGTATACTTGGCATTGCCTGAATACAGGATATTCAGTTTAGGAAGGTGAACTTTTCTCCATTGTTGTAGATGAGGCCCTCAGGAAGGTGAAGATTCACTTCACTGCCTGGTAATGCTGATATTAATTGTACAAATGCAGATATTCTGCTCCAGCTTTTATTTCTGGTCAGCAGATCCCCTTGGACTATGAAAGTGCAACAAGGGGGCAAATAGGTCAGGTTGTCATTGCTTTGTGAAAATTTTCTGAAGTAGTTGCTGAGACCTCCATGAGATGAGATTCTCTGCTTCCTCACCAACACAATACTGATAGTAGTGGTAGGCATTTCACAGAAGTGCCTGAAGATGTTTTCTTCCCAGTGCGGCCATTTTGCTTATCAGCAGCCACCCCAGTGCCCAGCTGGAGCAGAAACAGCCAGCAGAAAGTGATTTGCAGGGCTACTGGCACGTCCCCTTGCTGGTACTCACTCACTCCTCTTGTCTGTGTAAGCGCAGAGCACAGCTGAGTGCTACGTGTGCTCAGATGCTGCCCTTTCAGTTTCCCGGAGGACTGTGTTATGAAAATTCCCCTCCCTATTATATGAATCAGTCTTTTTAGTATGAGACTATTAACTTTGTTAATACACTTGATGTTTGAGGTAGTGGAATTTTACTGGAGGCTTTGGTATTGTTTTTGCTGAAGTAAAACAAACTAAAGGACACCTGCTCAGTGGAAGGACCAGAAGGACATCTTAGCCCTGGAAGTAAGGACTTGGCTTCTTGGAAGTTTAGAGCTGTCCATGAAGGCTAAAAGATACTCCTAGTCAACCAAGTTAACACCAGCATCACAGCCCTTCTAACATGTCTTTGAAACCCTCTCAGTATTGTGTGGTGTCATTAGATAAGTAATGATAGCAAGACTGACTCCAGACTGGATGAACAGAACAGCAGCAAGAATACTGCAGAAATAGTTGCTCTGCAAAGTTTTACTCTGATTAGTAATTGGTGGTGTAGATGTTAGTGATTAGTCAAATCGTGTTGTACCTAAATGCTTGAAGGGTACAAGAACCCTGTGTGAAACCACATTTGGGGTGCCCCAATTTGGCTGGGACTTCTCATCTGCATGAATAAATATTTACACTTGTAATTCTATACTTTGTGTCCTAGCCTCTCTCCTTGGTCGGCATGAGCCAGTTGCAAATTTTAATAACAAACTGGAAAGCTTTAGCGTCCACAGCCTCAGCTCACCCCTTCTCCCGAGCAACAGTGGTGTGAAGTGTCTCTGGTATGAAGGAGGGACCAGGCAAGGTCTGTGTGAGCCAGCAGCACTAAAGGATTGTGTCTCTGTGTGCCCTCAAGATGCAGGACTGGAAAGCAGTATGGGGGGATGACACAGTTTTAAGGAAAGTAATGGGAAGTATGCAGAGGAGCTGTGGTGGGGATAAGCAGAATTTTGTTAGAAGAGGGAAGGAACCTTCCTGCTCTACTTTAGGTTGATTTTTATGGAGTGAGTCCAGAAGTGAAAACTTCATCCATACAATAAGAAGTAAAGCTTTGAAGTGGAGTGGTCGAGAACTGTTTGTCAGCATCAGTATTAGAGTTTGCAGTCAGCTATTGCTACTTAAAACATTTTTGTTCTGTGTTGCCTATGCATGTCAAAGTTTGCTTTTATACAAGGTCACTCTCTGCTCAAGAGAAGTTACGTATTAAATATATTTTCCCTAGCTTTGTTGTCTGTTTGCTTATTTTGTAGGCTGAATTACAGTATTGTTTTAAATTCACAAGGCAAGTCCTGCTTATTTATTCAGGTGTATGAGAGGGGAGAGGGGCTAACAGGAATGGGAGGGTGAGTTCCTTTTATGCAACTAGCTTTTATGAGCTTTTGTTGAAGGTGTTGGTGTTGGTTATCGTTTAATGCTGATTGGTTTTGCATTTTAAACACTTCAAGGAAGTGAAAATATGCCTGCCTTCTCAATTATGTAGTTTATATCTCTAAGTGAAGTACTATTTGGAGTTTATAAATTATCTTCAGTCTGTTTGGCTTTTCTATATGCACTTTCTTACCCGTTCTAAATACGGAGTTGTGTTAAGTACTAGTGATGGCGTATGATGACTATTGGACTGACCTTTGTCTTTCCATCTGCTTATTTGCCCTAGGCATTAATGGCCTTTCATTGGCAAGGTGTTTGGCAAAAAATTCCAGACTCATTTCCAAAGGGTCAGTTTAAGAAACTGACTATTCAGATTAGGTTTTTTAGGCTGACTTTCTGCATGTTGATTAGTGTAATTCATAGTGAATAAATGGTGACTGACAAAGGAATCATGCGAGCTTCTGAATAGTTTGTGAACAAATTTTATACTTGATTAGCTATAGAAAAGGTAAAACTCTGATCTCTAATTGAGAAGCAATGGTATAAAAGGATGAAAATGAAGTATTACATTTTTGGGTTTTTTCCTTTTTTTTTTTTTTTAATGTAAGCAATGCCTTTTTTTCTTCCCCTAAAGGAACAAAGATGTTGTGAAGCATTTGTTAAATCAAGGAGCTGACGTCAATCTTCGCGCAAAAAATGGATACACTGCTTTTGACCTGATAATGCTGCTGAATGATCCAGGTATGCTATTTCAAAGAGCACTGAGGAAATGTACAACATAAGCAGATAAACATCCCTTGCAATCTAGAAAATACATTAAAGTTGCTAGGAAGTATTCTTTAGGTCTGTGCTGGACTGGACCAAGAAAGGATGCTGTGTGAAAATGGTGGAGTTTGAGTTAACTAGTTAGATGAGTGCATACATTTATAGGATAAGAGATTATGCACATTCCTCTTGCCTTCGTTTTTGAAGATGCTCCAAAGTGTGTTGTTTGTGTCACCAGAGCCAGTTCAGTGGCATTTGACTGTGATGACCCTGGTATTCTGTAGTGTCATTAGCACAGAGCCATCAACTGGAGCTAGAAATTTCCACTTAGTAAACAGTAGTAAAGGGACAGGACAAAGAGAGTATAATCAGAACAAAACTAGTGAATTCCTGGCTGAACCTCTTGCCAGGTCTGTAAAGGCTGAGAATAAATCATACTTCAGGGTTCAGACTGTTTTTATGGGAGTGTTTTAGAAAAAGGCAGCATGTTTTGGGGAAACTTCAATGAAACACATTTAGGTTTTGTTGTAGTTTTTTTAGCCTATGTGATTTGTTATTGTTAACCTTGCATGGTACCTGAATTGCTTTATCTGAAGCCAAAACCCACTACTTCTGATGGAACTAATGTTTGTTCTCTCTGTATTTACTCATTATGGTGTTTTTGGTCTCTAGCAGACACCTTTCCTTTGTTAAAAGTAGATCACTAATAGTATGAAATTTTAGAAAGTAAATACAATGAATTTTTTTTTTTCTTGTAACTAACTTCTTGTAGGACAGGGTAGTTTGTCTTGTTACCTGTTCAGCAAGAGGAATATATAGGTCAGTTCTATGTGCCCTTCTGAAAGGCTTTCCTGGCTTCTGCATAAAATACAGATTTACAGAACATTTTTTTTTTGCTTTCCTGTCCCCATCTCATACTTGTTCTCTTTTCTTCCTCTTCCTTTCTTTTTTTCTTACTTTTTTTTGTCCACTTTTTTTCTTACTGTGTCTTTTCAGTCTCTTCATTGTCCAGGCTGAACATCTCCTTTCTCTTTGGGATTTAATTTCAAGCTTCTTTTCTGCAACCTACGCTTGAAGAAAGAATACTCATTTTTCTCTACTCTCTTCTGTGTCAGGTGAGAAGAGGGAGCATCGCAATATCGTTCTACAAAATGCGAGAGGAGGCAGTTCAGGTCTCATATGACTGATTCTGACTGCATAGCATGCTTACTTCTATTAATAAATAACTTTAAACTGCAGCCTACTGTGTGGGGAGAAAGGGTGGAAAACAGGCCAAGAAAGAAGGTTTGGGGGATTCATCTGCTTTGTTTTTGAAAGGTAGATCAACTACTACTCATATGGGATTTATAGGGAAAGTGTCAGCCTATCAGTCGTAATTGGGGAAAGCAAAACAGACTAAGCAGTATCTTAATTTGTTTTCTTTTAGACACAGAGCTTGTACGGTTACTGGCATCAGCATGCATGCAAGTAGACAAAGACAAGAATAAACTGAACAACAGATCATCTTTGCCTTGTTCCAGAAGTAGGCAATCCTTAAATGTCCCAATGTTACCAGATGACAAAGGAGGTCTAAAGGTAAGTATATTCACTTTTAATAAATAACCAATATATTGTTTCTTGTAATGTATGAAGCAGACAAAGTCAATCCTAAGAAGTACCTCAGGTCTAATACGTAACTTGGTTTTTTTTTGGGGGGTGATGGTTCTTAATTCCTCGTTGACAGTGCTTCCTGTTTGTATGAAATGTAGCATGTGTTCAGCTTTCTTTTTATCAGGTGGCAAAGCAAAGGGAAGACTTCTAAGGAAGAGTTTGCGTCAAAGCATTTCAGTGCCTACAAATAGATCTCATAATTAAGTACTGGAAGATATCATGTTCATAAGTTTGGAACTGAATTTTGATTATGATCTTAATTTTAAATCTGCTTTTAAAATCCAAATGTACTCCAATTTTAGTAGACTGTTCTTATGCTCCTGGCTATTTTTTTTCCTTTGAAATTGGAGTGGATGTGTTACGGGTATTTGTTTTTTCAGTTACGTCCTTTCCAGTTAAGTTTTTTTGCCAGTAAATTTTCAGATTTTCCTCTTTGGGGTAAGGGTGATTATGTATTTGCCATTTGCCTGATTTCTGCAACTTCTTCCATCCTCTTAACTTATCTTGAAGATAATCAGTATTTGTTCAGAAGTTGTGTTGTCCATAATTACTCTAGCATAATTTTAATCAGTCTTGTCTGGTTTTAATTCATGTAAGCTCATTTAAATGTTCTTAGTCTGTTAAGCAGATGCACATATGTTCCTACCTTCCTCCTGTTAACAGTATTCATACTAAAATATCTGATTACAAATAGGCTGCTTTTGAATTTTAAAAAAACAAACCATTTTCTGTGTCTCCTGTTTGATCACTTCTCTGATTAACTAGTAGACTTTTTATTTTGTTGTGTGTTTCATTTATTTGTGATTTATGCATAATACAGGCCCTTGTTCCTTTACCTCCTGATTATGTAGTGGATAACCATGATCTCATTCTTTACCCCTTTCACACAGGAACTGTTAACAACTTTGTTTGTCACCATTTTGTGGACTTGAAAATGAAATTGTGGCTTTTCCATATGCAAAAATTCTGTTTCCTCTCTTTTCTTCCTGCATGTGCTTCTTCAGCAAGTTATACTCTCAATGTCAGTATTAGAGCAGTGTGAATTATCGCATTCAGTTTCTTTTTTAGACAGAAGTTGTTTGAGGGCAGAGATTTCCACTTCTTCCCCTTATTCTTTATTCCAAATGTCGTTGCAGATGTCTAAGGTATTTCTCAAGTGGCAACACCATTTTACTGTTCTTTGATACTATTGCTTTCTCCCATTGCTACTAGATTTCAACCTTTTGACAGACAGTGTTTCTAACCACAAATGCACTTTTGTTACTTGGCTGCTTCAAAGTCCTTTATTCCAGCTTCTGTAAGTGTGTGTGATGTGGTAGGGTATATGGAGCAGCCACAACCTTCTGCAGCAGCAGACTGGAAACTCCAGAGCTCAGACCACCAGACTTAACACCAGAGGACAACATGAGCTCTCCATTATCATTCCTTTCTTGCTGGAGAGCAGAAGTTTTTGGCTGTACTTACGCCATTTTGGGTTAGTCTGTGGCGTGAGCATGTGTTAACAAAGCAGAAGCACTGTGAAGATGATAGGAACTTAGAAGTGATCTTTTTGTTCACTGTAGTTAGCTTGCTCCTGTAGCAAACAAACTGCATTGTGCAAGCAGTCTCTTTTGTAAGCTCATTGTACTCTGAGTTAAAACTAGATGGATTTTTTTGCCCTTTCATTTCCTTTTGGAAGGTGACTAAATGCTGAACTGTGTGGGTTTTAGTGCATTCTTAGAACTATTTGTCTCTCTTGCCTTTTTCCATCAGGTCTTTGTTCCTGAAAGTAATGTAAATCTTTATTAGTTATGGCTCCAAAGAGATACAAAGGTCTGAAACTCTATCCTAATGCTCTGTGCAAATTTAAAATCTTTTTAGTGATCATCTGTTGGAAGGATTGATTTACAGGGGAGACGTTTACAGTTTATATTACTTAGTTCTACTATATGACAGTTGGGAAGACATATATCAGTAAGCAGTTTAAAAATGTTAAATGCCAAGGAGAGAGGGGAATATGTATGGTGAGAAGGAATGGCTAAGAATAAAGAGTAAACTAGGAAAGTGTGTTATCTGGATTGGATATCATGTAAAGCTGCCTTGATGAAATATCATCGCTTTTACATGACTTTATTGTGTTTTTTAAAAAGTGTTCCAGAAAGGGAGGAAGAAGCTTTACTAAGAAATAATCAGAAGATATTTATAATCTGACTGATGTACCTGCAAGCCACATAATCTTTAATACTGATTGCATACATCTTTTTAATATAGCCCATAGGTCTGGTATAGTCTAGAGAAATGTCCCGCTAAATACTTGAAACGTCTTGCACTGCCTGTAAAAATGTATAAGTCTGTAAATATTTGGATGAATTTTGAGCAAAGATGGTCCTCTCATGTGACAGTCTCCATATACTTGACACTTGTATGGATGGAGGTTGTAGGTGCAGTAGTCCTATGGTTTGTGGTGTTTTTATGCAGATTGGATAAACTTCTATGCATGCCTCTAAAAAGCAGAAAATATACATGCCAGTTCATTGATGCCAGAGAGTTTAAGAACGGATGGTGAAACAGGAAGTTAATGGGAAGATTAAATATTTGCCATGTAGCTGTAAAAATTTCCTATTCAAATTACCCTAATGACTTTACCTACTTTGTCTTTCCAGATAGTGTGGAAAAAAATTGTAAGGCATTTGCCAGATGAAAAATAAGGAAAGAGATGAATCTTATGCATACAAATTATGGTGAAGGATTCTGTTGATAATTGCAAACCACTTTAACGTTGCTTTTGTAGTTTATCTCAAAAACTTCTTGACACATTTATCACTGCAGTGAGGATTACTTAATTGTACATTTCTTTTCCTCTTTTTTTTTTCTTTTAGTTGGAACTAAATTGTTGTGTCTTCTTATCAATCTAGTCCTGGTGGAGCAGGATGTCCAATCGATTCCGCAAGCTGAAGTTGACTCAGACATTGCGCCATGGATTTCCTTTCAATCAGTTTGTGCCTTTTCCTGATGAGCCTGAACCATCATTAAATTCCACCATAAAAGCAGTATCCCAGAATGATAGAGACACCTTTGGAAACCCTGATGCTGCTACAGCTTGGATCACAAATAACAAAGCTAGTGGTAAAGCCAGAGTTGTCTTATGGGAAGTGAGCTCTCGTGGGATAGTCAAGATGATACTATTTCTAATTTATTTAGTTTTTATTTAGCTTAATATAACTGAAAAGACACGTAATGTATTTGTAGTACATAAAAAGAGAGATGTTTGTACTCCTGACTGATGATCATGCTGATCATTTAAGCAGGAAAATGCTAATATAACAATGTTACTGTTCTGTAGCAAGCACCATTAAATTGGACAGTAGAGACAGGTCACTCAAAAGCTGTTAGTATCTTTGATAAACTAATTTATGTAATGAAAACCAATTTGTTTAAGCAAATAAGTAAGTAATTCTGAGAAGAAAGATTGGAAAAGCCCAAATCGTAAAGCACATCTACTGAAATTGTACAGCTCTCCATGCAAAACCCCCACAGTCTGTGATGTGAAATAAGACTATTGGCTTAATTTTAATTTAGGTATATGACAGTATCACTAGAAATCTTGATTCTGTGTGCTTAGTGAGGATAAAGCTGTTGAATGTTTGAAAACAGTAAGCTATACTTAAGAACAAAAGTGGGAGCGTGTAAACAATAAAAGGTCATTTATATATTTTTCAGGTGGAAACACTGCAAAAGGAGAAAAGGATGATGAATTACTGACCACCATGGTATGTCGCAGTTGTTTTGGTATGTTCAGCCCAGTTCAGAAGGTCATGCAGCTCCCATCGTTTTTATTTTATTTTACCTCCTGTCCAAGTCACCATTAGAAAGGGAACTATCATGTCTTGATAGTCACTAGACAGGAACTGAGAGGCAGCGATACATCAGTAGTTTTTAAACTAGGAAGTACTACAAGTAGTATGGTATGGAAAATGTTGATAAGTACTGACTTTTTTCAGGCGTTACCCATACCTTTGATCAGCAATGAATTAGTAAAATAGATGGAACAGCTGATTACTTGTGGACAAGCAGTATGCTGTGAGGAAAACATGGATGGAACATGGTACAGTGTGAAAGCAAGAAATTACTAGTAGAGGGAATCATGAAATACTTCATTCGGGATGTTTATTTGTATGGTTCTATTTCTTCTTTTGTTATGCTGTAGCTTTGAATTCCCCTACAGCTTACTCCCTGGAGATGTCATTAAATTTGGCTGGTTATCCTTTATGTTCTTTTTTAACAAGATTAAGTAACTTCTGATGTGACTGACAGAACTCCAGGGAGTCAATCCAGGGAGTCAAATCAGTTGTGGTGTTTTTTTCTCTTTCTGGAGAATACGTACATTCCTATTAAAATCAATTTGAAGCAATATTCAGCCCAGTAAAGGAAGAGACAGTTTCTGCCACTTAATGAACTATATTCATTGTATTAAATCAATGAGCATACTGATGGGTGCCAGAATGTCCATTGGATTCTGTTATTATGTGTTGTACATCTTCACAAATACTACTTTTGTGTCTTGTTTCCATTTTATTTTGTTTAAAAATGCATTTGTTTCCATCTTTTTATTTAACTTACAATTTTGAAACTACATCATCAGCTCCTAGTAATCGTTCTTAAGAAGCAGCTCTGTTTTCTTTTTTCCCCTTTCATTGTTTCCCGCTGTCAGTTGAGAAGTAGTGCTCCATTTACCAGGCTGCCCAGCGATAAACTGAAAGCAGTGATACCGCCGTTCTTGCCGCCCTCAAGTTTTGAGCTTTGGAATTCTGACCGAACGCGAATCAGCAAAGATGGCAAAGCTGAACAGATGAGAACTGCCTGGCCACAGAGAGCAATCAAACACGATTTTAACAGCAGTGGGAACTCTGATATAGTAAGCAAACAAAATGTGTACGAAAATACTGTGTTATGCCCAGGCCATGCTGACTGGTGAGCCACACTGTTTTTCTCATTAGAAATCCCTTTAAACCCACTATCTCAGTAATGGCTTGTCCTTTTCAGCTCTGCTGTTCAGGAAAAGTAGATATCTCTATGAAAAGAAGATAAATGGAACAAATGTTTAGTATGAAATGAAATTACTTGTTTGCTGTTAACCAGAACAAAGTCTAGCCTAAATTCTAATGAATTTGCTGCAAACTGTTACAGTGGCTGTTGGTTCCACCCGTACATTTTAGTTCCCAAACTAGGTACAGTCATTGGAGTGTGGCGGAAACTGGTTTGGAAGAAGACTAGGGGCAGAAGGAAAGAATGAAAGTTTCTCGATATTTAGGAACTGGAAGGGAGGGAGGAAGGAAATAACAGACACAAATACACGGATAGAACATTCTGAAATATTAGTGATAGATAAAATTGTAGCAATTAGTGATCAAGTGGGCTTGAAGGCATACAGCCTTAAAGTGTAGTACTGTAAAAAGGGAAAAGGTCTGAATAAGTTCTGTTTTATTATAGAAGGAGCTTGCCTGATTTTACAGTGGTTTTAGTGAAAATGCAAAACAAAAGGAAAATAGCTTGCTTGTCTTGAGAAAGGAAGCAAAACCACCTCAACAACCTTTGCTTTCATAGTTAGTAGGAGAAAATGGAGAAGTGCTTACTCCCCTGACTTTCAAATCTAATAGTGTGAAGAAGAGTTTATTTTACTAGTCCAGAACTATATTTTTTGTCTGTTCTAGAAATGGGACAATGAAGACATTTTAGGAGGAATTTCTTCTGTCTTGTTTTTTTAAGTGAAAGTTAGTTTAATATCAGGTGATTTAGGCAGAGTAAGGTCAAGTATTAGAAGGGAAGTGATAGATCACAGGAGGGTAAATGTTTGTTCATCATCCTAAAAAAGATGATTGTAATACCTTAAGTATTGGCACCCGTATATAAAGTGAGGAGCAGGGGAAGTAGGGGACAACTAGCCATCGATCCTTCTGTGGGGAAAGAAGGGTTTGCTAAGGGAATAAGGAAAAGGAGAGAAACCCAGTAAGTCAGAGTTGGATGAAGTGGTTTGAGCAACAGGATAAGAAACATGAAGAAGCTGAGCTGCAAGAGCCATATATCAGATGGTTGGCAGTGGCCAGTGGTGTAAAAGCAAAAGAATTGAAGGAGGATGTGGATGTGGCTGAGGATTTGGCTAGCATATAGCTAGATCATTAGTGCCTCAGCTAACAATAGTCAATAAAATGATGCAGGTAGATGTTTAGATTGAAGGGGATATGAAAATGCAACTGGAGGAGAGAAAGTTCATGTCACTTGTTGCAGCTTAGTTAGAAACAGGGATATGATGGCTGAGAAGTAGGTGGTAGCTGTTTAGTAAGATGGAAGAGACAAAACCAGGATTCTGCAGGAAAGAAGTTTCACGTGTTCATTAATTTTTTCCCCCTGCTGCTCGTACTATTGTGTATATCATATCTGAGGTGCATTGTATATGCTCATTTTGTGTTGGCCAAAGGTTAAGGAGAATTAATGATTTTATTATGGTGTCATTTATTTTGTTGAAAATGTATATATTCTATATATATATTTATTTAAATATATATTGCCTATATTTGTATATGTAAAATAAGATTATTTCTGATACCCCTTTTGTTCTTCAGTGGAAGTTTCAGAACTTAAGATACACAAAATAGCAGTTGAAGTTTGCTCTTTGTTTTACTCAAATAAGAAAGATTAAAATTATTTTTCTTTTTGTTTTCCAGGCATCTGTTAGCAAAGGTACTAGACCAGTCAAATTACCAGCATTTGCAAGAAGACCCGCATCTCCTTCAAATTCCAACAACTTCAACCATTCTCCCCATTCTTCTGGTGGATCCAATAACATTGCAGGAATTAACAGGCATGGAGGAGAACTGCATAACAGATCAGGTACCATGCTGCTTTTATTTTTAATAAGTAATTTGAATCTGGTTCAGCTAAGAAATCAGTGTTTGTGATGGTGATAGAAGATATTAAACCTTTTCTGAGGGCTCCCACTGCTGTATAAGCAAAACTTATATAAATTTTGTTGGAACAGGATTGGACTTTGGACCTACTTAAGGGAACAAAAACCTCATATCTGTTGTAGAAGTCTCATAGGTTAGCCCCTGTCTCAGAAAAAACGTGTTGATTTTATTGAGTCCACCCACGATGGATCAGGTGGATGCTTGTTCATTGCAACATATATTTCATATAGCTGTCTCTCTTTCTTACCCATATTGCTTGCTTTTTGTTTAAAATAAAAATCAGTTTTCAATTAAAAACAGCTGCAAGCATTGTATCTGGCAGCTGTAAAGACAATATGGTGAAGCAGCTGATGAAACCTATATCCAAAGAGTGTGAAAGTCAGCTCAGTGTGTCTAGACAAGGCTGGCTTCTCTCTTCTCCTGCAGCTGATTTTTGTTCCCTTTCTTGGAAGCTGCCAGACAGGTTCAAACCTTAACCATTCCCTCCCTTACTTCATCCAGTCAGTTTTTAAAAGAAAGTGAATGGTGGAGACAGGTGAATTGAGAATTGACAAATATTTTAAAATAATGGTTTCCTTGACTCTGTTTTCATTTTATTTTTTTCTTAGGTGGCAGTGCAGATAATGTTTTGTCTCAGATTGCAGCCCAAAGAAGAAAAGCAGCAGGCTTACCTGAACAGAAACCCAGCCAACAGCATAGTCCAGTCCAGTCAGCTCCTTCATCCACCTTGTCCGATTTGCAGTGTGCTCAAATTGTTGGCAATGGACATGTTGTAAAGGTACAGAGAAATATAAATTTTTATACTTCAAAATTGGCTAATATTAATAGGTCATGTCTCAGTCATGGATGATAGATAAATATAACTGCATGACATTGCACAGCCTAAAATGAATGAATTCCTGTAACATTACTGGAAACTTTTCAGCTCCACAAACCTTCCTTGTCTCCAAGTCTACAGAAGATCAGATCTAATAATAAAACATAATTTTACTTTATTACTAATTTCACTCTATTTTAAAACCAGTAAATGTAATACTTGATCTTAGGGTAGATCTGTGCTGTTATTTTAACTTCTCATTATTTCTTTTTATGGCCCTGATTGAGTCCAGTGTTTTATGTAAGTATTCCTGGGCTTTACTCTGAAGTGGTATAGCTAGTTTCCCACCAAAAGCACAACCTGAGTGCAGAACATGAAATAATTTGTACCAGGATCTACCCACCACAACAGTGTAAGTGTATCCAGTCTGCTCCACAAGGTGTTATTTTTTAAACATTGTGAACATTCAGTTGTCATCATCAAAGTCAGGTTATGCTTCTGAGTGCAGGCCATATTATCAGCCCTGAGTTTACCTATCAATTTCCTGAAATAGCTTTGCCCTCATGATATGCCCATTTTTGTACACGTGCTTTGAAGTTAACAACTGCTTTGTAGAAATTTTTTAAGGATAAAGACTTTAAATCTTCAAAATCTGCAGAGAGACAAGTTAGAAAGCACCATCATAAAGGAAGATGTGATACACTGTTGTGAATTGTATGGGTTTATTCACACAGGGAAACATTACATTTTGGAGAGCAAGAGAAAGCAAGTACATAATTTGGGGTTTTAGTTCTAATGTCTGGTATTCTGAAAATGTTAGAATACATGACCGAGAGCAAAATTTCTCAACTTTTTGCTTGTGTAATCTCCAAACAGCTCGTTTTGCTTTGTTTTGTTTTCTTTGCATCTTTTAATGAGATTCTTCTTGAAGTTTTGCCCAAAAGAACAAAAATGGCCATAGTATAAAATTACTACATTAACTATCTTGTTCTGTGTTGTCTTATATGGCAACAGTAAGCAATATGTATATTTCATCAGTAAATATCAATGATAAGTGAAGTTCCAAAATTCTTTGGTGATTTAATAAATATTTCTGGAGGACAAAAATCAGGAAAAGAAAAGCGTGCAACTACCAATGCCAAAACAGTTTCTATGAACAGTCACTTTGATCTATCAGTCCTGTTTCTGAAGGGAGTATTGGTTGCTTTTCAAAGATGAGATTGGGAGCTAAAATTTATAACTCTGCTGGACCCCCAAAAGCTATGGACTCATGCTGGTTCTTTGGCACATGATAACCTTTCCTCCCTTTCTACCCCACGTAACTGCTCCCCAGGTTATAAATGATCTGTCTCTTTCTTTCCTGTAGACAAAGCTACTTTATTATTCTCTTCCCTCATTAAAATCTCCTCTACTGAACAGCTACTAAATGCTTTTTCTTTCAGAGGTAGTCTGACCAATATATTTCTAATTAAACTCTCAGCAGTTCCTCTCAGCTTGTTTTTATCTTGGAAATAATTTCAGAAGAGCTGTTTGTGTGCCCCAAAAAAATCTTACCTTTCTCCAGTTATATTAGTTAGCCTATTAAGAGATAATACCTGTGCCTGTGAGCTTTGGCCTGCAGATCTTGGAGCCTGTTGCTACAACAGTGCTGCCACTAGGAATAATTAACTATTATACCCACTCACAGTGGAAGACATTAGGGGATAAAGAAGTAGTGAGGTGCAATGCCCTGCAGATCATCTTCTGGGAAGGCAGTTCATCATAGTGTTGAAAAGATTTTTAAATAGAAGTGATGCCAGTGTGTTGGAAAGGCAACAACTCTTTCAGTGATGTTTGCATAGATATCTTGATGAATTTCAGTCTATTCACCAATAACAAACCATGTAATCAGTGTGGATCTTGCCATAGATGTTCACCTGTCTCAGGTCTGAGGTGGTTTTTGGGACATCAGTGTCTGTTGGGAGTACACAAGTACACGCCTTAAAGAAAGGAAAAGAAAAACTGAATACCAGTTTGCAGAGTGATGTAATTTAAATAAATGCAGACAAAGTGCTTGAGAGGGAAAACCATTCTGGAACACAAATGGCCAATAACAGAACACAGGGAAATTTGGGAATGTAGTTAGGGACAAAACATTGAAAAGAGTTCATGATGCTCTTCAGAGACCTCTCAAATCTGTATCATGCTGTATTACTTCTAGTCAGGTTGGATGCAGGGCTAAAGAGGTAGTATATTCTGGCATAGGATAGAGTAATGGAAGAATGTTACCACTGAAATCAGTTTTATCTTTTAAATTTGCATGTCTTTCATTAACTAGAAAAGTTCTGTTTATGCTGTAGCAGAGGCAAAATTGTAGAGAGGCAGGAACCATCGTCATTCTCCCTTCTTGCCTTGTTACCCAATGCCTTTTTTCTTATGTTTTTCTTGTAACAGCCTGACTGACAAAAGGTATTTTAAATTAAACTCTGAATTCAGGAATCCAGGACAAAATCACCTAGGCTTCTTTTTTAGGTCATATAATGCAAACATTGAAATGTGTGAAGTGATAGGTAGATTGAGGAATTTAGGAGATGAGGCACATTAACTTGTTTTGGAAAAGACTGATATACATACATATCCTTATTCCTCATTTGGAAGTCGTCTATTTTCCTGTTTTCCATGCCTCAAAATGTATTAAATATTTGCAAAATATTTAATAAATTTGAAATAATTTGACTCATGTTAGGTAATAACAAGTATAAGGGTTGACTGGAAACTTTCATTCCAGTGAAATGCTCCTGAAACTTAGATTATGCTTGCTGCATATTTCTGGTTAATCCAGCATGAAGTGCTACTTTAAATTAGCATCTGATACATTTGGAAAAGCTTTAATTGAGGCTTTATTTAATTAAATCTCTGAGTTGAAAAGACCTATTTTCAGAGTCAAAATAATTTCACATTTTCTAAAAGGAATAATTGTAGTGCTTGTATATAGTATTGCTTTATAAGAAATCATTTTCTTATTCCAAAATTGCAGCCTTAATAAATGTATTTTCCTTGATGAATTTGAGGGGACAGACTTTCACCTGGGATAAATCAGTATTACTCCAATTATTTCAATATGGATCAAGCAGAAGCTTCTAGTTGTGACTGCATGCTCTGCAGAAATGATATGCAATTTCAGTAATATTGAAGCATCATATATACGTAAACTTTTTTTTTTTTTTTAAACTGAAATGATTATATCATTAACTACAGCAAAAACTGGAGATGAACAAAAGACCTCCATCTGGGACTTCATCTACGTCTAAAAGCACATCACCAACTCTCACACCTTCCCCATCACCCTCCCCGTCTCCTAAGGTTCACAACACAGAGTCCTCTCTCTCTTCTTCTCACAGACAGGCCAAGAGCAATGGTTCCAGCAGTGGTACTATTACAGAAGATGGTGAGTAGGTCACTGTAATTACAGGAGATTCATTCATCAAGAGCACAAAGTGTTGAAAGCTATAACTGTACTGGATTAGTGTGTGTCTGTATGAGAGTGAGAACTTTTTTCTTTCTGGAAAAAATATTTTGGTGTTTCTTACTGGGAGATTGGCATTCCTGCAGTAACTGGCTATTTCTCTCCCAAAAGCAGTGACACTTTCCATTTAGAGGGACATTGGTACCATCTTAAAGCTAGCGTAGAGCATGTAGGTAAGCCAGTCTTATGTGGCCTCCGTTCTTCTCCCCTTTCTAGCTTAAATCCTTTTTTTCCACCCTTTGCTGAGGGTAGAAAATGCACTTTCTCCAAATTCAAAATTAAAACCTTTTTTTAAAAATGCAGTGAAGCACATCACTACAGAAATACAATTTTGATTCATAGCAAGTCATAGGTACATGCAATTGATTTTTAAGAGCTGTGTTGCATTTATTTTTTTTAAACTACAAAATCAGCCTTATTTTGACCTTAGCTTTAACTTTAGGTCATAAGAAAATAATGTTATTACTTTTCCAGTAAGATTACTGCCTTTTAAGTTGAACTTTTAGGTCTAAATTACAACACTTTATTTTATAAAGTCACGTTACTGTATTGGAAACAGGATATCAATTACTTTGTTTTCTTCTGTAAACATCTCAGAAAAAGCGAAAACAATAACATGACTCAGAATCTTTTAAATAAGAGATGGGGATACCTTTTATCTGGTTTCTGCAGGAGGCACTTTGTACTTTTTTTGGTTTTTTGAAAGTGTCCATATTGATTTTGTTTTCATTTATGCTAACTTTGTCCATTGACACTGCACTTCCATTTGACACTAAAGAGAGGTGATATTTGACCTGCTTTCTGTCCTCTCGTCATGGCTTAACTGTAACATATTGTACTGACTGCTGGAGAAAATCCCTTCACATTTTAGTTAGTGCCATTTTATAACGATGGCTTGATAGCGTAAGAGTTGTCGGTTTAGAAATACATGAAGGGAAGAGAACTTGCTGTCGGATGAGAAGGGGAGTTCCCCAAGCTATCAGCTGTTACAGTCTCACCTGGAGAAGCAGGCCTTTGTGGCTGCACCACTAGTGCCGTGATACAGTGAGTTTCCTCTGTAGCAGAGGGATAGGTAGTCAGAAGCCTAAGTAGTTCTGGATTCATTGTGCTCGCATAGTTAAGTGGCCCTTTAATTCAAGGGCTGGCTTTACTGTGAGCTGGTTCAGCAGCGATGGTACAAATGCTCAAAGGCACAGCAGTAATCAGAAGAATAAGTACTGAAGGCCTGCAGTGTTAACTTCTTCTTTCAAGTAAACTTAAATGAATTAGAGAATAGATTTGCATTGGATATTACTGTGAAGGAACAGTAGGCAGCTGGGTTCAGAGGTGTGCATGGTTTCTTTTTAGGCAACCACTTGGTGGACCATCAACAGCATGTCCCTATTCTGAAAACCAGCGATGTAGAGAATCATGAAAGACGAAACCATGTGAGAGTAAAAGGAGGCTCTGAAAACTTGGAGAAAGGTAATCTCGCTCTACTACTACAGAGTAGTACAAAAGAGGTGCTAAATAGGAGTAATGTGGCAGAAGTAGTCAGAGCTCTGGGAACCTTTGCTTTCTCCAGGGATGCAGGTAAGGAGAGGAGATATGAGTAGAGCAAAAGAAAGACCTAGTGAAAAAGCAGAGGGGAAACAATGTTATGCAAGAGTTGTAAAACAGAGGTTTCAGTTTTGTTCAAACTTAATGTATAATACCAGAACTGAAAGAGGAAAAGAAAATGTGAAAGGCCTACAACTGCAAGCATTCTCTGTGTGCGTGAAAAGTGTTAGATGTTATAATTGTTTATGACTGCAGGGCTCTGGGCTCAGAGACCCTGAAAGTTTCTTCCCATATCACAGCCTATAATTTAAGCCCACTAAGGTGATAAAAAAATGAGAAAGCTAACTAACAACCTAAAAGAAAAAAAGGTTAGTAATATATCTAAGGGCTTCTAATGAAACTTCTGGTTTTTTTCTGTGAGATTGTGTTTTTCATCAAACTGCATGGAGAAGTTCTCATGCAATGTTTTTAAAGCTGGTTACGTTTTCCCATGAATTAACCTCAGTTAGGGTACTAAAGCTTTTAGCCTGAAACCATGCCAACCTTTACAAATCATGTTAAGTGTACCGAGTTATTTGACCTTGAGGTAAAAACCAAAAACCCCAGCAGAATGTAAGACTCAACTAGAATTTTTCACTTCAGTTTTCTGTGGGCTCTTCTATGTAAAGAAGGAGACTTCTAGAATGGTGCATAGAGCAGTGTGTCCATCTCAAGATACTTGACGTCTTTTTAGAAGCTTGGAGACTGAGATTCTCTTTCGTGTGTCTACTGTTGATGAAAGAAAAGGGACAGTCAAAAGACAAAGTGAAATAAATAAATCAAATTATACTTGGGAATGGAATAGTGATATCTTTACAATGAAACGGAGTTTATATGGGGAATATTAAATATAGTTTGGTTGTGTAATGTAATAATTCATGTTCTTCATTTTGACTTAGTTTAACTGACCACATTGGTACTTCTGGGAAAAAAAATAGTCACTTGTAACAGCAAAGCAATAAAAATAAACAGAATCCGTAGTTGAGAGAGGTATTTAAGAGAGGTAATGGTGGGTAATTCTAAAACTGCACTTACACTTTTAAACTGTCTAATCACATTTTAAATGTGTGGGAAAAGTCATTATCAAATCCTCCATCTTTGAATTTCCTTAGACTTTGAGAGGGAACCCAATATCCAGTGCCGTTAGCCTTGGAAGATAAGCTTAGGAAACTTAAATCTGCCCAGGTTTCATCTTAGCTAGACTTCAGCTGTCTGTGTTCAAGATTGCTGGATGTCAGGCACTTGAGGAGGAGAGGTTCAGATATACCCTTGTTGTATCAGTAAGCAACTGCGTAGTTGCTTACTCTACACTTTGCCTTCCTGGATCATGACATAGAAATGCACCATTCAGTTTATTGCCTGCTTGAGGAGTTTTGCTGTCTAACCTGCATGATCTGGGGCCAAGCACCTGCATTTTAGGCATTGAAGTGCCCCAGCTGTCCTTAGTGGTTTGGATTTTTAAGATCCTTTTAATGAGGAATAAAAGCAATACAACAGAAAGATTTTATCCTAGCAAGGTAAGTCTAGATAGAATTACAGTATGCAGAAGTAGGTGAGAACACAATAAGTCAATATTTTAATTTCTGATGCAGATTGAATATGATTGGTTTTTTGTTATCATGTATCACTGTGTGGAATATATGTTTTAATATATATTTTCAGCACTTAACAATGCAGAGGTCACTAAAATCTTTCCTGATCCATGGCGGGGGGGTGTGTGTGTTTTCTTTTTCTTTTCTATTATTACAGATGAGCTGACTGGCATCCTTAAAAAATTGTCCCTTGAAAAATATCAACCTATTTTTGAGGAACAAGAGGTACATCTTTTTTAAAAGATTTATTTTTTACTGTTTTAGAAAAAGTAGGGTGTGACACACATTGCCTCAGAATTGTGATCCAGAATCTCAAATTTAAAGTTTTACAACCATTTTCTGGTTGAGAGAGGACCTTGAAACGTGGACCAAGCGGTGTTCCTGGCATTCTCCAGGATACTGCAAATATCAGTGCTTTTTACACTGAACGTACAATTTTGATATAGAAAGGTGCTTCAGATTTTTTTTCTCTCTGTTTTTGCACTCTGCTTTTTCTATATATGTCTATATCCAATGTGTCTAAACAGTTTATAGGACATAGTGTATTATCCCTGGAATCAGAGCTGACAGAGAACAGCAGGGCGTGAGTCACTGAGATGGCTGCTTTCTCTTCTGTACTTGCTACAAATAGGCTACAGGAGAATTAAACTGGGGAACTTAAGCATCCCTGTAGATGAGACCTGTGACAGTGACTTGCCTGAAGGATGCAATGAAAGGAAACATTGTTGAAAATTAAAATAATTCATTACAACATTTAAGACAATATCACATGTGAGCAATAATTGTATGTTTGTTTGGCAAAAGGCAGAGGGTGGTGAACGGACATACAATAAATTGACATTGCTGCAAAGTTCAGAGTTCAGCACCACAAACACAGATTATTTAGCTGCATCACAATACACTGTGCTTATTATTCGTCCTTGACGTGATAGGGAAGAGAGCATTTGTAGAAATGAATATGCTCTGTGTGTGAAGGTTATATCAATATGAAAAGTTTTAGATGTTTGTTCTTATCACAGCCTTATGGATGTGTTGATATAATAAAAACTGATATATGAACAAACCCTAGGTTTTTCTCAGGAGACACTGGAAAAGTACGCACGATATTCTGAAATTCCAAAAATACTTGGTGTGGGGGGAATAAAAGAAAAGAGAGAAATCTTAGGCTTATTCAACTAGCTGCTACTGTAAGTAGAGGAATTTTTGTGGACAGTATATATTTTGTATTGATAGAGTTTGTCTGGAAAAAAGTTAATCCATTAAAATTTTAAATATGCTATCATAATTAGTTGGATTAACTGCAGATTTAAAACCCAGCAACAGAGTAATAAAGTGGGTACCATTTGGTGCTGGTAATTCATTAAATTATTTTGTAATATTTACATTAAGTCTATACAATTAAAAAAACCCAAACACTTTTAACTTGTAATAGTGAATCTCTGCCTAGGTAAATTTGTCTTGTCTTCCCCTGCCTCCCCCCCCGCCCCCCATATGCAGGTGGATATGGAAGCCTTCCTTACACTTACTGATGGTGATCTGAAAGAGCTGGGTATTAAAACCGATGGATCAAGGCAGCAAATTTTGGCAGCTATTTCTGAACTGAATGCAGGAAAGGTACATTTTAAAGCACTATACTTGGTAAATTAATTCAAGGTTTGCTTAATTGTTAACCTAGCATATATTTCAAAATTCAGTTGCAGATGTTAGTTAGAAAAGCCAAATGAATGTTTTCCAAACAAAATAGTTAATGTATTTCATTAGTGAAAAATATCTTCCTTTGTGTTACTCTCTGTTCTCTTTCATTAACTTTTTCCTAGTTCAGTGACTGTAGAGTTCTTTTACAGAATATTGGCAATTATATCAGAAGCTGCTGGTAACATGAACATGGGCAATATTGCAGTTACTGAACGTTGATTTCAGTGATGGTAAAAAGACTCATCTGTCCTCTATAGTCCGGCTCTAGAATGTAATGTAAAAGGAAAGGTCTCCTTTGTTTTGCATAAGGTTTTTGATTTCTCTGTGATTAAGGAAATAGCACTTCTCTCATTCCTTACACTTTTATTGCCTTTTAATTTTATATTGACATAAACAAATCTGCTAAGAATGGCATACGGTGAGCAATGTTCTTGTCAGAGGGATAATGAACTGGAGCATCTCTTTAGCCCTGCTGACACTTCTCAGCTGCTTTTTCAGTTCTGAAATCCATTCTGTCTCTGAAACTGGAAGCTCAGATAAACAAAACATAATCTCCTCAAGTTAAGATCAACAGCAGCAAGTGATGAGGCTAAAAATTAGGGGAGGTGGATGATGCTCCATGCTATAAAGCTATGAAGAAAATCATAAAAATGTTTCTATTGGTGTCTGGTAGTTTCAGGAAAAGATTACTACAAGGTTTTCTACATATCTGCGAGGTAAGGATTTGTTGTTATTCCTAATAGTACACTGTGACTCTCTGGGCATAGACACACATATTTACACATTTTTTTGTCAACTCTCACTAATTTTTTTTTTTTAAACAGAAATTTAAGAATACCTTAATTTAATTTATTGTGCTTTTACAGGGACGAGAGAGACAGATTCTACAAGAAACTATACACAATTTCCACTCTTCCTTTGAGAGTAGTGTTAGTAACACACGACCTCCAGGTCACTCCCAGCGTAAGTAGCACCTGAAATTAATTGAAAAATGTATGGATACTTTTAATTAATACTGACTAGAACACAGAATGTGACAAACAAGCCAGTTAACTGCTTTCTGGGTTATCATGATAGATGTGTGTCTGTGTCTTTTGCTCAGACTATAAAGAAGATTTCAAGGTAAAAAGGCAGAGATATCTGTAAGATTTTTGTATACGCTTCAGTACTATCTGAAATAAGCATAAGATTTTTGTTATGCATTACTAAACACAGAAAATGGATGTATAGCAAACTGTAGTATACAGTATACTGTATGTAGTGTGTGTATATATATCAGCAGTGGGAGGTGTGTTTCTGTATGATACATAATTTACTTTTGCAAAATACTCTTTAGAGGAGACAATTTTCTTTAGTGTGATCAAGTAGATTAAATATATTCAAGGTTTACAATGTAGTATACTGGCTTAGATAGCTATTTTAATTATTTATGTATGTATGCATTTAGTTATTTTGTATAGGTAATATGTTTATATGATTGCCTATAGTCAGTTTCTTTGGAATGTATCTATTCTAACCACCAGTGTTAATTGCTAGCTATTGCTCAAGAAACTGCCTCTTAAAATGTACTATCTATAACCGAAATGTACAGAAAGGTGTTGCTGACCTGTAACAATGAATACATTTACTACAGTCACCCCTAGATATAAAAGTTGTAAATCTCTGTCCTGCCAGCCACCTGAGCCAAAGGCAAATACACATCTGTTACTCAAGGTTAAGGAATGGGGCAAAACCCATTAGTATGTGTATTTCTGGATCCATGTTTTAGGAGGAACATGAAAGCCGCTGAATGGCCTTGACAAATTCACCATGTTAAAGTGCCTCTTATTCTCATTCAGTTGCTTATTTTGCTGCTTGCATGTGCTCACAAAATGATTTCATTTGTTTAGTGGTTATGTTAAATAATATTTGAGGTATTGTGTGCTTTAGGAGGCCTTAATAATGAGCAATTCCCTTTTTCAATCTCAGTCAGCTGAGTATCACTAGATATATGAAAGCAGGTGCTAACTGTTGTCCTACTGTTGTCTTGGGGAACACTGGGCATTGCTGGGGTCGTCAGTCAGTGTGGGCTACTTTCTGTATTCTGTATAGTCTGCTTGGCTGAAAGCCACTGTCAGGTGTCACTATGCGTTGTGCGGCTTCCCATCCTCAGAGTAGTCGGCATGTGTGGGAACTTCGGGATGTCTCTTGATAACATCCCAGACTTGAAGAGCCTCTTCTGTAGGTACTACTAGGTGAGGAGAATCTGCTGTTTGGGATTTGATAATATAGTGCAATGAACTGGAATCACTCAGGAACTGAAGAAGTATTCAGATGTAACGTTTCTGTGTGAGAGCTCCATGAAACAGATTTGTCTGTGAAACAGCAACAGAAGCACTAACAGAGACGGAAGAGGAAGAGAACATGTAGATAAAAGAAGTTTTTGCACCAGGTAAGCTGCTTTTTATTGTAAAAAGTAGCAGTGGGACCCTTATGCACTCTCTGGAACTTCAAGTAATTTCCAGGAATGTGTAATATTTCAGAGTGTAAGAGCAGCTGTACTGAGTCAGATCCAAGGTCCATACAGTTGTGTTCAGCTTTTTCATCCCGTCTCATTTGACACTGGTGTGAAGAGCTGCTTACTTTCATTTGCTGTGAACTTGCCATGTCCTGACTTCTTTTGCTTCATCCTACTGGATCAGAAGATACAGTGGACAATTGTTCCCTCTTCACTGCCTCCATGTCACTGATGATTTTACCGATACCTGTGATGCTTTTCCTCAGACATGTTTTTTTCCAGATGGAAGACATAGCGGCTGCTTAGTCATTCCCTATACCATAGATTTTCTGACCTTTTTTCCTTTTCTACTATATAATTTCAAACTTGGAGATACCAGCCTGGCATAAAATATTCAAGATGTAGGCATACCATGGATTTCCACATAACACAGTGATGTTTGGTTTTTAGTGTGTTCTCTATTTTCAGTTCTCTTGCCCTTTCCTAGTTATTTCTAGTACTCTGCTTTTTTGGGTATAACTGAAGACTGAATTGGTATTAATTGGAACTCTCTCTTACAATGCAGCTCATCTACTGGGTTCAAGCTCAGAGCCTATCATTTTATATAACCACTCATACATTGTTTTTTCCATATGCCTTACTTCGTATTACTTCATATTTATCTTCACCAAATTTTGTCTGCCATCTTGTTGTCTTGGCAAGTCTCATGAAGTCCTTTTGCCAGTCTTCTGTCTGCCTTTCTTTTTATTTACATGGATAACTTAGGAAAGTTTGTCACTTCACTCTGTATGCCCTTTCAAAGTCATATATTGAATATCCTGAGTCATTGTGCAGATCCCTATGAAATACTAGCGGCGAGTCTCTCCACTATGGAAAAAACCACTGTTTACTCCCACCTTTTGTCCTCTGCCTTCCTAGCCAATTGTTTATCCACACAAGAAATTTTCTTTTTACCCTCTTGGCTTCCATATTGTCTTAAGAGCCAGCCTTGGACCTTGTGAAATCCTTTTTTTAAAATCCAGGCATCAGGTGGATTTCCTTTATCTAAAAGACTGTTGGCACCTTCAAGGAATTCCAGTAGGTTGGTGAGGCAAGACTTTTCAAATCCCTTTTTGATTGTTTTCCACAAAATTTCAGATTCTTTATTATAGTTTATGCTAATCTGCCTGGTACTACTGGCCATCTCACTGGTCTGCGTTTCCCTGGATCTGCTCTTGAACTATTAAAAAAATTTAGCATTGTTTTTATCACTTCTCAGTTATGTGGCAATTTAAACAAGAACCTGTGTTCTGTACTCAGCAGTTCAGCTGTTTAATCCTTGTGTTCCTCTAGAACATCTGGCTTAGCAATTTGTTATTATTTGCTTTGTGCATTTGTTTCATAACCTTTTTTACCAATACTTCAGGTTAAGATACCTTGGACTCCCACATAAAGAAGGCTTCTGAAATGGGAACCTTCCCAGGCTTTTCCATGGTGAATACATTTAGTTTTTCTGATGTGAACTTACTTCTCTAGCTCCTTACACTCTAATCATTGATTGACATGATGGCATCTGTAACTGGCTGCCTCCTGTGATGTCTTTGAAAAGTTATATGTGAAATTTTCATGCTTTTTGCGTGGTCCACAACCACTGGTTTCTCTACAGCTCTTCCTAGGAGCCTGTCTGGACACCATTTGCAAGAAAGCCAGTTCATGATTTGCCCTTTTAGAAAGCTAGAGGTAGCTCGCTGGATAGTAAAAACATCCTGCTCTTCCAGCTGAGTCAATATCGCTGTTTTCACACCTATCACTCTGATTTGCTCAATATTTTGAGTAATTTTAAAAGCTCAATACCTTAAACAGAGTGGCTGCCAGTGTAGCTCTGCTTTTATGAAGTTTCCAGCCTGTAGGGCTGTAAAGAAGACAATGAAATACAATTTGAATATATCCATAAGACTCAGAAATGAAAAAGCAGGGGAAAAGGAACTAAGTCCTCACTTCCTGGAAATGTAGCTTACAATCGTGGGAGGTCTGTAGGCTGACTGCCATCACCAAGCCTGCGTATGTCTACAGCTTCCACGCCCTTCCCCATCCATAGCTCCAATGCCCACTTAGCTTCAGTTCCTCCCAAAATGCCCCAATCCACACTGCCCAGGCTGAGCCCCTCTCCTGCTGCCCCTGGGTCAGGAGCTGTTGCTGCTCATCAAGCCTGGTCTGAGATGGCAGGCAACAGAAATAGAAAACCACCTAGAGGAGTGTTTCTAGAATGGAAAAGAGAACTGCAGTGATTATCTGCAGTTACACTTCTAAAGGATGTGGGAGAAGAAAACAACGATAAGCAGAAAAAGTAAAAGCAAGACCATCAGAAGTAGAGGATTGATGGTATAACTAATTTCACACTACAGGCTTGTTTAGAGAAGATACTACAGTTTCTTCTTGGGTGTCGGTTTTTGGTTTTTGGGGTTTTTTTGTGCTAACTCAAAATCAGTTGCTCGCTTGTATCCTCAGCTAGCTTCTGGGTGAGCATCTCTTCCTGAGGTCATTGCTCCTGAACTGACTGTGATACTACAAGAACTCATAGAAAAGTTGCTGAGTGTTTGTTGAGTTGTGGCAGATGACCTATTTCAATTATAATAAAGCTCACTGTTGGGAGAAAGATTCCTTTGTATGTCAGTTGCTGTGTCATCCCTGGGGCTGGAAGCGACATGATTCTGCTTTGCAGAAAACAACAGGCTTTGACATACGCTTGTTTTCTGTCAGAAGGATACTGAGACCGCTTCCTCCCCACCCCGCGGCAGCGATACTGGGTTAGGCTGTGGGAGCTCCATATTCCAGTCCTTGCCTGAAGTGCCTAGGGCAGGTGACTGCCCTAACTGCAGTATAAATAATTACGGGTTACTGGTCCTGTAAGCCGTTAGGTTCGGGGGCACCATAGTTCTTGTCCGTGTTCTGATTAGGCAAACAGTACTTGCATGGAGAGTGTTGCTTCTGTCTCTTTTTTTTCCATGGAAATTAATTGGTGACCTTCAGAAAATTCTGCCAAAATTAATTCATTCCAAGAGTGAATATTACAGGGGTTTTTTGACACTTTGGTAGTTTTCAAGGGAAAAAAAAAAGGCCTGGAAAATTGCCAATGCATGCTAATCACCCTGTCCTTGATAGAGAAACTACTAGGAAGATACTTCTTCTTTATAACCCAGTGAACTGTGTCAAACAAATACAGAATTAGCTTGCTGCTTCACCATTTAAATGTAGAGCAGATGACCAGCCCCTGGAGGTATGAGGCAAGATGACTGCTCTGAGGAACAAAATGCTCCTCCTTGGTCTGGACTGAAACACCAAGTGGCAGCATGAAGTCCAGATTTCGGAGGAAACTGGATTTAAGAAATTATATCACCCTAGGAGATGTTTGTATTTGTAGTTTTCATAGATTCATAGAATGGTTTGTGTTGGAAGGGACCTTAAGGATCATCTAGTTCCAACCCCCCTGCCATGGGCAGGGACACCCTCCACTAGACCAGGCTGCCCAAAGCCTCATCCCACCTGGCCTTGAACACTTCCAGGGAGGGGGCCTCCACAACTTCTCTGGGCAACCTGTTCCAGTGCCTCACCACTCTCACAGTAAAGAATTTCTTTCTAACATCTAATCTAAATCGACCCTCCTTCAGCTTAAACCCATTACCCCTTGTCCTGTCACTCCACTCCCTGATAAACAGTCCCTCTCCAGCTTTCCTGTAGGCCCCTTCAGGTACTGGAAGGCCGCAATTAGATCTCCCCAGAGGCTTCTCTTCTCCAGGCTGGACAACCCCAACTCTCTCAGCCTGTCCTCATAGGAGAGGTGCTCCAGCCCTCTGATCAGCTTCGTGGCCTCCTCTGTACTCAAAGGCGACCTGTTTGCTTACAAGAAACATCCAGACTTTTTGAATGCCCAAGTGCCAGGACTAACTGTTTAGGGTTTGAGTGGATTTTTTGGGGGGGGTGTGTGTGTGTGGAGTGGTGTCAAGATTCATGCAGTCATCAAGTGGATAATTAAGAGGTCGAACAAGTCTGGCAATGGTCTGCCCATTCATTGAAAGAAGCGACACCAAAGGAGAGCAAGCTGCATCTCAGTATAGACTTGCCAAATCAAAACTGAAAAGCTGGAAAAAGTTCATGTGAATTCTATGAACCTATGGGAGAAAAAAGGTGCAAACTAACTGAAATTATTTTTTACAGAAGAACAGAAATAAAATCCCATGTGCTAGTTATAATCGTATATAAGGCAGTGTTACATTTTAGATCTGTGATAAAAAATGGAAACAGTTCATGGAGTTACAAGCCCCCCCAAGTCTAGGGCTTGTAACAGAATTTGCCATTTCTACAACAATGACACAAAAAAAGCAAGAGAGCATCCAAGGTTTATACTCTGAAGGACACAATCTTTTTCTCCCAGGGCATTTCTTTACCTCATTGTGAAAAAAATCAACAAAGATTTGTTAGAGGTAAAGCTAACTGCCAGTTGGCTTAGTTTCTGATATCAAGTTTATTGAAATACTTAAAGCTGAGCTTCATCACTTGGTACAGACATCCAGCTGCTCTCCCCCACCTAAACATAACACTTCTCTTATATAGGTGGGAAGAAAAGAGAACACCCCGACATCTAGCAGGGGCACTGAACAAAGGGAGGACTTAGATACCAAAAGAATAAACTGAATATTCTCCAGATACAAGTTAAATGATGAGTAACTATGATGAAAAAAGAATATGATGTCATTCAATCTATAATTCTTTGCAGTAATTCTGGTCTTCCACTTTCTCTGTACATATAATAGTATGTAGCATATTGATACATGCTTACATATATGTATCTGCAGACATATGTACCTACATATGTAGGTGTTTTAAAAGATGTGACAGAATGAAGTGGAAGAGAGTGGGTGGTCACTTGTATATTTGCTTTCCACTTCTGGATTCAGAGTCAAAAATATCAAATGGAAATTATCCAAAGGAGGGAGTTGGAGAGATTGCAGTATGAGAAGTATAAATAGGAATAAAACCAATATAGACTTGCAAATAAAAATCATACAGGATTCGGATAGTCACTTGCCGGAAAGGCACGCATTGAGAAAAGAGAGATACTGGAAAGGTTTGTGGCAGTAGATGACCTTTTCGCACGTGACTCTCACTTTTCTTACCTTCTCTGTGCAGGAGAGGGCTTAAGATGACTAAAATGAATTAACAGGGTCAGATTGTTGGGAGTCTGGTATAAAAATGATATTGGGAAATGTGGGCGTGTTGCCGGTAATTGTGGAATTACGCTGTTGTCTTTAAAGCTGTGAGTCTTGCTGGTTGCAGTTTTTCGGATTTTTTTTTTCTTTTACAGCACCCGGCTGCTCTATAAAACCGCAAGAAGCTGTTTCTCCTAAAAGGTAGCTACTGGAAAAAAAGATTTTTTTTCTTATGGTGAAGTTTGACATCTAGCTGAGTAAATCCAAGTGTACAAATGAAAATTGGAAAAGTTATTCCTAACTATACCTGTATAGGACTTTCTGCAGTAATGTACTTAAAATTGGAATCCCACAAAGAATCAATGAAAACAGTAAAGAGATTGCTTTTATAGTTCAACCAAAGTTGAATTGTTCAAGGCGTCAGTGGTCTGGATTTGAGAAGAAAAAGTCACAAGAACAGGAAGAATGAATGACCGTATAAGATGATTGATGTTTTCATTCCTCCCTTGCCCAGAGATGAGGAACCCATAGGAGGCCTACATGGGCACAGTCAAGAACAGCAACAGCATGGAAGAAGGCATGGAGACCACCATGAATTATGAGAACTTCTGCGTGGAGAAATATATAAACTGAGTATGCCTCTGTTGGCTGGATACAGATAAAGGAGTCCAAATTAAAAATGTAATGGTGTCCAAATTAAAAATGTAATGGTGTCATGAGAAGGAATATAAAGGAAAAGTAATGCTGCACTCTTCATTAACCAAAATACATTTTATCTATTCAGTAGTAAGAGGTTAGAACAGCAGTAAAAGTAATTATGACATACCTGTTTGTAAAAATAGCACTTTATTTAAGGAAATGCGTAATCTGTCACCAATATTTAAACAGAAATAGTGTTAAAATATTTTATATTGCCGATTGGTTGTTTTGAGAATAAAACCATTTAACTGATATTGGCTGTGGGGGTTTTTTTTTTGAATAGTAACACTAGCAGATCCTTAAAAAACACTTTTCTAACTTTATTTTTGTAATAATTTTGAAAGGACTAGTATAGTAATTGTGAGTGGAAATAATTTTGTGCTTAGTAAATACAATTTTTTGTTAAGCAATTAAAATACAAGTCATCAGAAGCCTCTGACACTATATTTCTCTTTCTGAAGACTCAAATATGTAACTTTACCACTGACTGAATTCAGTGCAAGTCCAGGAGTACTAATGCAGGTAAAGTCAAGAAGATCTTGGAGCTCAAATGCAGAAGAGCAATCTCAAGTAATTATTTCTGTACAGAACTAGCAATTTTGTATTTCTCCACACTCCTCACTGTATTGGTTTTAGTGGAGTTTAGCAAAAATAGGGATAGAAGTGAGTGTAATGATAGAGACAACAGCCCCGGTGAAAGCGGTGATGCCCCTGCTGTGATGGCTTCATTGCTTTGGCCATCAGAGGTACCACTTCAGGTTGCTGATAGCAGATAGCAGAGGTGTGCGTATCAGAGTGACCTTGAACACAGGTAGCTAAATCCCTAGGAGGAAGCGGAGAAGAGGTTACGGGGGTATTGCAGGAAAATGATGGTTACGAGACAATTAGGGCCATCAGAGTCTGTTAGTACCCTGAGGTCATTGGCGGTCATGCCATCAACATTTCAGGTGTTCATAGTATAGCCACGTGCAAAATAATATGTGTTCCATTTTTCTTTTTCAATGCATGTACATCAACGAATTCATAACGTGATCAACATTTAGCATGGTATTTTATGTTTCTGACGTGTCTTATGCCCAAGGAAATCACTCCTTATGCAGAATTGTGCTTCAGGATTAATTTCAGCTTTAGGGTAAAAATACGTAATTTCTGCTTTCACAGTTTTCAAGAGCTGCTACTAAAGATGACATGGCAGGACAGATCTACAGAAATGTTGGGTGCAAACCGTATAGCATTAAGCTAATGGCCCTGTCCTTTCCTGAAGAAATGCGGACAGTTTTGGTTAAAACCCTTCAAAATGCAGCAGAGAAATAATTGCAGCTTCTTATTAAAATTAAGGTGCTTCTGAGCCAAAAATGCATGGCGACACGTTGGAGCTGCTGTCAGTGTAACTGGGAATAAGTGATCTGTAACGAGCCGAAGCATCTCGCCTGCTGCCTCGTGCCCACGGGCCCTATGGCAGCACAATTTCTCCCTACAGTTTTGTGCTGTTGCTGCAGCCGGCGGCAATCCAAACATCCCATACCCTCTGCAGGGAGTCACCTCAAGCCAGCTCATAGGGAAACCTTAAGGTGAGTGAGGAGGCTTCAGCTGTTCCAGTTCAGAGCTTGCAGGCCTTGTTCTTTGGAAGGAGAAGTACTCACCTGCAGTAAATTCAGGGGGTGGATGTTCATTAAATTTTTTTTTTTAGGTCCTTTTCAGTAAGACATGGAACAGTATTTAAGTGTGAAAGATACTTCACAAGGCTGAGCGATGCATTCTTTCTAAAATCTAAGAGGGTTCAAATTCACACATACCACTGCCCAGAGGACTGTAAGAACCTGAAGGCTGTAAGGCCAGGTAGGGGCATGCTTCATTCTGCTGGCTGAGTCTGTCTTGCTGTGCAGAAAATGATTCAAGATTCACGGTGTGTGGCCCCGTGAAACACTGGTGTAGGAATGGGAAGAGTTAGGCTTTAGTTCCTCTAGTTGATACCTTTATTTACCAACTCCTAAGCTACACAGTAACTGAGGGTAAGCAGTGCTTTGGATTTGGGAATGTTAGCAGAAGTACATCAAAGAACAAGCAGCAAAGAGATTTATATAGGAACAAAAAGACACAGTTTTAGAGTTTGGGAACCTTTCATATCTTCTGCTGCGTTTATTTCTTAAAGGTGGTCTGTTCCTTCTGCCTGATGGAACTGCCATCGTAAGTGGAGAAACAAACCGAGTTGCTTTCCATGGCTGCTTTTTATGGCTCTGAGAGGAGGTAAATTTGCAACCGACACCGACATTTATGTGTCAGTGTGTAAGGGCTGGCATGGGTCGTTGCATAAACTCCAGTGCAGGCAGCGGAGGTCTGGTCAGTACAGTCACCGGGGCCTCAAGCCAGTGCCTGACCAGCCTAGGCCGGGAGCTTGGGTCAGTTGTCCAGACATCTACCAGCACTTGCATGCCCTAGGGCATCCAGAGCGCCCCTAAGGAGTGCCAGCCATGACGCTAAGTGAAGGTGATGATCAGTTTGTTGCAGACGGTTGCTTGAACAAAGAGACCATTCAGAAGTGGAGACCGTCAGTTCATTGACCTGTCCTGTTTGTCAGAGACATTCAAAGGTGAAAAGCTGTTTCCCATTTACTGTTCATTTTCTGTGTCCTCCTTTTTAGCTTAAATGAAAATCTTTGTTAGCAAAGTTTGTTTACCTCATAATGAAAAGTGATACCTTCTGGGTTTTGCCAAAGAAGTAAACACTAGAAGAAACAGTTCTTGTTTCAGTCTAGAATTATGGACTTGACTAATCTGTAGTTGTTAACCCTAAGATGTCTCATTTTTGCTGACGAGTACTGTTACTTTACAAGAAGCTTTTAGAAGGTTCTTTCAATTTCATTTTCTTTTTTTCTGCACTTTGAGCATTAATCAAGATCAGATTTTAAATAAAGATACTTCATTATCTGGAAATGATTCAAGCAGTCATTTGTAGTATTTCTCGTGCTTCAGCAAATGCCTCAGAAGCCAGATAGCTTCTCAAGGGAACAACTTTGGTTTCCAGAGTGAAGGGGAACATAAAAGTTCATGCAAACAGATTTCTTCAATACCAAGATCACCTTAGTTTAGAATTGCTTGGCTTGTCTGACTCTGACACTAATAGCCTCAAACTTGCCACTTCTAGATTTTATTTTATTTCAAAGCCCTCTTGGCAGTACAAGGCTACATTTAGTGGGAACAGGCTTTGTCCATTAAACACGAAACTTCTTATGCTACATTTAAAGTTCATTTGGAATATTTTATTTTCCAGTCTCTCAGAAGTTTGTATTACTGAAATAAACTCTTAATGCAATGTCCTCCTTACAGTGTCACAGCAAAGAATTGTTTCAAAGCAATTTTTGCCACTTGTCATTCACAGCATTCCAGTGTGCATTAAAACTTAATGGAGTTAACACCCAGTCATAAAAAAAAAAAAAAAAAAGCAAATAAATTTTTGAAGTATGATTGCCATATTCCCAACATGGCATCTATTGCATTTTAATTGGCTTCTTATTCCTATGGGTTCTCATCAGTAGGTATGTACAACACTCTCAGAATAGGTCTGCCTGGTCTTAAGAAGGGTGCCCTATCATGGCTGTCAGCAGAGTGGCTGCTGGAGCAGGGTTCCTGCAGGTGATAAATGCTTAAACGTGAATGGAGAAAAACAGGCCCGTTCAAGACACATGCTTATAAATGGTCTAAAAATAGTCTGTGTTCACGCATATAGTTGATATATGGCTGTGAGTTCTTGTTTTTAGTAAGCCTAAGCAGTTTGTAACACCACAGAATCAGTGACCTGCAATTAGCTGGAGCAAAAATTGCCATTTTGCTGAGTTGCGGAACAAAATCACTTTGCACAGAGAGCAGCCAGCAAAGTGCAATGGATTTGATCACTGTGGGCTTGCTTTCAGTTGTTCTCAACAGATTTCCTTATATATATTTTTTCCAAGTCACTCTCTACTGCCAGTTTGTCCTAAGAAGGGGAAGGTGGAATAAAAGGAGAACAAATTGCAAAAACTTAGGAACAGAAGCACAGATAGTATTTTTACTAGATTGGGCTCCCTGGTTTTCTTTCCAGGATCTGCCTCTCCTTTAGGCTGATTCTTGAATAGTCAGAATTAATATTGAATGCTCTAGGACTCACTTTCTTCAGCAGCTCAGACTCCACTCAATTTTTATCAGACTCTCAGTTCAAAATTAATTGCTCACATTCCTTTACTCAGTGAGCAAACAGAAAGCATCGGTCTCTGTGCTGGTAATTAAATGGTGTATGCAGAGGTCCACCCTTCCAGCCATCTGGGCTACAGAATACAAAATATAGTTCCAATTTATAGATGCTCCTAATACATTGTATTGTTTATCTCCTATCATGCGTTTTAATTGCTTATTTGGTGTATGTGTCAAGCACACACACAAACTGTAGTCCTTAACAATGCTACAGATTCATTTCACAGAATCACAGAATGGCTGAGGCTGGAAGGGATCTTGGAGAGCATCTTGTTCTACCCCTCCCTGCTCAAGCAGGCCACCTAGAGCTGGTTGTCTGGGACCATGTCCATTGCTCTCCCCTCATCCACTGTGACAGTCATCGTAGAAAGCTATCAGGTTGGTCAACCACAGTTTCCTCTTTGTAACTATTTCCAGAATTATTTTCTCCATCACATTCCTCACAATTAAGGTGAGGCTGATTGGTTCTAGTTCCCTTGATCCTCTTTCTTGCCCTTCTTGAAGATAGGGATGACATATGCTTTTTTCCAGTCCTCAGGAATCTTGCTCAATCACTATGACCTTTCAAAGATAATTGAGAGTGGCCTCGCAGTGACACCAGACAGCTCCCTTAGTACTTGTGGGCGCATCCCATCAGGTCCCATGGACTCATGTATATCATACAACATAGAACCATAGAATGGCCTGGGTTGGAAGGGACCTTAAAGACCATCTAGTTCCAACTCCCCTGCCATGGGCAGGGACACCCTCCACTAGACCACGTTGCCCAAAGCCCCATCCAGCCTGGCCTTGAACACTTCCAGGGATGGGGCAGCCACAGCTTCTCTGGGCAACCTGTTCCAGTGCCTCACCACCCTCACAGTAAAGAATTTCTTCCTAACATCTAATCTAAATCGACCCTCCTTCAGCTTAAACCCATTACCCCTTGTCCTGTCACTACACTCCCTGATAAACAGTCCCTCTCCAGCTTTCCTGTGGGCTCCTTCAGGTACTGGAAGGCTGCTATAAGGTCTCCCCGGAACCTTCTCTTCTCCAGGCTGAACAACCCCAACTCTCTCCGCCTGTCTTCACAGGAGAGGTGCTCCAGCCTTCTGATCTTTTTTGTGGCCTCCTCTGGACTCACCAGAATCTTTTGGAATCCATCTCTTGGAATGCCATGTAAGGATATTTTGTCATCTACGTGTCCCCATCAGACAATACCACGGGTGTTCTGCATACACTTCTGTTAGTCCTTTGATGGTTTACAGACATCCTCTTACAGTGAACTTCAAAGTAGTTTGTCAGCTATATTCCAAGCATCCCATCATTTCAGTTGCATAGCGATAGTATTCATGTTTCCCATTCTGTAGGCATGCTGTGTTGCTTCTTAGCCTACACAGTGATCCATCAGCTTCGGAGTCCTCCTTCCACTTCCTTAGACAAAGCGAGTGAACAGGTTCCAGATAAAATTTGCCAACACTTTCTTATGTTATCAGCATTCAAGCAAGCCCAGCATCATCATGAAGTGGGTGAGGGTCTATTTTAAAATGCTGAGACTTTGGTGGGCTCTGAATATTCTGAGAAAAAAACCCAACCAAAGAACAACAAAACAAAACTCATACATACTGAAGACTGCAATACCCTGTATTTCCTAGACTGATTTAACATAACTCTTGGCACTCACCATGTTGATGAGTACAATAAAACAAATTAATTCAAATAAATGCACAGTTAGGAAACAAGCTATTAGATTTAGAAATAGACAGCAAATCCTGCAATAATAGAATGCCTCTTATGAGTGTAGCCACAGGTGTTTTCCTACATTTTATCCAGATAACAGACTGTGAAGTCATGCTGACTAGTAGTATGATTCAGCCAGAGAGACAGCAGATCTGGGTCCAAGTCTCAAGGAAGCCAATTGCTCCAGGTGCTGTTTGCCACACAGCAATAATCACTTGCAGCCAAGGTCTTCCTTATTTCCTCTGCCTGAGGAGAGATGCAGCTTCTGAACTATCCTGAAATGTTAACCTTAATAATCTGACAAAGATACTGACTTATAATGTTAATATTGTCAATTTGTGGCTCAGTTTAGAGGACAATGGTGTTCTCGGATTATGCAATGCCCCGTGACAGCTCCTAAATGTGCTGGGGTTTGCGATAGCACTGCTTAAATGTAATAATGGTTTTCTACTTGTGGCAAATATGCTTGCTGAGAAGTTCTAACAAAAAAAGAAATGTCCCTTTGTACCTTCAGTAAATACGTAATGAACTAAAGAGCCAAATACTGGCCTGGTTTGTACTGGTGTAACTCCACCAAATCCAAGCTGCTCTGGATTTAAGTGCGGGAAACCGTAACAGAATCTGTGCTGAGATAATCTAGAAATGGAGCATCCTACCCACTGTGTCGGATTGCATTATTTCTGTGTAAGCACAACGTGTACACAAGGAGGCTGTCAGTATGTTCTTAGAGAAGTAGCTGCAGAATGTGTCTGTCATGTTGCTTTAGATACCGCTTTAATTTTTTGGAGCTCACCTCCCTGTTGGCATTCACTGTGCCATTGTTTAACACTTCGGAAGGCCCTACCACTCTCTAATCTCATAAGTAGTAATTTGATAAAACAAGTATTACAAATGTTAATAACAGCCTTGTTTTATATTGCCTTTCTTTTCTGTTGGATCAAAGCGACACAAAGAGCAATTTATATATAGAGATGGGGGGACAAAGAGGACAAAAGAAAACTGAAAAAAAAAAACCAAACCACCAGAAAACCCTGACTTGGCTGGATATAGCAACAAAACTAAGTAACTGATTTAGCCTGTTTGTTATGTGGAAGTTAGAAATAGCCTTGTCATATGTTTGCCGTTATGTACATGTGTATATTTTAAATTAATTTGGGAGAACTGTGCATAAGCACAATGTGACTAACACCTTCTTTCTCTCCTGGAGACAACATGCAATATAGGAAGGGTCACACACCCATTTCACAAAAGCATTCTTGGCTTTCTGCTGCAACTTGCTTCTTCCTCGCGGGCAGGAAAAGCCAAAGAAAAAGCAAATACAGAAGCCTGAGCTGATGATAGGATGGAAACCCATGTTACGATGTTTTCATCTTCTATGTATGGTTCCCCACGTTACGCAGGATACCTTCTAGTATACTTACACACAGACACAGAAAAACCTAGGTTCTCTGTTTTTTGCCTTTAAGACGACTTCTGGCAAAGACACACTAGTGATTTCTTAGATGGAGCAAGTATGATTCAGAAAGGGAGAAAGAGGAGAAAGACACTGTCCTTTGCTTTTTGCATTTACAAATTAAAAAATCACACAGAAAATTTTAAAATATGAATGAGAGTTGTATAAGTACATTTCTGTTGAAATGTAGTATTTTTAAAAATCAAACCAAAGCCACCCACATTTAGAAATTTCCCATAAAAACACCAAATAACATTTTTTAACTTTTCATCAAGAATATTTCACCAGCTTTGCTGTTTTCAGTTCATGTACCTGTTTTCAGTCTGTCATCCTCGGTTTTTTCGCATTCCCCAATGAGCTTGTGTTCCCTGTAACTGCTTATTACCAGAGCCAAGTGCATGTTGCAATTCAGATAATTTACTCCACCACCATGTTGCTTTTTTTGTTTGTAAATTAGACATGTATATTTATAATGCAATGAAACTTCAGACTGAGGTCACCGGATGGAAAAAGTATTTATTTTTCTCTTAGATTTGAATGGAAGACTATGTTCTTGGCAATAGTTGTCGTGCGATGAATTTGGGGATGCATATGTGACCAGGAGGAAGTACGTCCTGAGTTCTGCTCCTGCCTTGACAACAGACACGTCGTGTGATGTTGAGTAAATCAATTTTCTGCCAGAGCTTCCCTTCAGCAATAGGCAGGTAATAATATTTCATCCTTAGCTGGTTATGTAATGGCCAACACTGACAACAGAAAGCTCCAGGAAGAATCAGCATTGGCATTAGTGGTAAACTGTTCTTTGACCTCCTCAGTATTTTCTGGGTGCTGAAATGAGAAAGTAAAAACACTATAAAAACATTTGCAGGTGTGTTGGTGCCCAGGCAGGAACACCATCATCCCCCAGGCTTTGGATCATGCTCCTTCCCAAGGTTCATGATGAAAACTGGGAGAAGAACGTGATTGGGAAGAGTCAGCACAAGTTTACCAACTGCCTGACCATCCTGACTGCCTTCTATGATAAAATGTCTAGATTTGTGGAAGCAAGGACAGCAGCTTGACTTTAGCAAGGCTTTTAACACTGTGCCTCACAATATTCTTATATCCAAAGTGAGATACCACATTTTGGATGAGTGGATAACTAGACAGGTAAAAAATTGGTTGGATGATCAAGCTCAGATGGTAGTAGTTAATGGTTCATGCTTTACCGGGCAGCCAGTAGTACAAGTGGAGTACCTCAGCAGTATCTTCTGGGAGCCGTCCTGTTTGACATCTTTAACAATGACCTGCAGCAGGTGATGCATCGCTTGCTCCTTGAGTTTGCAGATGACCCCAAACTGGGGGACCAGTTGATATGCTCAAGGGCAGAGCTGGCACCCTGTTGGATCTGCACAGGGTGTAGGAATGGGCCAGCAGAAACCTCACAAAATTCAACAGGGACAAATGCCAAGTCCTGCACTTGAGAAGGCAGAACCCTGTTCAACAATACAGGCAGAGTGGTGGGGGAGAAGCTCTGTGGAAAAGGACTTAGGGGACCTGGTGGTGGTGGACATGAGACAGCAGCCTGGAGTGTCCGCAAAGGTGGCCAACAACATCCTAGGCTGTAGTAGCAGCAGGCTGAGAAGAGTGACAATCACAGTCTACTCAGCATTTGTTAGACCCCCAGCTGCATCCAGTTTTGGCACCCACAGTGTAGGAAGGACAAGGATAAATTGGAGCGAGTTCAGCAAAGGGCATGGAAATGACTGAGGACTGGAACTCTTGCCCTGTTAGGAGAGGCTGAGGGAATGAGGTTTGTTCAGTGTGGGGAAAAGAGGGCTTCGTGGGACCTTCTGATAGCTATGCAGCTAGTGAAGGCAGCAGCCTTTTAATTCCTACAAGGAGGTTATTGAGAAGATGAAGCCAGGCTCTTAGTGGTGCAGGGTGGGAGGACAGGAGGCAAATGTTACAGGCTGAAACAAGACTGCATATCAGTGATGCTTTTTCACCATGAAGACAGCCAAGCAGTGCAGCAGGTTGCCCAAAGGGCTGTGCATTCTCCAGCCTTGCAGGACTTCAAGACCTGAGGGAATGAAGCCCTGGACAGACCGCTCTTACCTTTTAGCTGACTCTCCCTTGAGCAGGGATCTGGACTAGAGCACTAGACATCCTGAGGTCACTTCATACCTTGTAATGAAAAGCTTCTACCAAACAGTATGCTGCCCACTCGCTCCCGCCTCACGCCAGCTCCGTGAAATGAAAGCTTGATGTGTGCAAAAACCCCACCATGCAGCTCTCCTGCAGCTTCGCACAGGTGGGTGCACAGGGAAGAGACTCCACCACTCCATCCATCCCACTCTGCTGCCAGCTCCCCATGTTCTTCAGCTGCATGTCAGGACAGGAGAGGGTGCATTAACCATTTCAAGACTTTTCTGGATGAAAACTGCTACATGAGCGTCACCGAAATTCGGGAATGAAAGAAAACTCCTTAACACCGATTTAGCATTAAGCAGCAGGCATTTCCTGTATTGCAGCGCTGAGTGTCAGGAGGATAGTTCCTCCAATCAGGCACACCTAATGCTGGTTCTCTTGTCATATTTATACACAAATGTTACAAAGATTACAAAGTGGTACACTCCCTGTTACAATAATTGATTCATATTTCTTCACCTAGTATGCAAACTAGAACGCGTGCTCAGTTCCTTTCTCCGCCTCGACCTTTTGAGCAGGTGGTATAATTTGGGTGGGGGGCTTACGGGTTGGTGGTCATGGGGACCCTGGCCCAAATTACCTTTCCCCTAGTTTCTCAATATTTTGGTGTTGGTAATTATTTGCTATATACCTCAGCAAGATAAGGATGTTGCTGGAGGCAATTAATGTCCTCCCTTTCTGCAAAGTATGTACATAAGGACCTTGAAGTGTCTTGTAGCTCCTCCTTTTTCTCATGATGTGTAGCAGGTGCTCATTCTAAAAATCATTAGCCTTCTACCTAAAGTAATAATGAATAGTTTCTTATCACATATAACACAAGTAGGCCTTCATTACAGGCCTTTCTTCTTGGCTACACGAGGGCCAGCTGATACAGGCAGACCACGCACCAGAGATCTAGTTTAACAGTTTCCCCTTTAGTTTGAAAAGTTTGAGTCTCCTCTGATCTCTCGACACCGTCACCACGGGAACCTCAGCCTCCGCAACAACACCTTGAATTATTCACAGCTATTGACAATCACAGAAATTAAGGTTCCCTCAGCGAAAGCTCCCAGAAAGTGCACTGCACCACCGTGATAATAATGATCAAACACTAAGTGAGATTACCGGTGGCACCCTCAGCGGCGGGGCCGCCCCGCGGCGCTTCCCCCCCCCACAGGCCCCGGCCCCTGCACAGGCCCCGGCCCCGGCCCAGGCCGGGAGGAGCGCGGTGCCAGACGCCGCCCGCCAGGGGGCGCTGCCGACTTGGCGTTGGCACCGCGGCGGCCGGCAGCAGAAAACGATCGGGTCGGGGGAGAGCCGGGACGGGCCGGGGGAGAGCTGGCACGGGGTGGGGGACAGCCGGCACGGGATGGGGGACAGCCGGCACGGAACGAGGATAGCCGGCTGCCAGCGTGGCCCTTTCCTCAGCAAACTGCTGTGCAGTTAAGAGATATACATGAGCCCTTGCCTTGGCGGGCTGCTGCGCCATGGCCCTCAGTGAGCCCCTGCATTTCCTGGTGGGGATGCAGCCCTCCCCTCCAGCACAACGGGCAGGGTAAACATACCGCATCTCTGAAATACAGTGAGGGGACTTGGTGCGACCCGTGGCCCTGGGTTGTTCCCTGAGGACCAGGGAGAAGGCTGGGGAAGTGTCACTGCAGCCAAGGCCTGCGGGTCTTGTGGCAGGAAGGAGGCCATGCTCACCCGGTGCCCGCTGCGCTGGTAGTGGCTTTGGGTGGTGAGAAAGCCTCATAAAGCACTTGCAATGTTTTATTTTGCTGTAACCTGAACAGAGTCACCAAGTTTACGGGGAGAGGGCGGCTGAGGAGCCAGCCTGCACTGGTATAATGGCTTGATAGCACCGCTGGAGCGCTGCTGGTAGTTGCTGTCCCATGTAAGGGACCTGCTGCGCGCGAAGTGGTGCGCTGGCAGCTCCCTGGGAAGTCGGTCCAGCTCGCCGAGTGCTCTCTGAAACACACGCGGAGATCTAAGCTTCCCCCTGTTTACGCGTGGGACAGGAGAACCCACAAAATAATACTGGTGAGCGAGCGGCAAACCAAATTGTAAGTACTATCTAGAATTGCCCTTGTGCATTCTCTGCTCCAGCCATTACAATACATATTTACTGTAGATATAGGGTATAGAAAGCTCAAGGAAGGGAAATGTGACGGGAATGGCGTGTTCTCACATAGACCTCACAACACACCAGCGTTGTTCTCCATTGCAGTCAGCGTCCCCGTTGCAGTGGGAAGAAGCTTAACTCATCTGAACCCTCCAGACTGAGAATCCATTTGTTTAAGCCATATGAATAAAAAAAAAAATCTATGTAGTGAAAAATCTCTGATCTGCTTAAATTCTTCCAAATTTAGGTTCAGGGTTGAGTCATCATTATTTCCTGTCAAATGGTTTTGTGAAGTCACCCAAAATAATGAGATGTCACTTGCCTGGATACATTAATAATTAGGAGGATTTATTGTAGCAGGCATCATGGGAAAGTGTAACTTTCCCATTAGATGTCCTTAATTAGAAAAGAATGTGTCAGATTTCAGATCAACATAGGGGAACTACAACTATCCATTAAAAAGGGAAGGACAAATAATGCAAGTGACAGCCCTTGCAGAAGAACAAAGGTTTAAATACTTTATAAATTAAGGGGATTGAAGGTGCTCATTTTCATCACTAAAGCTTTATGACCTGTCTTCATTGTCAGAAGGATGCAGTCTCCAAACTGAATTAAACAACACAAAGAGCAAATGCTGTATATAATTCTGACAATAGAATATTTCTGTAATCAGCAATTATTCCTTTTGTCTTTCAGCAACGTCTCCTCAGGGTGGGCCAAACTGCTCTGGAAAGTGTTCAATTATGCTAATAGGAAAATATGATAGTGACAATGGTATTTCTTGAACTACAAGAACCATAGCTAGTACATTTGTTCAGCTGTTGGCAAGATGTGGGCTAGAGAAGTGGTTTCACTGGCTTTTAGATAAAAATTGGAGGGTTATTAGGTAACTGAAAAGTGTGGGAGGCATTACTGTAAATCCAAGCAGAATGAGGTGCCTAACTACTCGGGCATGTGTAAGGGGTTAATTTAAGTACCCGGCTTTTGTGGCTTCCTTTTGGCTGTGAATAATTCCTCACAGACCCAGGCCAAGGGTTTTACTGGGTGGTACACAGAAGCTAGAAAGTAAGTCTTACAATGCTTACATTTACTTAAAGCCATGAGTGGAACCAGTTTACACTCATATTTTTGGCCAGTGCTTGGTTAACATACAGGCATGTATTTTATTTATGCAGTCTTAAAATCATACCATGAATGACATCAAAGCAAGAGTAATTTAAGAAAAGGGAACCTGTGTCCACAGTTTATTTCAGCTTGCAATGAGATGATGGTCCAAGATGGAGACACTAAAATTTTGCAGCATAAGCAACCTAATCCCTCTGCGCCACAGGATCTATTCATTCCATGGCAGTTACACCTGAAAGTTACTACAAGCTAATGCTTTTTCTGCAGCCTCTATGAAATCAGTCAGTAACATTGGACCAGTGCCTAACTGACAGGTGGCCACATTACCAAGTTATCAGCTCGTTTGCTGCTCTTGATAAGTGTTTCATTAGGGCTGGTTTTGGTAGGAAAGCTGAATTTGTTTCTTATGGGGAAAGGAAATCCTTTAACAAGGAAGCTGAGCTGCACAAACAGGACCTTGTTAGATAAGCTTTTCAGTTTGAGTGACCGTTTTGTGCAGCATTTTCAGCATATTGCTGAAAAATATGTTTCTGGTTTTTTATGACTGTTTATCTGAAGCATAATTATGAGCACCAGGTTTAGATTTAGAAAAGGGTAGATCTAGTTTACCAAAGGGCCTGGTGGAGATAGGTGCTCAAAACTTCTGTAGGTCAGTGGGACTGAAAAATGTGCACACATTTCACTCAGAAATTAATTAAAACATAAAGTGTAGGTCAAACTTTAGAGGCATATCATAAATGTCCTTTTGAAGTACTGGGTGGAAGCCCTTTTTATTGTTAATTTAGCCTTCCCTTTTCTAAATTGAACCTTTCATCACATATTAAATCCTAAGAGAGCTAGGGAACACACGGTGTGTTCCAAAGGGATACATAAAAATCACCTTACTTCCATAAGTTGTTAGCATCCAGCATTTGTGCTTTTAATGAGCTGAAATGAGAAATCTTGTAAACTAATTTGAACAAACTACAGCATCTTACTCACAGCAAGATGCCTCAAACATCAATCAGCTCTTGAAAGTTTGTTTGTGAGATACTTCTGTAAGAATCTTTCATCCTAAAAATGACACTTGAAAACTCTGCAATAGATCTTGACAAGATTCACACGTGAACGCCCAAGAGATAAGCGATGCATTGTTTTACTGTGGAAGGTGGTATAAATATTCCACTTCTGAACTTAGGTCTAAACAAAGCTTACCTGCTCATGAAAATGTAATGAAACCTGACTGTTTTGTATACTGTTTTGTAACCTAGATTTCTTAAAACACACCTTTATTTTCAAACCTTCTCTGAAAAACCTCTGGGGATAAGCAAAGTTCAGTACAATAAAGTAAAGATTTTATTCAGCTTTAAGAGCTGGAACACCTGCCTCAGAAGAGTGTTATGTAGGATGGCTACATGTCACACCATCAGTGGAGTTGACTATTCTCTTTTAGTAGTAGTATTTTTAGTTTTAAATTAGAATCTGCCTGAAGTCACAAATGAGTTCTCAGCTCACTGCTCTCTGAATAAAGATACAAATCAAAACTAACACTGTCCTCAGAAAGCCATTTTGAGGTTAGCTCTCCACTTGGACTGAGTGAAGCACCTTTGACTTCAGGAAGACTGCCGTGCTACAGGTGCTTGCAGGCCTGGAGTGTTCTCAAGTACTTCCGAGCAAGAGACTTCCCCTGTACCAAACAGCAGCTGTTTCAACTATTTAAAATATGGGGCAAGTTATGCTACAGAAGGAGACAAAGAAACAGATTGAAGCCAGATGACTGCCTATTTATCATTTTGGCAAGCAAGGATCTTCACATATCTGAATAGAATAATTTTAGGGTCTTTTCATTTTAAGAATCTCTGTCACATGAATTCAGGTTGATGAAACAACACACCTTTTTGACTTTTCATGTGTTAAAATACATGCCCGACTTAATTTTGCCAGTAAAGGCAATGTATTGAACAAATTATACAAAGAAAAAGGTGCCCAAACCAAATAGGTGATCTAGCCATGCCTGCAAAGATTGGACATTCAGACAGCTTAAGGTACCAAAATACACAGATGGATGTTTCAGATTATGAAATATACCTGATGCCTCTTGAAATCAAATCAGGTATGCTGAGTCAGTCTTGCCTATTTTTGGTGGTATGCCCTGTACAACAATCATGAATATATATATATATGTCATTACTTATGGGTAGCCATGTATACTCATGGCCAAAATAACTGAGGGTCACCTCAAGCATTTGCACATAGGCAAGGCAGTGCTTACAAGGCATCATTATGGAAAAATCCCAGACCTTTATCAGGAATTCAGCATCCTGGGGTGTCTCTCTGAAGTGCGCATACACTAATACACGCAGCATTGGAATAAGCATGAGGAAGTAGAGATCTGTGCGCAGTTGAAGGGCTATGATGTTGGTATTACAGAGGCGAGGTGGAATTACTCGTGGGACTGCAGTGCTGCAATGGAGGGATACAGGCTGGGAAGACAAGGTAGTGGAGTTGCCCTTTATGTGAGTGAACAGCTGGAGTGTATAGAGCTCTGCCTAGGGGATGGATGATGAGCCAGCTGAGAGCTTATGGGTATCAATTACTGAGCAGACCAATATGGGTGACACCGTAGTAGGCATATTCTATAGGTGGCATGAGCAGGAAGAACAAATGGATAAGGCCTTCTGTAGACAGAAGCAACCTTGTGTTCACAGGCTGTGGTTCTCATGGGGAACTTCAGCCACCTTGATATCTGCTGGAGGAACAACACAGATGGGCATATATGCAATCCTGGAGTGCATTGAGGACAACTTCCCGACCCAAATGATAGAGGAGCCAATGAGGCAGGTGTTCTGCTGGACCTCATAATTACAAACAAGGAAGGGCTGGTTGAGGATATGAAGCTCAAGAGCGGCCTTGGCTGCAGTGATCATGAGAAGGTGGAGTTCTGAATCCTGAGAAGAGGAAGCAGGACAAAAAGCAAGATCACAACCCTGGACTTCAAGACTTTGGCCTTTTCAGGGATCTTTTGACAGAGTACCATGGGATAAGGCTCTGGATGGAAGAGGGGCTCAGGAAAGCTGTTTGATATTTGAGGATCAGCTCTTCCAAGCTCAAGAGCAGTCTGTTGCAATGAGCAGGAAGTTAGGCAAAAATGCCAGGAGGGTTACATGGATTAACAAGGAATTCCTGGCAAAACTCAACCGTCTAAGAAGGGATGGTAAAGGTAACAAGAAAGGCTTCTCAAAGTACATAAATAGCAAAAGGAAGACTAGGGAAAACGTGTGCCTGCTGCTGAATGGGGCAAGGGCCCTGGTGACACATGACATGGAAGAGGCTGAGGTACTGAATGCCATCTTCACCTTAGCCTTTACTAGTAAGACCCACCTTCAGAAATCTGAGGGCCCAGAGACCAAGGGGAAAGTGTGGAGCAAAGAAGACTTATTCTTGCTGGAAAGAGATTGGGGTAGAAAATAGTTAATCAAACTGGGCATACGTAAGTCCATGGGCCCTGATGCGATGCTGACTGATGTAATTGTGAGGCCACTCTCAATAATCTTTGAATGATTAGGGTGACTCGGAGAAGTGTCTGAGGACTGCAGGAAAGCAAATGTCACTCCTGTCTCCAGGAAGGGCAAGAAGGAGGACCCAAGGAACTACAGCCTCACCTCAATCCCTTTGCATGTGATAGAGCAGCTAATCCTGAAAACAATTTCCAGGTATACGAAGGACAAGAAAGTCATCAGGACTAGTCAGCATGGATTCGCCCAGGGGAAGTCATCCTTGACCACCTTAATAACTTGCAATGAAAAGACTGGCTTGCTAGGTGAGGGGAGAGCAGTGGGTATTGTCCACCTCGACTTCTGTAAGGCTTTTGACACTGTCTCCCATAAGATTCTCATGGAGAAGCTGATGAAGTATGGGTTGGCTGAGCACAAAGTGAGGTGGACTGAAAACCAGAGAGAGTCCAGCGAAGGACCACTAAGGGGATCTCATCAGCGTGTAGAAATATCTGAAAGGAGGGTGCAAAGAAGACAGAGCCAGGTGGTTGTGGAGTCTCCATCCTTGTAGAGACTCAACAGTCATCTTAACATGATCATGGGCAGCCAGTTTTATTTGGCCCTGCTTGAGCAGGGGGTTGTACAAGATGATGTCCAGAGGTCTCTTCCAACCTCAGCCATGCTGTGACTCTGTGAATTATGCCATGCTTTTATTTGAGGTATGAAGACAGATTAAATAAATAATTATAATCTGTATTTACACCCAATACCTGAATCACAAAGTGTAAAATTAAAGTGAGGAAAAGAGCTGCAGAGGGTCAAGACACTGCAAGAATTAGGGTTGTACTCTCTAAAAACTAACCAGTAGTTTTATTGTCTCACTTTGGACCTGCCTTGAGTAAGTAAAATGGCTAAACAGTATCCAAAACAATGGGGAATTAAACACCCAAATGAGAGATGTATTCATTACTCTCAGTTATGGAAAGAGAATAAGCAAGTTGTGTAAGAGAGGCCAGAGGGAAGAAATAATACTTCCTGGGAGGTCCTGGTGTCGCATCAGGAGTTCTTACCTGTTGTAGGCAGTCGGCAGAGCCACTGCAGATCTTTTCCTGCTATGCCAACACAGCCACCCTTGCTGCTTACTGACTGAGCAGCTCCACACCAGGATTCTGGACCAACATGGAGGTAGAGCAGAAATCTGTGTGTTCACTCCTTCCATTTAAGTCTTCATACTGCTTACAAAATAATTTTAGTCTGTGTTTTCACAATGAAGAAGAGGTCTGAAAACTGGTGCTAGAGGAAGATCTGTGTAGCCATGTTGATAGAGGAGCACTGGAGCTACATCGGTTTGCAGTTCTCTGCAAAGAGGGCCTCTGACTGTAGGCCAGATGAAGTGGTTAGGTGCAGATGGGGGTGGGTCTGAATCCTGTGAGAAGTGAGTTTAAACATCTGCCTCAATCCTGTAGAGCAGAGAGTGTAGAAATGAGCTTCCCAAAACATTGTGGGACAAAAGAGGGGCACATGAAAAGCATCTTGCAAGGACCCCATCTTCCTTTGCACTGATTTGTGAAGTCAATAGCTCCTTGCTCCTCAATGTGCTGGCCAAAAATGGTCTCTATTTAGAGGTGGAGGAAGTTGATGGAAACAGTTAACATGTGCCCAGGCTCTTTTTATCTGCCTGACTATAAACATCTGTGGATATTAGCACAGTTTGTGTATATTTTTCCAATTATCATGGAAGTGAGCATTGCTGCAGTGTAAGCATTTTCATCCATTTGTCTTTTGAGTAAAACCAAGAAAAATAACTAATACCAGAACATTGAAAACATTGCAAAATCAGTAAGTGTTCATTACAGCTCATACAGATGTCCACTATGACCTACTGTAATACCATGAGTAAAGTTCGCAGGATTTTACAGGCTTCATTTACCTGGTTTCATTATAATTTTAATCAAATAAGTTTTCAGCTCTGGGTTTTTGGTGGGGTTTTTTGTGGTCTTTTTTGGGTTTGCTTGGTGGGGTTTTTGGGGGTTTTTTACGTGTGCAATATGAATGTGATTGGAAGGATTGCAGCTTTTTGGTATATCCAGTAAATGTGGTCTGAATTGTCTTTATATAGAAAACACCCCAAATATGATGACAAGTATGGGCAGTCACCAAAGCATTTTCTATTCTGTGTGACCGACAGGGCTGAATTGGCTATCACTGTGCTTGATGACTGAAGGCTCTGCTTTGCATCCTACATTTTTTCAAAGTATAATGCAGTTTCTATTTCCCTGTTGTTACGATTGTATGAGACAATCCCTAGCTTTAGAAAAGGCAGCAGCAAGTCAGGGCATTAAAATTAAAGGGGAAAAAAATCTACACAAACCACTTAAGCACACTCATTATTATGGCCCTTGCTACCTCGGGCCACTGGAGAACTTATAATTTAGTCAGCATTATGCAGTTTGAAGTGTTTTATGTTCTGCATGGGAGCAGGCTGCAATTCAAATATCAGTGGCCATGAAAAATATGCACATACGTTTAGTATGAAAATCTCCAAGGGCATAACAGAAGAGACAGGCACATGTAGCTGCAGTGTGATGGAGAATTTCTGTGAATTAATCATTTGGACATAGTTTATCACCATTTTATATTTTGCCAGAGACGCTTCCTCGCCATTTGTTGGGAAAACTTATTATACATGCACATCTTAGAAAGATAATAAGGCCAAAGCCTTTGATGCTTAAAGGCAACAGGCTTTGTTAGATTCTGTTATGACACAGACAACTTCTCCACTGACAGAGCCATTCAGATAACAAGAGTAATTGCTTATTTTATCGAGTTTAGGGAATTGTGCTCCATTCTCCCTTCTTGCCTATTACATCAGCTATTATGACCCATCTTCTACAATAATTTAGGGGGAGTGGAGTACGTGCATTTTGAAAGCTTTTCTTGAAAGAATAGAGCGCTGTATTTACATGTTTCCTTCATTATCCCAAAGTGCAAATACTTTAATGTATTCCTTTCAAAGAAGCAGGGTGGCATGCATGTGCACGTGTGCATCCATTTATGTGCCTAGGTGTTCATGTGTAGTTGACTGTCTGAAGTGGATAGGGGAATAAGAAGGGTTCATTTAGTTGTTTCTTTACACCCTCTTCTGACTGGAGACAATACCATTGTAATTGGTATTAGCAAAACTACAAACAGAGCAATCGCTTCTGACACTTTAAAAGAACTTTATTGACATCTCCAAACACGTGGGGAATTTTAAAGTAGAACTTTTCCATCTGTAAGGCTTGATACGATCAAAGGCTTGATAGCAGCTCCAGATTATGGAAAATGAGGCTACAGACCAGATTTCATCTCTTTTTTGAAAAAAAAAAAAGAAAGAAAAAAAAAAAAACAGGCCTTAAGTTTGATTCAGCCTAATACTCTCAGGACTATCAGAAAACTAGCATTACAAGGAGAGAATTAAAAAAAAAAATGCTTTCAAATTTTTATATACCATCCAAAGATTTTTAAAGTTACAAAACCAAAATTTAAGTGTAGGATTCAGTATCTTAAAATGCTGCTGTGTTGTACGGTTTTATTACTTAGAACAACCAGTTTTCCCCAACTGTAGAAGTTTTAAAGTATGACCACTATAGCAAAGTCATGAAATGGTCAGAGTCAGACTTCTGAAACAATACAAAACAATATTGATGTTAACAGAAGGACAATTTTCAAATGGAAGTTGGGAGTTAAATAGAAACCAAAGTGAGTTATACCTCTCTTGCTATATAAAAATATAATCATTTTCCAAAAGCATAACCAAATACAGAGGCCAGTTCTGAGCAAATTCTATCAGCTATTTTATGAAAAAGGAGTTAAGGGTTTTTTCCTCCAAAGAGAATGGTGCCCTTTCACACTCCAGAAGCACTAGTGAAGAGGCTGTGACTCCTAAATGAGAACTTTGTATTTGCTAACGTTTGGTTTCCTGGTTCATGTGAATGCCCTGGTAGAATATCTGAACTTGCTCACCTAGCATCAGCGCTATCAGCTGGGTAAACCAGATGCCAGCTTCATTTCCCTGATGCTTGTTCTGCTTTTGTCTCCATGCAAAGGTCTTGTTAATTCATCCACCTTTGTGTTTGCCATATTTAAATGTACAGCCAGATTCTTAGTTTTGCAAGGACCTTTTCATCATCTTTTGAAGTCACTCCACGAGACTGGTAACAAATGAGAGCTCGCCAGCTACAAAATGGGTATTAACAATGAACTTTCCACAGCAGACATTCATGTGTTTGTCTTGTGGCTGGCTGAGAGGACACAACTGTGTTCTGCGTCTCAGTGGAGCAGCTGGCAAGATAAGCAGAGTGTCTGGATTAATGTGCTCTGCTCTAATTAGCTCCATAAAGAGGCAGTTGGCCTAGGCAGAGGGCTATGCTGGAGTAATGAAAGTACAGTTTTTTTCAGGACACCGTCTCTGCATAGCACTGATTTGTATAGATAGACCAACTCATTTGGGCTAGCTTATTTATGACTGAACTATGCTCCATTGTGCTTGCTGCTTTGTCATTTCCAACTGCAAGGTCAAGAGTGACGTAACATTTCTGTAGACTTGATATCCTTGGCAAAACTAAGGAGATGTAACCACCATGTATTCAAGCAGTTTCATGAAACTGGAGCAAAGAGGATAGCAATTTGATACTTCCTTTCACGGACACTCCACCCCTGTTTTTCTCTGTAGGGAAGTCACTTTGGTTTGTTTCCTATAATGGCAGCTGCTATTCTCTACACCTCCATGACCATTTTGGCTGCAGGGCTGTTGGGTCAGGAATGTGTTGAGATTCACAGGTAGGTTTGCACTGTCTCCAAAGGGCTGTCCTACTGCTACCTTCAAGTCAGTTGTATGTACTGACAGTGATCCTGCAAATGGCCCCGCAGCCTGGCTGTAGTGCAGCTGGGACTTCAGCACCCAGCTGCGCGCCCGCACACATGCAATCCTGTGCACATGCAATGACTCCGACATACCAGTCATGCCAGGCTCACCATGCATGCAAAATTCTGTTTGTGCAGCAAATCTGATGCATTGTGGATTCACTGAGCTTGCACTGTGTGCCCAGAGTGACCCCTCTGCACCTGAGTAGTAAATCCAAAGTGTGCCGTGCATGCATGCAGTAGTCACTTGTGGCTGAGTTATGGGCATCTGGCAGGTACAAGTAGTCCAAGCTACTGCCTCTGCTCTGACCTGTAGTCCCAGACAAATGTCCAAATTCCCTGTTTCGGGTGGGAACAGTGGAAACTGCTCCAAGTAGAACAAGGTGGCGTATCCGAGGAAGATCAAGCACATGGCAGCTACACGTGAGGTAAGCAGATCACCACACAGGAGGAGTGACTGAGAGCCACAATTCAAGAAAGATAGACATAGCTGTTGATAACACATTGTGCTGAGATCAGGCTGTGTTTGACCCACTTGCTCTTGACGACACTCTAAAATATTATCCGGCTATGGCACATTCTGCATTAGATCACCAGCTTCCATGCTTCATCTCCTAGGGGGTCCAGTCATTCAAGTCCTACACAGAAATGGCATCAGCAGTTTTTTAGGTTTGCTAAGAGTTAGTCATGGCTTCTGTATCAGGATGTCATTTTACAGCAGAGGTACTTCAGGATTGTCTGAAGTCTTGGTGGTGCTTTATTGCAGTGACTGTTGAGTTGCCTGAAGTTATTCGGAGCACACGCTTCACTGTTTAACCTTCTCCTCCTTCCCACTTCCCACTAAAGTCTGCTTCCCCTTCTTTCACGTTGCTTTTGATACATACTGCTTCCTGTTTCTCTTCATTGCTGGTAGTGAGAGTAAACAATCAGCAGTAAGTGAGTATTGATCCAAGTAGCAAGCAGCCTGGGACTTGCCAGGCCCAGCCTTGCCCAGGCTTCCCAGGACAAGGGCAGGGAGAACTGGACAGAATTTTTGATGGGGAGTCCAGGAGGGTATTTCTGTAGTGACAGTTGTGTTGCAGGGCACTGGCAGCCATTGGTCGTTCTCTTACTTTTGATGTAGATTTTTCTTTTTAGAAGGAACAGCCAGTGAGTGTATTTGGAACAGGAGTCTCTGAGAGTTTATTAATTTTTCCGTATCGCCACATCCATTCCAGTTTGTGTCACTGTAGCCTCCCTGTCGGGCACACATTCTCGCTCTTTCAGGTCATTTGTCTGGTCTTTGCTGCACAGCTTCTTGCTGTTAATTTGTTCTCTGTTGGTTCAGGCTGGGCTCTAAACAATTTTTTTATGCCTTCTAGTTACAAGCTTGGCATTGTATGTTGCTGTTCCTTCTTCTGTCCAAATTAACTAACTGCTCCTTTATAGATTCTCTGAAAAATGGAAAATCCAGGTCACTTCTGTAACCTGAGCATAAAGACTGTAGTCTAACAGAGCACAAGGCCTAATAGAGCAGAAAGCCTGTGGCCTAACTCTATTGCTTAATCGAGGTTATATATATTAGTAACAGAAACTGCAAAGGTAGCAGAAATTGCAAGTAGGGACAGGCAAGATCAAAATGGCTCTGGCAAAAGTTATTTTAGTCAGGTAGGGTTTTTTTTTTTTATTGCTTGGGACAAAGTATGAACGCAAGCTAAAATTGCAACAGCAAATAACCCCAGAGCGTGGCGAGTTATACTTAGCTAGCATTAAGGTAATGTCATATAGAAGCAGAATATTCGTGGTTAGCTAAAGTGACAAAAATACAGCTGCACTGATATTAATCCTATATTAATCTTGTAAAGAGATGGGATTTTGAGAAATAGAGGTCTTTGGAAGGGATCTACCTGCTTCCTCTGCATAGACCAGTTTTCTCTTTTTAGGCATTAACTGAACTTGTTATTCTGATTTTGTTATTGATAACTTGGCTAAGTAGAGAGCTAAGCTTTACTGCTCACATATCTGTGAGTTTTATGAGTTTATTTGAAATCCTTGTAACAGCCCTTAAATTCTACTGATCATTAGAGGTCCCAGTTTGGGAGTTTTATTCATGTTTTAATAACTGGTCAGTAATTCAAGATGTGTTTTTAAAGATGCAGCTGCTGGCTAAATACTTTTCAATTGCAATGTGAAAAGCTGAATGGATATAATGTGATTTCATAAAACATGGTCCTAACTCAGGAGAGGATGAAATATATGCTTTGAGTTATGTGAGTGCACAGATAGCAGTTGAATGCTTCTAGATGTATTGTATATATTTTAAAAACATACCCTGGCTTGAAAGAGAGCATTGCAGGTGATATAATTCTGTTCTGCAGAGGGCAGTAGTATATGTACATGTATCTAATGCATAAATATGAACAATATTAGTATTACTCATTAAAAAGTCACTTTCACTTGAAAAAAGGGGATAAATCATGTAGTAAGTAGCTGTTATTCAATATGGCTACAAAATTTGTTTTTGCTGAGATATAATCAGGAAAGTGCTAATATTTAATTTGCTGCAGAAATAGGCTAAACTGAATCTGTGAGAAGACAGTCAGCCCATGCAATTTATGCAGTGCTGTTATATATGTTATGCAAATTAGATCGGAACCGTAAGGTATTTGCAAGTTCTAACTTTTCTTTTGTTGATATAGGAGAAGCATAATAAACTGACCTTGAGAAGGGGCCTTATCTATTTGAAACAGAGTAGCAACCCTCATGTTGTTACTTTCTACTAAGGGGTTAATAGGATCCCCTTCTCTTGGCATTTGTGTTAGTTCTTCATTTCCCTGGGAAGTGCTTAGGTGAGAAATGTTGGTAGTGAAATGGAGACAGCTTGGGTAGGTCTAGAAGCCCTTGAGCTTACATCGTTGGACATCAACCTTTCTAATTAAATAACTACTGAGCAGCATTTGCACTCAGGAGAATTTTTTCCAATAGTAAAAGGGGAGGAATCCTGATCTTCAAGATGTGTACAGCTTTGGCCAGTGTCCTTTTTCCCTTTTACAGTTTCCACTCATGCCACTGTGCCTTTGGATCTTTTTTTCTGCCAGACAAACACACTCTGCAGTGTTTAAAAACCGTCTGCACCACAGTTCTTTGGAAAACCAGTGGCTGTTTGTCTCAGATCTTTTATTTTCTGTATTACTGGATTCATGGTTATCATGTTACTGGATTACAGAAAAAGACTGGTGATGAATACTAGGGTGTTCATGACTTTTCCCTCCAGGGAAATACAGTGCTAAAATGTGATTTCGTTCTAGCAAAGCAAATGTGACAGGTTTCTGTTGAGTTTTCAAAGGGAAATTACAAAGCAAATTTGGAACTTCTCATGCCTAGACTGTCATTTTAAAACCTGTAGCTTGGATATCTAACCTGGATGTTCAAATTGTATCATCTCAGAGATCAGTCCTCATGGAATTAAAGTATTGCAGAGGGAAATGCTATTTGATTTGGAGTATGTGCTTTAGATTGTATACTCTATAGTTTAAGTGAGGTAACTGGTGAGAAGATATTGCATAGCCAGCTGTTTCACCTGGCTTCCCCTGCACCCTCAGCTGCTGTGGGATGAAACTGTACTAGAGGTGTGGGGATTTGCAAGATGATTTACGCTTTAGCAGAATAAGAACATATTTTAGACAGCTGTACAAAAAGAAAAATCTACAGGATTTTTTTAAGGTGTTGGTGCTGTTACTGCCACTTTCTGACCAACTAGAGATGCTGATATTTGCTCAGGTGGCAGCTTTCTGGTAGTAATCTAATTGATTTCTGAGTTAGTTCATTGGCTGTTCAAATGTCATTAGCATCCTCCCTTGATTTTCACTCACAACACTATCTAACAGTGAATGCATACTCCAGTTTGTTTCTATTAATTGATATACAAATTCTGGTCAGTACAATGCTGTGAATCTACCACTTATTTTTAATAAGGTTTCTTTAAAAATGGAGGAAAGGAGAAACTGGGTTATTCCCAGTAGTTTGAAGAAACATTATAAGAACAATGGGCATCACAGGAGAAGTACGAATAATCTGCTAAAAATGAGAATTTGCAGACAGTTTTTTCTACTGCTGTATTCCTCTTTTTGATGTGGGTTTGGGTACTTGCCTGATATTCATCTGCTTCTCCACAAGGCAAGAGAGGACATTTCCCTGTTGCCTGTGTGAGCCACAGATACAGCTCTACCTTAGTCTTGGGGAGCAGATAAGGCAAATGACCTCCTTCTCATGGAGCTATTCCTTGTTGATCAGGAGAGAAGGAGAAGTGAGATACTAAGGATTAACTGTCAGATACATGTGCAAATTGACTGAGTCTTCTGGAGGGATCATCCATTTAAAGAGACTAAGGAAATAATTCGTGTTCCTTGTCCTCAGTGTGACTACAAGATGACTGATCAAGTTGTCATTGGTGTTGGTTTTGCAAAAGAAACACTTATTTGAAAACTGGAGGAAGTACCTTCGTATTTACATGGCTAGCAAGCGATTATAAGATCATCGATGTTTTTTTCTCAGTGTTGGTCAGTCTCAGCTACATTTAAGTTACATATTTAACATATGCATTAAAAAAGGAATTTGAAAACTGGATTTCAATACCAGCGGATATTAGAAATAAAAAGAAAATGGAATCAGTCATTTGGTGTTACTTTGCTTTGTTTATAACATAATATCCTAAGCTGGTAACAATATAATATAATATAATATAATATAATATAATATAATATAATATAATATAATATAATATAATATAATATATAATGTAATGTCATTGCAACAAGATACAGTGCAATATTAACGTCTCCAAGTTTTTTAGCTAAAACATACCAATATCGCACAGATTGTGTCTTTCATTTTGTGTTGCAGAGTTTGTAGTTGTTGGAAAACAGGTGAAATCAGAGGAACTTGCAAGGAAAGTAAGGAGAGTATAAATAAGTATTGTTAAAGAACAAGCTACAGTAGCTCTAGAGTGGATGGCTTTCTTGGAGGCCCAGATTGCACAGTGATTAAAGTTTTGTTCATGGTAGATATTGCTGTTTTATTTGTGCTTAGAGGTGCTGATTTATGCTCATATTATTTTCCAGGGTGATTGACTGGAGGAAGTCTGATACATTCCGGGTGCCAGACACTGGATGTTGCATGCAGCATAATCCTCTTGCAGCAATCTCATTATTGGAGTTTTTATGTGAGAGTGAAGTGGAGCACGTAAGCCAGAAAAAAATTCTATTGACTTCAGTGGATACCGCATTATGCACTGAGAGGTTTGTTGTAATGAACAAAGTCAATAAGAGAGAAGACAATGGAGAAAAACCTGGGAATGAAAGTTTTACCACAACTTCCCTGACTCCAGACATATAAAAGGCCCATGCAATGCTGACCTCTCCCTGCATATGACCCACTCAGGTTTGATGTAAAAGCCTTAGCTAAGGAGCCACAAGTCCAGCCTGCACCCACTTTGTAGCTAGAGAGAGATGTGTTTTTCTCAGAGCTGTCAAGCTATTGCCATTCATAAGCAGTAAATTTATACAAATTAATTTTAAGAGATGGAAAAAAGCTGGGTTTGCTCACAGGTAATGCATTTGGACTTCAACAATGTGAAAAATTTAAGAGCAAGTGAAAAGAAAGAGAGAGAGAGAGCAAGCCATATTTTTTCCTTATATTTAATGAAGCACTATGAATTTCTGGCTCTTTGGGAAAGGTGTATTACTAAGAGTCATTAATGGAACCTAGGCTTAAAATACACTCAGCTGAATTGCTGACTGAAGAAATGTCTATGTAAAACTTAATGTTTTCCTTTTTGTGAATATTTTAGAATCTTTAAAAAAATTTTTGAAGAAAAAAAAAAATCAATGTTACACTTCTTACCATTTGCTTTAAAAAGGATTTTCCACTTGCTCATTTCCAGAAGGTCATCTCTGAGATGTACAAGCTAGCCCTTCATTTAGGTCTCCTCTTACATTCATATTTAACTTTCTTTCATTCTGTGGCCTTTATTAGCTGAGCTCAAGGAGCTTGTAGCACATTTTAAACAGCAACACTGGGAGGATGTAAATGCAGAATAATGTATCAGGACTCAAATTTGCATGGTCAAATGTCAAAAAAATTAGGCCTTCCCCAGAACCATGTCAAGAGAAATAACATAAGTGGCCAGCTCAACAGCAGGCATGCCATTATCAGTTAGTTCAACCTGTCATCACTGACTGGGAGTGGAAGCAGTGGTCATTAGCTTTAACTCTGCCGGGGAAGGTTGCGCTTCTTTTTATTTTATTATATATATTTTACGCCATCTGACAGTATTTCACAGAGCACCACAATGTTATGGTTTCCTCCTTGACAGGGGAAGGAGGGGGAGGTGCAGGTGAGGGAGTAGAGAAGAACACTTGCAATCATCTGTTGTCAGCTGGAGGGGGCAGGAATTGCATTGCCTATCGGATAAATACTCATTTAGAGTAATCACTTTATTTCAGCCCTGTAATGACATTAACAAGCTTGGAATACAGGGAATTACATGAGTCAGAACAAATAATTGAATATTCCACTGCTGGGGAATGCAGCGCAAGTCTGACTTAATGTCATGCCATCTCTGAAGCCAGCACTAGCATGCAATTAGATAATAAGCTTAAACAGCATATAATTGGCACTACTAGTATGAAAAACATACTATTAATTGTTAAATTCTTACCTGCTTGTAACTTTCATGAAACAAAAGTATCTTGCATGTCTTTTTAAAGAAAAAGAACTAGAGGAAACATATCAGTAAGTTTTTAAGAAAATAAGGGTTGCTAGTGAAGAAGAGGGAAGAACCGAAGTCCAGGATGTAGAAGTAACGACTTCAACATGGAAAACACTTTTTTTTTTTTTTTAGGAAAGCATTTGGTTGAGAAAAGGATGAGAATTGTTTAATAAATGATATAAAATACTATCATATTTCATATCCAAAAGGAAAGGTCCCCATTTGTCCTTTTTTTTGTCAGTACATTTGGTAAAGTTATTTCTTCAGATATTGTTGCCCAACAAACCTGTGACCTCACAACTCTGAGCTTTTTTTCAGTCACTCATTGCTCTTGGAATGTGGTTGATAAGGCCTTTTTATAGAAATACGCTAAAGTATCCAAAACTACTCTGGGCTCTGGCAAACAAGGAAGGGGAGGAATTGTAAAGTGTTTGATTAACTCAACACTTCATAATCTGTCTGATTTATCACCAAGCTCTAGGTTTTATTTTTGACACATTCTTACAACATCCCGAGTCAGCGTAATTTGGAACGTTCCATCATTTTAAGCATCAACTAACCTGACTTATTTCATCAAATTATACACTCTATAGGAGAATATTAAAAGGATTCAGTTGCATATATTATATACATTGAATGATTTGATAGCAATTACCAAAGGCAACACAATTCCTCAAATATGTGCCAATTTAGGTAAACACTAATGTTGGACAGGTAAAATGTAAATGCAGAAGCAGCATCATCTCCATCACCTACCTACATTAGCTCTGAAATCAGTCTTAACCAACAGATAACACATTAAATTTTCAAGACTTGAACTAAACATAGTGGAGAACTTCTTACATTTATTATAAAGATGAAGAGTTTAGGCCATCTTAAAACTAAACTCCTGTTCTGGATCTTTGGCCATTGATTTCAGCAGCATTGGAACTACCTTATAATTAAACCAATAATTGGTGCTGCAGTTGCTATTTGCTTTTCTCATCAGTCTATCATGAGGCCACAGCTGACCTTTCTCTTGAGACTTGAGTGAAATATTTCACTGCAGGAACATGGCAGATCTAGGGAAGAGCTCCTTTTACTAGAAGAGGTTTGTGGAGGAGCCCAGGCCCTGCATGGCAGTTCAAGCTGGCAGGTAGTTTTTTTCTTCGAGAGAGGAATCCAAGCTGATGGTGAATTGTGGGCTCTGATAAGTGAAGCTTTGCATGGCTACCTGAGTCTCAGAGATCTGAGACTTGTCATGTTGAACACTTATTTCTGTTTTCTTAGGAGAAGAGAATGACCCCACCTCTTGCTTTCCCGAAGATAAGGTATTCTGGGTGATCATACTTCAGATTATCACTGGCATTTGGAAAATGTGACCCATGTGTTTGACAAGTTGGCTTGAAGAAAAACTGCCTGTAAAATAGCAAGCAGAAGCTTTAGATTAGAAGGTCAGGCGAAATATCTACTACAAAAGGATGTAGTTGATCCCTGGATGGAATCCAGATATGCTGCTCCTGTAATGGTGTAGCTTTGAAATATATGAAGCTTTTTTAAAAGGAAATATTTGGTGTATTACTACTAATTAGTAATACAATTTTAATCACATTTACGGTATGATTTTTACTCAACAGATGGCATACTCTCAAGTATTTCCATTTATTCTATCAATAAGACTACTTGCAAACCTCATCTCTCAATTTTTATAATGATACTGCATTTAGATAATGGATTTGCTATTGACCTATTTAACAAAATTTAGCTGACTAAACCAATATTAATATTTAAAAATATTGCAATTACTATCAGCAATTTGAACATTTATATTCATTTGCTATAATTTTCTACCTGTTTGTAGGTGTATTCATTCCAAAAGGCATTTTTTTTGTTCATTAATATTATCCATGCATGTGCCAGTATTTTATTTTATTATGCTGGATCAGTTGTTTCACCTTGGAACTGTACTAGCATCCCTGAAGGGTCAACTAAAAATGTTTATTTATGGCAGAGTAGGAATTTGCAGATAATATTTACAAACAGCACAGAAATATTAGGAGGTAGCTACTAAAGAAAGGTAAATGAATGCAGCACTGGTTTCCATGTCACTTCCTAAGTATTTGTCAGGTCTCTGAGTGCACCCACTCCCCTCTGTGGGTTTGGCAGCCCAGGCTCAATGTCAGTGCTGATACAGCGCAGCTGCGTAGCCTTAGATCCAGCTGCTGTGGAAGAAGTTGTGTGAGAAAGAGCTGTGAGAAGTCTCGCTGGAGTTTGTTCCCATTTTGCTTGAGTACTGTATTTAAGCTCGGACTCTTGTTCGTTGCTGCTGCCTGACCATAATTGCAGCTGCGTGTGCTTGGCCACATACCCCACTGAGCCAGACACCAATTGGTTTGGCTGTGGACCCGCCTTGGTGTTACAGACTTGTCCAGTAGGCTGGACTCTTGCTTAACCTGACTGCTGCCACCAGACTTGCTTTGCTCTTCTTGTTTAGGTACTGCGGGTCTGCACCCTCACTGATGAAGGCTCTGCCTGACTTGCTGTCACCCTCATCTCCTGGATCCCCTTCCCTTACGGAGCAGCCAGCCCTTGCTGCTCCTACTGTTGGTTAGCTTGGACCTTCTTAAGCCCTGAGCAAAGCTCCGTGGAGCCTGGCCTTTGGGCTGTGCGTAACCTTTCCCCCACCTCACAGTCTGCACTCGGTCCTGAAAACATTCCCTAAATCCTCTACAAAGCAGATAATAACTATCATAGCAATATAAGTTTGGGAACGACTTCAAAAAGGTCAGCTAGTGCCTTTCCATTCATAGATAAATATACCTAAGTCATCCCTTACAGATACCAGATACCTGCATAACATTTTCTTCAAAAGCTTTAATTCTGCAGCTTCCCAGGCAAATTCATCCGGAGTGGAATGGTTCTTAAATTTTCACCTGAGAGCAAACTTGAATGTCTTCTGCTACCATTGGAGCTAGTTGCTTTTTGTGTCCCTCTCACTGAATTTGAGAGTATTGATCATCATGTTTTACTACATATCTTACAATATTTTTAGAGATTGTCCTCAGTACTTTTTTCCATGGCTAAGCAAACATAATTCCTTCCACCTGTCATCACAGGCCATGTTGCCTAAACCTGTCACTGCTCTTCTCCTCAGCACTTCTCTTATTTCTCTGCTTTCTTGAAGCATAGTGTCAGGAACTGGCCGCTGTGTTCCAGCCAAGGCTGAATGAACATAGAGTAGAACAATCTTTATCACTTGGGTCATGTATATGACAGTCCTAACAGTATACACCAAAAGATATTTTCCTTTCACAGCAGCAACATCACAATGTTGAGTCTGTTAATTTATGGACCAAAATAACTCCTCACTGCTCTAGCTATGCAGTTATTCTTTATATCACATTATGCACTTCTTCAGGTTGCAGTTCTTTGCATTTGCCTATTGAATGTCTTCCTGATTTATTAGGTTCCTTTTAATACCACTTCTATCTCTGGTGTGAGGCCTTCCAGATCAGTGACATCTGCAAACAGGTAATTTTTTTTTTTTTCCCTCTGCCATTCAAGTTTTAAATAATGTATTGAATAGAGTTTGGCCAAAGATAAATTCATGTTCTACTCCACTTGAAATATATTCCCAATCTGACACTGATATTCCTAATGTGCATGTTTTCTACCAAGTGAGTGGTCACCCTGTTGAAACTTTATCTCCACTGCCTTTGCTGGTTCACTTACAAGACTATCACGAGGGAAGATACCAAGTTTTAGAAAAAGGAGTACATCACATTTGCTGCTTCTCTCTTTCCATTATACCAGTTATACCATCAAGGAAGATAAGTAACTTGAACTGATGCTACAGGTTTTTGATGTGTTGGCAAATTGTTTGTCTCCTATGTGCTTAAATGCTGATTGCTTAACATGTAGTTCTAGTGTCTTGAAATCAGGCTGTTTTGTAGTTTCCTCCATCTTCCTTTTCCTTCCTTTTAGGTACTCTGTTTCCCTTTTGCTACCAATCTCTCCAAGTTCTCAAAAATGAGTGGTTTAGAGATCACATTGACTTTAATGACACATTGAATGTTGCAGAGCACCGGTTCTTCACCAGGCAAGCCAGTCTCTGACCCATGACGTGGAATGGATAATGTACGATTCCAAGCTAAGAAATCATTGCCAGACCTGTTTCTGTGGTAGACGAAGCACAGCAGCCATGCTGAGACCAAGATAGCAAGGAAGGAGAGTCGAGGAGCTTTCCCTGCAGAAGTTCAGAATGGTGCTAAATTTCTCAAATACGGCTTGATTACAGAATGATCAGCAATCTCTTCTCAAATTACTTCTTCCAGGCTCTGTAGATTTGACTACATGTAATTTCTTCTCACTTTTTATTGTTTTCTTTGTGGGTTTGCTATTCTGTCCTTGATGAAAATTAGTAGTATTTAAGTTTTTGAAGTGACTCATGTTATTGTGAAGAGGTAGACCATGCTCCCTCTAGGGGAACTGAAGAGAAGATTCCCAGAGAGGAAATTAATCTTTCCTCCTCCTTTTGTTTTGACATTTTTCAGCAGAGAAACCTCCTACATATGCAGTTGTTGAACATTTTGATTTCCTGCTATTACTCCACCTCTCCTCTGCAGTAAGCAACCAGAGCACCTTTGCTTCCTGCTTACCCTCTGATAATTCAGCATTCAGTGAACTAATAATATGGGTATTGAGGAAGTTTGGAACAGAAAGTCTGCTTGCTGACAGCATAAATAAGCTTTAGCTTGGTACTTACAGACAGATGTGTATAGCAGCTGGATCTGAAAGAAGATTTGGAGTGCTCAGCACTCATTTGAAGGCTGCATCCATATATGGCATTTATGTCTGAATGAGCAGCATTCTGTGTTGTCAAATACTGCATGGGGGAGAGGAGATATTATGGCAGCATTTGGTGCTCAGCTGCGAGAAGGCATTGGTGCCAGAAAATACTTCAACATCAAGAATAGCTACATTTCTGTACAGGCTTGAACAGGACTCAAGGGGTCAAAACATCAGATTCTTGTTTTCACTCTGTGAGTTGTGGAATAGTGGAAAAGAGACATCAACACAGGACTAGAAGATTTTAAAATTTATAAATCAAACTTATCTTTTATTTGGAGTGACCTGTACCATGTAGTGTTAGGCCTGATTCATTCTGAATCTTCTCTGGCTATTCAGCTGTTGGTTATTATAGATTACTTCTTAAAGAGAAGGAGCTCTACAGACTTTGTTTATTGCTAAGGTGTCTGTACCCTCACAAATGCAAGTAGCTAGACTGATCATATGCCACAATGTAAGCAGGGAAATAAGAAATTTTTATTTCATATCTGAAGATTTGATGCAGTTGTGGACTTTTCTAGAAGAATGTCAACATTTTAAATTGAAAGGTGTGTTATCTTAGAGTGCTGTTATGACTGAAAGAGTCAAGTTTTCATAACTGTTCTTCACCACAGAGGGAAATGACAGTAGTCTCTTTTCCTTTTGTCTGCAGGATGGGAATAAAACCACCACTTCTTTGTAACTCTCCAGATGGTCTTAGCAGATTCGAGTGATTTGTTCATCAGCTAGCCTTGTCCACCACCACGGCAGAGGAACGGGAATGGGACGATAGACCCACTTCCCTTTGCAACTTTCTGAAGTATCATTACAGTGGAGACTTGCAGAGTGATTCTGGTATCTGTATCCCCATACAGAAAGCTGGAGGCTGGGGGTGTGCACCATCATTCACTGGTCTGGCGTTAGGAGTGCTGTGGCAGCTGGCTTCCCCCACTGAAGAAGGAGTATTATGGATCAGGACTGCTGTGAAATTATGAGGATTAGAAGAATAAAAGGAAAAGGGTTTTTTCGTGTGTGGTTTTGGTTTTTTGTTGTTGTTGTCTGTTTATTTTTTTAAAGAGGTCAAGGACAATGATTCTAAAAACTTAAGAAATCTTAAATGAAGAGATTTGAGTGATCCCTGAATGAAAACAAAGCTGCCGTAGGACTCGTAGGAAAAGTCATGCCTACTGTGTTTAGTAATTATTCACCCAGTATTTGCCTTTCTTGCTGATAATCATAAAAAATACTACCAATAATAATAGTTTCCAGCTGGAAGAGAGGAATAATACATGTATACATTTACAGTACTTCAGCAAAGAAGAGCATATTGTCTTAAAACCAAAAAGTAATCCAGTTCCATGATACAAACAATATGCATATAACAAATATGGAGCCCTCTGTGTTCACAGGGACTTTGGATACATTTCTGAATAAGAGCTGGCATTTTCATGGAAATGGCAATTTTTACATCAGTGTCAGACTGGCAAAGGGTTGGTGAGATGAGAAACCCTCCTGATGCGTTTGCCCAGACAGATGTTTAAGGAGGAGACATTTCAAAGACATCTGCATCTCTGTGGCATTCTGAGGTTGTGCTGGTTCATGGCTGCTCTGCCTGCTGGTTCGAAGGAGGCTGACAAGGCAGATAAGTACAACATTTGGCTTACCTGCTCTTCTATTTTTCCTCACCTCGTAGTTTATCTTAAACATTTCTCTGCCCTTGAGAAGACTCAGAAGAAGGGATTTTAAATGTTGCAGTCCTCATTCTATCAGGTCGAGTGACCTAGTGCATACTCTTGCAAATGTCTTTGATATGTCATCCTTTAAAAACCTGTATATAAATGTGTTTCATGTCTGTACCTTAACATAGGTGCTGCTTCTTCCACTTTGCAGATTTATGCAAAAACATAAGCCAGCTTTCTTCCCTTCTCTATTCCTGTAAGCAGAAGAGTTTTATAAAACATACAATACTAAACCCCCTGCTATTAAACTGTTACATATGAAGAGATGCAATATTAGTCATGTTCATATTCATTAAAGGTATTTTCATCCTCTTCTCTAGTGTAGATCTATGGAACATCAAAACTGCTAGTATGTGAGTCATGGTCTGTTTTGTATAAATTATCCCTGGCATTACAAATTTCATTCTGTGGCAGTGTTAACTATCAGTCCCAGGTTTGTTCATGATTTGAAGTGGGTGTCTCTTGCATAGGAACTCCAACATACGTCCATGCAGTTCAGGATGAAAGCTGTTCAGACATAGTGATTTTATTTAACCTAAAATCTAGACCATTATTAACTTTGATTAAGATTCAACAGACCATTACTGCTGTTCAGTCCTACTGATTTTAGTGTATTTGTGTAATGATTTGTCCCCTTTGAGATCCTCATATGTTAACCTAGAAACCACATTTACAGATTGTAATCCTTTGTTCTCTACAAGCCTGAGTAATCAGATTACAGTACACCAACTCTAAAGAGACTTGCAGTTTAAAACTGAACAAATGTGAGGCAAGAATTTGGGACCAAATTTCTTGTTAATATTTTTCCATTGACTTGTTGAACAGTTGTTATGGAGAAGACATTGCTATGGTGGTCACAAGGTGAATAGACTTCAAGAAAAATTATGCAGCCTGAAGAGGTTGTCTGTTAAAAATAAGATATTTTTCCATTTGATTCCCATATGCTCTGATGTAGAAATGTTGTTTGGGGACATCTCTAATAGCTGCAGGGTCCTTGGAGTTATAGTTTGTGATGGACGCATAGGCAAAGAATGGCTCACAATGATCATCCAACACCCTGAATGTGTAGTGAATTCTTCTGAGTTCACAAAATCAGATGTTAATATTGAGATAAAAGAGTCTTCCCTCCCCTGCACTTCTGGTTCCAAACAGAAGTAGGATGTCCATCAAGGTTTGAAGCCTTTGACCTGGTGTCACTACAGATAAGTTCATATTAATAAATACAATAAGGCCAGGGTCCCAGTTCTTTAAGCTGTATACTATTAAAAAAAAAAAAAATCCCAAACCCATAAAGCCCCGAAATTTCTGTTAATGTTTGAGAAAACGTGCAAAAAATATTATTTTGCATTGACTATTTGAAAGCACAATTTTTGTTAAGAGTCTATAGGCAACTGAAACCTTGGGTAGATGGTGATGAGATTTTTAATTAATTTTGAAAGCACATAATACACATTTCTGTGTGAATCTGTATAATTCAATCAATGTATAGCCCTTTGGAACTGCTGCCTTGCATGTGGCCCTTGCAGTTTCTTTCAGTGCAGGTATGGAGGCTGAGAAATATCAGCTTCCTTTGCTACAATTCAGTCTTTCTCATTAGAATATGAGACCTTTTCAGGCTGTTAAGCTGAAGAAATTAATGGACTTATACCCATGAGTAGCTTTAGAATGATGTCCAGTTTTTCAGAAATTAGTTTCTCATCAACTCTATTAATTATTAATTTTTATATTTTACAACAGCTGTAGTTTTCTGAGTTAGCATTAAAATGATCCTTGCATTGTCTTTCTACAGTTTTATTCAGCTGATTAAGTCTAACGGGTTTATCGCTAAGCCATCCATTTAAATTAACAATCTGCAAAGAAAGCAGATAAAATGCTTCACATGTCCCATTACTGGGGTAGTAATAGTTACTCAATTAGGCACAGCTACTTCAGTTTCCAATCTGTTCTTTAATGATCAACACAAGACATTAATTTAAAATATTATTAACCAACAAATCTATTTAAAGAGATCTACTTTAGCAGGTAGAAACAACATTAATGGTGAGAAAAACATGCTGGTTTACTTACTAAGCATCTGCACTACAATTGCTACCATAGCTAGGAAGCAGTACAGCGTTACAGACTTTCTAATCGTGACCTCTAGTTCCAAGAGTATAGCCTGATCGATTGTCCATTGACTTTCACAGGCGATGAACTATGAACATTTCTGAACAATTTTTCCCGTCACATGGATGTGGGGAGTTGAGGGTGGGGACAGCCCCAATCTTGCTATAAAGTTTATCTAGCATTTGATATGTTTTGGGAACTCCTGTGAAATAATGGTAATAATTAATCTTTAACAGTTATTTAAGCAGCTGCTGCGTTAGCAATCTGATAACAAAATTGGTCGTAGGGAACATAGCTCAGAACAGGGAGACATTAAAAAGACAGTTTGATGACATATAGCAGGTCCTGTTCTTAAGCATTAACATTTTTACACACTGGAGAAAAATAAAATGGAACGTACTGAAAAAACTCTGACAGTCTGTCTTGTCTCAGGAGCAGTACTGTGGAGCTGCATTTATACCTTCATACACTTCCAGTATACTCAGTGCTGCATTAGCAAAATGGCAGCTCTGACCTGGAGAAATACTAGTGTGTTCTGTCTCTAAAATGCAAAAAGTATCACTCATTAATAATTTTAACATTTAAAAAGTGGAACTATACTGTCTTTTTACCACTCTGTCAATGTTGCAAACATAGGAAATCAAATGTGTTGGTACTTCCTACATACGTGCTACCAGAATTCTGAAGCTGAGTGCTTCTAGGAAGATTGATTAAACATCATACTAATTCTGCACAATCAGCATGTTACACAGTTTTTGTAGGTGGGTAAGCCAAAGCATGGAGAATCTGCTTTGCCCGAGATTACACAACTAAGTTGATACCCTTGAAAACACCAGAAAAAGAGTAAAGTAAGGAAAAAGTATGTGGAAGCGTGAAATTAAAAAAAAAATAATATATTTTGCCTCAGCAACTGATAACTGGGAAAACATTTTGTGGTTTATTGAAACTAAAATATATAATGAAATTTTGTGATGAAATGAAAGGCAAAAAATGCTAAAACTCCCTTGAAAAGATAGATATCATTAGATCCAATTTGCTTTTGAACTTATCTCCCTGTTGTATCCTTGCTGATATATTTTCAAAGTATGTTCTTTTCATCAAACATCCCATAATACTTTAATTATAAAGTGATTGGTAGCATTATTATTCACAATTAAAACAAAACTGTGCTTGTCAAAATAAATGAACAAAGTACACTCTGTGATGCAGTATCCTTGACTTTTTTAATCCTGTTTGTTTATCTACACACTAATTGCAAAAATTGATAATCCATATGAGGTCACCTAGGTCCATGCAAATGAGTTTTTACTGTATGTTCTGATACTGTAAATAGTTATTTAGCTGTCCAAGTTATTGGAACTAATCACTATAATTTTTCTGTAAAGGGCAGGTTTCTCGGTAAGAGCTTCCTGAAGGGGAAAAGACAGAGAAGAATTATTTGTAGAAAGGTTCTTTTTAATGTTTATATGCAAAATTATGTATATTTTGTGCAGATATATAATTGTATAATAATAAGATTGCATACTATCACCCACATTTATCATGGTATAATAATATATCATGACATAACCAGTCTTATTTGCTGTGTTCAAACAGTGAAATGAAAATTCCAAACCAAATTTCAGTCACCTTGAAGTTTTTGGGGAAACATATGAAAATATATTTCAGCGTATTTCTACATTTTCCTCTGGCTCACTTATTAGGTGCTAGACAACCATTTTTACAATGGACCAAGGTAGATAAAATCTCAAACACTGAGGAATGTAACATTTTTATCACAAAGTTGCTTCAAGTGCCATATATATTTTATGAACATACATGGATATTGTCAGATATTACTATTTTTAATAATAAATAATGACCTACAAAAGTCATTAAGCTTTTATTGTGCTTTTCGTCCACATTTTTATCTTGGCAGGCTGGAGTTCTATAGGAGATTTAGGAATATTAAGGCTTCTTTAACCTTTCTGATAACTATCTTTAGCATTTCTGTTACATACAAGGAAAGTCATAGTATGTGGTTTATATTACAATGTGTCCATAAATGTCAAATGCTTATTCTCTCTGAAATATTTCAGGCTCCATTATGTGTATCAATGTAGAATTAAATGGACTTGGACTTATTTTTGTCTCTATGTATACTCATAAATGAATCCTTGAAGGAACAGTTTTCCTGTTAAAAAGAATTGTCATCTCTTCTTTTGTTTAGGAGAGAGTTTCAGTTTCAGTCTCTGTTTATTAAATATCAGGTGAAGCTGCAAAAATGATTCAGACAGTAGGATTGTTTAGTAATTATGCTGAATAAAAAAAGAAGGAGGACAGCATGATAGTGGAAATGTAGTTGCTCTGTTGTTCTATCAGAAAATTCAGGATTCTGAATCTACATCTTTGTAATAAAATGCAGTGTGCTCTCATTCTGTAAAGTAATGGCTGCAAATCTCTAAGTGTTAAGATATTCCCTCTCATGTTAAAGAGACAAAGTGTGTGTGAACTCAGATTTGCCCCATGGTAGACACATAAACAATTAGGCAAACACCAGCATTTGTGAATATGTTCCTTAATCTCTAAATGTTGTGGAATTTTTTTATGGTTAGATTTTGGTCTCAATTCATTGTTGATAATGGCAATTCCCTTCTTCCCCTTGGCCTCTAAAATGTATTTAGAGGACCAAACATACACCATATTTTCTGTTGTTAGAATTTTAAAATTTCAGGTGTAATGTTTTTGACATTTTAAGTTCCATATTCAGTGTACTTAATTCATATTGTTGACACACATGGAATTCGAGTGCCTGTCTTTAACAAAAATAACTTTAAAAAAGAAGACAAAAGAAAAGATTTTATGTGATTTTTGAACCACAAGCAGACAAGATCCTCCAATCATTTTAAGAGGTAATTGGCTATATGTTATCTAGTCCCAAAAAGGTGTGGAATCTATACTACAGAAGTGATGTTGTGCCTCTTGATCCTGCAACCTAATATAAAGCAACACAACTCTATCATATTTACATCAGTATGAGCTTGACACATAAACAAGAATGCAGTTCCCTTCTTCCCCCTTCTCCGCTGAGAGGACCAGGGGGCTGTGGAACACAATGGAGAGAAGCTTTCTGCTAAAATCTGCTGGAGAGAAGGAGAAATAAATGAGTAAATAGGCATCAATAACATGTTGAGACATTGTTCTTTTACAGGAGGAGTGAAGTCACCAGCTTACATGTTTCTTCTGCTCATTTTGTTGCCTTTCCTGGGAAATATTTTAATTTTTTAACTTGAGGTACCATAAGATGATAGTTGCGGGGATGAGATGGTAGACACTTCTTTTGCCTTCTCAGTAATATTGTGATTTGTTAGCTTTGGTTTATTCCCTGTTGAAGGCACTTCTCAAACTGGAGGTCTGACATTTGTGTTGATTCTGATCCAGTGTTTGGGCACTTCATGCTCTACTTGACCAGAGATGAGTTTTGCTGCCTACCCTTACTGCTCATTGTTTCCTTTCACAGATAGCAAGTTCCTTGAGAATGGTCTTAGGCTCATATGTTGACCTTTTCCTCCCTCAAGTCTAGATGCAGCAGCCATGGTCCTCTTTCTGAAGCTTCTGAAGTTGGAATTCTTGGAAGGTGGTAGTGTGTGTAGGCTTCAAATCCTCGTCTCCACTATTTCATTATTTAACAATATCTTAGGTCTGACATAAAGACATTCGCTCCTCATGGTGAAGACCAGAGCTGTACAGACTAATTTCTAACATGTAATGAATTCCATGACTTCTGTTTGAAAGTTGCTGAGTGCAAGTTGCTTGTTTATGGATGTGCTTTGTTACATGGACAATTTTATATGAATAGTCTTTGAGAGTGAATTGTGGAACTGTTTGCTCCAGGTGTTCACTCTGTGCTGTTCATTCTTCATGCTGAGTGAGTGGCCACCTCAGCTGCTTAGGACTGAGTTTGCTCCCTGACTGAATGACTGAAACTTTCAAAATGCAATCAGAAGTGAATAATCTATGATAAATGCTCATGTTCACACATGGATAGCCTGGTTTGCATGCAAATATTGGAATTCAGATTGTTCTCGGTGTTTTAGAATATCTCTAGGAATGGCCTGAGAACAGGAACCCTGATGGTGCATTATTTTAAGCATTCATACCACGTTGCTGTCAAGTGTAAGCGCACTCGCTCTCCACCAGACCTTTCATGGTCCTGCAAGTTTTAATGGACTCTTCTTTGTTGCCATTGGGGATCCATATCCTCCGTCTCTCAACCCAGTTATGAAATTGCCTTCATAGAATCATAGAATCATAGAATGGTTTGGGTTGGAAAGGACCTCAAAGATCATCTAGTTCCAACCCCCCTGCCATGGGCAGGGAGACCCTCCACTAGACCACATTGCCCAAAGCCCCATCCAACCTGGCCTTGAACACTTCCAGGGATGGGGCATCCACAGCCTCTCAGGGCAACCTGTTCCAGTGCCTCACCACTCTAACAGTAAAGAATTTCTTCCAAATATCTAATCTAAATCGACCCTCCTTCAGCTTAAACCCATTACCCCTTGTCCTGTCACTACACTCCCTGATAAACAGTCCCTCAACATCTTTCCTGTAGGCCCCTTCAGGTACTGGTAAGCCGCAATTAGATCTCCCCAGAGCCTTCTCTTCTCCAGGCTGAACAACCCCAACTCTCTTAGCCTGTCCTCATAGGAGAGGTGCTCCATCCTCTGATCAGCTTCGTGGCCCTCCTCTGGACTCGCTCCAACAGCTCCATGTCTCTCCTGTACTGGGGCCCCCAGAGCTGGACGCAGTACTCCAGGTGGGGTCTCACCTGGAGAGCAGAGTAGAGGGGCAGGATCACCTCCCTCAACCTGCTGGTCACACCTCTTTTGATGCAGCCCAGGATACGGTTGGCTTTCTGGGCTGCAAGCGCACACTGCCAGCTCATGCTGATCTTCTCATCAATCAACACCCCCAAGTCTTTCTCCTCAGGGCTGCTTTCAATCCATTCCTCGCTCAGCCTATAGTCGTGCTTGGGATTGTGCCGACCGACGTGCAGGACCTTGCACTTGGCCTTGTTGAACTTTATGCGGTTTGCACGGGCCCACCTCTCCAGCCTGTCAAGGTCCCTCTGGATGGCATCCCTTCCCTCCACCATGTCGACCACACCACACAGCTTGGTGTCGTCGGCAAACTTGCTGAGGGTGCACTCGATCCCACTGTCCATGTCGCCGACAAAGATGTTGAACAGTGCCGGTCCCAGTACCAACCCCTGAGGAACGCTACTCGTCACCGTTCTCCACTTGGATATTGAGCTGTTGACCACAACTCTTTGAGTGTGACCATCCAGCCAATTCCTTATCCATTGAGTGGTCCATCCATCGAATCCGTGTCTCTCCAATTTAGAGACAAGGGTGTTGTGTGGGACAGTGTCAAATGCCTTGCACAAGTCCAGGTAGATGATGTCAGTTGCCCTTCCCTTATCCACGGACACTGTAACCCCATCGCAGAAGGCCACCAAGTTTGTCAGGCACGATTTGCCCTTAGTGAAGCCGTGTTGGATGTCACCAATCACCTCCTTATTTTCCATGTGCCTGAGCATAGTCTCCAGGAGGGTCTGCTCCATAATATTGCCAGGCATGGAGATGAGACTAACCAGCCTGTAGTTCCCTGGGTCTTCCTTTTTACCCTTCTTAAAAATGGGGGTTATGTTCCCCCTCTTCCAGTCAGTGGGAACTTCACCAGACTGTCAGGACTTCTCAAATATGATGGCGAGTGGCCTGGCCACTTCATCCACCAGTTCCCTCAGGACCTGTGGATGCATCTCATCAGGTCCCATGGACTTGTGCACCTTCAGGTTCCTTAGATATTCTCAGACCTGATCTTCTCCTACAGTGGGCGGTTCTGCATTCTCCCAGTCCCTGCCTTCTGCGACCTGGGCAGTGTGGCTCAAGCATTTGCCAGTGAAGACTGAGGCAAAGAAGTCGTTGAGTACCTCAGCCTTCTCCATATCCTGGGTAACCCGTTCACCCGTTTCATTCTGGAGGGGACCCACATTTTTCCTTGTCCTCCTTTTCTCACTAACATACCTATAGAAGCTTTTCTTGTTGTCCTTGACATCCCTGGCCAGATTTACTTCTATCAGGGCTTTGGCGTTCCTCACCTGCTCCCTGGCTGGTTGGACAGTTTCTCTGTATTCTTCCCAGGCTACCTGCCCTTGCTTCCACCCTCTGTAGGCTTCTTTTTTTGGTTTTACTTTGCCCAGGAGCTCCTTGTTCATCCACGGGGGCCTCTTGGTGGATTTGTTTGACTTCCTCTTTGTTGTGATGCATCGCTCCTGAGCCTGGAGGAGGCAACCCTTGAATATTAGCCAGCTGTCTTGGGACCCTCTTCCTTCCAGGGGTTTGTCCCATGGTATTCTACCAAGTAGATCCCTGAAGAGGCCAAAGTCTACTCTGCTGAAGTCCAGGCTAGTGAACTTGCTGAGTGCTCTCCTCAGCCTGGAGGATCCTGAATTCCACCATTTCGTGGTCACTGCAGCCAAGGCTACTCTTGAGCTTCCTGTCCCCTACCAGGCCCTCCTTATTGGTCAGAATAAGGTCCAGCATGGCACCTCTCCTTGTGGGCTCCTCTGTCACTTGGAGGAGAAAGTTATCATCGACACATTCCAGGAACTTCCTGGGTTGCTTGCACTCAGCTGTGTTGTTCCTCCAGCAGATGTCAGGGTGGTTGAAGTCCCCCATAAGGACCAGGGCTTGTGAGCGTTTTGTTTCGTACTAGGAGATGGTAGTATTGCTCCATTGCTACTTGAATATACAGGGCTGATGGCAATACCAGAGATTAGGTGGCATCATGACCCTTGTGACTGGTGAGGTCAAAGCAGTATGTTGTGCTGTCTTCTAGCAAAGGGCTCTTTTGCATGACCTCAGGGGACAAATTTGGTTGATACAATGGCAGTAATGAATTGAATTAACCTACACCTTAAAATAGATAAATGCATATATATGAATACATATTCATATATATACATATATAAACAGATACACATACATGAACATACATTTGTGTGTGTGTGTATTTCATGGTGGAGAAGACTAAGAGGCAGCTATTGCCCAGCCTTCATGAGTAATTTGGAATTCTTTACCCTTTGTGTAAACACCTAACTGCACTCTCACAAGTACAGTGTTTCTTCCCTGTGTGTCCATCCCTGATGGTCATCGTAATGGTCTTCTGTGGTTATGAAGTGAGCAAAGCATGTCAGGGAGAGTACGCAGCACCTTCCCCAAGGTTGCTGCACTGTGAAGATGTTCCTTAGGATGATATAGTTCCTGACGTCTCCATTATAGGCTGGTATTTTAGAGGTCTGAGCTGACCTTCAAGAAGCTGTCCTAGAAATGCTTCATCCACAGCAAGTTTGCAATTATTTTGTCTTGAAATGAATTCTCCTGGTTCATCACTAAGTCTTAAATCTGCAGGGGAAGCTTGTAGCAAGTTAAAGAATTCCTCAACCAGTTTGGACCTGAACATATGCTTCTTCTTTATGTGTTCAGGTTAGGCCAGAAATCCAGCTTGAGAAAACGAGAGAAAAATGCATGGTGAGAATGCCATTCTCACTGCCTCTCAGAGAAGAAGCAACTGGTAAGTGACATACATAGAAGAGAAAAGAGCATTGGAGGTTTCAAAATTCCGGCTCAGTAGTGTAGTCTTGGCCTTCAGAAGCTGGGTGTAGTAATGTCTGTAGAAGCTGCTTCATCTTTTAAAAAGGAGACTTCACCCTCTCAGTTGAAGGAAGTAACTATTCCCTGCATGTTCCACATTTTTTGACATTGAGATGTTTTAAGTTGAAAAATGTAACTGAGTCTACCCAGAACATCTGCATGCCACATGGGATTCCTGTGGCCTTACCATCTCTCTTTACGAAGAAATCTACATGATGCTTTACATTATACATATTTGTGTATGCATAGTGCCAAATAACACCTTTAATTATATCGGCATAAAGAGGGATACAACAGCTATCAAACATCAAAAGTTTTTACCATCATGTGCATTCCTATCACAGCTATCTGTTGACTTCTTGGGCTGTTTTTCCTTGGTACAATATATCTATATTCCATATGCAAATTCCACTGTGAGTGATTTGCCTGTTTTGTAAGCTAGACTGCACCTGTAACATGTGGGATTGAGTTAAAAATGACAAGCAGACAAGCACAAGGCACATTATCTTGACAAACTCAGCCTCCGAAAATTAGCCTGTGCCTGAATTATTAAAATAACAAGGAATATTTCACTCAGCTGTGGAGAAATGCTCCTAATTGTCCACTTTAGCCAACTTCTTTCAGACTTCACGATCGGTCAATTTACAGTAGCGGCTTGCAAATTCCCGAACTCCCATTAGAGAGAAGTGCAACAGCAGTCCAACACACCCTCATTTATTTTAATAACCTGCCAAGCAGACATGAAAATGTTAAAGTTGGAAGGCTATAACATGACAGGAACCTGACTTGTCACAGCGACATTATAATCTAGTTAAACTACTTTCTTTCTGCCTTTCATGTCTTTTCAGGTAAGTGGAAAACTAATTGTCAAATTACTAATTTTGTTGGCATTAATATCAATACTAAGGCTAGAGAAGCATGAACAGACAGGCCTGTGGTTTTTCTTCATATTGTGCTTGCATGTTGGAAAGCATTCTGAAAATACAGGAGGATCAAATCAGAGCCCAGTCTTTCTATCAACACTGACCTATTTATTTTAAGAGGCATTGAAGCTCTATAAAAAGGCTAGTTAAAGTCTCTAGGTTCTTTTATTATTATTATTTAATGTCTGGAAATCTTGTTTACTTCAATCTTGTTTCCTTTGTGCATAATAGTGTACCTGATGTAACAGGGCCAGTATTCACATCTAAAGTATTAATGGCAGAGTCTGATCTTGTAGGAGAATACAAGGAACTGCACTACCAAGAAAAAAAAATCCTCAACAATGTCAGGGTCACACTGTCTTTCAAAAGCAACTGTAAGTAGGTCATGCTTCAACTGCAGGCAGGGTCGAGAACATTACTGGAAAAAGTGCTTGGGATGGTTGAGGAGCATGCTGAGAGAGCCGGGGACAGCTCGGGTGACTGGAAGGAAAACCTAATTGTGATGAACATGGAGACATGAACCCAGCTACAGACACGCTGCTAGACCCTTATACCTACAGGGGGTTACTTGCCCTGCATGACATGAAGGCTCCTGGATGCTTTCTCAAGGCAGGACTGAATCTGTTCCTTATGTCTTCAATCCATTTTTCTGTCTTGTTTGTTTGTTTGTGTTTTTTTTGGGGGGGCGAGTTGTTTGCTTGCTTGCTTGCTTCTTTGTTTTTCTTGCCCATTTGATGATAACCTTTCTGGGGATGGGGCTTGGCTTCATAAGTGTTTGCACAGATTTTACTGGCCAACGTGGCACAGATAGCTTCCTATGAATAATAAGCCTTCCACAAAGGAAAGTGAGACACCTTAACAACAAAAGAAGCACAGCCTTTCCCAGCAATACATGGAAGCTTTTCCTACCAAGTACTTTGCTTTGTTTCCATTTCATCTGAAACGGGCCTCTTATAATGGGTCTGGGGTACAATGGCACATCTTACTAGCTGTGATTTTGCAGGGACCTGTGTGTTCAAATTGTAGAAACATTTTACTATTTCTTGTACAATTTGGAAATCATTTTCCATTGTCTTTTACCTGCCCTTTTTTTCTCTGCTGAAAAGGAACATACAAAATCCCTTTCCCACAGCCTCTTCGCACTTCAGTTCTGTGCAGTATCAGAAGACAAAACTCTTTATGTTACTGACAGGATTAATAAGAGTGTGATTGCACGCAAGTGAGTCCTCATGGCTTTGTAAATATTTCCTTGTGGAGAGTGCGAACATAGGCAAACCCGTAACAGCACCAAGCAGGGGTAGTTCTGTGTGGGACTGGAAAATGAAACTCTGAAAGGTTCTGCGTGCCTCTGTCTGTCTTCACCCCCCGCCTCTCTTCTCGCCACTCCCACCATACTTCATGGGGAATGGGTTGGCTAGGTTTGGGCTATGACACGAACATTTGCAAAGTGGCGTTACTGCAACGAGCAGGAAGAGGAGAGAAGGAAAGCAGGTCTGCTGGAGCACAGGCAGGGAAGGGTGAGCTAAGCGGTGCAGTTAGCTTTTCAGTTCCCAGAAGATAATAAAGATCACGTGCAAACTTTGGATGGTAAATGAGGCAGCTAAGGGTATAAGAGCAGTCACGCAGCACTGAGACTGGGCCTTGCAAATAACTGATTTTCTGGTGTTGCTGGCAGAGCAGGGAAGGTTTCTGTAGTCCTCTGAGAACTGGGTCACCTGGGAGCAGCTTTATGGGGCCCCACACAGAGTGAAACAGTAGCGACTGTGTGCAATGTTAAACTGGCTTTTGAGAAAACTCACCGATTCCCAGAAAGACTGATGGTTTGGGTTGGATGGAATTTTTGCTTAATAATTTTCCTGCCTAATTAAAGCTTTTAGACTAATTAGAAATTAATAGAAATATGATGATTTTGTGTCAGTGATACTGCCTTTGTGTTCACACGTGTGTACGTGTGACACGTACTCTCCTGTACTTGGTTCTTCCTGTCAGCAATCTACAAAGTATTTATAAATGTGCTTTTCAGTTTTCCTATTGTCTGCTTTAAAAACGTCTCCATTTTGGGAGACAAGAAGACAGCCGTGAATGTTTAACTTGCCATTAGCATCTATATTTTATGTTTGAAACATTTAAAAGCTTCTGTTTTAAATGAAGATAAACACATCCCCAAACAGCTGTGCAATGCATGACACAGAACAATTGAGTAAAGCATCAAAGTACTTAATAGATAAAACAGTGCTGGATGTGGTAAAATAAACAGGACTTAATCCCTTTATAACTTGAGTAAATAAATACAGCTTTAATTCAGATACAGTTTTGCCTTTAGGTTGCTCTGTTCTGTTAACACCTATCTGTCAGCGGTAATACCATGTAAATGAGCCACTCTGAGCCTTTCCCCTTGCATCTTGTTTAATCCTCTTCCATTCTTCTAATCATCCTACACACAGAGGCCAATATCTATTTTCATCTGGCAAGATAGGATCTCCTAAGGAATTAAAGACGGTTTCCACTTAGCTCCACAGTAGGCAAAGGCTGGGCTGTGATCTAGGGCTTTAGGGACTTCTCATAATGCGCTGGTGCTCGCTAGATCGAAGAATTGAGTTCTGGCTACTGGATTTTTAATCCTCCTGTGGCTGATGTTGGGAGCTCCAGTGATTTAAGATCTTTGATTACTCAGAGCTTGGCCCTTTGATTGAGTGAACTTCTGAAGACAGCGTGTGACTGATTTCAAGTTAGCGGTTTTAAGTAACTACTGGAAAAAATAGATAGGAAAAGCCCAGTGATTAAGATGCACTGTCTCTCTTTTTAATTGACTTTCTGAAGCTATCTATCTGATGCTTTACTCTCTATACACAAAAGAAAAACTGTATAGACCAGTACTCGTTCTGATGAAGAACTCAAGTGTCACAATATTTTTCTGTACTGGTTTACAGTCACATGTCTGTTAAAACTGTAGACACTAAAGGATATATTTTAACAGCATACTTCTCACAGGGCATGTATTAGAAGTAGCAGCAAATATAGCGTTAATGCACAGGGCTAAGTTAAGCAATTGATATCATTTCAGTTTGCAATATATTTTCAGATACTATATATTTGCCAGCAGAAGAACTGTACGTGCATAAAGGCAGGTAGGGGTCATGGCAAGCTCTTTATGTTGGCAATTTGAAGTATTAGCAATTTGTGAAGCTGAACATAGGTGTTTTGATGCATCTAACCATATTCTTGCAGAAATGCTTTACAGCAGTCATTCTGAAGCAGGTGGAACTTCTCTGCTGAGTAACGTTCCAATAACATTTGCCTTTTTTTGAAATAAAACAGTTTTTTCATAAAATACAATTTTTGTGTAGTTACCTTGTTTTGATGTGGTCCTCAAGAAAAAAGAGTGCAGATGTTGGCTATTTATATCTTAGATGCCTGGTAAAAGCAATGATACCCTTCTTGGTTAAAAGGTGAGATAAAATAGTTACAGTTTCAGTGGGAGCACCGCAGGAAACCATTCAGTTGTGTCTCTTCTTTGAAGGTCCAGCATCTCTACCTTGGGAAATAAAAGAGAAAGTAAGGATAAGAAAATTGGCTTAGAAAAAAGAGTGAATATGTGGGAGCCAATTCAGCTTGCCCATTCATCTTATGAGTGAGCTGCAGAATTATTAAGAGGCATAGTGAGCTATGGACTGGTCCTGGATTTATTTTCATGTATGCAGTAAGATTTTAAATAGGAAGGGAGTGAAAGACAGTGTGTCTTTGACTTATTTATATCAACATCACTTAGCATTTAGGTTCACATTTAAGCAAGCCTGTACTCTGGTCACTTTCGTGGAGAAGAAAAAGAAAGAGCTGGGAAGGATATTACCTTCCCAGTGGAGGGCTTGGCCATGAGAGAACAGAGCGCACATAGACTTCTCCAGAATACTGTACAGCACTTTTTTTACTAGAACTAGAACCCCTCGGATGCACAGAGCAGCTATGCAAGAGCAGCTCCTCTTAGTCTATAGCAAAAAATCTCATAAGCTAAAGCTTACCCTTATTAAAGCTTTTTTTTTTTTTTTTTGGACATTGGGATTATGCACTATCACTTTGGAGTGACCTCGCGTATTCCTTTAGTGGCAAAGCTCGGGCTTCTGAAGTAGGACAGTGGGTGGGAACTGAACTCCTTTGCTAGCTGGGAGCTGAGTTTTCCTTCTTCTGTCTTACTTGCCACTTAATTTTCAGGTTCACAAAACATTGCAGAAGGATGCCACTTTTGCTCAGTGAGTCAGACATAGGGTATTAACCATGTTTCAGGACAGCCACAGCAGTTATAGATACCATTCCAATTCACTGGGTATGTAATTTCATTCTGTTTCTCAGACCCCTCTGCAAAGACAATAGCATCAGGATCTTTGCCTTAAAGCAATACAGACATTTCAGGTGTGCACCATGAACAGCTGGTTGCTTGAAAAAGTATAAATGACACTGCATCTCTTTTCTGACCTTGTAGATAAAGGGGGGTTTATATGTACTTATGTAGGACATTTTGTATGTTTTGTATTGTTTCTGTGCATAAACCACACGTCTGCACATACCCTCACTCCCATATATGTGTTTATATGGATGTGGTAGCTTCAGGAGCTACGACAATGATTTCTCCCTTAGTGAAACAAAGTCTTGCTTCTCTTCTCCAGGGAGGGTTTCTGGTGTACTCCCTTCGCCCAGCTGCCTGTTCAGAACACAACATCAGGTTTTCCTCCACGTTTCACTCCCTCGTTGCTTTTGCTTTGTGCAGTCTCTGTTAGCGTACTGTTTTGGGTGCCTGTCTCACAGCAGTTGTACGTTTCCCACAATTCTTTTTCACCAGCTGCTCTTTGCGGTCCTCCCAGATTTCAGCTTTTGCATGGGAGCTGCACCGACTGGAGAATGGAAGTGTTTGATGCTGATAGCCTTTTGTTCTGTGTGAACATCCTCGGTAATCTTCTTGAGCGGGCTTTAGGGAATACACAACTTTGCTTTTGCACTTGAAACTGGGCTGCGTGAATATGCTAATAAACCGTACACATGAGTTTGGGAATCTCATTCGTATAGCGTAGACCGTTCTGCTGCATTTCCGATGGGCACATACTTGGTCATTTGGGCATGCTTTTATGTGTGCACATTGTGTGGCAAATCTGCATAACCAAATATTGAACAGTGTAACACTCCCTGTATAATCATTCATTAATTTTATTAAAGGTGGGCTGGGACTGGAATGAGGATTAATTAGAAAAAGTTAAAAGCATAATTAGTAACATACTTTTCCTCTCACAGCTTTTTTTTTTTTTTTCCTCTGGATTCTTTTTCCTGGTGCCCTAATTATTTCCCATCTTTTAAAATTCACTTTAATTTCAATTTAACTCTCCCTGGGCATGCAAACTTGACAAGTACTTTTTTTTTCCCAAAGATTGATTGACAGCAGTTTCAAAACTGTCACAGTGCTAATTAAAACCTTGAATATGTGTCTTTATGAAGCCTGAAACACTCTGCACTGCTGCAAAATCCTGGATCTTGTGTTCTGAATGAGGTTTTTTAACAGCTAATATGGAATCATTATAACTTGCCTTTCCTCAGGCTTGATATCCAGCTCTCTCCTTCACACTTTATTTATCAGTGAATTTAGAGCTTATGTTGACAACATGAGAAAGAGAAGCCCTCCCAGGCAATGCTACCTGCTCTGTCTATGTTTTATACTTTGTCCTTTCTGCTTGGCAGAGCTGGGCAGAGTTGGCCCAGTTTGACTCACAGTCCTGTGGGTACCTGGGGAATTCATGTTGGGGATACTGGGCTCGTATTTTACCATCTCTAGAGCGACCGGCTCTACTGGAACTGTGTTGTCAGGATTCTTCTACCTTACGCTTAAGAAAAGGATGTTGATAACATAAGGCATTGATTGCTGTATGCACCGGACTTGGGTCCTGCTTGCCAGCTTGCAAACTTTCTGGAGGTCGGAGTATTCCCAGAACCTTAAGAAAGGCACAGCTGGAGGCTCAGGCAAAAATCTGCCACTAAGCCACAATTGTAAAGGCAAGGAAGAATAGCAGGCCCTGCATCCAGCTGGAATATGGCTGTCTTCCTCTCTCTGACCCTGTCTTAATTTTTCAGTAAAGCAGAGAAAATTATGTGGAGGCAGGGTGAGGATTCTGCATCCCTTCCTTTACAGCAACCAGTAGAAATGATTAACTGTGCAAAGCTGCGTGAGAAGACACCCTGCAGCAAGCGTGCTACCAGTCCTGGTCAGAAAGTCCAGTGGAGGTCCTGATGCTTCTCGTGGTCATGATAGCACTGTGGTACCTCTTTGTAAGTACAGTTCATTTCATGCAATAATATTTAGTGCGACAATATCGATTCCATGAATAAACCAAAGGAAACTGGCCCGACTACTTAACGTTTTAAGAATCTGCTGAAATATGTTAAATATGGTGCACAGAGGCATTAGACTAAGTAATCCGTATTATGAAGTTTTGGGGGTTTTTTGGGGGTGTTTTGGGGTTTTTTTGTTTGGTTGGTTTTTTAAAATTGCCTATCTGACTATAGACAGGTGATATATTTGGATTTTCTGCAGTCTTACACAACATTTAAAAACTGGCTCATTTTCTCTTTCTACTTCTTGTTGGCATTCTGAAAGATTATTGTATTTAAAGATTTTTTTTACATTTTAATACAGAGTGATCAAACCCAGAAAATACTACCCTTATTTAGTGTAAGTATTCTTGCACTAAACTGTGTGACAATTGAAAGTTTTACATTGTCTTTTCTGAGTTAAGTTGATATTGCTACAGATGATAATTCTTGCAAGAAACAAAATAAAAATTTAAACAGTTTGGCTAAAGTTCTTTCCTCTCTCAGACACACAACTTCTGGTTCCTTAGCTTTAGCGGTTTTGTGGTTGTTAGCTCTCCCAGCCACCGTGCTGCTTAGACCCTGATTTCCCTATTCTAAATGCACAGCAAGGCCAGCAGGATCACTTGCTGGAGAAGGTGCTGGCTTTTCAGCGCTAAGACCTTTCTGAGCCTGAATATCCAGCGTAAATCTTTTAGTGCGAGTGCTTTTGCTCTCCGTCTGAAGGGCGATGTTTTCATCCTCATCGTCTTCCTCTGCTAAATCAAGGTCAGCAAGACCATCCAGGGGGAAGGACAGGAAAACAGCATAGTGACAAGAGTTAGCAGCGCTCAGTATGAATTGATTGGTGAAGGATGATTTCAAAAGATCTCGGCTGCTGTAGAACCAGCCACTAAAAACCCGAACATCTCCTCCAGTTGGTGATAAGGATGATCTGACGCTTGCCTCTCCATCCCCCACCCCATGCACGCTCTCCCTATGTATTTAAACTCTATGTATTTCTTAAGTCCCTGCCTGCATCACTCCTCTGTCACAGTAATTTTCATGGGAAAAATTGCTATCCATCAATTTGTGAGCTGCTGGGCTTTTTAGGAATACATCATAAGCATATCAGGGTGTAGAGAAGAGAGGTGAAAATGCATTTAGCTATGGAGGGCAAAAAGCAGATGTCAACGATACATTTTTCCCTTCCCTGTGCAAAAACCTTCCTGGAAAAATTATTATAAGGAGCTAACACAGTTATTCTTAAGTAACTGCTTTTACCACATATATTCAGTCTTGGATAGAGTGGCTATTGCTTATGCTTCTGATTTTAATATGAACATTTGCACAAGAAATTGCGTCTGGTGATAGTAACGGTGTGCTGTGGCAGTGATTGTGCCTAATTGCAGAGAGGAGATATCCACCATAGATCCCTCCTCAGTCAAAAGCTGCTCATTTGGGTCCCCTCTGCTCATTGAAGTGGAGGGGATTATCAGATTCTGACTCCTTTTTACCTCAAAGGAACCTTTATCAGTCCCTGAACACTGCACCTTTTCAAATAGAAAAATACAATTGTTTAACATAAAATTATGAATTTTCTTTTCCCCACTTTTCAATTATTGATTGTACTTATAATAAAAGTGCCCTGATTAAGAAGTGCTAGGCTCTGTATAATGTGTAATATAAACACTCTTGCCTACAAATGCTTATAAGGTAATTTTATGACAAGCACAATAGATTACAACCAGCTAAATACAGGATGGGAAGGTGGTAGGACAGCATACTGATCTTGTTTTGCATGAAATGCAATAATCTTAGTTGATCACACTCTGAGACAGACTATAGTTCAAAAAAAAACCCAAAAGGAATAAGCAGAGTTAAATAAGACAGAAGATGGTAATTTATTTTTTCTGAGCAGGACTTTCTTATCAGCATGCAGACACTGGAGGCTCCCTTCTCCTCTTGATGGGTATCAGAGTGCAAAAGGTCTAGCTGATAAAATTCTTTAATGATCTAAAGGTAACTTTGGGAAGTAAAGGATATCAGATATTGGAGGCTGAACGAACCATTGCTCTCTGTATAGTAGCAGGGGCTTATCTTTCATACAGTGAAGAAAGTGAGCAAAGTTTGAGGCAGAATGACTGTTTATTTGGCTTTTTAAATCTGGATTTAAACAGCAGGTGGAACGGAGAGAATAAAGCAGTGGGAACCGCTGTAGTTCTCATCTTTCCTCAATGAATTTGTTTCTGTTAGTGTTCTTGGACTGAAAAAAAAATATATATCCTGCCATTGTTATTAATGATATTTATTATTGCAGTGGTTAACGGTCAGCCAAGTATTGATTGCCATTTTGCTAAGCCCTGTACAAACACAGAATTGACAATCTAAATAGACAAGTTGCAGATAACGTAGAGGATAACTGGAGTATACTGGTCATAGCCCATCCCATCTTGTCAGACCCACAATTTGTTTTAGTAGGAGATGAATCATTTAAAAAGAAAAGCAAAAGGAAGTTGGTTAGAGAGTGATTGAAGGGCAGTAAAAGGAAAAAACATGGAAAAAGCTAAGCATGTGTCAGAGCCACAGAGCAGGGTTTTTTGCAGCCAGAGAGAGGAGTGAGAGTATGTGAGAGGAACAACTCGGCAGACACCAAGGTCAGTGCAGAAGGAGGGGCAGGAGGTGCTCCAGGTGCTGGAGCAGAGATTCCCCTGCAGCCCATGGAGAAGAGCATGGTGAGGCAGGCTGTCCCCCTGCAGCCCATGGAGGATGATGGTGGAGCAGATATCCACCCCATGCTGGAGTAGATGGATGCCTGAAGGAGGCTGTGACCCCGTGGGAAGCCCGCACTGGAGCAAGCTCCTGGCAGGACCTGTGGACCCGTGGAGAGAAGAGCCCACGCCAGAGCAGGTTTGCTGGCAGGACTTGTGACCCCGTGGGGGACCCACGCTGGAGCAGTCTGGTCCTGAAGGTCTGCACCCCATGGGAGGGACCCACGCTAGAGCACTTTGTGAAGGACTGCAGCCTGTGGGCAGGACTCACATTGGAGAAGTTTGTGGAGGGCCGTCTCCTGTGAGAGGGACCCCATGCTGGAGCAGGGGCAGAGTGTGAGGAGTCCTCCTCCTGAGGAGGAAGGAGCCACAGAGACAACGTGTGATGAACTGACCGTAACCCCCATTCCCCGTCCCCCTGTGCCGCTGAGGGGGAGGAGGTGTAGAAAATCAGGAGTCAAGGGAGGAAGGAGGAAGCCCAGGAAGAAGGGAGGGGTGGGGGGAAGGTGTTTTAAGACTTGGTTTTATTTCTCATTACTTGACTCTGATTTGTTTGGTAATAAATTAGATTAATTTTTCTAAGTCAAGTCTGTTTTGCCCATGATGGTAATTGGTGAGTGATCTCTCTCTGCCCTTATCTCAACCCATGAGCCTTTCATCATATTTTCTCTCCCCTGTCCAGCTGAGGAGGGCAGTGATAGAGTGGCTTTGGTGAGCACCTGGTGTCCAGCCAGGGTCAACCCACCACACTGGTGTGGCCAGGAACTGCTTGTGGTTGCAGGGCCTTGTACTCTTCAGTCTTTGTGGAAGTGCCACTGCTCCTGTATACAACTCACTTCTCGGGAACCCTCTGTCTAAGCAGTCCTGCACGACATGGAGCCCTGCATCACTTACTGCTGGAAGGAGAGGAAATCCGTAATGTCCCAGCGGCTGTCAGACACCTCCCATTGTTTGTGCTGTTTTTCTAGTACCGTCACTGCATTAATGCACTGGAACAGTTTGCCTGGACAGGTTGTGAAATACCCATCCTCAGAGAGTTTCAAAATGTGGTTGGACAAGGCCTTAGGCAATCTGATCCAGCTTTGATGTTAAGCATGCCTTGAGCCATATGTTCAACTGGATGGCCTCCCATGGCCCCTTCATACCTAAATTACTTTGTGACAACTCAAATTACTCTGTCAGTAGGTCAGTAAAATCTCTGGGCAAAAATTTTAATTTGATCATCTTTTAAGTATTTAGGGAGGGATGGAAAACAGGAGGCCTGAGTTGCCTTCAAGTGACAGCATAGATCTTCCAAAGCTGCATTTGAAGCAACTGTGACTGCTCCAAAAAGCTCGTCACTAATGTCAGAGGCTTTTTTGATTTAGTTTTTCTTTTGTGGATTTACCTTTTCTTGTCCATGGACTTTAAAACAGCTGGTGCACAATTCTTCATTATAAATGATGTTTTATTTAAGGACTTTGGTGGATTAAAAGAGTTCCCCATAGACCTTAAATTTACATCTATTTAATGTAGATAAATAAAAATATAAATAAAATATAAATAAAATTAAATAAAAAAATTTAAATAAAATTTAAATCTACACAGGACTTCTACTAGCCACTTCTATACACCTCTTTCAGAGTTTCAGGAAAAGATTTTTTGGTTTTGAGAGTTATAAACTTCTAGCTACCAACGAGTCATCTTTTGGCACAAAACCAACAGATCATCTGGTAATGGATATATATTTGTAAAAAAACCTATCTTAATTCTTCCTCTCCTGAAATAAATCAGAACTTTTGTGGACTGTAACTGAAATAGCTTCAGGTTCATTCACAGTGCAGCAAAATTTGATCATTTGATCAAAACTCTTCTCAATATTAACCTGTTTGTGCCTTTCAAACCTGGCTTTCAAGTGTAATTATAAACCATCTGAGAATATATTTTATGCATGCATGCTGTTAGCTGTGTTTTTCAGTCTTAATATTGACCATAAGAAAAAGTAGACTGGACACAGCGTTACAGTTTTAGCATCCTTATTCAAGCAAAAGGGAACAAAATCTATGAATCATTGATCAGATACATACAATAATATATGTGTGTGTATATATATGCAGGTATATAATACATATTACATATGCATCCCCATGTGCATCCCATCTTCTTTTTAGTGTGCCATATTGTCTGCTTGAAACAGTAGCTTCCTTGAGAAGAGTACTTGGTTTTCTCCCTGAATATGTAATATTTAAGCAACATGATAGATCCAAATTCCACTGAAGTCAATGAAACTGGCCAGCTGCAGCAGTCTTTCATTCCAGGTCCCGGTGATGTGTTGACAATAACTTAAATGCCTGTTTCCTATTCAATGATGTTAACTGTTTATAGAATAGATGCACAATTAGTGCATCTTTTATTGAGTGGCCACTCCTAGATGGAGCTGTGTGAAATATGAGTGATGCTTGAGTTGGTGTATGCTTGATCAACTTGAAGTAACAGCACTGTACTTCTTTATCAGTTGCACTGTCAGATACATTGCTTCTGGCTCCAACATGTTTAAATGCTGCAGCAGTCATGTGTTCCTGTTCCTAGTGATTATGCTGTTAGAACTACTGTTCTCTGTCCTCTGGATTGGCTTCCTGTCAGGCTGCATGTTAATTTTTAAAATTTTATCATTGACTTTCAAAGCATGTGAGGGTGAAATCTTTCCATTATCATTAATCTAGAAAGTTTTCACAAACCTGTAGAGGTGTGGGCTGGGATATGCAAAGGCGCGTAAGGAACATGGGTATACAGCTGCATTGGCACTGCTGCCCAAGTTCCTTAGATGCCTTTAAAAATGGCAGACCTTAGAATTTTCCTCAACAGGCTAAATCTTAAATGTATACCTCATTAGATGTTTTGTTAAAGTACATTTCCGTCTCCTTTGGTTTCATTATAGTTGTGTGAATCTGCTAAGGGTTGGGTTTTTTAAGGGGGCAGGACATCATTGTTTCATTATCTATGTTCATCCAATATGTTTGCTGGTACATGGAGACTTTTCTAGGCTGAAATTCTATTATAAACACATCAGTATAACTCCTGTACTCATTTGGCATCTCAGCCTGGAAACACAACTATGAAGAAACTGACATAGCTAAGCAGAGAACTCATGGTGGAGCTCCACTGCAGACAGGCAGTATACACAGATGGTGCAAGCTGGGACAGCCTGTGAAGAAGAAATTTAAGAAATACTGCCCAGAGATTCATGGAAGGTGTTAGGAGGCCAAATCTCAATTGGAGTTGATGCCTGTGCCGGACATCAAGGGCAACAAGAAGAACTTCTGCTGGGCCATCAGTAATAAAAGGCTGAACAAGGAAAATGCAGGCCCAATGCTGAACGGAATGGGTGGTTTAGTAACAGCATACACAGATAAGGCCAAGGCACTCAGTGCCTTATTTGCTTCAGTCTTCACCAACAAGATGTCCCTGGCCTCTGTGCTTAGTGAAAGGGTTCAAGGAGAATAACCAGCAGTGGATGTGGATTGAGGCAGGGGTAACTTGAGAAATCTCGATCCATACAAGTCCATGGTCTGTATCCAAGGTTGTTGAGAGAGCTGGCAAGTGCTCTTGTGAGGCTGCTTTCTATCTACAGAAGGCTTTCAACACTGTGTCCCACAACATCCTCATAGACAACCTGATGAATTGTGGGCTGGATGAGCAGACAGTGAGGTGAGCTAAAAACTGTGTGAATGGCCAGGCTCAGAGGGTGGTGATGAGTGGCATGAAGTCTAGTTGGAGGCCAGTAACTAGCTGGAGTCAATACTGGGTCCAGTTTGACATCTTCATTAATGAACTGGATGATGCAGCAGAGTGTGCCCTCAGCAAGGCTGCTGATGACAAAACTGGGAGGAGAGGCTGATACACCAGAGCACTGTGCTGCCATCCAGAGTGACCTTGACAAGCTGGAGGAATGGGCAGGAACCTCATGCAGATCAGCAAGAGGAAGTGCAAAGTCCTGCACCTGGGGAAGAACAACCCCAGGCACCAGTACACGCTGGGGGCTGACTTGAAGGAAAGCAGCTTTGCAGGAAAGGACCTGGGGGTCCTGGTGGACACCACATTGAACGTGAGCCAGCAAAGTGTCTTCGTGGAAAAGAAGCCTAACGGTATCCTGGGCTGTATTAGGCAAAGCATTGCCAGTGGGTGACGGGAGGTGATCCCTCTACTCAGCACTGGTGAGTCCACACCTGGAGTGCTGGGTCCAGTTCTGGGCACCTCAGTACAAGAGAGATGTGGACACACTGGAGACAGTCCAGTGAAGGGCCACTAAGATGATGAAGGGATTGGAGCATCTGGCATGTAAGGAGAGGCTTAGAGAGCTGGGACTGTTTAGCTTGGAGAAGAGAAGGCTTAGGGGAGATCTTATCAATGTATATAAATACCTGAAGGGAAGGTGCCAAGAAGACAGAGACAGGCTCTTTTCAGTGGTCCTCAGTGAGAGGACCAGAGGCGATGGGCACAAATTGAAACACAGGAGGTTCCATCTGAAAGAAAGGCTTTTTCACTTTGAGAATGACTGAGCACTGGCACAGGTTGCCCAGAGAGGCTGTGGAGTCTCCCACCTTAGAGATATTGAAAAGCCGTCTGGACATCATCCTGGGAAACCAGCTCTATTTGGCCCTGCTTGAGCAGGGTGGTTGCACCAGATGACCATGCTTACAAGTGGCACCAAACTGGGCGACGGTGACCAATTGTGATAAAGGCCAGGGCTGCCATTCAGAGGCATCTGAACAGGCCAAAAGAATGGATCAATATGGACCTTTTGAAATTCAGTAATGCCCTGTGCATGGAGAGGGAAAAGCCTGTGCAAGAATACAGGCTGGGGACAGAGTGGCAGGGGAACAGCTCTGCAGAAGCTGGACGTGAGCCAGCAGTGTGTCCTGGCAGAAAAGGTGGTCCTGGACTACATTAACAGGAACGTAGTCAGTAGCTGGAGAAAAATGATTATTCCCACTTGTTCAGCACTTGCAGACCCCATCTAGAGACAGGCATCAATAAACAGGAACAAGTTGCAGTTGGTCTAGGTGATTGTTTTAGGTCCCTTCCAACTGAACTATCCATTCCGTTCTAAAGTTCAACAAGGGTGCAGAAGGTTGGACTTGAGACATCTCCAAGTCCCTTCTAACCCAGGTTATCCAAAGAACCTATGCTCCTATCCTAAGAAGCCTTTTCACAGTGCACAATCCAAATTTGCAAAATCCTTGTGAATAGGAGTTTTTGTGACACTTTCACCTAAAATTTCATCAAGAATATTAATGATGATCTGAGTTTACCAGTAGGTGGTTCCTTTAGTAGGAACTTGACTGAATTTCTGTCTCGCGTTTTTATATGTGCTCTATGTGAATGCTCTAGCTATGTGTGTCTTTTCTTCTGATGAGGATGAAGAGAGAAGAAGATGTTTTTTTAATGCCTTGACACAGGTAAATTTACTGTTCTTCCTCTTCCTGTTTGACTCCATGATTTTTCACATTCAAAGGGGCCTGTGACATCTGCAGTTTCACTTGCCCAGGTGAGCTTTGTCTCTTATGCCCCTCAGCAACGAGTCATGCTAGAAATTTTTATCTGACTTTGCAGTTTCTATAAGCAAAATAATTATGAGGTACAAAATAGACTCGACTTTTGACTGAACTCTTTGTTAGGCCCATTTACAAATTCCCTAATTTATTGGTACTTATTTGCACCAAGAAAGCTGAAAAAAAAGTAGTTTAAATTTTGTGCTTCTTTAAAAATCATGTAATATACAAGTATTATGTATCTGACAGTTCAGGGTAAAGAGTTTTCTGAAGATGCACTAAAAAAATATCTTGTTTGGGTAAGATCAAATTGGTTTTTTTGAATAATGAGCTGAAGGATCAAACAGATGTGAAAGTAGCTACAAAAATGAGAGAATGACAACTTCAGCAAATGCTGTCTCTCCCTTCCTGTGAAGGTGTACCTTGTCTGGTGTTGGCACTGATTGGTCCAGCAACTGAAACTTAGTCGAAGCAAGGATCTTTTGGATTATCAGAGAGGGAGGAATGTAATCTTTTTCAGGATCTTTCCCTTTTAGCTTTTTACACAAAATCAGTCTGTAGATATAGAAGAGTCAGTGGCAGAATAATTCTAGGGGCCAAGCCACAGTGAAGAAGGGCAGCACGTGGGATACAAGTTTGCTTCAGAGGTTCATAAATAGAGGGGAATGGCATGTTGGATTTCTTTGCAGATCTGTAGTGTTCCTGGGCTTCTCCTTCCTGAGGAGATACTGAGTCATGCAAAAGGTGTTGTTTAAAAGCACTGATAAGGACAAGATTTTTCTTTGTGGAAAATTAATAATGGTAAACCAGGAGGTTTCAAAGTTAGGTGTCTAATTCTTTATTTGACCACCTAAGCAAATGAAATTGTTTTCCTTTATGGCAAACAAGTAGAACCTTTAAGCAGCACTGGGCTTCAAATACACTTCCTCAAACGGGCAATTTTATTTCATGTTAGTGTACTAGGTGCTAAATGATGATACATTATTGATCTGTGCAGCCAGTCTTCACAAATGCCATTAATAAAGAGAAGTCTTGGTATGGAAGCATTTTTTGGAAGAGAGCATAGTTTTGCCCTCTTTAGTGAACTAGAAGTAAATTCAGAATTTGCTTTCTTATTGTGTCCATACTCTTTCTTTGTAATAGGTTATTATATGTTTCAAGTTCTTGAGGTTTTGGGTATGGTAAGAAAAAATCTAAGTGTCACTTCTGGAGTATACAGTAGGTAGTTTACTTTGTAAAAAGCCAATAACTCAGCTTTTTTCTTCTCCCTCCAAAATATAGGTGACAGGTTATTTATAAAAACACATCTTAGGCGAGTAATTCAAACCTCAAATTTTTATATTCCTTTAAGTGTCAATTTTTCCCTAAAGGCTGTTATCAAAATAATCTAAATCACTTTCTTTATATTAATCAAAGAATTACAGCACTTAAATTTGTAGTTGTCACTCACATAGTTTGTGCCTAAAGCATTTTGAAATTGTTTTGTGTGGGCTTTTCAATCACTGTGAGTTTTTTTCTCAAGACATTGTCAACATGCACAAAGAATGGGATCACAATTGTAATGAATTTCATTCCTTTGGGACTTTGAAGGTGAGATGTAATCTGATCTCCAAGGGTTTTAGCAAAACTAGTCATTGTTTCAGGAATTCTAACATTAAGCACAGTCAACAGCTGCTCAGTCATGGAACATCTTTTCCAGCAAACTGAAAAATAACAAACCCAAGGGTTTCCCACTCAGTTCTACAAAACCTAATGAAATCTGAAAATTAGCATCTTCAAAAAATAGGTTCTAGTTTTCATATTGAAAGTTCAAAGACAGTTAACACCTTGTAATTGCTTTGGGCATTTTATATTATAGCAAAATTCCTAAAACAGCACCTGCATTATGACTTTATATTGTATATTAGATTAGGTTATTCATATTATTATTACTAGGAATTATTTGCTCATGTTGTAGAAATTTGGAAAAGCAGAGTATTGCTACACTAGAGAACATATGAGCTTCTTGAAATAAGTATTTTTGTCTATAAATTACAGGGACTGAGAAAAAAGATGAATAGTTCAATGACCGATAGAATAGATGCATTTGATTATTAGACAGTCATGCATAAAATAAATGTGAAAATAATATCTCTAATACAGGATAATGTAAACAGTTTAGTAATTTTAAGTAGACTCATCAATTAACTGGACATTGTTGAGGTCTAACATATTTATCTTTGACTGTGTGTCTTTGTAATCAGCTCAAATTCAACAAATGGAATTAATCTAAAGACTTATGGGATAAATAAATACAAAATTTAGCACAGCATCTTGGACATATACTTTCTGGGGTGATATAGGAATTTTTTTATTACCTCTAAGTGAGTTTGCAAATTAAACCATAAAGGAGAAAAGAGAGAGGAATATTAATTATTACATATTAATAGAATATTATTTCAAGTCCCTTTTTAAAGGTCTGTTATACAGTTTCCCGCTTTGCTTAGCTCACTGTAGTTATGACAGTTAACAGAGACATAATTCATAAAAGAAATAGTAATTAGTAATATTTAACAGTATGGTATGTTTTTGTAGAGCAAAATAAATATATATAAATTATCCATTGAAGTTGGCCGCCACTTATGTAGTCACTCACATTCAGGGTACTTATCTGTAACGTGTAATCTCCTTAAGTTGCACTGAATTAATTTAAAACTTAGGCAATAAATTCAACAGTGGTAGAAAAAGTCCAAGAAGGAATTATGTTTGGATTTGGACAAGTACATCAAAAGAAATAAAAATCTAAATGAAGGAAATAAATGTGGGTTTTTTCCTTCATTTTATTCAAAGAACAGCCAGAACTCTTGGGTAATTTTCTCCACCTTTTTGACAGCCCTGACAGAAGTGAATGTTATGGTTTGATGCCTTTTTTTTTTATTCCCCCCCTTCTAATCAGTAGGACAGCAACTAAGAATTTCACCCATGACAGCCAAAGAGTCAGAACAAGACAAGAAAGGTATATTTCCTCTGGTTACTTTTGTAAAGTTACAGACAACTGTGCAAATCCTTGAAAGCTTTCTTTATTTTAAGATTTTTCCAACTCTTTTGTTGATAATGTTATAAAATTGTAAATTAGAACAATGAAAAATAAATTTCCTAGATAATTTTTCCATTTAATTCTGAGAATAATGAGATATCGAAGCTAATAAATTACCTTGTTTAAATGGCTAAGTTTGGAAACCTTTGGCATATTGCTGAAGCAGTGGGGCAGTTCCACTTCTCAACTCTAACTGACTCTGACACACATCACAATCAAAATATTAATAATAGCATCTTTTTAAAAATATTGTTATTATTTTATTTGCTATTTCTTCTCACTTTAGTAGGCCATTTGAATTTGGTGATCTTGCTTTTTTGTCTTGATTTCTCTTTTTTGTTTCTTTAATGATGCTTTTGATATCTCTGGATACTATAGCAAGGAGAGGGAAAGAGAGAAAATATGGAAGTGAATGTATTCACTGAGGAAGAAACCAGAATTTGGCAAACAGTTTAATTAACTGTGTTTAGTAGGTGGCTTGCATCATGTTATCCTCTTCCCACACACAACCTTGGACTATTCTAGTGTATTTTAAAGAAGATATCTGAAATCACACAAAGAATTGAAAGATCAATACACTAGCTTAGTTGCTGAAGCAGTAAAAATCAATTTTGTGGTGTCTCATTTTCTAAGCAAAGTTTGTGGAATTACAGTGTAATTATGGACAAAGTATGCAAAAAATTAACCTCCATGAAGGACTGAAAATATACAATTTATAGTTTTTCTTTAGCAATCAGTACTAAATTCCATTCTTTAATGACATTTTCAAACAAAAAAGATTATCACTTAGTATGATTATCTATCAAGTAAATAAAATAGTTAATTTTCTAACAATATATGTTTTATTATTATATAATGCGTATGTAATAATATGTATTCATCTTAATCCTTTGTGTGTAAAATGGGGAAAAAAAATGACATGTCTTTGATTACAGCATTTATTCTGATTTGAAAGACAGACCTTTCCTGTCATGAGTGGAACAGATATGCTAAGGGGGGCAGTGGCCAGTTCGTTGTGATTTCTTTTTTCAGTAAATTGAGAATGCATCCATGTCCATGGCAACAAAATACAATGCATGGTCATGTAAAAAGTCTGGATCTCAGATCTGTTGTGTTCAGTGACTAGGATTCAGTGAACAACTGACTACAGTGAGATTTACATCAAGTGCTTATTTTTATATTTCAAATCCGTCCCCTCTAGAAGCAACGTATAGGAAGATTAAACTTGCCTCACTCAGTTTGGGCATGCATCACGCCTATTTGTGAATGTGAGTTAACAGCTGCTAAGTGACCAGTGTGGGTTTGAAGGATTCTGGATATTTTCATGGCAGACAGATGTCAAAACTCACATCACTTACAGGATCACCTTACAGTAAGCTACCTAGGAGATACAAGTTCTAGTCCTTAGGCTGCATATGTACAAGGTTTGCTCAGCATTTTTAAGAAGATGCTATCCCTCTTCCTAGGATGATTTTGCAGAATTGTCTTGTGAGAGGTGGGGTCAAACGCCTGGCCTGCCAGGAAGAGGAAAGACTGACTACTCTTACCTCTATGCAGGCGAATGCTGCATCTGCTAGGTAAAAGAATAGATATTGTATCAGTATCACTGTCTAACCATTATGGTTTGTATGGAGTCTGAGAATAGGAAAATAATCAAAGTGAACCCTAGGGGTGAGATAGGCAGAGATGCACCTAGTTTAAATTCTGGCTGACTTGTGAAGAATGAGTGCTGTGTGCCATCAGGAGATGGGTAGCCATATTCACGGCTGGTAGGAAAAAATTAGAGAAGAGTATTAGCATCACTGAAACCCTGAGGGACTTCCGTGTCTTCAGATTTGGCAGCAAAAAGGGAAGAGGACAGGTAAATTTACTATTCAAATTTTAGAGTGTACCATGGCAGCGAGAGTACTGAAAGCTAACACAAGGCTGGTGTGGAGAGGGAGTTCCCTACTCCCATGCAGACAGTACTGCATGCACTGGGTAGTGCGTCCTGCAGCCGTGGGCTCAGAGGCTTTAATCTCCTCATCACGCTCAGTCTTTCTCCCCGTCACACTTGCATTGCCGCTGCAAGAGCCAGGAAAAAGCTGGGGCCCTGTGTGTGGGGTGCAACTGGGAACTGGAGTATCTAAGCCCCCTGTTGCTCCCATCTAGTGCTGTTTTTTCTCCCGAGAGACTTCTATCCATATAACCTGGTAGAAGAAAAAGTGTGACAGTGGATAAGATTCATAGTTCTAGGCAAACATTTCACTTATTTAAAGAAGTGGACAAATTGTAGTCGTCATAATGTTTTAAAAGTCTTAGTAGGGTTGTTGCTTGTGTTTTTAGAACTTACTCTACTTAAATTAAACTCCAAAAGAATTTTAACTGAATGAAAGATTCACAAGAAGTATTTCTTAGTATTTAGAATTAAAGTGGCCTGCTCAAGCCAATGCATCAATGAAAAAAGAAAAGCCAAGCTTGCCTTTTAGAGTTCTTTAAACAGAAAGACTTATTTTGATTGTAACAAAAACAGCCATAAATCTATGCACATATATATTGATCTTTCTTTCCTCTTAAAAATGACCCTGTCCCAGTAAGTTGGCATATTTCATAAACAAACCAACAAATTATTGATCCATCATATACTCTAAAAATCCTGTGAAGAATCTAGGTTGCTTTTAAGTTCATGCTGTACCTAAGGGAATGAGAAACTCCAAAATGAAAAATAGATATTTAAAAAGAAGCACAAATAATAGAAGATGTATAGCTACTTTTACTTCTGCTTAAACTTTCATTGTAATTCATTCCCTGTTCATCAAAACTATTCTTTATGAGCTAATGGGTTATGTAATGTGGTAATATGGTTCTTTGTGGTGGCTATTAGTTATTAAATTAATTTCATATCCCTGCAGATGTCCTTTTTGGCAAATGCTGTGATAGTGCATATTTTTTTAAGCAGGAATCGTACAAAATTAAGGCAGCCTAGCAACTTGTTGCTGAAAGCAACGTTATATTCAGTGTGGATTAGAGATGGATTCTAGTCACAAGGCCTTTTGAAAAGGAAGTAATTAAGGTAGTTTGCAGATATTTCTTAGTACTAAGTTAACGAAGAATGCTATGAAGTGTTACAGCCAGGTAGCTTTTCAGTTACTCAACCCATCTTCCTTACACTGTTTTGAAGAGCTGACATGACATACAGAATCACCAGGAGCTAAACCGTGAATGACTTCCCAGCGAGGGAAGGCAGTAGGCTAGCACTCCCTTTCAGAAAGGAGAGAGAATAAATGATATTAGTTAGTGGTAAAATAATATTTATTCAGTCACTGATCCATTAACCAAAAAGATGCAATTTTCCTCCATTAAAGTGTAATAGCAGGGCTGCAGAAGCTAGGACTATCTTTGCAAAACACCTACCTAAAGTAGCTGGAATTCTTGTACTTAGGCAAATACATGAAAAAAAAGCTTGGACACCTTGGTACAAAACTGTGGTCTGAAAAAGACTTCCCTCTCCACAGCCATGTAATACTGGAGATGGTTTCCAGTTTGACCTGAAAGTTCCTCATGTTCCTGCTTTTTTTCTTTTGTTCCTTTTGTACTTGCTCTCACCTGCACAGACAGGTATCTTCCTCTGATGGGGCAGGAAACAGTTACTCCAGGAGCAGCACTTAAATCCCCTGTTCGATCTTTACCAGTAGGTATGCTATACACTTACCTATACACACTCACAGGGTTGGGCACCAACTAGGGCATGCATCACCTGTTCCCAGCTGCACAGCAGCACAGCTTCCATAAGAAGGGCAGAAAGTGCATGCAGTTACTTTCTGCTCCCAAATCCTTTAATTTCTTGCCTATGTCACCTTTGCAGAACAATGTAGGAGTTGATTAAAGATGTTTTCAACAGTGAGCATAAAGAAACCTTAAACAGCATACAGGATCCTTATGCTAACCACAAAAATTAAAAAAATAAATAAATTAGAAAAGTAAAAGCTTCGTTGTACTGATCTAACAGCACACTGAACTACCTGAAATACAAATCACGGAGTTGATTCATGAGATTGTACTTGTTAAATCTTTTTTCCTCTCTCTTGCATCACAGTAGGGTAGAGCTGTGCAAGGAAGAAGCCTCTGTGACTAAGGGCCATGTGAAATGTGAATGTTCACTATGTGCCCTCTGCATTTTACGGCAAAGATTGTGTGAGGGCCATGAGGATGGGAAAAGCCAGCTCCTCTGATTGCAACTTTAAGGGACAAGGGCTTTACTAGAGTTTTCTGAATTCTCATTTGACTTTGCCAGCCTGCATATTGAAGGAAATCTCCAGATTTGTGAAGCGTCACTCTACTGTGCTGCTACTGAGAGGGTTGTAGAGGGGAATTTCTGACCTGTCACGTAGAACTGGGAAAAGAAATTGGCTTTTTCTCAGCTTACAGTAAGGCCCAGGTGAAGTTTTCAGAGAACTGTGGTAGAAAACTTCCTTTAAGCTGGATATGGACTCATTTATTGAGGCAATATGAGAAGACAAGCATAAAGCTTTTCCTCACTTGTCTGAGTTAGGAAAAAAAATCTCAGCACAACAAACAGGGAGAAGCATTGTTAGCATTCGCTCCATCAGAGGGATATCAGAATGACTAAAACTGGCAGCTGCTCTGAAGGCTGATTTATATTCTCAGCCCACCTGGTCTAAGATCAAGGCTTTCCACATACTTTACACTCATAGGTTTAACACACTTTATACTTACACTGATTTTTTTTTTTTTTAATAAAAGAATCTTGAAGATATGAATACTACTACCATTGAAATTCAGAAAGATATATTTGAAATGTATTTGTAGGACAGTTGTTGCATATTCAAAGTGCTGAGTATCTAAAGATGATTGAAAGTGTTACTACTAAGAAAATCGTAAGACGTACGCTACCAGAGTTACTCTTACGGAGGATCTATGTATGAGTATAGTTTAGTGAGTGCTATAAAGCTTTGTTTAAGAAGGAGAAAAATCTGTGTATTGCCAAGAAAATGCCAGTTCACCTTTCAGATGAGGAAACAGTAATTAACTTGGTTGAAATGTGAATGTTTCTTTATTGCTACTAATACTTCAAAACAATTGAAATATGTAATGTTTCCAAGAGTACATAAGAATAATCCACCCTTTTTTTACACAGCAATCAAATTTCATTAGAAATGTTTGGTAATGTAATAAGTTTAAGTGAATTAGAGGTTATTTTGGCAGTTTTTCATTATTTAGTGCCCACCATGCTACTGTTAATTTGGGGAGGAAAACAGTTCATGATAAATAATGAAAAAGATTTGCTTCTAGCTAATTACTTAGCTTATATACTGCATAATGCAACAAAGGATATGATAGATTAGTTATCATTTGATCATGTAGAAAACATAACAGAAGTTTTCAATTACAATGTATAGCAATGAGTTTTCTAGTTACTGGAATATTTAATTTTCCTGACTTTAAATATATAGAAGTGTTGAACTATATTGTCCTAAAATTATCTTTGTGAGGTTGAAAGATTCTTGATTGTTTCCCAGCTATCAGAAGTTAGATATCGAATGTCAGATGAGACCAAGATTTTTCTGTTCTCTGAGGATGAAGAAATGGGAATGATGGATTCACATCCAGTGCCTGAATACTAATTATTTATTTTTCAGAGTATGTTAAAAGATAAGTCAGGAAAAATGTAAAGTGTCTCCAATTAATGACATACAATTGCTCTCAAATATCTGACTTCACTTTTTGATTTGGTAAACAAAACTACCCTACCTGATCCAGTCACCTTTTGAAATAAAGACCCGTCAAGCATTCTTGAAGGCTCAGTAACGAAAAAGACAGGGTATAGAGTGTTTGTCAGGAATACTGTAGTGAGATGCTTAGTAGAGCATGCATACAGCTTCAATCTTCAAATCCTGAGTATCTTAATTACTTAAAACCTGTGGAATTTATGTTCACTCTAATACAACAGTAAGAATAATATCTCCTTGAGTAAACAGGCTTGTTAAGAATAAGGAAATCTGATAAACATGGATTCTGTAGAGACTGTTTAAATTTAAATTTTATTTCACTTATACATGACAAAAGTTTAATGAATTGATTTACAGCACCTATTTGCATGGAACTATATTAAGTGGGTATCATTCAAAATTTAAACCTACAATACTGAATTGTATGTCTGAAGTAAAAGAAAAAATGTCTGCTCACAGACACACACACACATATCTATATGAAAAACATGTTAAACTAAATGGTGTTCTCTAAAATATTCCTTGAAACAAATTTTTCAAGGAAAAGTAGTTGTTTTGCTTTTTGGAGTCTCTTGATCTGACACTTTTTTGGGGCACGGGAAGCAGGTGTTTTAATCCCTTTAAATTGCAGAGGTCTCAGAGCCCATTCTACTGCTTCTTGGGTGTGTGCTGCAATGCCAGGTGAAGAGTCTTTGACTTCTGCAAGGCCTGAGGAAGCCTTTCAAATACCCTTGGGGACTTGGAGTTTACCATACAACCCTTGTTTTCCCAGGTCTGTCATCCCACTCAGCACAACCCCATGCTTGCTGCACGCTCATTTCTCTCTCCTTCTGAAACATGCCCCTACAATGAAGTTAGTGCTGTTAGTTATAAATGCCAAAACACTGGGTTGGACTGAAACTTCTGGAAAATGTAGATGTTGATTTTTGACCTGAGTTTACATTTAATGACAATTCCTTTCTGTATGTTTTTATGATATACAGACACCTCCCTCCCCCAAACCACCTTCTGTTTTGTCTAAACGTTGCACCAGTGAAAAGAAGTTCAGAAATTTGTTTAGTGACTAGTTACTAGAAACACTAACAGTTTGCCAAAATGTCTCTGAAATTTCCTGGGTGATTTTAAGAATATATGTTACTCATTCTGTGTACAATGTCTTGTAGCTTTGTCCTCCCTTATAGGCTCTTATTTAAAATCCTGTCTAAGCTGATCTCTGTAACTACACAAAACGGAACATACATTGTGAGTGTTTGCAGCATCATATTGCTGCTCACATAACAATTCTCAGCCGCCCATTGATGCCACCTTTTATCGCATTTCCACATTGCTCCATTCATTAGAAACCCTTTTCCTAACGCTGGCTTTAGACCTTTACTGATGTGCACTTGACGTGTCTCTTGAATGTTTGCCAACCAGTCTTCTTCCTGTTATTGCAGACTGAACAACAGGACTTTGAGGACCAGACTTTATCTTAAATCCTGTAGCTTTTACCTCCCACTTCTCTTTTGTTTTAGTGGGCATTTTGTCTCCCTGAAGCATCCATTCAGAATTTGATCTCCCAGTGGTTAATCTCATTACAGATAATCCCATGTACTGAAAATCCTTCCAATAGGATAATCTTGTGAACAGCTTCCCTCTGCTGCCTTCTCACCATTCTTTCCGGGGTGAACCATTCTGATCTATTAAATAAATGGGTCTCACCTACATATACATAGTTTTCCCCAAAGACGAACGGTTGCTACCTAAGCACTAGCCTCATGCTTTGCATCCAGTCTAATTTCTTTACTAGGCAAAAGAGAACCAGGCTGATGTTTTGGTCACTGTTGACATATATGAAAGAACTGCAAGATGGAAAACTAGGTTCATACTCAAAGAGTGGTGACAAAAGGAGGCACAGGCTTCAAAAAATATTATTACTCAGTTTATGAATACCTATCTATTTGCTGTAGAATATGGAGGCAGTAATTATTATAATAATGTCAATGGGAATTAACTACATGTAAATCTAAATGTCATCTTTCAATGAGTGTGTACAAGAGTATGAATTTATACTTGCATATGTATGTGCACATACTGCACAAAGTACATTTAAATCATAACATTTGCTACAATGTTAAAATGCTTTCCATAAGAAAAAAAAAATCACAAAAAGATTGGCATAGTAAAAAACCAACTTATGTGTTACATCAAAATGTGATTCCTGCCGATAATTCATAAAAATTAATTTTTCTAACAATTTCTCTATTATATTAATGGCCTGAAATGTAAATCGCACAGTTGGATAGAAATCTTAACTGTAATCTGCAAGATACACATGTATAGATATGTACACAGCTTCTTTCAGCATATATTTTATGTGTCTTGGTGTGTGTAAATAGCAGTGAAAATATGAGTTTAAAGCTCTGAGTGGTCTGAGTCTGCTTTCCTGTCTGGGTTATCCAAACTTTATCTGGGAACTGGAGAGTTAGTCAAAGGCCATAAAGCCTGTAAAACGTACCAAAGAATAAGGCCAATTTTTGTAAACAGACTTTTAATTATTTTTAATTAGGCGATGTCTTAGATTTTATTGGAATTTAATGGAGCTTGTCAAATACTTGAAAAAATATTCCTCAAATAAATTATTCAACAAATATTGCCACTATACATGAATTAATGTATTCAGTGAATAATATTCAGCCAGCTACAGAATTGGTCAAATGCTGCTAAAAGCTATTTGCTGAAGAATGGTTTTGATGAATAACAGCAGTACTCTTTGAATAATACATTTGACAAAGACTATCTGACCAGTTCTATTTTTGTCAGTTTACAGATTTTGAAGTATTACAACTGAGCAGCCACAGAAACTCTAGGTACACAAAACCCATGTGAAACCCTGTTATTTCAGTAATTCTTGCTAATACAGTGAAATAGGGAATGGTGAATATTTTGCAGTGGTTCACATACCATTAATATCTTCTGAAAACTAAGTTTGCAGGACTGATGACTCCACAGATAAACCATCTGATTGTTTTGGATATTTACTTTAATGCTTAGTAGACTTTTGATCTCTGATCCTTTTCTTGGTAGCCTGGCTATATCCTCCAGGAGATTCAGGACTTCTGCCATCTATCCAGCAGCTCCAAGACAACAGTGGAAGCTACTGAATTCTTAATGACTTTTGAAAAACAAGGACATTTCCAGTTGTTTACATCCAGAGTTAATCATGGGACTGACTTCAGGCTCTTAAAAAATGAAATCTTAGCTAAAGGTATTTAAAAAGAAGTGTTACAGATGTGGAAGAGTTAGGATATGCTGCGCTGAGATGCTAAATTCAGAAACAGCGAAAAGCAGGTGTCACTGTCTTCCATAACATCCTCATAGACAAGCTTAGGAAGGGTGGGTTAGATGAGAGGACAGTGAGGTGGATTGAGAACTGGCTGAATGGCAGAGATCAGAGGGTTGTGATAACCGGCGCAGAGTCTAGTTGGAGGCTGGTAGCGAGTTGTGTGCCCCAGTGGTCAGTGCTTGGTCTGGTCTTATTAAACATATTCATCAATGACCTGGATGAGGGGGCAGAGTGTACCCTCAGCAAGTTTGCTGATGAAACTCAACTGGGAGGAGTGGCTGATACACCAGAAGGCTGCACTGCCATTCAGCAAGACTTGGACAGGAGAGTTGGGTGGAGAGGAATCTAATGAAGTTCAACAAGGGCAAGTGTAGGGTCCTGCACCTAGGGAGGAATAACCTCATGCACCAGTACAGGTTAGGGGTTGACCTACTGGGAAGCAGCGCTGCAGAGAAGGACCTGGGAGTCCTGATCAACAACAAGCTCTCCATGAGCCAGGAATGTGCCCTTGTGGCCAAGAAGACCAATGGTATCCTGGGGTACACTAAGAAGAGCGTGGCCAGCAGGTTGAGTGAGGTTATCCTCCCCCTCTACTCTGCCCTGGTGAGGCCACATCTGGAGTCCTGTGTCCAGTTCTGGGCTCCCCAGTTCAAGAAAGACAGGGAACTGCTGGAAAGAGTCCAGCGAAGGGCTACAAGGATGATTAGGGGACTGGAGCATCTCTTGTATGAGGAAAGGCTGAGAGAGCTGGGTCTGTTTAGCCTGGAGAAGAGAAGACTGGGAGGGGATCTGATCAATATTTATAAATATCTAAAGGGCAGGTGTCAAGAGGATGGGGCTAGACTCTTCTCAATGGTGACCAGAGTGACAGCACAAGGGGCAACGGGCACAAACTGGAACACAGGAAGTTCCATCTGAACATGAGGAAAAACTTCACTTTGAGGGTGACCGAGCACTGGAACAGGCTGCCCAGAGAGGTTGTGGAGTCTCCTTCTCTAGAGATATTTGAAACCTGCCTGGACACAATCCTGTGCAACCTGCTCTAGGTGACCTTGCTTTAGCAGGGAGGTTGGACTAGATGATCTCCAGAGGTCCCTTCCAATGCCTGCTATTCTGTGAAAGAGACACACAATCTCTCCAGTCCATTAATCACAAGATTTAGAGGGATTGACACTGTGTAAACCAGCGGGTTTAGCACTTGCCTTGTTGACAGGTAAATGAATATGGTCTGAGAAAGTGTGTGGGGGTGTGTGGAGGTGGGTGTACAATAGGATTTACATGATTTAGCCCTGGAGCTCAAAGCTTTGGGCTTCGTTCACTACAATACTTATGGACATTAGGTAAACTGCTGCATTCAGAGCAGCAGCAAAGTTAATTAATCCAAGCCAGTTCAGGTTGTGATTCCCTGGCTGTTTGGCACTGTGCTGTTATTTAATTTAGAAGACCAGGACTCATAGAATCATCATAGAATCATAGAATGGTTTGGGTTGGAAGGAACCTTAATGATCATCTAGTTCCAATCCCTCATGTTCCTCTTCCTCATGTTCTAGTTCCTACTCTGCGGGGGAGATTTGTCCTGACCAATCTTTAGAGAGGGACTGATTGCACTCGGTGCATTTGAGTGATACTGCACAGTCCGTTTGAACTACAGTCAGAGCTTGTGGACATAACTGCGGAAACTGGATGTAAGCTATAATATAAAATAAATATAATAAAACCCATTTGGAAAGTAGGGCACTTAAACATGGATCTGTGCCTTGCTGGGCTCCCCCTGCCCAGCCTGTCCTGTTGTTATACACAGTACTCCACTGCTGTAGCTGTAGTTAAAGCTTAAGTGTGTTAGGATGAACTGGCATCAGAAGTTGGGTCTATAGACACACCTTCACAGGCTATGTCAATATTAACCTACATAGTAGTCCAGTAGTCCAGGAAGAACCTTCTAGGGCTAAAGGATCCCACATCTGTACTATACACATTTCCATGGAGTTTACTTTTGGCTAGTTCTAGTCTGATCCCATGGTCTGAATTCCTGATTTCATCTGAAGTGCATTAGGTGAAGAGCAAGCATCTTCCAGTTTAATCCAAATAGAATCTCAGAGACTGCTACACAATACAAATGAAAACAGGGTAATTTGGGTGAATTGAGAGATTTGCTTCAAAAGTGCATTCCTCAGTTGAACAAAACACTAATCAGTCACACTCCTTATTGCTCATGGAAGTACGCTTGCTGTGTGTTAGATTTTAGATAATCATGGAACCAAATTACAGTTTTATTACACTTTCTCATTAAAAAAGGCAGAGAGAAAAGCAGCTGCAGCTAGCTGAATTCTACCCTTCAGATTTCTTTGAATGAGCTTGCACTGGTGAGTGGGTTGAGCAGAGGGGTGAAGTGAGGTGTTTAGGATTAGAGAAATATATTTATTCCCCAAATTAATTAAATCTGGAATTATAAATGTGTTAGTGTTTGTCAAAGTCCCACAGCATTGCATATACTGCTGACCATTAAAATGTATTAACATTAGCATCTCTTCTAAGCTGCAAAACAATGTTATTAGGCTCAGTTACAATGCCAAAATAAAAATACAATTTAAATCCTCATTCCTACAAGTTTTGGTCTCTGTTTTTTACTATCTATGAGAAAATCCCAAATGGTATGATGAACAAAGACCTTTAAATCTGTGCTCCCTCTGGAGTATAACAGTTTTACTGTAACTGCATCCATGAGTTAGAAATATTATGGGTCAAAAGCAGGCTTAGGAGGCCATCAAGTCTGACCTAATTATCTACAATACATTTCCACTTTTCTCAAGATACAGTTCTATATCTGGAGGCCAATTAATTTTCATGCTATGTACATTGGAGCATATTTTTGTGTCTCTTGTAGTCACTTGGGACTTAAGAATACTGTAACATTTCAGTATAATAACAGAACATAATTGAGATATTGTGATTTAGTAATATAATAAAGAGCTCAGCATCACAGCTAACTACTATATGAACTACACCAGAAACATACAGCTGTAAGCCCAACATTTTAGACAGAATTTGGGGTGAGGAACACTAAAAGCCAAACCTCTTCATCTCAGAGCTACTTGTCTCCATTTTGACTGTGTCCTATGTAACCCAATGGCCATACTGCAATGTATGAACCTGCTAGCCAGATTCAACCTGATCTAAATGCCCTAGAAAACCACTATTTAACTGGTTTTGAGATTATTCTGCTGTGTAAGTTGGAGTGAGTCATTTAAACCTTCTGTGCTTCTGTTTTCTGGTTATGACATTCAGTTCTGATTTTACAGTGCTTTGACATACCAATGTAGAGGAACTAAAACTTAGTAGTAACTCATCCTATAATACTGCCTGCTGTATTATAAAATAGGAAACCTTCTAAGTGCTTCGTCCTCTAACACGAATCTGTTTCCTTTCCTCTGTCTGTGGAGTGAGTTCAAGAGGTCAGACACAGTACTGCTCACCAGGAGTGGGTGACTCCACTTCTGTGCTGGAGTGTGTAAGACCTGAGAACCAGAAAAATACCACTTTAATAAAACTACAAAGAAAACAAAAACCAAAACAAAACAAATTAAGAAATGATCAAGGGCAACCACATTTAAAAGAAAAGAAAGAGAAAAACAAATGTGATGACACATAAAAATTGCAAGGTGGAATTTCTAAAGCACTCAATATTGAACTGGTGCTATGCCATCGGCAGATACTTTACATGTAAAGTTTATTCAAGTGCATTTTATATTAGGAGTTTTCTGCCCTGCCCTCTGTAGTGATCTAAGGGTCTCTAAAGTATAATGCACAGGTTCTTAATGTTCGACCTATACAGCTTGTCCATTTGTACATGCACCTCGGTCTGGCATTGCACTTGCTCACTATTATTAATTTAAAATTCCGTGAGGAACAGTTTGATGAATGGTTGAACTATTTATTCTGCTCACTAAATACACACTGTGTGCTCTGTTTGGTTAAGAAGCCTGTGGTTGGGCAGCACGTTGCATTCAGGGTCAGGAAAGCTCTGTAGATGGAGGGGAGATTGCACCTTTCCTTGAGAGTGATCTTGTGCAGCTTGTAGAGAGGCTTCCAGGCTGGGAGGTGGTGCAGGTTGGGATGGTGAAGTGGATTTTAGTAACGTGGGCTTTGCATGAAAGGAGGATAGACATGCAGCTGAGCCTTGAGGTGATTGTGATAAGAGAGGCTGCTATAGAGCTCCAGAGGGTACTGTGAGGTCTGTGCACATCAGGAGTTTGTTATTAGCTTGAAAATCAGGGCTAAAGGGAAGGGCATCCCTGCAAGGAAGAGTAGGTAAAGGTTTCCAAACCTCTAGTTTCGAGCTATGTTATTCGGTAGTCCTGAGATGTTTCCTTAGAGCTTGTGCTATATTAAGCCTGCGGTTGGTGTGTGGGAGCTTCCTGGTGTCCTCGCTGTGGGGAGGAGGTTTCTCTTCTGGGGGCTGGATTGGTGCTGTTGCAGGTGGGTCTAATCTTGGGTGCAGGATAATCCTGGGTGCTTTGGGGCCAGGTTACATGACGTTGTGTGACTTTGTTTATTAGGGGACAACTTGCTTTGTGTAATGCTGGCTATGCTTTTGGGTGTTCTTTCTGTTTCTCTAAAACAAAACTGTTACTGATTCTTTTACCATCTCTATTTCTATTTATTTTATATTTGCTGAAAGAAACAAAGCAGTCAGTGGATGTTACTGTGTAAACACTCTAATGGGTTTCTAATCCCTGGCTCCATAGATGCCAATATTCTAGAGAGGGATTTTGATGTGTCTTTTTGGTTTTTGACTTCCGAGTGCCCATCAGAGAAGTCATTGGTAAGGAATTAAAAACTAAATAAATGAATATACAGAAAATTGTACCTCTTACAACGCATGGACCTGTAATCTCTGTGGGAGAAAAAAGAACGGGCTCCTACAGCCAAAATCCCAAAAGGTGGTGGCTGCTGAACTGAGTCAAACACTGCCCGGGAAGTGGGAGATTAGAAACGTGTAGGTGACAGCCTTGCACCAAGAAAGCTTTATTTCAGCTGTTCAAATCTAGTGAAAAAACCAATAAAATTGGTGACAGCTGAGAAAATAGTGAGCAATGTTACACTGTCAGAGATTTGGTAAAGTATAAGTAACACTGAGGAATTGGGGACTGAATGTTACAAGAACTTCAGGACGCCCAAAGCAATGTACTCGCAGCGCTGGCGAGGCTGAGGCGCCGGGAGTGCTACATAACTGTTTTCTCGCTAATGAGAGTGGGCAACTCAACTGAAACTGGACAAGTTCAGCTGAAAAATAAGGCACACATCTTAAATGGTGAAATGAAGTAAAGTGATGAGTGATGCGGTCTCAGTCTTAGTCTTCAAATCAAGAATGACTATCTTTTGGAGGAAGATGTCTTGTAAATATAAGCTTCTAGCCACAGCAGGGCATATCTGAGTAAAACATAATAGTTTGTGAGCCTTCTGGCTTTGATATGTGTAAATTCTCACCCTTTTGACCTTTGTACCTGGCGCAGGTGCCCAGGGGCTGGCAGAGGCCTGCAGGGGCCTCTGTGAGGAGCGGCCAGGGCTGCCCCATGCGGGACACAGCCGGTTCCAGCTGGTTCCAGCCGGCTCCCACTGACCCACCACAGGGCACAGCTGAGCCCCGCAGCCAGGGTGGTGGCACCTTAGGGAAAGCCTGGGTAAGAAAGGATGGAAAACACCATACAGGCAGGTTCTTGAAGGGCTGCAGCCCGTGGGGAAAGCCCGTGGTGGAGCAGTGAGGGGGAAGGAGCAGCGGAATGGCTGTGTACTGACCGTACGCCCCCCGCCATCCCCTCCTGTGCCGCTCTGGGGCAGGGGGATAGAGGAGTCCCCAGTGACGGACTTCATGCTGGGCATGGGAAAGGGGGGAGGAAAAGGTGTTGTTTTAATATTTATCTTTGTTTCTTGCTACCTGAATCTGTTTTAATTGGGCATAAAGTAAATGAATTTTCTCCCAGTCGAGTCTGTTTTGCCCGCAACAGTAATTGGTAAGCAATCTCCCTGTCTTTATCTTGACAGGGAGATTTCTCATCCTATTTTGTCCTCCTGGCCCACTAAGGAGAGTCTGTGAGTGGGCATCTGGGTGGGTATTTGGCTGTTAGCCACACCTGACCCACGCATTGACACATAGTGAAAATCTGAGTATGCAACATGAATTGAGGGTATATGTCTAAACCATAATTTTTCAGGGGGCTGCTGCAAAACCAACGTGCATACAATGTTCAGTTTGGTCAGATTTCCTCTAAGTTTGAAATACTTATACATCACCTACTGAATTAGGATAAAAAAATGATGTTGAAATTTTAAGTTCAAGAAGTAATGTAGGTAGAGATCCTAATAGAGGATTAGGATAATTCTGAAACTGGCCTCAAACAGGGAAGGTCTAAAGTTTTCCTCTAAGACAATACCTGAAAAACCATTGCTGTGACTATAAGTAAGAGTAGCCAGAGAACATGATATTGCAGGTCAGCAGGTATCTAGTTCCATGTAGGCTGAAGAGTGTTACTACAGTCTGTAAACGAGATGGATGAAGTTAATTGAGTAATTGAAATGATAAATGAGAAATTTTCCTGCCTCTATGATCTGGAGACAATCACATAAATTTGAACCTATATATATGTGTGGTTTTGGTGTCTCCACTATCTCTTTGGAAGAGGTATTAATCTACATTACTACTGTGTTTTATCCAGGTAGAACCAAAACAGCAATGCAATATGGGGAATTGAGGTAATAAAACCTAACCAGAACACAGCTTAATTGGTAGAGTACTGATTTTACAAACAAAAAACACCCACCCAACCAAACCCCAAACATTCAAGAGAAGTTTGAATGGGATTTTTCTTGGTTAAAGTTAAGTCGTTAGTTAAGTTTTGTTGGTTAAATCTATACAGCTTTTCTGATAAGTGGCCACAAAAGTGTTTGTGACATGATGTGTTCTGCACTTTGTCCATCTCCTGGGCATTGCAAGCAGCTGAGGAAAACCTTGCCTGGGTATGCCTGGCAGCGTATTAACCATACAAAGCTTTCTGGAGTCCTTAGGGAAATAGGTTTCTGTGTGTTTTAGGGGATGGCCTTCTGCTTTGCCTAGGGCTTCATGTCTAGGGTTGCTACCTAGATAGATGGTGAATCTGGAATTGAACAGAGAGGTCCTTTCAAATGGCAGTCTGGATGTACTTGTGGATACCAGATTTTCATCTGGCAGGGCTGGACCTGGGGTGTCTGCAGTACTTCTGAACAATGATTAGTATTGGGTATGTCATATTAAAGGTTATGGATCTAAAATGCAGCATGTTATGTTCCAGTCACAGCCATTCATTTTACAATTTTGTTGGCCAGTTGATATATATGTGCTGCAGAAGCTGTAGCAAAAGACATTAACAGATATTACAAAAAAAGCAGGAAAAACAAAAGATGGGATTCCAGGTGCTGGTATTAAATACAAAAAAAATATTACTGTGGACACGTGGGAGTTTTGCCTCTGGAGATGCATATGTATGGCATGCTTCTAGTGCATATGCTCAGTCTCCAACTTTCATGAGTGCTAAATTCCAGCGAATTTTTGATACTATCTATCTCAGTCAGACTTGACTGGTCTTTGAGGAAGAGAATTCTTTCTAGCACTGTAGCTCTTAGAAAAGGGATAAAGCAGAAATGTTCAAACAGTTTTAAGTACCTGTCTCAAGAAAGTTGAGCTTAAACCATCATTTAATCTCTGCTGTGCTGAGACTAAGTGTCTGAGAATTTTTGTTTAAAGCAAAATTGGTGAATTTGGACTTTTGTTCCTTTTCTGTGAGGACAAAATTATTCCATACTTCCAATACCATTGTGGAAAATAAGTCACATATTTTGAGACCGAAAAAAAATCAAAATGGTTGCGGATATGAAGTTTAGTTAAAATAAAACCAGTCTATTCTGGTAATGCTAAAAGGAACAGTTTGAAAGGCAGTGTCTCGGGATTCAGAAGCACAAATATAGTCTTCATGGCTCTTGTCTTTGTTAAAAAAGATTTCCTTTTCTCTTCTCCTTCCAAATATTATAGCTTTGTGTCTTACTGCTTTCTTGTGTTTATGTAGGTGACTTTCAATATAGTAGGACCTGGCAGTCAGGTATCATTGAACTAACCTGAAACCCAAGGAGGTGGGTTTTACTTTTACATTATCAGAGCCTAGCTTCCTAGGGAAAACTTCCCAGATGCAACTTTTTCTTTTTTTAATCATTTTTTCCCAGCTTTCCCAAAGTAACAGAGTTATTAAAACTCCTCCATGTAGGCATTATGAAAACATATGTGCATTAGTATCGGTGTGCTAAAACCCTTTGATGTAATGGTAATAGACATGTAGATTTCCCCAGCTGTACCCAAAGACAAAGATCACAGATTGTGGAAATCTGCAGTACCTTGTGGCTGATTAGCTACTTGGGTATGTTCTTTAATTGCTAACAGTGAGAAGCAATAGTAGATATTGCCATATAGCAAAGCAATTGGCAATTACTGAACAGCAATAATTGCACTAAGGTGGTTGGTGCTTGTAAAGGTGTACAGCTCTTGCCTGACTGATGCCTCCTGGTACATTGGGTACCTGGCTGCTTACAAGTTCACATGTGCGAAGCCAGCCAGCTCACAGCATGGAGGCAACACAACTGTTGCTCCATTGCTGGTGTAGGTAGGAATAGGAAACATCAGAGTGTTTGAAATGAGTGATTGTCACCAACAGAATGGGAAAGGGGCTAAAGATTAAGAGGTGGAGGAGGCTGAGAGACTGGCAAATCATGCAGTACATGTACTTGCTGAAGTGCTCCAAATCACAGTGCTCCAAAGGAATTTCCTCCTTGACCTTCTGTATGGCCAGGGCAGGTATTTATGGCAGATAATTTGGGGAGATGCATTAAGTTTGGCCTGTTTCTTCTGCCTGTCGTGTGTGCATCAACTTCTAAAAACTCTGTTGCAGCTATACATGTTTTAAACCCATCTCCAGGCAGTGACAATCTGCCATAGAGGAGGATTTTTAAAGCTCTGTTTGCACCATATGCATTACAGTCATGGTAGAATACATAACTTTGTGACCCCCCCTTACTGTCTGTAAGAACATGTATGCGTGTGTGGTGCAGAACTGCCACTAAATAGCTGAATCAGCTGCACTACCCTTGTACTCCTCAGGCTCCTTTCTTCCTAACCTGCTCTTAATTTGAAGCTCTTCATGGCTCAGTCGCCCTTTTCTAAATATGGGAGCTGTCACAAAACCAGATCCTCCTCTATAAGATTTTTAAAGCACTGCAGAGTTTCTGCAGTGTGTTTATGCTGGTGTGTGGACACATCCTCCTGTGCTGGCATGTAATGTGCCAGTCAATGAACATGGATTGTAACAAAAAGTGAGCAAATGTATTTTACCATGGTAATTATAGCAGACCCTGAATTGTCAAAATTGTTTCTTCTAAAATCTGTCTTTACATGCTCTCCTTCTCTTTGAAGGAGAGTATGAGTAAGACCCATACTATGAAATTCTAATTGAAAGAGTTTTTTATTGAACTCTTTCTAACTGAAATATTAAAAACATTTCTTTGGTGGACAATTTCAGGGAATTTTACTTAAGTAAAGCTTAATGTTTTGGCTTTTTTTTTTTTTTTCTGAAAGCTTTTCAGGCTTTTCTAGTGTATTCATTTCTTTGATCTCCTTTTGTAATAACATGATAGTCTCACATTTCAATAGAGAAACTGGAACTAAAGTATACATGAAAAAGTCCATAACAGCTTTCTTGCTGTTTATTTCAACAATCTTAATTAAAGAAAAACCTAATCCTACAACAGACTTGTGATTTGCCTTTTCTTTGAAGCACAATTAGTTTTCATTCATATCCCTTGATGTCAGTGAGGGGAAACTATTGGTGGGCACATCAGTGCTGATGGGGTTCAATTAATACATTTTTTTTTCTGAAATGTATCTCACAATAAAACCATGCACACAACGCACGTGCACACACACACACATATGAAAGTGAGCTTTGTATTCATCCTGCCTGCAAAGCCATGTCTAAGTCTTTCTTGGCTGCTAGCCAAGGTCTCTAAAAACCCATTAAGGCTATTAGAGAAATTATTTCTCTTCCTTTGTGAGCTGGGTAAATTTCACAGTTATCATTGCAGGAGGAAATGAATTGGGAATATATCTGTCTGGGGATGGTTGGCCCTTCAGCGGGAATTAAGCCAACTCAATGTAAAACAGCAGCTGTGTGTCAGTGCACGTACTTGCAGGAGAGAGTCAGTGGATGGCACTGTAATATAACTATTGTACCAAAATATATCTTGGAGAATTTTAAGTGCTGTCTGGTATTTGTGAGTAAATTCATATCTTCTTGCAATTACAGGCTTTATTGGAAATCAGCTTTTGCTTTAAAATTATATGTAAACCAGTATTTCCCATGTGGTGTGCTTTCCAGATGTGGGAGAACTAAGAAATTCATTCCCAAAATGGTACAGCAGCATCATGTATGGCATTGTATGGTGACCTTGTCAGACCATAATAACAATATTAAAACATACAGTACAAATTCAGGAGATTTACAAAGATGACTGGACTTGGCCTGTGCCCTCTCTTATGCTTCACAGTTTTTGCATTTGGAATTGCCAGTTCCGGGGAAGTTCTTGATTGATGTGGAAGTCAGAAGCGGCAGAATTTCCTTTTGATTTGTGAGCTTTGGTAAGTACAACTTATGCAGTCTGCCATGTAAAAGTTCACAAGAGAATAAATTGCTTTTCTTGTTTTTAAAATCTCACTTTTCAAATACTGTGAGCTGAAACTGAGTTTCTAGAACCCGCATGTCAAATATATGGTAGAACAAGTACAGTAACACAAGATAAACCTTTAGCTTTGTACTTAGTCACAGAAAAAGTTTTTATCTGTCAACAAGCAAGGTATGTTTCCCTACTTCTTGCCAGTATTTGTATTGGTGATTTGGGAAAGGAACCAGGTTTCCTTCCCTATATGACATACTCTTTCTGAGAGGGTTTGTTTATTTATCTTTATTTTATTTTTTCCTCCTTTAAATCCTGGTCTTCTTTCTTCACCTGTTTGTCTTCCTGGTTGCTAGCAACTAGCAATGGCTTGTGCAGGACTTTTACTGGTCTGCTTTTAGGTGGTACGGGAAAGAGAATTAGGCAGACTGGCTCATGTTATATCCCGTGTTCCTTCTGATCCTGTAAGATTTTTCAGACCTTAAGTATGACAATTTCTTAGAGGGATTTGCATGTTTTCCAAGCTTCTCTCATAGATCCAGAACTGTACAGGACTTAAAGGAGTAGGACAATGGCAACTGAGCAGAAGTGAAGTCCTCACAGTTTACATTTTCAATTGTAAATGCACATGGGTCTTTCCAAAGAGTGCATACTTTTTTGTAAGCTATGTTATAAAACTACCTGTTTCATCTAGGTCTGTTAGAAAGATATTATCCCAGTATGAAACCTCTCTTTTTCTCCAACAATGTAGATTTAATAGCTAGAGGAAATGAAACGAAATGTCTGAACCACTTTAAAAAAAAAAGTAGCCATAAGTATGGCTTCTGCAGTTACTACAATAATCCTTGGTGTGATATCTGCCCTGAATATCTTGTCTTTTTACTCTGCTTCTATTTTATCTGGTTTTTTTCCCTTTGTTCTTGGAGTTCACCACTGAACTCATTCCAAAAAAGTTTTCTATACAATTTATATATCCTTTCACATAGAATATTTGATTATTTACACTTATTTTCTCTCAGTGGTTCACCAATCTATAAAAGTGCAGGCTATTTTTTCAACCTATACTTTTGAAAGGTGTCATAAACCAGTGATAATTTCAAAAGAAGTCACCCACCATGCCCAAATAGTATATATCCAAGAGTTTTGAAGGATTTTTAAGTATGACTTGGCTGAATTTCTAACAAAACCAACAGCTTGCTTAAAAAATGGGCTAACTGGCCAGATGATCAGAGAGTAGAAATGCTGACCATATCTTTAAAAAAGATTCTAAAGGAACTCTGTGGGACTACTTGCTGATAAACCTTACTGGGTACTTAGCTGGAGTAACACTGAAATAGAAAAAGGAGTTTGTAGATAATAATCTATAGCTAATCATATAGTTCTGCAAAGTAAACTTCGGCCAGCTAATGTCACAAAATACTTTGAACCTGTCAGCAAATGAATAGAGGGGATGTTAAGTGTATCTTTCAAAAGGCTTCTGACAGGGTCATAGGTGAGAGATTACTCAGCATTGCTAGCTCTCAGGGTTTTCTCTTAGGCCCCATATTACCTGATTTTGTTTCTTTTAAATTATTCATTATGGAAGTCAAGAAATGGAATGAGAAGTTTTTTGTAAAAAAGAAAAAAATCTAAAAAACCCACCAGTCTAGAAGCTTAGGAATTAAAGCTCATGATCATGAATCAGTCTAGCTCAGAAATCGGACAGCAAGAGAAACAGAATTGTTATTATGTCTTAATATGTCATGATTTGTAAGCTATCGTGTGATTCTGTGGCTAGTCATGCATGGTTTTTTGAAGGTTGTGGATTGATAATATCTCTCCTAAAAGAAACCAAGTAGCCATGAGGCAATGTAATATCATGGATCAAAAAGTAGCTGAGAGGCAGGATACAAAGCAGGAACAAATGGTCCATTTTCATCATGGCAAAAGGTTAATAGCCACAAGTTTCTGTACTAGGTCTGTTGTTGTGTAATGTATTTATTAGTTATCTGGAAAGAGGAAGGAGAAATGAGGCAGTAACACCACGTTATTGGTAGATAACCTCTTTGTAGGTTACTTGTTAATCAAGTCCAGAGAAGCCTTAAGGAATTTCACATGGACTCAGTCAGGCTAAGTAACTGTGAGGTATGTTCTTTTTGAAGAAATATAGAAAAAAATTAAAGTAATTGCATACAAAGTCATTGTATCAGCCAGCAGTGTGGTGTTATATAAAATGTATTGGACAGTAATGCAAAGTCCATCTTGGAAAAAAATATTGCAGAATTGGACAGGCCCAGATAAAAGTAGAGAAAAAGGCTAGTGACATAAAAGTATCTAAAGTGATTGTTTACCTGAGGAGTTAGATAAGAGTGGGAGTGATAAAGTATGTGGTTTAAAAAAAAAAAAAAAAAAGAAAAAAAGGTCATGCAGCAGAGAACAAAGATCGAGAGACTACAGTTTTCCCTGTCTCGTAAGAATAAAGAAGCACTTACCAGAAGGTGCCTATATAAACTGTGGAACTCATTGACTCTGGATGAAGATGAAATCAAGAATTTTGCAAGCTTCAAAGAGGGAAGGGGCATTTATATGGATAACAAGAATATCCAGAGTTATGATAGTAATGCTAAAAAAGAGTATTTGAAGGGATAAAACCCCTCATGCATCAGGATTTAAGGGAATCTATAACTAAAGGGATTAGGATGAGACCTTCAAGGGAGACAGATTATCCCGCATCTGTGGGGGTTTCTTGTATCTTTCACCAAAGCATCTGCTGCTGGCGACTGCTGGAGACAGTGTTTTAGGCCTGGTGGGTGACAAGTTTGAGCCAGAACAGCAAGTCCTGTGTTCATATCTGAAAAACACTTAGCGTGCATCGTGTGTATGTGTGTGTCTTACTTCCACTACAGTGGACTTCGTCTTCTGTTTATTTGCATCACGATTTTGTTCTAGGTCAGGCTCATGCTTCTGATGGTACAATGTACGTTTGAAATCATTGCAATGAAGTTGTGCGAACTAGTGGGCACCACACAGCTTCTGAGAAACTATTAACATGATAACCAGCTAGAGGGAAGTTCCTCAGTCTTTTTCCTTATTTCTCCAGCTGTAAAATGGAGAACAGTAATATTTACTTCCTGAAGGGAATTATTGAGGGGAATTAATTGTCAGTTATTCTTTGAAAAGTATCGTGAAGTGGTATAGTCAGTACCATTATGTCCTGACCATTACGACCTGACTTCTTTCCTAGGACTGTGTTTTGATTGTATTCATTTTTTGGATGTACTGAGCAAAATACTTTTAAAAAAGGGAGGGAAATGTGTGCTGCTTCTTTCAGTTTAGGAGTACAAATTGTAGCGGTGAATATTTCTAGTTATATATGTGACGGCTGTGTCCAGCCTGGGCACTTTAGTACACTTTATCTTTTGTAGATTCCAGTTTTGCAATTTCTTCTCAGTGTCTCGAAGACAAGTACAACTTCAAAACCCAGTAGCAAAGAATATTGTAAAAATTTGCTCATGGAAAGTCTATGTTTATATTGATTAATTGGGGTTTTCTGACTACAAAATGTATCTGTCAGAATTCTGTGGCTATGCCCATATTTCTATCATAAAATGAATTTAATTTTTACTGCTATTTCATTTGCCAGTGATCCTTTTCTTTTGTATCTTCCTTTTTAAAAAGTATTTTAACAAAATTCCTGGGCTTTTTTATTGACTTTTAAGTTGAGTTAAATGTTAGGACTCCTATATTTCAAGGGCTTCAGTTGGCCCATGTGTCAGTAAGACCTGAGCATGATTTTGGCTGCAGAATCATAAGAAATTTTTGAAATTCCATGTAAGAGCTAAATAATGCTGCAATCATTTATTGCATTACATTTTTATGCAACCATATAGCAAAGTAAAGTTAGTACTGACCAGGTAAGTTTTCTATTTCCTGTATTTCATGAGGCTTTGAAGTGTTTACATCCACTGTGTGATGTGAATTAATTCAAAAGGTATCACACCTGATGCACAAGATAATTGTACTAATTAGGCTTTACATGAATGACAGATAACATCTCATCCCTATGACATAAGATCTACAGACACTGTAGCACTCTGTGAATTCTGAAGCATGTGTACACATCTAAACTTTCTGGGTCTTCAGTGTGTTTTTTTTGTTCTATCCACTTTAAGATTTTTATGGCTCAAATACTCAGTATTAACCATTGTTGACTTTTAATCAGATTTTATTTTTAATTTTCTTCTTCCCACAGCCACAATGGTTTCTAGTTTAAACATAAATATGCTGTCTTCTTTTCATTTAAATCAGATTAATGTGTATATCATATTTTTATTAATTTGTATAAGTGTGTTTGCAGGTTCTTTTTCTGAATTAATTTGTACATTTAACTCCCTTGTCTGGGAAGCAATAGTGAAGTTTGGCAAATAATTTTGTAAAACTTCTACAAAGAATGAAAGAAGTTCATCTTCTATGAAACTGTTTTACAGTTATATAACTGTATATAACACCACAGGCAAAATTAGTAAAATTGGAATTTGTTTCACTTTTAAATCTGTTTTGGCTCAGTGGTAAATTCAGGTATTGCAGTCTGCCTGGCAAAAATTGCAGTCTGTGAACTGTTTCACTGGGGTATATGACCTCTAAGCTTTATTAAAATTGAGTTGAACACTGTTCAACTCATTCAGTAGTCGGTGGTAAGATTTTAGAGTTATCCAGACTGAGGTGCAGCCACTTCTGCTGTGGCTTAAACAGTAACTATTACTTATATTATTCATACAGGTAGTCTTTGGAAATACTTAACTGCTTTTGAGAAAACCTATTCAAACCTCTCTTCTGTTCTCTCATGTGTTTGATGAAGCTGGAAAACACATCAGTAGATTGTGTTGAAAAATGGCAGAACAATTTCACCAAAATAGAAGCAACTTCAAAATTTTTACCTTTAACATGATATAAAATGGAGCAACTTTTATCAGATTCTTTTTTTTTCCATTTGTGGAAAACACTGTAGACTGATGAAATGGCAACATCAAAATTATGCAGGCCTAACGTTCTTTTCTCATCCTTATCTTTCTTCTTGCAATGAAATTGATAATATCTGTGACTTAGTCTCTTCCTTTTTTTTTTTCTTTTTCCTTTTACTGCTTTGCAATTTCAGAGCTTCTTGCAGTTTTAGGAACTTCCAGAATAACAGTTTAAAAAAATGAGTAAAAATACCCATTTCTCATTTTTTATTTTATTTTGAGTAGGGAAAAAAGAAGGCGTAGAAGAATGCCAAACATTTTTTTTCTCCTGTCTGTGACATAATTTCAGTTTGAACCTTTGCTAGTAGCTAGTTTAATTTACCATTTGAAAAGTTGAGACATTTATTGCTCTGGCAATATAAGAAAAACAATATTAAAGACCATTTCTGTAGAGAGGTGTTGAAGCCATCTCAACAATGGGCTTCTTTGGAGGACAGGTGTTGTCCAGTAGGTACAGGTATCCCATATCCCACTTGAACACTCTCAGTGCTATGTGCAGTCTCTCTTGTATCATTTGTATGGCAGATGATAGTATATTTCCCATGTAATTCTTGCAAAAATGTGCTCCCCTAGCAGTGAAGTCATAATTATCTTGTAGTGTAGTTCTTTGTCTGCTAGTCAACAGTGTTGTAGTTGAAGTGAAGTTGATTTTAACCCCTTCTCTGGGAGCAAATTAAAATAACGTTCTTGCAAGAGCTTTTCTTAATTATATTTATAGATCATGTAAGTAATACCTAAACTGATATCACTGGGAACCAAAGGGAAAACAGTATGGACCCACTTCTCCTTAGATAAGGAATGACAACTCTTTTAAACTTAAAATATATGGGACGGTGGGGACGTAGAAAGTGGCATGTGGTGTGTGGATGCAAGATGTTAAAATGTGTGTCTGACAGTAAACAGCAATTAGCTATTATTTCATGCAGCGCATATCCTGGTTTATAAAGTTAGTGTTTGAAGAGGCCTACAGTACAAACTCTGTCATCATTGTCCTTGCTGGGGCCATGTTCTAACTCGTGGAGTAATCTTGTGATAACAAGGGCTGGTTTATTTTAATAAAGATGTGCATCTCTCTGTTCCCTCAGAGAGGCCAGCTTACCTGTCGGTAACAATAGCATCTGCTTCACTAAACACCAGCTTTGAGTATATACCAGCAGCTTGGAAAAGCACTGCTACTTGAGAAAATGCAGGTCAGAAATGCCCCCAGAGATGCCAATACAATAGTACTTCTCTTGGCAGACACTTGTTTTGAATATAACCTTCCAACAGCTCTGTGATCCTGGCCCTTGTGGAGTCTGGGAGCTCTAGGCAGCCTGAAAGAACTGGAAGTCCTTTAACCTTACTTCATTGTGCACACTGCTGTTATCATGCCTGGTTTTCCCATGCTGATGGATGATGATTTTTGGCACACACAGTAATCCTAACTACTGTTGTACAATTCAGTCCTGTCCTCATTGCTCGTGAAGTAAGTGCCACATTATCTGTGTGTCACTTTGCTGTTTCTGGCGTTACGTTTCTCTCCCCTGATTCTTCTGGACTTTGGGAAAAAATTTCCTAGATTATCACTTTCTTCTTCCTTGGGACCCTGTGTTGTCCTGTCTGTGACTGACTAAAAGAGAAACATTTTCTATGTGTGTTCTTTTTAGTCAACACTGCGCGTTTAGGTTGATAATGGTCTATCTGAAGTTTTCCTGTTTTGGAATAGCATTAATAATAGCACAGCAGAAAGAACAAACACATACTTCAGTCTTCTGGTGTTGCTAACAACTAAAATACGTCATTCAGAACAAAAAGACGGTTGTTATGCATGGGATTAGTAGTCCAGCCTTTGGCCTATCACTACTTCTCATCTTTCTCAGCTGAGAGCTCTTGTTGATAGTTCCTTGCTGTAAGGAGAACCACCTTTTCAGCTGGCTTCATCCCCTCACTCAAAGCCAAAAAATTTAAACTGCTCTCCAAAGCCAGCATGAAGACTTAACCTTCTTGGAAAGGTCCAGTCTAAGGGAAGCTCTATTGTAAATCCTGAACTATTTTTACTGTGATGAGCACGTTTAAATCATGTTATGGGGAATGGCATGGGTTACCCATTGCTCGTTTCAAATGACTTGCCCGCAGACCAGACCCTGTCAGTAGGATTAAACAGCTTGCACAGTGAGGCATGCTAATTCTTCTGCTGTGCTTATGGGGCAGTGCTTTCTTTTATTGCACTAGATACAAACAAAAGAAAGAAAAGCTGGAGAGGGGCTCTTTACAAGGGCATGCAGTGATAGGACAAGGGGTAATGGCTTTAAGCTGAAGGAGGGTAGATGTAGATTAGCTATTAGGAAGAAAATCTTCACTATGAGGGTGGTCAGGCAGTGGAACAGGTTTCCCAGAGAAGTTTTGGCTGCCCCCTCCCTGGCAGTGCTCAAGGCCAGGCTGGACGGGGCTTTGGGCAACCTGGTCTAGTGGAGGGTGTCCCAGCCCATGGCAGGGGGGTTGGAGCTAGGTGATCTTTAAGGTCCCTTCCAACCCAAACCATTCTGTGATTCTATGATTCTAAATCTGGAGCTTGTTCAGTGCTCTCTATCACGTGCCCAATTGTGCTGCATGGACGTGCTTTTCATCACCTTGGAAATGTGAACCTTTCTGAACCACGTCTCTTCTCCTTCTATATAAATATCTTTTCTGTTACTGCCTATGGCCTTTTCTGTTGTGTGCAGAGTTTCCCTGATGTGTAAGTGAAGTGGAAAGGACCTGTGATTTTTCTTGAGGTGTGGTGCTCCAATTATAAAACCATAAACTAAATGAGAGCCTTAATTATAATGGAAAACAGATTAGAATATTGTCATTTGCCTTGCTGGGGAGCCAAGGGGAGATTAAAAAGCCAGTGGCCTAAATTTATGTTATTTGTATTTCTGTGAGTTGAACCTCAATCATGTAAAACAGCCAGTAGGCCTGTATTAATGGGAGAGGCCAAGAGAACTGAATCTCAAAGGGCTGTTGCCCTTAGGACATAGTACATTATGATAATGTGATGAAGAATAATTACCAAATATGAAATATATATTGTCAAACATAGGAGCTAGCTATTCCTGACTGAAAATGAGGATGTGAGAAAGATAGTGAATTCCAGTCAGCCAGGGCTAGGTTTCTAAAGGCACCTGCACTAAAACTAGCTGTTGGGGGACTGAATTGGCTTTCAGTTCTTGCAGGTCGAGGTAGATCGGTGGAGTGGAATAAACTTGTATTGTTTGTATTGAAGACAGATCTGATAGCTTACTGCAGAGATTATAGATTTATATTTATAGCAGAGATAATAATAGCATTCCTGATGATGACCATTGTTATAATAAAGCCTACTGAATGGCAGTCATCACAAAAGTGTAAGACCTCAGCAAATGATATTAAAAGATCATGCAAAAAAATGGAATGGGAGTATTTGTGTACACATGTGCTGTTGATATTTGTCGTTTCTTACAAAATACATCAGTGCATCCTTTCTCCTGTTTCTAATAGTAGGACTTTTGTCAAAAGCTCTACTCCTGGCCATTGTGTGTGATGTTGTCTGCATTAATGCTATGTTTGTGACATAGAGCATGAGCAGTCCTCTGGCAGCTTTTCTCTTCATGCACGTGTGGTGCCAGGCAGCAGTATAGCCTGTGTGCCCTCCTTTCCCCTGCCATTTGTCTTCAGGAAAACCATACTGTGTGTGCTGAAAGATTTGTTCTTGGCTCTTCAATCAAAATAGTAGCCTTCTCCATCGTCTGGTGTAACTGGATTGAAGTACAGGGCAACCTTGCAAACTGGCGATTTTGGTCAGAGGGCATATACATAGATGTAACCTTAAATTCATAACCAGTTGGACTGAGTTCAGTGACATTATTTTCATGCTTCAAGCTATGCATGAATTAAATGTTTTGCTGGATCAAGCCTTTATTACAGGTGTGTGTACAAATTCTGAATGAAATCTGCCTGTAAAAACTCAGGAAAGAGTACAGGTCAAAACAAAAGCATGTCCAGCTAAGGTGATGTGGAGGTCATGGACCAAAACCTGCTTATGATAATGAGGCAAAATGAATTTTTAATGCATTTTCTGTCTTGGGAGAGAAGAGTGATTTGGCATTGGATCTAACTATAGACCAAAACTGTTAGCATATTTGTTAAGTGTATTTTACTTGTTCATTTGCCAAATACCATACTTGTGAAATAACTCCCCCTTGAGATATCTGGTTTAGGTGCTCTATTGTTGGTATCCTCACAGCTCTCAAAGCTGCTAGCTGTGTGCCTCATGTTCTGTAATATCTATAGCTACACACTGCTGCTGCATTGTAGGATGGAATTGTTGGCTTGTTTTAAAGAAGGAGAGCTAGTGTTCAGATTAGCTTGCTTAAGATCAAATAGGAAATTTCTGGCAGAGAAGACCACTGACCCTATGCTTCAGAACAGCATTCAAGGTACTACTTTCTCCGCTTCTTTGCCTATCTGGTAAATAAATGTCAATACATCACTAGAAAGAGCTTCCTTCTGTTGTTGAACTAAATAGCTTCTCACTGGCACTGATGAAAAGTTAGCATCTTGTAAGGGGTTTTGCATGTCACTGAAGGAAACATTTCAATAGTTTGGGAATCTTACCACTAAAGAAAAATACACAAATATATATCAGTACTTTTAAAATCTAGTGATCGCTGATCTTCGATTGCCCAAACGTATGGATCACAGGCTACACTTGTAAAATAATGTAAATGGGCACTTCTGAAAAATACTTTTTATAAGTAAGAGATAGAAATATTTAGTGCAAAGAAATATGGATAGGCCTTAAATTTGCAGTTCATATTTTAGATGCTATAGGCAAAAACAACAGACAAATGAGATTTTTAAAGACTATCAGATATACACATCTTTTCCCTCACTTTTCTACATTTCCTTTACAAATCATAACTACATGATTTGTAGCTAAAAAGTTAAACAGTAAGCAGTGAAACATTTTCCTCTTTTTCTCTTGAATTTTATAATGGTTTAAAGATGAGGAAGGGGTAAATAATTGACTAGATGAAGTCTTCACCTTCTTCCAGGATATAGGTCCATTTCTAGAGTTGTGTTATAGATACAGTATTTTATTTTGTTTTTTTCTGATTTGAATGGGAAATAGAGCTTTTCTATTCTGAAGTCTTCCAAATGTTACCATATAGCTGAGAGAGGTAGATGTTGAAAAAAAACATCAGGAATCATGAAATTCTGTTCACAAACCTCTTCCTCTGGAAGGAAGAGTGCTAAAGCAACAGCTGTAGTATATGCTTTGGTCTGAAACCATCTCTCTCTCAATTTGCCCTTAGGCCAATGTTAATTGCTGAAAAGTCAAATGGTATGAGCAGGTTTTCAGAGTACAGTACTGCTGAAAAATAAATGCAATAGGAAAACAAGATAAATATACCCAGTGCTAAGAAATGATGATTCTCTAGATTTCCTCAGTCAAGCAATATTTATCAGGTGCATTGATTTAACTAGCGGCTATTGGCAGTTACAAATGGATGATGACAGGAAACAAAAAACCACCTTCATTTGCCATAAGGGGGCTTTTCATTTTAATGTAATGCCTCTTGGAATTACCAGTGTCCCGACTACATTTCAAAGATTAATGAACATCATCCTGTCAGGTTTAATATATCATACTTCTCTAGTACACTTGGACAGGATACTGTTCTCATAGATTCCCAGAGTTTTCAACAACACTTATGAGATTTTTTTTTAGGACGTGAGCTCTGAGAGGAGCTAAATATTTAGGAGTTTAAAAGAGAGCTTTCATTCCAATCTGGATACACAGTAAACACTATAAAATTAATTAATGTCTGTGGAAAACAAAAGCCTCTTAAAATGCTGCAGGATCATGCAGCAAGTTGAATATAGCTGTGCCCTGTTATCCTGGCAGTAGTAGAATAACATGTATTGTATAAGTGGTAGGAAGCAAAAAAATTACTCTCAGACATCAGGAATCATTTGACAACCTCATTAAGTCTCATGAGTCTGTCTTACAGAAGTGGGATTGCACCAGGAAAAGGTGTTCTTCATTTTTCGTAATTTGAAGAATACATCACAGTAGCTTCAAAAAATATTATTAAAGCTGATATTAATAAACAAATTCAAGTTGGAAAGTTACTATTCCAAAATTTAATCTTAAAATTATTTTGTTTCAATGAGTTTGATTGTCCCATAAGCTCGGAAAATATGCAACCACAATTTTCTGATATAAACCACACTACTTCTGCTGTTATGATGAAATAGCATCAAGCATGCCTTCCTCCAAAAGAGAATAATTTCTTTTTTTTCTTGAATAAATACCTTGAATGATAGTCTAAATACCATTAACCATTACTTATTTTTTTAGACATATGAAAGCATGTTCCAAAATGATGAAATCGTGATGAAATCAACAATATTTGTTACACTTCCCAAGCAAATTTTTTTCTTCTTTTACACTAGGGAATATTTTCATTTCTGAAGTGAAATGGAGAGATTTTTCCTGACTTGTTATGTCTCACAGGTCTCATTCATAAATGTGGTATTCAATAGAGAAAATCTGCTTTTACCAGTGGAGTACCTCACAGCATACACAAAATTTGATCTTAGAAAAACAATTAACAGTGGATTACTAGCTTTCCAGAATTATTAGAATAAATATAAAATTGTGTTATATATGTGTTAATTTATTTGTGTGTAATTTAGCTATTTTGTATAGAATGTTCTATTAGGTTCCTGTAAACCATAATCAAAATATGCTATGGAAAACAGGAAATGCATATGCAACTTGATATTAAAATTAGTCTTCACATTAACGTTAAGATTTTGTTTCAGGGCAGATTTTCATGTCAAAGGTGCACAGAGCACCTCTGATGCTCTCTTGCTTTTATTTGCATAAATACATACCTACTGATCTTTTTAAACTAGTAGACACAATTCTAACAAATTCCAAAGGTAGAAAGTCCAGTGTGTATGGGTAGGGACAACAGTAGAAACTAAATGAAACACTAGCAAATACCAATAAAAGTGGTGGAATTTTTGTCACTAGATTTTTTAATTAAGGTCAGGTATCTTATAAAAACCAGCTTTCATTCAACCACAAGATGCTGGTTTTGATGCAGAAATGATTCTGTGGCATTGTACAACCTGTCTTATGCAGGAAGTTGAAATACAGGATCATGATGACTCCTGATCCTAAATCTCTGAATAATTCTTTTACTTTGATTAGCAGAATATAAATGCCCTGATGGGTGAATAGTTTGCCTTTCTAGTTTTTTATGATGTTTTTTGGGAGAGCTGCATGATTAACAGTGACATACTTGGGCTGAGTGGTTAATTTTGGCATCTAAAATTTTTGCGTAAAAAAATAAATCGGAAAACCTGTTAATCAGCTGGCAGTAAATGTTTGTTAAAGTCTAAATGTGGGATTTTTGTGTTAAAATTAATATTGTGTCATCAGTAAACAAAAATTATCTGTGATCAGAACATCTAATGCAGCTGAAACTAAACAGTTTGCTGTGTTTCACTTCAAAACTCTTGAAACTGTTACTTTGTTTTGGAGTTTTGAAATTGCTAAGGAAATGCTGGAGTTAGCAAAAATGCCTGGAAGAGAATTCTTACCCTGAACAAGCTGGTTTTTGAGCTATATAAGAAACAAACTTTGTGTCCTTTGGCCACAGCACCCTGCCTTAAATAAGCAGCAATGCAAATGACAATAAGACTGATCCACAGGTGTGCATTTTGGCCAGCACACAGCACTACTCACCTTTTTTTGGGTGGAAAACCACTTGGTCCTTATTCCTCTTTACAAGCACTGATTTTTCAGAAGACTCCTTAGAATTTTCACATTTTTCACATTGAAATCCACTTTCAGATTGGCTATTAGAAATTTAATGGGGAAAGATGGGTGGGAAAGATGAATCTGACAGTAAGTACTGATAAATTTGGGGGTTTGGGGCTAGGGAAAACCCTGATACATCAAAATGTGCTTTTATTTTTGCAGTAATTTTTGAAAAAAACCCCACAACACCCAACAAAACCAAAACCAAAAAAGCACAGCTTTTTATTAGACATACTGTGGTATCTTGGGTCATTCTTGGAGGAGAAGGACTTGGGGGTGTTGATTGATGAGAAGCTCAACATGAGCTGGCAATGTGCGCTTGCAGTCCAGAAAGCCAACTGTGTCCTGGGCTGCATCAAAAGAGGTGTGACCAGCAGGTCGAGGGAGGTGATCCTGCCCCTCTACTCTGCCCTTGTGAGACCCCACCTGGAGTACTGCATCCAGCTCTGGGGGCCCCAGTACAAGACAGACATCAACCTGTTGGAGTGAGTCCAGAGGAGCGCCATGAAGATGGTGAGAGGGCTGGAGCACCTCTCCTATGAGGACAGGCTGAGAGAGTTGGGGTTGTTCAGCCTGGAGAAGAGAAGGCTCCGGGGAGATCTAATTGCGGCCTACCAGTACCTGAAGGGGCCTACAGGAAAGATGGTGAGGGACTGTTTATCAGGGAGTGTAGTGGCAGGACAAGGGGTAATGGGTTTAAGCTGAAGGAAGGTCGATTTAGGTTAGATGTTAGAAAGCAATTCTTCCCTGTGAGAATGGTGAGGCACTGGAACAGGTTGCCCAGAGAGGTTGTGGAGGCCCCATCCCTGGAAGTGTTTAAGACCAGGTTGGATGGGGCTTGGGGAAACGTGGTCTAGTGGAGGGTGTCCCTGCCCATGGCAGGGGGGTTGGAACTAGATGACCTTTAAGGTCCCTTCCAAACCAAACCATTCTATGATTCTTTGAGTGTTTCAAAATCTTCACAAATTTCTGGAAATAGTTCTTAAATGCCATTTATTACTTCTGCTGTGCAAGGCTTGCTTTGCCCTTCAAGGTGGAAATACTGATTATTTCTTCTATTTGACAGTTGTCCAGGAGATTCTCCACAACCTCATGCTCTCTGAGAAGTATATCACCTCTGGCCTTCTTCCTTAGCCATACCTCACTCACCTCTGGTCTGCATATGTAGTATTATTAGCTGTGATGTTAGTGATGCGCCTCCATCCTGTGAGGATCCACATCCATATGCTGTGATGATGTGTTTTTTTCAATCTTGTGCTACTTAGCATGCCAGCTGCAGAAATCCCTACATACTGTGATCGGGTAATATTGCCTCCAGGAGGTTTATGTCCTACTCTCAGCCCTCCCTTAGCTTTCCTATATGACCACAGGCAAATCTTGGTCTGGTGTCTCTAAGGTGTAAAAAAGGGGTTAATCTTTAGATGTCTATCAATTCATAATCAAGCAGAGCAGGAAATTGACTCTTCCACTTGTTCCACCATTTCCTCCTCTCTTTTTCTGGAAAGTATTTGTTCTTTTTACCCAGAAAACTGAGGTCATCTGCTCATGTTTCTCAACTAAATTGTTAAAAATCTCCTGTGTCTGATAAGTGACTGTTTCTAAGTTTTGTGCCTTGAGCTAGTGTACAGTAAATTCTTCTCGTGTCTTACGGAGCCCTTTACAGCTTTAGTCATTATTGTCACCACTCTCAGTGGTGCACTGAGATGTTGAAGATCTAATTTTATCAGACTGAAGTGACTTTATTATGTTCTCTAGTTTCTTATTAAAGAAACAAATCTTGAAAAATATTAAACTACAAGTGTGTTTTGTTTCCTGGAGTGATTTTGAAGCTGTCATTCTCTTCTGCAGAGTTCTTTGAGATTTCTATTTTGGGCTACAGTAAAACCTTCTGAAGTTTTATGTATGGTGTTTTAAAGCTGAGAGATTTTTTTGAAGACCAGTAAAGTCAGTAGACTGGACTCGAGGAGGCCAACTTTGAAATCCTCTTCTTGATATTGCCATACTTTCATGTGTACATCTTTGGGTTGTATGTTTGTTAGAACTGTTGCACTCCATCTATGCAATTAAACAGTGTTTAGAACAAGGACTTTTATTGGAAGATGAATGGGAGACATGGTGGGAGGACAAGAGGCAACAAGCCCAAGTTGAAACACAAGAGAGTCCAAGCAGATGTAAGGAAAATCTTTTTCACCATGACGACAGTCAAACATTGGAACAAGTTGCTTAGAGAGGTTGGGCAAACTCTGTCCTTGACATTTTCAAAACCCAACTGGATAATGTCCTGAGTAACCTGTTCTGACCTCAGAGCTGACCCTGCTTTGAGCAGATGGTTGAGCTAGAGACCTCCTTAGGTCCCTTCTGACATAAACATTTATCCAGTTCATTCATACATACAGTTCCTACAAAAGTGGGAACTATTAACAGTCCTGTAAGTCCTTATACTGTTTCATCATATAGGTATTAATTTAAACATTGAACTACTCAGAATTTCTATAAAGTTTTCAAAATATACTAAGCAAAGTGCCTTTTCCTCTGAGCCCCCTTTCACACAGAAGGCTACATTAAAAACCAAAAGAGAACTAAACATAACAGGAAATACTTTGTTAGGGGTCTTGGCCCATACAAGGCAAACTGAAAGTTCCCAGATTTAGCTCTGAATAGTCACCAATATTCTCATGCAAGTCCAGACATTGCAGTAAATAATCTGTGGGTAAGAAGTAAGTGTATCAATTATTTGTATCTATACTGTGCACATTGCTGTGTGCCTAATATTAATAGTGATTGGAGTGAATACACATGTGTATATGTAAGTTTCCTGCATAGCTCTAATTAATTTGGAATATGTGACTGTGTCACTCCAGTAAGGTGATGCATTTGGTCGCTATATGCCTTTTCAGTGAGCAGCCTCATTTGCTCATGGAATTGACATTACAGCATTCTGCTTTCAAATGCATTATCCATCCTGAACAGAACATGAACAACATAAAAACCTAAGAAAATGATTCTTCCCTGAAAGATAATGCCACATAATTGAGTCTCTGTATAGGTTGTTTGGAGACAGTAACAAAGAAATGTAAAACAGGATCCCTGAAACTGGTACAGCTTGTAAAATCTTGTTAAGCCATGTTAAAAAAAATACATTAATGCCCCCATTAGAAGCTGCAGTTTATTTATTGCATCCTATTCTTTAGCCCTAGTAGGCATAGGCTTTTTTTAATCTTCCATCCGTCCTTCCCCCTCCCCTTTGAAAGTGCACTCATTGAACTCTTGGCAATTAGTGTAATTGAAATTTATTGACAATGCGGCCGTCTGCTGAAGCTTCATTGTTCCGAGTGCTTAGTGCACAGCGCTATTGAGCAATGCCATGGCAGTGTCAGACAGCTCATACCTTGCTCAATTATATCAATGGACCAGTGACTGCCAAAGGTTCCTTTGGGGGTACGAATGTTACTTAGTGATAAGAGCCTTTCGAAACAGAATCCCTGGGCCCCATCTCTAGTGGGAGATGGAAATGAAATATGTATTTCTCTGCTGTGGAAAATTAATGTAATTGGCTCCCTTAAAAAGCTTTGACAAGTTGACCTGTTTGAAATCTGAGGAGGGCTCATACTGCGGTATCATATTATCTCCAACATAAAACCCCTCCTTTGGTGGCAGTGACAGTGGGATAAAATGGAATTTGGATAGTAATATTAAACTTCAGCTCCATTGAACACGTTCATATGTTTTTCCATTTATAGCTGCAAGATGAGGTCTTACAGAAATCCTACCTTTTCTGTATTGCCATCTAATCTTTTTTTGTTTTGATTTATACTAGTGCAGGAGAGAAAACAATGTGTGTGAGTAAGATCTCTATACTTAGCTTGCCTTCTAAAATGTATATTGATGAAAATTTAAAAGATATGTCAAATGAGAATATTTGATTCGGGCTACTTCTGAAATCAGAGTTAAACTCTCAGACAAATTAATCGGTATATTCCTTACATGCATAAAGGTTTACACTCCAAAAATAAAGAAAAGCTTGGCACAGCAGTCAAAGAACAAAGGTGAATATCCACATATGCATTTTATCTTGTGTTTGAATATAAATGCATACAACAGTTTTGTGTTTTATTGATATTGAACTACCATGATAGAACAGGAGGCATTTACAATGGAACATATTCTGCCCAGGCTTAAACATCATGCATTTCTACTAAATTCACTGCAATAGTGTGGTTGCAAATTAGGCAGAGTTGAACTAGTGTTTTTGTATTTCAGATAATATAATGACAATTTATTTAATAGAATACTAAAAAAGAAAGGAGTCGGAATGGAAAACCTCCACATGTAAGTCCAGGATTTTATTAAATTATTATTTGCCTTTCTATTTACCTTCTTTTCAAAATCAGAGCAAAATCTGTTGTTGGTAAGAGATGGGGGAGTAATTATTCACATATTGTAAATTTTTGCATTAGAGTTGTCTTTGGCTTTCAGCACATGGATGAAGATCTACTTCTCTTATTCATGGTAGTTCAGAGAAGATAGGATTCTAGTTCTCATATGTGGGTTTTTTGGGCTGTAAAATCCTCTTGTCACCTAAAAAGATTTACCAGTAATGAAAAGAGGCATCTCTGGAAGACTGAGGCACCTGCAGTGGCAGAATCTTGGGTGAGAAAAGTATAAGACAGAAGGGAAGGGGGAGTTTACTTTATTTGAGGTAAAGAAAAACTGCAGCAGAGAAGAGAAAGAAATAACAAGGTAAATTAGTTGTTATTGCTCCTTAAAAAAAAGAAGAAAAAAGAAACCAACAACCACAAATCAGACAAAACGAAGTGAACAAGTCTCCTTTGAATTGTGTGGAGACAGAGCTTGGTGATTACTTTGTGATTTGAACTGTGTCATCTGAATCTACCCCTGCTTCTTTGCTTACCATTGACTCCTAAATTGGAATAGCTTCTTTCCTGATTTCAGTCTGGATGCTGCAAAAATCTCTTGACAGTATCTTGCAAGATGTAGAGTACTGTTAAATCAGAATTAAACGTGAGGATTTGGCCTCAAGCCTAGAATAATCCTGCTTTTCTTCCAAATGACTCTTCCTCAGCTTGTTGCTGTTCAGAACTTCATAATGTTTAAACTCACTGATACATTTCTAGTGCTAAAAGCTTTAGAAAGAACTCTAGACCTAAGTAGCCTAAAATTTAGCCCACCAGATATAAAATACTTCAACAAATACCCTTCAGAGTCCAGAGTCAGCTACCTCTTATTTTTGGAAAAAATGATGGGGAAGGAATGTGAGAATCTGAAGAATTAAAGTGTCAATATTTGAATGAAAATACTTTATTTTAAATGAGGAAATAATGATTTAAAATAATTCCAGGGTTTTTTAGTATTTAGTATTATCAGTATTATTAGTATTTAGTGTTATCACAAAATACATTTGTATTTAGTTAAATGGAAGTCTATGGTTATAGAGTTTTGTATAGAGTCTCTCTGAATCTTGCACTGAGTGATTTCTTTATGTAGTTATCACCCCTTGATTGCTGGATGGTAAACTAGTTAGTAAAGGACTAATCCTTTATATCTCAAACACAAGACATAATCAAAGCTCAATTGTGAAATCTATCCTCCTAGAGATCTTCCAACAGCGATCATCTTTCTTCTGTTTCTCCACAAGAGAATCTTACAGAAGACAAAAATAATACTGGATTATTTATATAACTTTAAATAATTTCCTTTAATCGCATTAAACTTCAGTGAATATGGCGCATATGATGTGTTTAAAGCTTTCATCCTAACTTCATAAAAGTTCTTTCAGAGCCTGTGCTAGAGAACGATCATTCTGAATTGCTACTAACTAATGTAAGCATGCAATTATTTTAAATGTTCCTCCCAGGGATTCTCTTGGTAAAGTATTTTAAATTCATATATAAAAAATTAATGACAATGTGAGTTTAACTTCCTCTGAATCTGGGCTTGACTGCAGTCATTACATAGAGAAAATTATTCAAATATCTTTATTAAAAGTATAATATTGAGATGCACACTCTTTTGCTTAATAAATTGCTGTTCTAAACTTCATAATATTGCCATACAGTGAAATATACTTTATCTTTCAAATCAGTAAGTGACTTGTTTAAATAGTTTGTATTTAGTCTTAGGAACATACATTGCTGCTTTCCTTCCATGTATTCTGCATACTGGCAGAAATAAACATTTGGCAACTTGCTAGCAACTTTAGGGGTAACTATGGTCTGAAACAATATATAGTAGGGCTGAAAGTATTTTAAAGTACTATTAATTTTTTTAATTCCCTCACTGCTGCAAACATAGTATATTATTTTAGGCATTTTGTGAATTAATTAAAATGTCCATGGCATTATAATTTCAAGAAATGTGTGTCTGTGTGAGGGGGGTGGCGGCAAAAGAGCGAGCTGAAACTAAATATGAAACTCTTGTACATGAGTACATGTACATCTGGAGGAAGAAAAGGATCCCCATAGCTCTAAACCTGGTTACATCTGTTCTAAAACCTCATAAATTTCTGCTTAGCAGTCCAGCTGGGCAGAATCTTAAAAGAACATCAAATAGATACTCATCTTGATAAAGCAATTATGTTGTCAGTTCCCTTGATCAGCACGAGCTTGACAAAGCATGCTCCAAACTTGTAATTTTAGCCTAGAGCTCACAAAACTTGAAGAGGTTATCTATGGAAAGGAATGAATTATCTGAAGATACAGGTTTTCATGAATCGTTCCTTAAGCGCCAAATCTTGGCCTGCAGTTATTCAAAAGTTGGGCGGTACCAGCTCTGGGGTGGAAAGAAAGAAGAATATTTAGGCAGTGAATGTATTGTCGCTCCTAGCTGACAGCTCCATACCATAACTGTCAGCCGTGACATCTATCTTAAGAGCGTAGCACTTTTCAAGTTCTTTTGTGTCTGTCATTCAACTATGGACATGCTGTGTGAAATCCTGGCCTTGCAGACATAACTCTTGCTGACTGCCCGGATTTCATGCACTCCATGTGGAGTGGGGGAGAGGCTATTTCTGCCGTGTGTATTCCTGACGTCGCACCCCAGGCCTGAAAGGTCAGAGTCTCCAACCAAGATGAATGGGGACGTGAGTTAAGCAGTTGCACAGTGAAGAGGAGAAGAAAACTTTGTATGAGCCTTCCCTTTTGTGCTTGGACCAGGGCTGGGCTGGGCAACTATGGAGTGCTCGATGAAGGAGAAAGCAAAACTATAGGAAACACTGTTCATGAAAAGTGTAACTTGTAATCGTGAGATGTGTGTGTAAACCAGCAAGAATTTGGGCGGAGTAATTGGTATCCGCATACTTATGTAATATTTGGACTAGGTTTTGTGTCTCAGAAGTATCTATGACAGTTATCATTGTTTTATTTTGTCTTACCTTCCTCCTGGAATTAGAAAATAAATTCCTGATAGATTTCAAGTTGAAAAAAAAAAATCTTTCAAATTCTATTTTCTAAGATGACATAATTGAAATATAAATTTCTAATTTTTACCTAAGTCTTATTCAAACATCATGAAGTTAAAAATGTTTATAGAGCCAATGTAGCATGTTTTGGGTTCCGTTGAACCCATGAAAGATGGCAACTTCACAGAGATAGGCATATTAGATCAGAATAGTACTGTGTGTTTTCCTTGAAGTTTTGCTAGTTCACTGCACGATGCTTTTTAATTCATGCTAGTACATGAATTTGACATATTGAAGTATTGAGTATTCAGCATTAGGTTTCTGATAGGGCAAATGCAGTCCCTTGGCTGTCCAAGAGTATAAGTGGTTTGAAACATGATCACAACGCCAGGGAGAAATCCTTCTAATAGGCACTGGAGAAGGTCGACATTTTTAAAGGATAAAAGCATATGGTAGTCATACAAGAAGTTGCTCCTTTGAGACAGAATTAATATGAGATATTGATAGTAGTTCTTTCAGGTTAACATGTTGCATAGTCATTACTAGTTTCGTTTGCATTTACTTAATGCATTTGTTCTAAGGTACTTTCTCAATAGGGATTGTCTTCTAATAAACACTGTGACCAAGCGATGTGTGATGTAAGATACATTCCAGCATATTCTCTGAAAAACATGCTGGATGGACTGAAATACCATTGCCTGTTATGAAAGTGCAGAAGTAATCTGTTGAAAGATTAAAAAGTCTGTAGAGTTCTTTGTAAAGGCATATTGAAAAACCTACAGTAAAGTGGGATAGTGGGATTTATAAAAGCTCTTATCTTTTGGCCTCCCATCATGGAAGTAGAATTTACGTGTTTGCCTGTGCTTTTGCAGGCTTTGATAGAGCACACCATTAGAGTGGTCTTTGGCAGTAGAGAGAGACATGCAAAAAACATCACAAATTTTACAACAAAATAAATATGTTATTTAGTAAAAGGTTGGTAATGTTTGTTAAGCAATGGGGTTTGCCTTCTGGAGTCTAGGACATTTGCCAATTAATCAAACTTGCACAAGATACGTTACTCATATTTGAATATGAGCAAGGTTTAGTATAGTTCTGCTTCATATTCAAACCTTATTCCTCATACAGCTATTTAAGAAATATTACATTGGCCTGGAAAGCATCCTGATGGCTTTATGACAAAATAGAAATGGTAGAGTGGCATGTAAATGAGCTTAAACAATGTATTGCTATAAAGATAAAAATGCTACTGCAGTGCTGGGCAGTATTCCACTTGTATCAAAATACTAAGTTATCTTACAGGAACCACTTAAGCTTTTAAAAAAAATAATTGTTCAATAGCCTTCAAAAATATACCTGAAAAAAGGTGTGTTATATATAATGGGCTAGCTATTAAAAAATATTTTGTTGACATGAAATCTGGCCAATATGTTAAATCTGAAATGTTCATTTGACTGAAATGGAGTAAATGATTCTATAACCTCCTGCTAGTGAGAGGGTTTTATTTGTTTCTTTTTTTGCCTCATGCCACAGATCCTTTGCAGGGCTGTGTCCTGGGTTCCCCTCTCCCCCTATTTTGGACAATCGATCCTAAAACCCTGTTAGCACAGAATCCTGAACCTTTCTTCTCACAGGGCAAAAGGAACAGGAATTGCATTCCCTACAGGGAGTATCATGCTTTATGTGGGATAATATGCATTGTGGAAAGGTAATATTAAAAACTGGAAAAGCAAGCAAACAAACAAAACACACTAATATTCATAAATCTTCCTAAAACTAAGCCAGAACAAAACTAGCCTCAAATCAACCAAATAAAAAAATAATAAATAAAAAAACAAGACAAAGAAATTACAATAAAAAGTTCTTGGCATGTTTCCTTTTTTTAGGATATCCAGGGAAGTTGTGTCATAACTGAAATTTTGGTCAATCACTATTTGTGCTAAACAAGTGTAGTGTGAAAAACAAATCTAATGCTTTTTTTGGTTGGGGTGGTTTTTGGGTGTTTTTTTTTTTGAGTTCTATCTTTTGTTTTGCTAACTCTGATAGACCCTGAAACAGTTTTCTTTCCAGTTTTGTGCTGTGAACAAGAAAGCTGTTCAGGTTTGCCAGACAATTATATCATCGCTTTCTCTATAACTTCCTGCTATAATTTGACAAAGTCTACAGGGTGTGCTGCTTGCCGTAATGTAAGTAATAAAACCCAGTAGTTTTTAGTGTGTGTCTGTATTTGCTATTACATGTTTTACAAGAGGTATTGGCAGCATAAGTAATATTATGTTTTCTAGTCTATGAGGCAACTAAAGGCATTTTTGGTGTTTCCCTGATTTAAGAAAAAGGAAAATCTGACTTATGTTTGGAGTTCTGTCATCCAGGCACTTTTTTTTAAAAAAAAAAACATTTTATAGAGGAACTCAGAGGAAGGTGTTAACTGATTAGTCTTGATTTGTGAATTACATTCAGTTAGAAAGGTTTTACCTAGTCCTACTCTCACTAAAGTAAATCACAATGCTGATCGCTTTGAGGGGAATAGAAATAATCCATTATATTTTCGGTGTATTTTTTTTTCAGAGTCACTAGAGAAACAGGAATAGTTTTGAAAGAGGCAGGTGAATTTAGAAATCCCGAAGAGAATATTTATAGCCATTTCTTAGTGTAAAGGATTTTTATATGAATTAATATAAACAGTGCTGGCTTCCTGAGATGTGGATTACAGTAAATTTACTGATTTTATGTATAAGCAGTCTCACTTTTGTAAGAAAACAAATGCATATCAATGTGACTAAACTACTCTGAAATTTCTCCATGTCATTCTGTAGGAACTATAAATATGAAGCAGAATGACGTTAACCTGATTTTTTTAATACCAAAGGCAGCAAGTGGAAAAATGTCATAAAATCAGATTTTGTATGACTGTCATAACTTGTCACCTACGTAATTTATGCTGTAAAAATATGAATACAGCAGGATGCTATACATGATTTATAAAGATATAAATAGTAAACAGTGCTTGAAATATATAATTTTTTATTGCTAGCTATTCTCTAACCCCATTGTGTGATGCTGAAAATTGAACTTATTTCACAATTTTTAACTTTTTGTCTCCAGCAAACCATTCACATTGGAGAGGGGCATGCTGAACTGGCAGGCAACTGTGAGACCAGCTAGATTTCTGAAACAATCAGGGAAATTTAGAGAGTCATGTAAATACAGCCTCAGACTATTAGTAGGAGGCATTGTTGTCATATTTCAAACCATAAAAATCTAGATAATGTAGGTGCTTTTTGACAGGTGATATTTTGTCTGTGTTGAAGAATTCTCTGGCTGTACTTTTGAACAGCATGAATTTCCTAAGTCTTGGAAGGAAATAGAAAAATGTGTGTTTTGGAGGGGAGAGGGTAGGGGAAGAAAACTACCATAATTTTTAGGGGTGCAAAACTTTGTTTACAACCTATGAATGTTTTCAGCAAGTTGTGCTTTTTTGGATATTAATTGAGAATGTATTGGTATATATAATACTAGATTGTGTCTCTATAGACTGATATACAGCTACTGATATGGTATTGATGATGAGAACTTTCATATCAGGGATAGGTAGGCGTGTCAATTAGTAACGTTCATTCAGTATGGTTCCCATGTGGGTCCCATTACTGATTTCTATCTGACTTTTATATGACTTTGTTAGGCATTAAGACCAGATATTGGTCTTGGACATAGACATAGAGTCATTTCACTAGCTTTTTTACCCATATTTTTTTTGACCACTCTTTAACCAGGCTGCCCTGTGCTGCTTCCCAAGCCAGCCTGAATAATAATAATAATAATTATTATTATTATTATTATTAATAATTAGATTTCTTGAGCTAGGGTATCAAATGCTGTATGTCTTGGGGAATATTTTAATGTCACATTATTTCCATCTCTGGGTGATCATCTGTCACTTTAAATACCAATGTCAAGTAAAGACTCCAAGTCCCTCAGGCCAAAAAGCTCATGCTTTCCTCCACTATAAATTAGGGCATTTTAGGACTTACCTTCTCCTACAGTTTGGTTTTTATCCCATTCTTGCTGGTGATGACCACCTGAACACAAGTTCTTTCTTCTGGTACCTAATATTTAGTTGTTTAATTTGTGGAGGAGAAAAAGGAGGATTGGATGATACCTCTGTATTTGGAAGAGGGCCTAAGAAAACCTTCTGTTGTCTGTGTCCCACAGCTGCTTCTGAAGGCTCAGGTCACTGCATTGCTTCACTCTGGATTGATTGTTCCTAAGGAGAGCCTCCTAATGCAGATGGGCTTCTTGCCAGGTGCCAAGAGAAAGGTGATGCTACTAAGGGGATCACTCACCTGAGCAGAGGTGACTTGCTGTATGAGGGGGATCCCAAGGTCTCTCTTTTCAGACATCTCTCTCATTTTCATAATCTCATGTTGAGAAACCACACAAGAGTCATCATGAAGATAGGCTGGAGCTGTTACTGGACAATCAGTGTCAGGGTCAATCAGTTATTACAGATTAGTGGAGATACTAAAATTTTTTCAGGTGTGTAGACAGCGAATCTTATGAACCTTGTTCAAAGCTATTTGTAGAGGACATATTTTTTTTTTCCCACATCAGAACAAATACATCTCTGTGAAGTTCAAATGAGCTGAAGACAATGATACCTGTGGCCCATCCTTCTGAGGACGAATTTCTGTGTTTGTTAACATAACATCTCTCTCACATGAAGTCTCACAGGAAGTCTGTCAGAACTGACATGGTGCATAACTTTCAGTTTGGCCTCTGCTGCAGGCACCATCAGAGAAGTGCCAGCCTCGATGTCCATAAAGACCCTTCATCTGATTGCCTGACACCTCTAGTTCCTCAGTTTTCATGTAAGGGATGGCTAGTGAGGTCATTGTAAAAAGCAAATCTAGGTCATCCTTTCTGTCTTTCCCATTAATGCTAAGCCAAGCCTGGGGAGGAGAAGAGGATAATGCAGAACCCCTGAAAGCACAGGAGGACCAAGTACATTGCTCTCAGGGAGGGGTACAAAGCCACATAGGAACTGTGAAGGTTGTATTAATTATGGATCTTTGATGGACATATGAAGAGCAGAGAAGCTTCATGCAGTTAGTAATTAGTTAATTAGTAGTTGAGATTTGATAAGAAGTTGTAAGTTCTATACTACCTGTTAATCAGCAGCAGCTTCTAAAGCAGGGGCCAGGTTTATCTTTGTATGTCAGGCAGAGTTGGCACAATGACTTGCACACGCCTTCCTTAACGGGAGGTCAGAAGATTTGCCAAATGTGTAATAGAAATACAGGGTTTTTTCAATGAGATTTTGGCATCAAGGTCATGATTTTTTCTTTTGTTTGATTCATGATATCTGAATGTTTGAGACTGGTAATAGTAGTATCAAGTGAGAAATGGTAAGGCCTCAAAATTTAAGAGGTCTCCTCACATCTCAGGAGGAGCTAAAGCAATACACTGATTATGCAAAAGGATATTCTTAAGCTAAACATCTCATTTTGTACAATAACATAGGAGAGTTGAATACAATTGAAAGGCTTGGGACATGAACTAAAACATCTGGTGGTTCTTTCAGGTTTTCGACTGTTCAAACTGGGGTAGATTACACTTAGTGGCCATGGTTCTTCCTTTTATGAATGTGTATGAAGAGAGGTTGTCTTTGCTACGTTTCTCTAGTTGTATATTTAAAGTAATAACATTGGGTTTAGGCTTTTCTCTGTGAAATACTTCTATCCTGAAGCCAAAATGAACCGCTCTAATCAATATGACCAGGAATCTCACAGCAGAATAAATCAGCCAGCTAGACTATTAGAAAGCATAAGATCTGTATTCATCCTTGCCCACTTCCCTGCTTTGTTTTTGGCTGCTCCATAGCAAAATACTGAGTCTGAAGTGATGTCTACGTATAAGCATAGAATGTGTTGAAAAGATCAACGTTGTTGCAGTATATTATTTATGCTATTAGCCAAAATTAATTATTGGTGCTTAAGAAAAGTTTTACATCGGTGTGTTAAGAATGAAAGTTACTTCCGTGGTGACTTAATATAGTGCGCAGAGTTACTTAATCTACTGTTCCACACAATTACACAGCAACACACTGCACATGCATGATTGAGTTTTGTTGTTGCATGAGTATTCTAATATGTTTGTCTTGACGTGCCACAATTTTTTCAGCACGGTGCTGAGTGTATAGCAACCTTGTTTCATGCTGTCTTTACCTGGTCTGCGAATTTTCCATGGAAGTTCTCACACATCTGGATCTCAGGCCTCTAGGGCTTTCATTAATGTTACCAGAAGACAAGTCAAGACAAATAAGGACATAATGTACTTGTATTGTCTCCAGAGAGTATTAATATCATATTTCTGTGGTCTGAAGACGTATACTTTCAAATGTATTTCTGGTGTCAAGAGCAAGTTGTCCAAGTGGCAGTTTATTAGCCATTCTTCTCTCGATGTCTCCAGCTAAGTCATTGGAAGGGGATGATAAATATTTCTCTTTCAGGGCAACCATGAAATTGCTTCCTGACGACTCAGACCATTGAGGCACAAGACAATCTTAGAGCCACCATCTAAAAAGGTACTAACTTGTCAGAGATGCATACTCCATCACAGGAAGCAGCACTGGGAACACTGCGACCAGGATGAGGAGGTCCTGAATCAGTATGTTTTTAGTCCCATATAGACCAGTTGTTTTCTCCACTGATGGAGAAGTTTTGGTGTGTATAGCAAGGAAGACAAACTTAGTGATTCCAGCTGAGCTGATGTCAGGACTTTCATCCCCAGATCCCATTTTTTAGCTATCAGTAGACAGATTGGTTCTGTGGTCCGTATTTTACCTGCACAGGCCAGGTGGCTGAAGTGAACACTTGCCTCCGGCTAGGCAAGTCTTCATATAGGCAGGTTGAAGGCTGCTGTATTTACAACATGAGGACAGGAGGTACTATACATGCAAATGACAAGGACCATGCTTTTATATATTGTCTCTTCTAGGGCTTATATTGCAGTGCACTAATACTACTATAAAAATCAGCATTGTGTTCTAGCATGGAGATAAGCTTGGGAAGCCATAAAGTCCTCAGCATTCAGTTTTCTATAACTGTCTGTGGTTAATGAGTCCAGTAGTGCTGTAGAACTCTGTTTTCTATGTATGTTTAGCCAATATTTTGCCTGATTGTATAAACAGCATAATAGTTTTAAAAATATTTAATATATCTTAAGCATACAGGATTTTTGGAGATCTTCTGGAATAAATATTTAAATATACATTTAAATGCTTTTTTCCCCCTAGATCTGTGTGTATTTTAGAGAGTTGGTTCTCTTTAGAAGATAATTATAAGTCAGTTTGAATTTTTCCCTCAGGGGGCTTAAAAATGCTAACACCTACTGAAGCTGTATTAAGAACCATTGTCTTCATTGTCTGAATATTTTGTAATCTGTCTGAGCCAATCTTCAAGTTAAAGGTGGTTTATTTTGTACATCTAACATCAAAAGAGGTTTCTCTGGTAATATTTAAAATGTGCTTTGCTTTTTTTTTTTTTTCCTTTCCCACTGGCACAGTGTTTTGTATGCTAAAATTATTTCAAGGGAAGATCTTCCCTTTAGAAACTCACTTTTCATACATACGCCTGAAGTCAAGAAAAGCATACTACTGTTTATTCCATTAGATCACACAGCCAATTAATCAAGATTTGAATGAGTATCAAGATGTAGCCTTCATTCTGTCTGCTTATTAACTTTCATTATGTGTAAATCTAAGGTGTAATTGTTAACAGGATGGATTATGCTGTAAAGTGTTTTTTTTCCTATAACAGCATTCCTTCACAGGTCCCCTTATTAAAGCATACCCAGGGTGATATATTATGTTAAGAAGGTTTAAAACATAAGGTGACAATGACCTTCCCTTTAATTAACTATGATGGAAATAAAGGTGAGAACAATGATGATGAAGCTCTGCTGGAGACCATAAATCATCTGCTGCACTGGTTAGACAGGACACAGCTACAAAAATAACCTTGCAATTCACAGGTTAAATGGCACTTCCATTGTGCTGCATTCACTATTGTTTTTATTTACATACATACAGATAACTTTCATTTTGTGGTAGTGTAAAAAATGTCTTTGATCAAACAATGAGTTATTTTCTGAATATGCCTGAAAATACTTAACTGCTTTGTTTGTTAAAACGTTACTCAATATTCCAGCTTTTAAACAGCAAAGTGGTGTATGCAGCAATGAAAAGTTGGGATACTTCTGTGTTTTCCTCTGGAAACCTGTGCTGTAAAGGACAGAAGGCAGTCTAATGTTTTATTGTAAAATAGTTCTTTGTTCCTCCTCATGATTCTGGGCTTTCACCATAACATGTGAGATGAGATTCCTCATTATATTTTTCAACATCTGAAAATGCTTTCTAACTTATTTAACTAGGTTTAAGAGTGTATATCACATGTTCTGAGCCATAAGACTACTTCTTTTTCTAACTACATCACTTTATCTGAGAGTTATAGTCCTGCACCGGAGTTTGCAATATAATAGGAACACTTAAATTTGAATTAAAGTTCAACAAAAGTCATAAGTACATTGACTAGTATCAAATGCTGCACAATAAAGTAAGCAAGACTTTTGTTACCTTGACTATCAAGATTGCAGAAAGGACATTAAGGGCTTCCTGTTCAAACTGGTATGTGTTGGATAATCCTGTAAGATCAGAATAGATTCAGAAGCCTTCCTGTTAGATTAAAAAACCCGAACAAAACCAAAATCAAAACAAACTAGTGAAAGTACTACATAATATTTTATGCTTCCTTTATGTTTTATATATTTTGATTTCTCCCTGAAGATGTGCTCTCAGTCTTTGAGACTGGTAAATCTAAACTTGGAAAACAGAAATTCTGATGCAAAAAAAAAAAAGTGCTAGAAGATTTCAAAGTGGATGTTAAAAGGCATTAAGCAACAGAATTTTGGGATATTTTTGCAGCTGATAAGAAAAAGATAAGACTTGTAGAACTTAAAACACCTGAAAGAAATGAGTATAACAGCAGAAAGCCCAGAATTTACTGTCTGTTCTTTTCCGTGTTGTAATGCCTGCAGATGTTGCTGGGGTAAGTTTTGGGTGGTAACCTTTTTTTTTTTTTTTTTTTAAATTTCAAGATAGGAGCATGGAGTTTTGTCTTAGGCTATTTCCCAGCTGTCTGAATTTAGCATGTTAAGATAAATCATCAGAGCAGGTTTGGCTTTTTGAAGTGCTGAAGCACAAATAAAAAGATCATGGATGGAGAGCTAGCTGTCTGGGAATTACTTCTGAGTAGATGGACTTCCTAGGGCAATGAAATGTTACATAGTTAAGTAACATTGGTATATTTGATTGTCCCTTTATGTGTTTAAACAGAGTGTGTAAGAAGGGGAATAATAATTCTTATTGCTTCAGTATGTTTGGTATGTAACACTTCAGCAGAACATTTTTTTTAAGTATGCAGTCCGCATTAATCCTTGCTCTATGTTTGCAAGTGGGTGGCAATGTGCATAGGTCTTGAGACACAGGAAACATTACCAAGCTTGAAATCGAGTTTCTTCGTGAGCTGGGAAATGTGCAAGTGATGCACTCAGCATTCTGCAATCATTTTTTCCTGGGTATCCAGTCCACAACAAGGAGGGAACATTAATATCGGTTTCTCTGGTGCCTTCCTGCACATATTGAGCAAGTAACAGGAGTGATTGGGAGATCATTAGTTCCAAATGCCTCAGTGATATTAGGGAAGTGACGGGGCAAGATACCTCCAAACGATCCCAGTATTACTCTGTATTGGGTAGTCCTGTAAGTCAGACAATAATGGTGATAATTCCTTCTTAGCACACCTTTAATGCTCAGTGGGATGCTTGCTATTTAATCAAGAAATATATCACTGATGTGGGGAATGATGCTCAGCATTTGCTGCAGCTCATGCTCTTTCACACAACTCAGTACCCTGACCTGGTCAGTAGGTGGTCTCTGATACTTCTAAGCTGTCCTGACCTCAACACAGACAATGAAGGAGGAGAAAAATCCTTTCCAACTCTACAGACAGTTGACCATGAAACAGAAGACTTGTTTTAATGTAGCATGGAACAATAAATGTTCAGAGTATCTTCTGGACAAAGAAATAATACAAGAGCATATATTTAGGCTAGGTTGAAAGGCCCAACTATTGCCCAGTCCCTAACAGACTAACCTCTTTCTAACAATATTTGCACACTTAATGCAGCCCAACCCCTTTGGATGTCACTGATCCCCTTCAAACTGAAGACTTTTTTTTAAAATTAGTTACTCCAGCATTTCTGTGAGAACTGTAGTCTCAATCTGCTTTTCACAGTCTTTGGATCTTATTTTATATCTTAATAAATGTTTCCAAATGGAAACTATTTTAACCATACCAGATTTCTAAGGAATAACACTCTGGTGCAACATACTCACATATTTTACCAAAACTACTCTTCTTGAGTCAGTGGAGAAAAATGCTGATGTCAGCGCACTGGAGAGTTGGTGATGGGGTAAAACACTGTAATGGAATAGCAGAAATGTCAAGCGTTAAGGGCAGAGCTGGTGAGAGCCAGAGGTAGATCCTAGCTTGGCTTCCTCCTGCAAGAATGGCAACAGACTCCACAGTTTCAGGCCACAATGCAAAATTAATTTCCTTGTTTTAATTTTCTCTGAAGTATTTTGTCAATGGTCAATCTCCCATAAATATTAAGAAAGTCTCTGAAAGAAAATGAGAAATTACTTTGCCCCTGCTCCTGTCACCTCTTCTCTAGGTTTGTAAACCTGTTGGCTGTTGTGACGTAATTTGACCCAATCTTTTTAGGAAAGAATAAATATTTTTTTCTGTTGGTGTTAATTAATAATGAGTGCTCGAGGTGTGATTCCCTACTATTACTTTATCACCTTGGCCTTTCTACTAGAAGGGATAGATTTCTACAAGATGCTTCAATTACCTGTTTTTCATAATCTTGCATTCATGCCCTGACCTAATTAAGTGGTAAAGTTCCACAACACTTGCATGGTATTTCGTAGGCCTCCCACAATTCCTTACTATTTTTTTCTTGTCTGTACATTGTGTCCACCTGGCTCCCAAGTTTTTCTCAGTATTTTATTTTCCCATTCTAATAAGTGTTGTAAGACTCACACCCACATTGGAGCCAAAAATCACTTGTAATTAATGTGGCGAAGCTGAAAACTTTTTTCTCAGCACTTCTTTTGACTTTCATGTTTTTAATATAAAGGGAGATTGTTAGCTTCTATATTGGAAATTTGGAAGACACATGGATAGTACTGAACAAATGATAAATAAGGTAAAGAAGAGACATAAACAAGAGACAAAGATCAGAAATGAGGGAGTGACTGTAAGTGAGGCGACTTTTTAAAGTATCAGGTCAGCTTGTTCATGATAAGTAGAGTATAAGGAAAGAGAGCAAGAAATTGTTGCAGATTTACTCATCTAATGACTATTAGAAACCTAGGAAAAGTTCCCATGAAGATGCATAAGTGCACAGTTAAGAAGTGTGGTTAGACTTGTTAAATCTAAAATAAACATTACTTATTGCTTCTCTGTCAAAGGAGAAACATTTCTTTTTGATGACTGGGTTTTTGTTTAGCTACTGATTTTTTTTTAACGGATTTGAATGGTATTCTCTTGTCTTACACTGGAATCCCAACTTCTTGAAATGCTTCAAGTTTTGGGCAGTCAAGCTGAATACATATTTATATGCACATTTAACTTCCAGAAGATTTTAAGGAAAAAAGGCTTATTTAGATCATGTCATAATTTCTTCCCATAGAATATGTGAAAAGACATGAGCCGTGTATACAGTTCAGTGGCAGAAGTCTGTCTTTGTAGTAGTTTTAATGAAAGCAGTAACATCTTTTGGATTTTTAGAAGAGTGTAAAAATTGTAACCAAATTTTCAGTGCTATTCAATGGGCAGTGGCATAATGTTGTTGAGCATATCTCAGTGTGTTGAGTTCCCTCTGTAAAGGGGGTCTCAGCCAGTGAGCTGAGGACCCAGTTCATGCATTGTGTGCTTGATCTGCGCATCTGTGGGGGACTATATGTTGCATATCCATTGAGACTAGATTCTTGGTGCATGATATGCATATATTGTATCTACATCCTCCTGCTTACTTAAGATGAATTAGATGCAACCACTATTTTAATGTTGGACTAGGTTCAAGTAAAATTTTTCACATAAAATGTTACTGTCTAAGAAATGCCATTCACCTTACAGAATTCTGTAACATAGACTCATATTTAGGATTCCTAATGAAATGAAAAGTTGTTTTTAATATTGTGGACGGAGGGAGATAGCTATGCAGGTTTGACGCTGGGTTTTTTGGCTTCTGTTGAACCCTGTTTAGGACAGAGGGCAAGAGGAGTTAGTTTCATAGTTTAAATTCTAGATATCATTGTGAGAGATCTTTTAGGTAAATGATAATGTTTTAACACAACTTTTCTTAGGTTATACTTAAAGTAAAAAATTGAGGGTTGGTATTTAAATCAACAGATGCATCCTGTCCCCTTGGGCTTTCTGAAATATAATTGAATTTGGTTGTAACTTTTTGCTTTGATTCCACACAAGGATGAGAAGAAAGCTTTATGGATTGTTAATAAATCCAAAATCATTGACTTTGGATAAATCTCAGATTTTGAAATCAGGAATTTTGGGGAGTTGTCAACAAAACCTCTTTTTTTTCAGTTCAGGAAGTGGGAAAATGGGAAAACCCAGTGACTATTACACTCTAGGAAAAGGTTACCCTTACAGGATATCTAGTGTCAAAATTTCATCTGTTTTCCTGACTTTGGAATGAAAAATGTTGTTCTAGATCCTCTCTCCAGAAGAGTTTGCATGAATCTTGGAGTTTTTCTAGGGAATTTTGAGATTTTGTTGCAAATATGTTTAGCCAGCCTAGTTGTCACCCAGTATAATGGCTAAAGATTTTGGTTTACATGTTCTTTTTTTCAGTCATGAGCTGGTAGGAGAATCAGTCAAGTGGCTTAGCATAAGAGAAGCAAAGGGTAAAACAACAGCATGATTAAAGAGTCCACTAAACCAAAACCTCCCACCCAAATACTCAGTAAAATCGTCTGCACTATTGTATTAATAGCTGTCATGGTAGCAGTGGGATGGTAAGAAATTCTATTCTAAATCATTAATTAAAAAACAAAATAAAGCTGGAAGGAACTAGAATTTGTAGTTGAGCAAGTGAAAGTCAAATCAATTTGACTGGATCTTTTTAAAAACAGATTTTGCTTGGTTTGTTACCATTTTAATTTTTTCCCATACTTAGTGCTAATCAGGCATGACAAATAGGCTCACCTTTGAACACACTTTGCACTAATAATGTCATAAAGTAACTCCCTTTAATTGGTACCTCAGGCCACTGTCATCAAACAAGCTCATAAAAAGAAACTAGTGACAGCTTTCACTTCTGCTGGATTTATGAAAGACTTCTCACCTGTGCCCAGCCGGTGTGTGTTTACATTACTATTCTAGGTTTGACCTTTGATCAAAGAAGCTATATATTTTGTGTTCCACAACAAACTGGCACCATCACTTCAATTCACACATTTATTCTTGTAGTGTATGGCTATTGTGAAAACTTTACACTTGGAAAATAGAGAGGGCAGTCACTTTACAGTCAGGCTTACAGTTCACTATGATGTAATAAATACGTTTTGGACCCAGATACATAATTTAAAATTAATAATTTATTCCACAATTGTTATTTTTTTATTCACAGATTGTATAAGCCAAGACGCTCATATGTGCTCATTATTCAGAACTATTCACCCGATAACTTCTGTGAATAATTCTTGGTCTTGGTCTGTAGCTCATTCTCAAGGATCTCATTGTGAATATTTGATCATCAAAATTCCAGCTCAGTGACTCATCACCTAAATCATATGTTATGCTTCTGCCAGGATGGAGGAACACAGCCCTTAATTTTCTACTTAATGATTCAGAAAGTGGTGAGCACTTGTCCTCTGAAAGTCAAGGCCCTTTATCAAATATCCAGAACTTGAGGTCTTAGTCATTGGTATTAGCAGATGTTGGAAGTAATAACCACTAAATGCAGATTTGAAATTCTTTTTTTTTTTTTTTTTAACTATTGAATTTTATATTAGATACGTTGATGGATGGTCCTACTTTTATGTTCTTTTCCTGCAAGTATTCCAGGCAACTAACAGATAAGAGTGAAATTATTCAAAGTGTGTTTATGCAAAACATAGGATTTATAGTAGCAAAAATTCCTACTAATGTGCCGTAATACATACTCACAAATTGTATTATTAATGTAAGAGTTTATTTTCAGCTTAATAGTATGATTCTGTGTATCTTTATTTGGGATGGTTCACAGAAGAATTTCTGATCTTGATTCATACCAAATTTCAGACAATTTTTAGATTTTAATTTCTAGAGGCACACATTTGTCATTGAGATTCCTTTCATTTTTGGAAGCCAGAAAATTTTTATTTCAATTCTAGTTCAGCTACGGTTTTCCTCTTTAAGGAACACTACTTCTTTCAATAATAATTTGTTTTATGATGTAAATTGTGTGAACTGCATTTTGCCTGCACAAGTGCTTTCTCTTAGGAGTGAATATTATTAAACTAGAAATAGATTTATTAGGTTTAAATGAGGGTGCTTTATTTGACCTGTCCATAATGCCTTGGTATTGGATCAATTTGCCCTCCTTCAAACTTTATTTCAGAGGTTTACAGTACAGCATAGCATTTAGAATAAATGAATTCAGCAATCAGTTAATATTTTTGGTTCATAGAAATGTGCATTAAGAGTTAACTGTGTTCAGAGTATAACTGTGCATCAGTTTAATAATTTGCTGTATACCAAGGTCTTATAGCTGACTTTCCTGTGTTTCAGGCTCTCAGGGTTGATAGGGACCTAAATTAGTACTCTATGAGCAATATCAGAACGGAATTAATGATTCTCAGAGTCCTAGTTCTTCCTCTTTTCCCTCCTTGTTATAGCAGTGAGAAAGTTATTTCAGTATTTTCTAATTTATCTATCCATTGTCCCTTCTCTTGACAGTCTGTATAGATCAGTTCAACTTTGGTGATACATAAGTTGTGACTCTATTAACCTCTTTAAGAGAAGACACTCCCTGTCAAATGCATAAATGTGCTATCAAAATGACAGCTTGGATACTGTTCTGAATGTTGTTTATAGCATTTTATTCACCATTGGTGACTTCTGTTTTATAAACTCCCTGAAGCTGCTGTATATTCTTATTTACTATATGAGTAAACTGTACATCCATCAAACTTAGACCTAGTTTTAAGCAGAATACATGTCTATCATAAAACTATGCAAAAGAATGAAAACATTTTAGACATGTTTTGCAATCATGTAAAAACATTTACCTACTCATTATGGGGAACATGTATATTTGAATAGATATATTTGGAACATTCAGCAGCCCACAGTGTTCAGGAAGAATATTATGAAAAGATTTTTCTCCAATTTGAAACATTTCTAGTTGGATTTTAATGGTGTTTGGAGAAAAGGTGACACAGTGACTTTAAATGAATGTTGTAAAAATAGCTTGTAAGTTACTAGGTATTCAACATTAATACAGGTTTTATTATTCTTTTTTTTCCCTGTGGGTAAAACTTTTATGTAAAACACTATCACTTGCATAGTTTATGCTTGATAAAAGTTTCAAGCAATACTTCGCCATTTTTGGGCTGTGTGCAAAAATTTGCAAACCAGTCAGGTATTGATACTAGATATGGCAGTAGACACATACGGGAAAAAACCCTCTCAATAATGCCACAAACTATTATTTCCTAATGTGCTCTGAGGTTTCAAAATTCAACTTTCCAAATATGTGAAAAGTCAGTATGGAATAAAAATATGTAGTTTTTCATACTGAAAAATTCAAAATATGCAGTTAAATAACAATTGCCTTTAGCCAGACAAATTCATTTGAATACGTTCTTTCTCAGATCCAGTAATTCCCAAGCGGGGTTTTTGGTTTATTTGATTTGTGGTAGATTTAGTGAAAAGACTGGAATAGTTTAAGAAATTCTGTCTTCCTTCCTTTTTCTAATAAATTTCCTTGTTCAGTGTTAGACAAGATTGACTATTTTCTGTTGATCAGCACTGTTTTCAAACATGGGGTCTGTCTTCACCTTCTAGCAAATAGATGAGAGTCAGTGAGGGGACGATGGTGCAAAGCTTCTGCTCTGAGTTGTGGGAGAGGAAGATTAAAATGAACAAAATTTAGGTTTAAATTCTAATCACAGGAAGCAGTAACTGTACCTATCAATATAGAAAGTGTATGGCAAGCAGCTTCAAAGTGACCTCAGTAGTTACTTCCATTTGCAAATTTCATTTACCTTGCAGTGCTTCTTTCTAGAGAAAGAGAGGAATGGAAGGGGCTGCTAAACATGAAGAAAAAGGCACTAACTTCCTGCAAAGCCACCAGACTGGAAAAGAGGTAATTTTGCCTGAATCTATCCTGCTTCAGTAAGCCAAATGGCTTGAAAAGGTACATTGTACTCTGACGTTTTCCTGTTCTAATTTATTCAGTTGACATTGGAAACATGATAAAGAAACCAGTCAAGGATGCCTTGCTTTGTAAACAATGCAATAACAAAGGATTTAGAATTAGAAAGTGTGCACTAGTTTCTTGTCTCAATTAACAGGTGCAGTTCATACAGTCAAATGTCAGTCTTTATTAGATATATGAAGAACTAAATTTGTGCTAGTTTAAAGGATTTCTCTAAATTGCTTCAGTTGAAAAAGGATGTTCTAAAGTTAATATATTAAAAACCTGTTTTCCAGATGTAATTCAGTAGAGGCTTATCATGAATGTTGGATATTTTGAGTGTGAAGTTAAATCAAGGTAAAATCTCCCCCATTTCCTACCCTTATCAACTCGTTCCAGAACCAGTTTTTCTGCTGGGGCAGTGGCTCCTTAACTGTGGGGCTGATGCAGCTTCAGGTCACAGGGGGGGAAGATTTTTGGAGGAAAAAAACCACCAACCAGATGGTAAGCATTAAAACAAACAAACAAACAAAAAATTTCAAACATCCTGATGTGTCTGCAGGAGAGCAACAGAGAAAGAGGTAAGAATGCTTGGGGCTGGCCTAACTCCTCTTACTGAGGAGGATGCAGTTGATACAGCTGGTCATGAATTTCCATCCTTCCCTCTTTTATGGTAGTGTGCAACTGCAGGTGTGGCTTGTGCAGCCTTAGTAGCTGCAAAAACTACCTGAAGGAGAAATTCCTTTCTTCTAAAGCTAATGCGATCTATTTTTCAGGTGGTGTCCAGAAAAAGAATATTTGCTCTTTGATGTTTTTAATTACGTGTACTTAGCGTAATGCTTTCAAACTCCTTAATTGTAAGAATTCCTGCCTTAAGTATCTAAAAATTGTTTGCCTTTGATGAATGCAAATATGATAAAACACTTAAAAGTGTGTTAACATTCAGAACTGCCACAAACTTGCTTAAATACTGTTTGCAGTGAATGTGAATAATTTTTAACATATCTAAATTTATAGTGCACTTTTTAAAAAGGTGGTCCCACATAATAGTTTAAGCACATTCTGCATCCCCACGCGTGTTCATACAAGTGACAGAATTTACACAATTAAACCCATTTATTCCAGTGAAGTACCATGAGAGTTCTGTATCAAAACTGCTACTTAATATCCATTATTTATAACTACTTTTTCTCCTTCTCTGTATTTGTGCTGTGTCATAAAGAAGCTCGAAATACAGCTCCAAGTGCATATAATTAAACACTGAAATAAAATCTCATTGTTAAGAATGTTTTGGTTTTCTTTTTTCCCCCTCCTGCTAATGACAGATGCTTTGGATTGTTTTTCTTGTTTTCCATCTCTGGTTGCTTACCTATGTTGAGGGAAATGCCTTTGCCCAAAATTTAACTCCTTTCTTTCTGAATATTTTTCTGGGTTTATGAAAAATAGATGTAAAAAAACCCAACAAAAACAAAACACAAAGCACAAAACACCCAAAGCCCTCAGATTAAGCAAAATAATTGCCACTAACTTGTCAGGACTTTTTTTTTTTTTTAAATCTGCAACCCCAATAATTAGTAATAAAGGAAGAGTTTTAAGTGGGTTTAGTGTTTTTACTTGAAGCTTGTAGAAATTATTACCTTCGTCTCCATAAGTGTCAAAACATTAATTTGTGTCAGGAACATATGCTTTCAGTACCTTAAACAAGCTTGGTTTTGTGCTGTTGCTCTGCCTTGTTAGTCCTTACACTTCGATTGTCTGGAAAGGTTGCCCCTCTCTACTATACAAAAAAAAGGGCCAGGCATAATTTCACCACTGATTGAATGCATGTAGGGAACAGTCATTCCTGGCGGAGAAAGGCTGAGCCTCCTGCCATTGTTCTCTTGACAAATAGTGAGTGTCCTCCCTTTCCACTGTCTGACCTTGACTAATTGTGTAGAATTGGTGCAGCTGTCCCTGGCTCATTCAGCGCTGCAAGATAAGGGCATGTAAGAAACTTTAAGCTGCCATCATAAAACTCCAGTTTGAGGACTTCATCACAATGCGCGGTGCTCACTTTTTTTTGTTGTTCCTGTTTACTTCCTCCAATAGCGTGTTTTACAGTCGTGCTGTGTTTTCTTCTCACTTGCTTTTGTATATATTTCAGAAATCTGTAGAGAGTGGTGAGAGAGTATTTCTAAAATAGCTAGATAAAATCACATGGAAAAATACTTATAAAATCATCAATTAAAAATTATATCGGAAATTAAGCTTATCTAGAAAGTGAGTGGACAAGCATGTTTGTACTTTTCTTTTTCCTTCTTACTGGCACAATCTATTGCCTGTTCTTTCGGTAGAAAGCTTCAGTATATTAACTTGGGAATGGAAAAATCTATTCAAAAAAAGAAGTACCATGTGCTTATTAATACAGGGATAAAATTTTCTGGTGTTGCTTTTAAATATTAAGCCTAATTTTAATTATCGTGTACACCAAAGCAAGCAAAGTTTTTTTCCTGTATGGGTAATTTTTCATAATACAGGTGGTGGTTAAATACATATTAATGATCATATAATATATAGGTAATGTAACCTGGAAATTTTACTAGAAATCTCTTGAGAAATTTTATTACTTTATTTGCTTAATTAAGGTAAAAATTTGCCTTGTGAAGGGGGACAATTCAATGTGTCTACACCACTTTTACATCACACTTAGCTTTTAATAGTAAATGGGCATGTGTTTGAATGGTAAACAGGTCTTGTAGTTGGGTAAATTCCATTCATATAGAAAGAACCATTGGCTTGTTTTATTTAATGTTGAACCTAGTTCAGTAAAATTCAGTTTGTCATCTGCTGTGATTCTTTTCACAGAATAAGCACATTTCTACAAAAACATCATACAAAAGTGGAGGTCCTTATTTGTCTGCCCTACCTGTATTGTAAGTCTCTCCAGAATAAAGAAAACTTCTGGGTCCTTGGATTGTGTTCCTGCCAACAGGTTGAGTGTTCAAGTTAGGCATATGAAATAAATTAAGAAGACCAAATAAAACCTCCACAAGAGGTTATCTGCAGAAACACAAATCCTAGATTAGGTGGCAAAATGCTTATTGAAGGAATGCAAGTAGTAGATGAATTTTCAGAAGTGATGAGTATTTGGTGGCTTACGTTGACCTGGGCATGTCTAAGTCAAACAAGGCTGACCACGTAACACTTTACACCATGGACTATTTTCCTGGATCTGCTCCAAGGACTGTGACTTGCCACAGTAAGTAGGAGGACTTACATTCTGTTCATGAGATTTTTCTTCCACAAATACTCTGCCATTATTACCTGTGTTGATAGGCAAATAAGCTGTCCTGCTTGGCATGTTGCTTACTGCAAGGAAAGAGTGGCAACGTGTGGCCTGAAGTACTGCAGGCAGACATTTTAGGTTTAACCTGAAGGCACAAGGTGGCCATTTCTCCCTTCTCAGCCTTATAAAAGCTTTCTGACAGACCTTGATCTCTCTCTGACTTCTTGTGTAATGGAGATAACAACCTCATGTTACCTGACAGCCTATTTTTGACATCTGAAAATTAGTAGCTCTTATTTGTTACTTTGAGCAAGCCATATTGCAACGTATATTGCCAGATGTTGAAGGTTGTAGAGTTGTATTTTGATAGCTGATACACAGAAAACAAAGCTTGCTTTAATTTGTAAAATAGCAACAAAGTAAAATGCATATAAACAGAATTGTTGTTATTAATGACTATCTATGGTATCCTTTAAGAGCAGTCATGACATCAGGGCCCTGGTGTACCCACGCTGCTGGCGGTGAGGTGACCACCTCAGGCCACACTAAGAAGTGGAGCCCAACTTCTTGGACTCCCGCCTGGCTTTCTAATAGACAGATGAACGGTGTGGCCCTAGTTGTAGATCCATGCTACATAGTCCTTCAGCAACAATGCCAGTTTAAGTCCTACTTGAAGCTGCAGGTTTTTATTTTTGCATGGCAGTGTGCTGTCTTCCTGCTTGTGCCAGCACAGATGTTGCAGGCGGTGAGCTGGCTCAGGGACATATCACGAGCCAGTCAGTGAGGCTAATGCTTATTCTTCTCCCATTTTATAGGGAGTTAAAAAAGATAAAAGGCTGGAATATGCTCAAAGACGAGGGATATTTTCAACCCCAGTGACACTGACAGTCTGGCAGTTGCAAAGGCACTACAGGGGCATGTGAGTGTGTTGTGTGTGGATATTAATTGGAAGATGTTTTGAAGAAGAAATCTTTAATCTGACTTTGTTGCCAAGCACTTTCTTTGGAAATGCACACTGGATGGCTTTAACTGCTGGTGGTTTAGATTTTCTATTGTGTGCAGATTAGAATATGACTAATAAGATGCCACCCTCGTGCTGCCTGTCTTCAGGTCCTGTGTGGATCTTGACTTCAGGCACAGAAACCAGCTTATTCTCCAGATCAAGTGTGAAGGGATGAAATGGAGAGCTTGCCACTTCTTTGCCTTTTCCACTTTTGTCTGCCCAGCAGCAAACTAACGTGTTTGGGAGAGGCAATGAAAGAAAATGATAGTGTTTCAGTTTAGGGATGCCTTTGCACACTTCTCAGCTGTGCCCAGCAGTGTAATACTGACTGAGTCATACTTGATTCAGGATCTCCTACTTTGTCTCCCAACAGTCTTAGAGATGTAAACCATCAAATGGAGTTTGCTGGCTTGCGGCTGGGAAACAGGACTCCTTGAGATGCTTATCTCTTTTTTTCTCCGTAGAGCATATGGAAACTTAAGTGAAGTAGTGCTTCCAAGAAAACTTACAGGTCTAAAATAAGTGGGACAAGAACACAGAGGATGAGACACGGTAGCCATGTTATTCAAGAGAAGATGGGGTAGGGATGGCTTTTGAACATGTGCAAGTAGGATCTTTCTTTCTCCAGTGTCTCTTCTGCTCCTTTTCCCTTGGGTATCTATTCAATAGTTCTTTTCATTCCTCGCTTTTCTGATTTCCCCTCCCAGCCCCAGTCAGAGGAGTCAGCAAGTTCTGTTTCAGCCTCTCCAAACTCCCCCTGCCACAGGAGGAAAGAGAGAATCACTGGAGAGCTAAATCAGTACAGCAGTGAATTCAGGTTGTTGGCAACAATGGGGCAGCTACCACATTTTACAGCCTGGCACAATGTAAATAAAAAAGTGTAATACTTTTTAAGAAACCGCACAATTTAAATACAGGTTTTCTATTGTGTGACTCAGAGAAGCTTGTTTATTGTACTAGTAACTTGACTGCTTCTGGTTCTGAGTGCCTGGCTTCACTCCCCAGGAGTCTGGAGCGGGGCTGCAGTCTTAGCGTAGCAGGACTTCAGACTGGCTCCCCAGACTCTCTGGTTATGCTTGGAAGTATTAGTGGACAATGTTCCACGGCTGAATTCTGATTCATCCTCAGTGGGTTGAATAACCTTCCTGAATGCTGACTGTCTGCTGTACATACCCATGTCTTCTTTATGTTTGAAAGGAAACCTAGCCAGAACGGCTTTCAGAACACAGCACAGAAGCTGCAAACTGAGGAGCTTAATTTTTTATTTAGGAATGAACACTGGCATTAATTAGTTAGGCCCTGAATAAAATAACAGATTTTGTGAGCTTATTGTGCAGCTGGGCATGTCTAAACTCTCCTATCCTAAGTGTTTTAGAGCAGCTTTATTTATCAAGCAGAAGTAAAAATCAGGAAGATCACATTTTTTCTTGGCATTATACTGCCTGCAATATTTATGGCATCCCATGCACAAAGACAGATATGCATACAAAAGCAGGGATAACATGCAAAGGATTACAGAACAGCTAGCTAAACTATTTGATTTTCATATGTACAGGCACATGACAAGACATGACTTTAGTACAATGTATCTGTTCCTTAAAATCCTATGCACCATATTAACTAGAAATTCAAATAAAGCCTTGCCTTTGCTTTCAAATAGAAGAGGGATTGGCATATTTAGATTTAATGCCTCTAAGTTCTCTTCGGGAAAACAAAGCATCAAACAGGGTTGGAGTGCAATTTTCTGAGTAGGAAGACAGTGCTGCTCAGAGACAGAAGACAAATTATTATGTGTCTGATTTCTGCAAATCTTGCTTCACAGGAATTGTAAAAGCCAAGTGCCGAGGAAGACATGCAAGGGTTAATATGATTTCCATTCCAGCTAGTTTTGCTTGCCATTATTTTCTTTTTCTTTTCTCCCTTTTAACTGATTCATAGCATAAAATCTTCCTGGACACCTAATTATCAAGCCAGCTCACAGTCACAGCTGTCTGCTTGGAGAACCCATTAGATGCAGCAGTTGAAGCCTCCATAATTCCCCAAACTTCCCGGTTGTGAATATTAAGAAAAGATTTTTACATGTCATATGCAATTCGGAGGTGGTGTGAATGGCGTTGGAAATGACGAGCTCTGAATGCTTGTCCATCACTCCATTCACTGGTTACAGGTGGTCTCATTTTCCACTTTCAGATATCGGCTAGCTATGACAGCAGGCACTTAATTTGCATGTTCGACAGACAACAAACGGCCCTGTGCATGTCAAAATAGGTGGTGATGCGTGACAGTTCCTACACAATACTGTCTCCTCTTTGCTTGACCTTTGACCTCCCTGCATGTCTTCTTTCACAATCAGAAAAAAATGCACTTTTCGGCTTTGGAATAAATTTGATACCAAATTGATTATTTTCCTTTCTTCTTTTTATTCTTCTTTTTCCTCCTCCTCCACTTTTAAAGTATGTATGCATCCAGGCTTTCATCTTAACGGCTACAAAACTCTGCCAGAAGACTCTCATAAAATTTAAAAATAGGTAAGCACTGAGGACAGGAAGCCGCCTTGTTAAAATTCATTGTAGTTAAATTGCTTGAAAGTTCTTTGTAAATGCAAATGTAACCTTTAAAAGAGACCTTAAGTTGGGTTAATATTTGTTAAAAATAAAATTAAGTTTTTTAAAAAATCACAAAAGTGCTTTATGTTCATTTTTCCTCAGGCCGTATATCCATCTTTGTATTTGCAAGTTGAGTAGTTTAGCACACATTTCATCAAGACATTCCTCCAGTGTTTTTATGGCTGCTGTGCTAATATTTACTAACAAGAATCAGTCTTTTCACATCATTAGAAGCACACTTAAAGTTTACAGTTTTATTTAAGCCAAAATGCTGAGAAGTGATTAAAGTGCAAAAAATGTTTGAATGATGGCAGTTCTGTGCAGTTTATTGGGTTATTCAGCATTTGGTTCCTGGGGATTGCAGCTTTTTGTGTGTGCTGCCTCCTGGTTAAATCATATCAAAGGGAAAACTAAGACGAGCTGGATTCAAGCACAGCTCAGCATTGCAGAGTTCACCCAAGCACCTGAATTTTAATTCCGAAGATACACGTTCCCCCTTGTCCAACCAAGAATGACCATAATCCTCTCACAGATCTTATCTGAGCTGCAGCTCTTGTTTTAATTAAGAATTAAAGCATGACAGTAGATAATCACACCTCTGGGGTGTTAGAAGATTTGAGATGTGGTTGCATACCCGATACCCAAGGGTGTGATTATTCTGTGATAACCCCACCCCTACCGAGTTGTCCTGTCCAGGGCCTCAGTAATGGGCAAAGCACACTGCTGTTGCCTTCAAACATTGAGCTGGATCAGCAGTGCACAGTGGGCTGATCATAGGCAATAATGTGCTAGCATATCTCTTCTGTTGTTTTCTAATAGATCCCACCTTTTTCTTTAGGCTTTTCAGACCATTAGAAGACTTGGCAAGTTGTAGGCATTTTTTTTCTCCCCTAAAGTAAAATCTCCTTCATAAAGCAGCACCTGGTGAAATTTGACAGATATGGAACTTCAGTGTTAATTTAAGATATGAGATGGTCTCTTTGATGTTTAGCTGAACTGCTTACAGCATTACCTTGGTGAGCTTGTTCTGACTTTCTTGTTGTTCTGCAGCACCTCACTGTCAGTTTGAACGGTGGCTGAAGCCAGCAGACCAGATCCAGCTCCTCAGGAGCACTGAAATCAGACTTATAAATGAATTTAGATATAAAGTTAGTTATAATATACAGCAGGACAATTCTTTTACCAAAATCCACTCTTATTGCTAGCATCAATCATGCTATTGACAGGTGGAGTCTCAGAGCCGTGTTTTAGGTATTGACTTGCCTAAACCCTGTTTGTGTAAGGGATGGGGAAGGAAGGAACTGCTGCTGAGAAATGAGGCAGTCCCAGCTTTTTGGTCCAAGTGGTGCTGGGTCAGAGCTGCAACAGAGTGGCTGCTCTGTGTAGTTCCATCAGTGTGTACGAATGCTGGTTTTCTTTCAATGGGAAAGTTTATCAGGAAGGGCAAAACAAAAGGGAAGGTAGGATAGCCATATCTCCTGTCAGTCAGATTGTCCACTGACAGCTCGGGAAGGCATTTTAATCTTTACCTTGCCTCTCTCCACTGGCATTAGCAAAGATGCTGACTGAGGGAACATTCGTTTTGCTTTGAGGGAAACAGTTGTGCAAGCTGGGCTACTCTTCAACAACACTAAAGAGCTGACTGACCTGCTAGCTCTACCCTAGCCTAGGCAGAGATGATCTGAGGGCAGATCTTAGACTTTGAAACCAGATGACCAGTAAGGCTGCAGTAATTTATGATGGGGGAAGTTTTGTGGAGGAACTAGGTATGAGGCACCAGGAGTAGCTTGCTCTTCTGGTCACTGTAACAATAGAAAGGCTTGAATTACAGTAGAGTTGAATGTAAGTGCTCACTTTCAAATCTTTTATATAAATTTTATTCTTTGTATGGCAAGGCATTGTTAAATACTAAGGTGGTTTATCTGATGTATTTACTGCTGATCATGGATTTCTGAACAGAAATTTCATAGGTGTCAATATCAGCTTAACAGGTTGTACAAGAGCAGCGGATGCACACGATATTGTAGGCTGAGGCGGAGCTGAAGTATCTGCCTGTGTGGACATAAGCCAGCAGCTGTTAGTCTCTCAGTGGGGCTTACCAGCTGAGGCTCGGTGCCATGCTAATGGCCATCCACCTTCTGGGTCTGACTTGTTTGTGTCCAGCCAGCTCAGAGCACTGGCACAGGAGGGAGGCAAGCACGTGCTGTGCAGTGGTCCATCCAAAGTAGATAGAGAACTCTATCCTTGGAGAGAGCAAGGTGTATTCAAAGAAATAAGAAAGGGAAGAGGGATGCAGCTAGCCCTGTAACCATGACACATAGCTTATTTTTGTGTCCCCCCTGCCCGCCACATAGTAACCCAGCCACAGGTGAATTAGGTGGAGCATCAGTGATGAAATAAAACCTACAGTGATGTGCAAAGAGCCTGTGCTCCATCAACTGTGTTTTCTTACGCATTTGCTTTGGCATGCATCCTGAAGTGGTCTGGACAAGTAGTCTGCTTTCCCAGTAGAAGTTCACACCTGTATTCCATAAGAATTCATAATGAAATGTCAAAGCCTGACCAAAGTCCCTAAGAAGAAGGGAATTGCATTTTCAGAAATCCCTTCCAAAGTGGTGTGATGACCAGCTTATTTATTTATGAAATTGTATTTCTTCCCTGATTTTTGTGAATAAAGAGGAATGCAGGCCTAACCCTCAGCTATCCAACCCTTACTTGGGTGACCATTGCTTGAAGATTTGCCTTTACATACAATTTCCAGGTTTGTAATTTCCCAGCCTTGCTTGGGAAGGGCATGAGGGCCCAGGTTTTTAAAGTTTTTTAGTGCTGGAGCTCTGGTGAGTTGTGCAAGACTTTCTGGATGTCTGAGGCTGTAAGGTAATGACATTTCAAAACTATGGGGGACTTAGGCCTTATCACTTTAAATAGAAACAAAGCTGAGAAGGTAAATTTACTGCTGTTAATTCAGTTAGTAGAAAGCGATACATTAAAGCAATAGGAATCAAGATTAGTCTAGTGTGTTTTCTTCTCAGATGTCAGGACTGTGAATATAAGGCTTAAAAGTTTTCGGTAATCTTTCTGTTACAAAAAGACAGCCTTATTGCAATGCTGTATTTGTTACCACCTAGTGCACTGAAATACAGCATTTAGTAGCATTCCATTGCTCCTGAATATATTTGTATGTGATTGCTTTTCCTGGTGCAGTTTTGGTGCTTATTAAAAGAGGGTAAATTTTATGGTCTGCTTTCAATGAATATTTTTTTTTCTTTCTAGTGTAACCTTTCTAGGTAAATAAAAAGGAAAGGAAAACAATGTGACAATTGGTGTTGGATCTGTGGATGACATAGTTCCATCTACCTATCTTCCTCCTTTCAATTCAAGGATAAATACCAATTCATGATTAATTGCTAAAAGCTCATTAAAATGTCTTTTGCCCTAAGTTTGACATCTTTCTTTCTGATTTCTTTTTAGTTGTAATTGAATAGTAAAATTAAATTAGTAAATAGTAAATTTACAGTATACTTACATACTAAATAAATTTACAGTGTACATAGTCTTCAACATGAAAGAGGACTAAAACAAGAGCTAACAACTATAGCATCCAAAAAGGATAAAAAAAAAAAAAAAAGTTTTGTATTTATTCGGTTTGGTGAAAGCTGGCAAACACAACTGTAACACAACTACATTTTGTTTCAGGTCAGACTCTATGTTCCCTTTTCTGAGATCTGGAGTAGGCAGCATCTGTCCAGCACCTAGCTCAGTGGAGCCCAAGATCTTTAAAAACTTTTCATCAGTGAGAACAGTCTCAAAAGTTTCAACTTGCCCTCAAAAACTGGCCTAAAGCATATTGCTGTATCAAAAGGAAAGATTGGGTTTTTTAGTTGCTCTAGCATAGTTGAGGTTTGTTTTCACTTGTTAAAATGATAAGATCATCTCCACTTGTCTTTATTTGTGTATATGGCGTGAATGAAGGAAGTACTTCTGTTCCTCTTTCTTCTCTTCTCAAAGTGCTTGACATAGAAGCCCTGCAGCATCATGCTCAGGATACCAAATCTACTGTGTAACAGGTTTGGGAAACTGAACAAGATCCAGATTCGAGTAAGAAAACTGTACTGTGCATGGGTGGGACTTATCTAACACATTTTAAAGTCCTTTAAGTTCTTTAAGCTCCTTCTGTAATCAGGAGATAGAGTGTGATTTGTTTCAGGAAAGGGTCAGAGATACATCATATAGATCTACCATTGCCTAGTGAGGGAGCGTAGACCACTGTCTCACTCAGACTAGATGCAAAACATTCAGAGGGATGTTAGGGCGTACAAGTTCTCTTGCACGTATTTTTTTTCAGCGTAAACAGTTGCTACTACTCTGTAACAATTAAGTCCTGAACAGAATGTATGAGAGAGTTTGTGATCATGGAATGACAGTAATTTGTTGGGCTCCTGTGCCTTGTGTTAGAGACTTACGTGAGGGGCATGGGAGATGCAACCACAAAATTTCTGAGAAAGGACAAGCAACAAACTGTTTCAAGTTGTGTTGTTAAAACACACCTTCTGGTGGTGTTACAATGTCAGAAAGTCTGATGATGTCCTTATTGTAATTCCCAAAGGAGATGGAGATAAAGGACTTCTCCCTCTGCAGGTATGCTCCTTCTTTCATGAATGGTAAAAGATGCAGGTTTTGCAGGTTGCTCTTCCCAACTTGAGGTGTGGCTTTATCGCTGTTTATCCTGAAGCACTGTGTCTGGCTAACTGAATTAACAATATGTACGCATAAGAGCCTTCCACCAGGGCAATGGTTCATATACA